>NC_090962.1:5000-607378 GCF_040807025.1 Struthio camelus
GAGGGAAAGAGTAAAGAGAGGGAAAGAGTAAAGAGAGGGAAAGAGTAAAGAGAGGGAAAGAGTAAAGAGAGGGAAAGAGTAAAGAGAGGGAAAGAGTAAAGAGAGGGAAAGAGTAAAGAGAGGGAAAGAGTAAAGAGAGGGAAAGAGTAAAGAGAGGGAAAGAGTAAAGAGAGGGAAAGAGTAAAGAGAGGGAAAGAGTAAAGAGAGGGAAAGAGTAAAGAGAGGGAAAGAGTAAAGAGAGGGAAAGAGTAAAGAGAGGGAAAGAGTAAAGAGAGGGAAAGAGTAAAGAGAGGGAAAGAGTAAAGAGAGGGAAAGAGTAAAGAGAGGGAAAGAGTAAAGAGAGGGAAAGAGTAAAGAGAGGGAAAGAGTAAAGAGAGGGAAAGAGTAAAGAGAGGGAAAGAGTAAAGAGAGGGAAAGAGTAAAGAGAGGGAAAGAGTAAAGAGAGGGAAAGAGTAAAGAGAGGGAAAGAGTAAAGAGAGGGAAAGAGTAAAGAGAGGGAAAGAGTAAAGAGAGGGAAAGAGTAAAGAGAGGGAAAGAGTAAAGAGAGGGAAAGAGTAAAGAGAGGGAAAGAGGAGATAGACAAAATTGAAGTGGACAAAAATCATAAAATAAAAAAAGAGCCCAGAGGGGGGAATCTAACCACAGAGGAAAAGGAAAAAAAAAGGAGATATACTGAAATAAGGAGAAATAGAATAATCAACATAAGGCTAACATTATCACAGTAGAGATAAAATAGAAAACCTACAGGAAAGAACACAGAGGGAGAAAGCAAAGGTAAGCACAAAGCAAGAGGGGGAAAGCAAAGGAAGACAGCAAGGCAGGACAGAGAAAGAAACAAAGAAGGTCAATGAGAGACAAAATAAGAGAAAAAATTTGTCCCGCTCTTTCTTTCTTTTTTAGGAGGCCATAGAAAGACCACCATACAAATAAGAACCAGGATAAATTTTCTCTCCTATTTTGACTTCACATGAGAAGATGAACAAGAGCAAAGGACTTCCATGCAACATGTACTGGAAATAACACAACAGAAACAAACAACAACATTCTCTTTATTTGAAAGGAGACACAAACACAGCCACCTCTATCATCTTTATTGCTCCAAAAAGAAAAAAAAAAACCCACAACAATCTCCTTATTCCAACAGCATCAGAAACACCTCCAGCTTCATTCCTCACTACATAAGCATGCTCATCTCCACACTACACGACAGCTGCTTCTGCACCTGCAAAAAAAAAAAAGGGAGGGGGGAAAGACATGTCAGTTACAAAACACTAAACAAAACCACCCCGACAACATAACATACCAGCCCACCATCCACAGCAGCTGCACACACTCGTCACCAACCTTCTCTACAATCACACCAATGCTACACTCATCCAGCAGCATACACTCTGCCTCCCTGCACTTACAAGGAAACACCTGCAGTTCTTTGGGACAGCTCTCGGTAACAACATTACCGAGCGCTTCCAAATACCACCCTGCCTAGAAAACCCCGGCCCCGAGCCACAGCTCCGCACCAACATTGGCGATGATCGTCGCCTCGCAGAGTGACCGGGACCGGGGAAAAAAAAAACCCAGCCAGGGGAAGCAAAAAAAAAATCCCCCGGCTGGGGTTTTTTTTTTAAAAAATAGAAATGGAAAAAATTTTACTTGCTAACTACAGCCTGTAAGAACAAAAGGTGCATACAAGGTTAGACACATTCCATACCAAAAACCACCCAACATCCACACAACTGCCCACTCAGTCCCACCACAGGCACTCTGCCTCCCTGCACTTACAAGGAAACACCTGCAGTTTTTTGGGACAACTCTCGGTAACAACATTACCGAGAGCTTCCAAATACCACCCTGCCTAGAAAACCCCGGCCCCGAGCCACAGCTCCGCACCAACATTGGCGATGATCGTCGCCTCGCAGAGTGACCGGGACCGGGGAAAAAAAAACCCAGCCAGGGGAAGCAAAAAAAAAATCCCCCGGCTGGGGTTTTTTTTTAAAAAATAAAAATGGAAAAAATTTTACTTGCTAACTACAGCCTGTAAGAACAAAAGGTACATACAAGGTTAGACACATTCCATACCAAAAACCACCCAACATCCACACAACTGCCCACTCAGTCCCACCACAGGCACTCTGCCTCCCTGCACTACATGGCAAACAGCACCAGTTTTTAGGACCGCTCACAGAAACAGCATTACCAAGCGTTTCCACATACCACCCTGCCTAAAAAAAAAACCCAGCCCAACCTGCACAGCAACATTGGCAATGATCAAATCACCTCAGGCAGTGAACAACACCACAGGAAAAAAAAGTCAGGGGGAAAAAAAAATTCAACCACCTGGGGGTTTCCATTAAAACAAAACCTCTAAATGCTAAGTACAATCAGAAAACAAACCAAACACATGCATACAGACTTGGATACACTCAATACCAAACCCAAACAACAACCACACAATTACCCACACCCTCCCACCGCAGCCCTTCCTCACCTCTACTAACACAGCCAATTTCCACCCATTTAAAAGGGAACACTGCACTGCCGTGAACAGGCTCCCACCAAAAACACCATTCCTATCCATCAATAAATAAATATACAAAAAATAAAACTACACTTTGCCTTACAGTTTCACTCTCACAGAAACCCTAACAAGGACCCATGGATACAGTACTTAGCACAGCCCACACCCTCAACTACACGCACAGGCAAAGCAGCTCCAGCTCCACCCACAAAGACACAAACACACAGACACAACAAAAATCACAGCACAAACAACACTCTCAGCCAGAAAGCCCTACAACAACACATCCCTGCAGCTCACAGGCACAGGAGAAGCCCATAATGGCAAGCAGCTGGCAAAGCCAGGACCATCAATGCACAAGAGGCTGGCCAGAAAGACCCAAGACCACGACCACACAGGGAAGACCACCCTGAAAGGATACCACAAAGGCAAGGAAGAGCAGCCATGGAAGGCAAGGAAGAGCATTGCCACAAAGATGAATGGCTGCAGAAGGCAAGGAAGAGCAGCCATGGAAGGCAAGGAAGAGCATCGCCACAAAGATGAATGGCTGCAGAACACAAGGAAGAGCAGCCATGGAAGACAAGGAAGACCATCGCCACAAAGATGAATGGCTGCAGAAGGCAAGGGAGAGCGGCCATGGAAGGCAAGGAAGACCATCGCCACAAAGATGAACGGCCACGGAATGCAAGGAAGAGCAGCCGCGGAAGGCGAGGAAGAGCATCGCGGAAGATGAACAGCCACAGAAGGCAAGGAAGAGCATCGCCACAAAGATGAACGGCCGCGGAAGACGAGGAAGAGCGGCCGCGGAAGGCAAGGAGCATCGCCACAAAGATGAACGGCCGCGGAAGGCAAGCACTATCGCCACAGAGATGAGCGGCCACAGACAGCTACGATGCAAATTCAGTGCAACACACCAACCCTTTTGGTGGGAGGCACACAAGGAGACACCATCCCTCGACACAACGCTGACCGCTCGGGCCACTCAATAGCCTGCAGATGCCTAACACCCTAGCCCTGCAAAGTTTACACCGTGCTCCAGAATCACACAGGACAAGAGCAACGTCAAGACCTCAGCAAAACACAGGACACCTACAACACACACAGAACACAGCACACAACAACACAGACACAGGCTGGAGCTGCCCGGACTACCATACCCCCCTCTCCCTCTACCTCACACACAGCACCCACCCTCACGAGGCCTCCACACAACACTGATTGGCAGCACACACACACACACACACACCCACCCACCCACACACACTGCCCAAGACACACCAACACCCTTGACCCCCTCCACTTAGCTTGGGCACTGCCGTGCGTCACCGTCCATCCTCAAGAGCCAGCCTCGATGCCAGGCACCTCCTCTCTGACCTTCCTTCGCCCTCACCACCTGCCAAAACAGAACACAAGCCATCACCTGCATGCCACACAGCTCCAGCCTCTTCCCCAAAAAACACCCCCCTCCAAAACAACACGGTCCCTCCGCTCACCTGAAACACGTCCGTTCCAAAGTCAGACATCCTGCCCAGCACTAGGACACCCACAGCACCTGGGAAAAACAACACAAAAGTCACTCTTCCGCCAGGCAGCACCCAACAGCCCTACTACAAAGGGCACACCGTGCCACTCACCTCAAATCCTCAGCCATCCGGGAAGACACCCCCCACAACACCTGAAAAAAAGCACAACAAAAGACATTACTGAGAGGCAGCCCGACACCACCCAACCACAGAATAAAGCTCTCAACGACAAGCTGCCCCCTCTTACCTGCTCAGCCTCCGCCTCAGCGCTCAGCTTCTCCACACCACAACTGCATCCTGCACCTGCAGAACCAGAGACAATACCACACCTTGAGGGGATGCCCACAAAACCGCAGCCCGTCCACACCCACCCACCGCTCCCACACCTTTACCTGTGCCGCTCACCCTTCCCCACTGCCATGCTACAGGAGGCCACACCAAGCTCTGCCACGCACCTGCAAAACCAGAACACCACTGGGCAACAGGCACAGCACCAACAACACAACAGCCCCGCTCCACACACTGCTCCATCTCTCACACCAACACTCACCTGGCCAGGCTCCTCCTAGGCACAAGCAACCCACTTGCCTCATGGCTTCCCACCTACAAACACAAAACAAAAAGCATTCAGCAAACCGCCACCCAGAACACTCTCTTGCCAACAACACTCACAAGCTCACCTCCTTAGTGCACATCTCGGTCTTCCTCCGTCTCCCTCGGGCACCCACAACACTGCTCTGCATCTGCAAAAGCAACACAAACTGCAGCACCCAAAGGCAGACCTATCCCCATTCCACTCCCCATCACCACTCCATGCTGCACACTGCCATTGCTAAAACCCACAGGCAAGGCACCTCCAGCCCCAAACAAACAGGCACACTCACACACAGCACACACAAACACAGAACAAAGCCCTAGGCAGAAAGAACAGTTCTCACGCATAGGACCCTGCGGGCCACAAAGCCCTACAATGCCACAACTGTGCGGCTCAGAGGCTCGGGAGAAGCCCAGGAAAGTCAAACACCACGCTCCGTGACAGAAAGCAGCCAGCAAAGCCAGGACCATCAATGCACAAGAGGCTGGCCAGAAAGATCCAAGGCTGAAACCACACAGGGAAGAAAACCCTGAAAGCATGCCATGAAGGCGAGGAAGAGCAGCCGCAGAAGGCAAGGAAGAGCATTGCCACAAAGATGAATGGCTGCAGAAGGCAAGGAAGAGCAGCCATGGAAGGCAAGGAAGAGCATGGCCACAAAGATGAATGGCTGCAGAAGGCAAGGAAGAGCAGCCATGGAAGGCAAGGAAGACCATCGCCGCAAAGATGAACGGCCACGGAATGCAAGGAAGAGCAGCCGCAGAAGGCGAGGAAGAGCATCGCCGCAAAGATGAACGGCCACAGAAGGCAAGGAAGAGCATCGCCACAAAGATGAACGGCCGCGGAAGGCAAGGAGCATCGCCACAAAGATGAACAGCCGCGGAAGGCAAGCACTATCGCCACAGAGATGAGCGGCCACAGACAGCTACGATGCAAATTCAGCGCAACACACCGACCCTTTTGGTGGGCGGCACACAAGGAGACACCATCCCTCGACGCAACGCTGAGCACTCGGGCCACTCAATAGCCTGCAGATGCCTAACACCCTAGCCCTGCAAAGTTTACACCGTGCTCCAGAATCACACAGGACAACAGCAACATCAAGACCTCTGCAAAACACAGGACACCTACAACACACACCACACAGCACACAACAACACAGACACAGGCTGGAGCTGCCCGGACTACCACACCCCCCTCTCCCTCTACCTCACACACAGCACCCACCCTCACGAGGCCTCCACACGACACTGATTGGCAGCACACGCATACACACCCCCCCCCACACACCGCCCAAGACACACCAACACCCTTGGCCCCCTCCACTTAGCTTGGGCACTGCCGTGCATCACCGTCCATCCTCAAGAGCCAGCCTCGATGCCAGGCACCTCCTCTCTGACCTTCCTTCAGTCGCAAACCTTCGCCCTCACCACCTGCCAAAACAGAGCACAAGCCATCACCTGCATGCCACACACCTCCAGCCTCTTCCCCAAAAAACACCCCCCTCCAAAACAACATGGTCCCTCCGCTCACCTGAAACACGTCCCTTCCAAACTCAGACATCCTGCCCAGCACTAGGACACCCACAGCACCTGGGAAAAACAACACAAAGTTACTCTTCTGCCAGGCAGCACCCAACAGCCCTACTACAAAGGGCACACCGTGCCACTCACCTCAAATCCTCAGCCATCCGGGAAGACACCCCCCACAACACCTGAAAAAGCACAACAAAAGACATTACTGAGAGGCAGCCCGACACCACCCAACCAAATGATAAAGCTCTCAACAACAAGCTGCCCCTCTTACCTGCTCAGCCTCCATCTCAGCACTCGGCTCCTCCGTGCCACAACTGCATCCTACACCTGCAGAACCAGAGAAAACACCACACCTTGAGGGGATGTTTGCAAAACCACACCCCATCCACACCCACCCCTTGCTCCCACAACTTTACCTGCGCCACTCACCTGTCCCCACTGTCAGGCTACAGGAGGCTACACTGACCTCGGCCACGCACCTGCAAAACCAGAACACCACTGGGCAACAGGCACAGCACCAACAACCCCACACTCTGCTCTGCTCCATCTCTCACACCAACACTCACCTGGCCAGCCTCCTCCTAGGCACAGGCAACCCACTTGCCTCATGGCTTCCCACCTACAAACACAAAACAAACATTGTTCAGGGAACCGCTGCCCAAGACACCCTCCTGCAAACAGCACTCACAAGCTCACCTCCTTAGAGCACGTCTCAGTCTTCCTCCGTCTCCCTCAAGTACCTGGAACACTGCTCTGCATCTGCAAAAGCAACACAAACTGCAGCACCCAAAGGCAGACCTATCCCCATTCCACTCCCCATCACCACTCCACTCTGCACGTTGCCATTGCTAAAACCCACAGGCAAGGCACCTCCAGCTCCAAACAAACATGCACACACACAAACAGCACACACAAACACAGAGCAAAGCCCTAGGCACAAAGAACGATTCCCATGCATAAGACCCTGCTGGCCACAAAGCCCTACAACAGCACAACCGTGCACCTCAGAGCCTCAGGAGAAGCCTAAGAAAGACTCAAATGCCACAAGCTGTGACAGCAAGGGACCAGCAAAGCCAGGACTACGGAAGCACAAGAGGCTGGCCAAAAGGACCCAAGACTGCGACCATGCAGGCAAGAAAACCCTGAAAGGATGCCGCAGAAGACGAGCGAAGAGCAGCCGCCGCAGAAGACGAGCGAAGAGCGGCCGCCGCAGAAGACGAGCGAAGAGCGGCCGCCGCAGAAGACGAGCGAAGAGCGGCCGCCGCAGAAGACGAGCAAAGAGCGGCCGCCGCAGAAGACGAGCAAAGAGCGGCCGCCGCAGAAGACGAGCAAAGAGCGGCCGCCGCAGAAGACGAGCAAAGAGCGGCCGCCGCAGAAGACGAGCAAAGAGCGGCCGCCGCAGAAGACGAGCAAAGAGCGGCCGACAAGCGCTCAAACATCACCACAAAGATGGCCAGCCACAGACAGCTATGATGCTAATTCAGTGCAACACACCAGCCCTTCTCACAGGCAGCACACAAGGAGATATGATCCATTGGCACAATGCTGAGCACTCGGGCCACTCAAAAGCCTCCGGATGCCTACCAGGCTACCGATGCAACATCTGTGCCATGCTCCATGAGCACAAAGAACAAGAGCAACATCAACACCTGAGCAAAACACAGGACACCTACAACACACACAGAACACAGCACACAACAACACAGATACAGGCTGGAGCTGCCCGGACTACCACACCCACCTCTCCCTCTACCTCACACACAGCACCCACCCTCACGAGGCCTCCACACTGTAATGACTGGCAGCCCAGGCACACACCCACCCACACACCCACACCACCCAAGACACACCAACACCCTTGACCCCCTCCACTTAGCTTGGGCACTGCCGTGCATCACTGTCCATCCTCAAGAGCCAGCCTCGATGCCAGGCACCTCCTCTCTGACCTTCCTTCAGTCGCAAACCTTCGCCCTCACCACCTGCCAAAACAGAGCACAAGCCATCACCTGCATGCCACACAGCTCCAGCCTCTTCCCCAAAAAACACCCCCCTCCAAAACAACACGGTCCCTCCGCTCACTTGAAACACGTCCCTTCCAAACTCAGACATCCTGCCCAGCACTAGGACACCCACAGCACCTGGGAAAAACAACACAAAGTTACTCTTCTGCCAGGCAGCACCCAACAGCCCTACTACAAAGGGCACACCGTGCCACTCACCTCAAATCCTCAGCCATCCAGGAAGAGGCCCCCCACAACACCTGACAAAAAGCACAACAAAAGACATTACTGAGAGGCAGCCCGACACCACCCAACCAAATGATAAAGCTCTCAACAACAAGCTGCCCCCTCTTACCTGCTCAGCCTCCGCCTCAGCACTCAGCTTCTCCACACCACAACTGCATCCTGCACCTGCAGAACCAGAGAAAACACCACACCTTGAGGGGATGTTTGCAAAACCACACCCCGTCCACACCCACCCCTTGCTCCCACACTTTTACCTGTGCCGCTCACCCTTCCCCACTGTCATACTACAGGAGGCCGCACCAAGCTCTGCCACGCACCTGCAAAACCAGAACACCACTGGGCAACAGGCACAGCACCAACAACACAACAGCCCCGCTCCACACACTGCTCCATCTCTCACACCAACACTCACCTGGCCAGGCTCCTCCTAGGCACAAGCAACCCACTTGCCTCACAGCTTCCCACCTACAAACACAAAACAAACATTGTTCAGGGAACCACTGCCCAAGACACCCTCCTGCAAACAGCACTCACAAGCTCACCTCCTTAGTGCACATCTCGGTCTTCCTCCGTCTCCCTCGGGCACCAACAACACTGCTCTGCATAAGCAACACAAACTGCAGCACCCAAAGGCAGACCTATCCCCAATCCACTCCCCTTCACCACTCCACGCTGCATGCTGCCATTGCTAAAACCCACAGGCAAGGCACCTCCAGCCCCAAACAGGCACGCTCACACACAGCACACACAAACACAGAACAAAGCCCTAGGCAGAAAGAACAGTTCTCACACATAGGACCCTGCAGGCCACAAAGCCCTACAATGCCACAACTGTGCACCTCAGAGGCTCGGGAAAAGCCCAGGAAAGTCAAACGCCTCGGTCCGTGACAGAAAGCAGCCAGCAAAGCCAGGACCATCAATGCACAAGAGGCTGGCCAGAAACACACAAGACCATGACCACACAGGGAAGAAAACCCTGAAAGCATGCCATGAAGGCAAGGAAGAGCGGCCACAGAAGGCAAGGAAGAGCATTGCCGCAAAGATGAATGGCCACGGAATGCAAGGAAGAGTGGCAGCGGAAGGCAAGGAAGAGCATCGCCACAAAGATGAATGGCTGCAGAAGGCGAGGAAGAGCGGCCATGGAAGGCGAGGAAGAGCATCGCCACAAAGATGAACGGCCGCGGAAGGCAAGGAAGAGCATCGCCACAAAGATGAACGGCCACAGAAGGCAAGGAAGAGCATCGCCGCGAAGACGAACGGCCGCGGAAGGCAAGGAAGAGCGGCCACGGAAGACGAGGAGCATCGCCACAAAGATGAACGGCCACGGAAGGCGAGCAGTATCGCCACAAAGATGAGCGGCCACAGACAGCTACAATGCTATTTCAGTGCAACACACGCACCCTTTTGCTGGGCGGCACACAAGGAGACACCATCCCTCGACACAATGCTGAGCACTCAGGCCACTCAATAGCCTGCAGATGCCTAACACCCTAGCCCTGCAAAGTTTACACCGTGCTCCAGAATCACACAGGACAAGAGCAACGTCAAGACCTCAGCAAAACACAGGACACCTACAACACACACCACACAGTACACAACAACACAGACACAGGCTGGAGCTGCCCGGACTACCACACCCACCTCTACCTCATACACAGCACCCACCCTCAGGAGGCCTCCACACTACACTGATTGGCAGCACACGCACACACGCACACACGCACACCCCCACACCACCCAAGACACACCAACACCCTTGGCCCCCTCCACTTAGCTTGGGCACTGCTGTGCATCACTGTCCATCCTCAAGAGCCAGCCTCGATGCCAGGCACCTCCTCTCTGACCTTCCTTCAGTCGCAAACCTTCGCCCTCACCACCTGCCAAAACAGAGCACAAGCCATCACCTGCATGCCACACAGCTCCAGCCTCTTCCCCAAAAAACACCCTCCTCCAAAACACCACGGTCCCTCCGCTCACCTGAAACACGTCCGTTCCAAACTCAGAGATCCTGCCCAACACTAGGACACCCACAGCACCTGGGAAAAACAACACAAAAGTCACTCTTCCGCCAGGCAGCACCCAACAGCCCTACTACAAAGGGCACACCGTGCCACTCACCTCAAATCCTCAGCCATCCGGGAAGACACCCCCCACAACACCTGAAAAAAAGCACAACAAAAGACATTACTGAGAGGCAGCCCGACACCACCCAACCAAATGATAAAGCTCTCAACAACAAGCTGCCCCCTCTTACCTGCTCAGCCTCCGCCTCAGCTTCTCCACACCACAACTGCATCCTACACCTGCAGAACCAGAGAAAACACCACACCTTGAGGGGATGTTTGCAAAACCACACCCCATCCACACCCACCCCTTGCTCCCACACTTTTACCTGTGCTGCTCACCCTTCCCCACTGTCATACTACAGGAGGCCACACCAAGCTCTGCCACGCACCTGCAAAACCAGAACACCACTGGGCAACAGGCACAGCACCAACAACACAACAGCCCCGCTCCACACTCTGCTCCATCTCTCACACCAACACTCACCTGGCCAGGCTCCTCCTAGGCACAAGCAACCCATTTGCCTCATGGCTTCCCACCTACAAACACAAAACAAACATTGTTCAGGGAACCGCTGCCCAAGACACCCTCCTGCAAACAGCACTCACAAGCTCACCTCCTTAGTGCACATCTGGGTCTTCCTCCATCTCCCTTGAGTACCTGGAACACTGCTCTGCATCTGCAAAAGCAACACAAACTGCAGCACCCAAAGGCAGACCTATCCCCAATCCACTCCCCATCACCACTCCACTCTGCACACTGCCATCGCTAAAACCCACAGGCACCTCCACCTCCAAACAAACATGCACACACACAAACAGCACACACAAACACAAAGGAAAGCCCTAGGCACAAAAAACAGTTCTCACGCAGAAGACCCTGCCAGGCACAAAGCCCTACAACACCACAACCCTGTGCCTTTCAGGCTCAGGAGAAGCCCAGGAAAGACTCAAATGCCATGGCCTGTGACAGAAAGGGGCCGGCAAAGCCAGGACTGTGGATGCACAAGAGGCTGGCCAGAAAAACCCAAGGCCACGATCACACAGGGAAGAAAACCCTGAAAGGGAGCCCCAAAGGCAAAGAAGCGCGGCCGCCGAAGAAGAGGCAAAGAAGCGCGGCCGCCGAAGAAGAGGCAAAGAAGCGCGGCCGCCGAAGAAGAGGCAAAGAAGCTATGTTGAAAATCTGCAACGACACAATGCCCCTTTTCACGGGCGGCACAGCAGATACAATCCCTTTGCACAACACTGAGCGCTGAGGCCAGTCCCAAAGCCTACAGATGACTACTGTGCTAGCCCTGCAAAGTCATCCTTTGTGCTCCAGGAACACAAAGGACAAGAGCAACATCAAGACCTAAGCAAAAGACAGGACACCTACAACACACAACACACAGCACACAACAACACAGACACAGGCTGGAGCTGCCCGGCCCCAAGCACAACCCCACGGCCTCGACCTCACCAAAAACAATCATCCTAAAGCACTACACTCATGGTCAGCAAACACACACACACACCCCTACCCCCAGGACAAGCCAACACCCTTGACCCCTCCACTTAGCTTGGGCACTGCTGTGCGTCACTGTCCATCCTCAACAGCCAGCCTCGATGCCAGGCACCTCCTCTCTCTGATCTGCCTTCAGTCACAAACCTTCACCCTCATCACCTGCCAAAACAGAGCACAAGCTGTCACCCGCACACCACGCAGCACCAAACTCTTCCTCCAAAACCACCCTCCTCCAAAACACCACGGTCCCTCCGCTTACCTGTGCCCCGTCCAAACTCCAACATCGTGGCCAGGCGGACACCCGCAACACCTGGGAAAGGCAACACAACACAGTTACTCTTCCGCCAGGAAACGCCCAATAGCCCTACAACAAAGAACTCACCGTTCCACTCACCCCAAATCCTCTGGCAAAAGGCCCCCCCACAGCACCTGAAAAAAAGCACAACAGAAGACATCACCAAGAACCAGCCCAACACCCCCCACTCACAGAATAAAGCGCTCAATGACAAGCTGCCCCTCACACCTGCTCAGCCTCCGTCTCGGCACTCAGCTTCTCTACGCCACAACTTCACGCAATGCCTGCAAAAACACAGAAAACACCACACCTTGAGGGCATGCCCACAAAACCAAAGTCCTTCGGCACCCACCCTTTCCTCCCACACCTTCACCTATGCCGCTCCACTCTGCACGCTGCCATTGCTAATAATCCACAGGCAAGGCACCTCCAGCCCCAAACAAACATGCACACACAAACAGCAGACACAAACACAGCAGAAAGCCCTAGGCACAAAGAACAATTCTCACACATAAGACCCTGCCGGGCACAAAGCCCTATGACACCACAACCGTGCAGCTTCAAAGCTCAGGAAAAGCCCACGAAAGAGTCAAACACCATGGCCTGTGACGGAAAGGGGCCAGCAAAGCCAAGACCATCACTGGACAAGAGGCCAGCCAGAAAGAAGCAAGGCCATGATCACACAGGGAAGAAAACCCTGAAAGGGAGCCCCAAAGGTGAAGAAGCGCGGCCGCCCGAGGCCGGCCACAGATGCTACGATGCAAATCTGGCACGACACAACGCCCCTTTTCACGGGCGGCACAGGAGGAGATGCAAACCCTTCGCACAACACTGAGTGCTCAGGCCACTCCAAAAACCTGCAGACGCCTACCGTGCTAGCCCTGCAAAGTCTGCATCGTGCTCCATGAGCACAAAGGACAAGAGCAACATCAACACCTGAGCAAAACACAGGACACCTACAACACACACAGAACACAGCACACAACAACACAGATACAGGCTGGAGCTGCCCGGCCTAGCACACCCCCCTCTCCCTCTGCCTCACACACAGCACTCATCCTCAGGAGGACTCTACACTGTAATGACTGGCAACACACGCACACACACACCCCCCAAGACAAGCCAACACGCTTGGCCCTCCCAACTTAGCTTGAGCACTGCTGCGCCGTCCTCAAGAACCAGCCTCGATGCCAGGCACATCCGTTCTGCTCTTCCTTCAGTCACAAACCTTCGCCTTCACCACCTGCCAAAACACAACACAAGCGGTCACCTGCGCGCCAGATGCCTCCAGCCTCTTCACCAAAAACACCCTCCTCCCAAACACCACGGTCCCTCCCCTCACCTGCGGCCTGTCCAAACTCCAGCATTGTGGCTGGGCGGACACCTGCGGCACCTAGGAAAGGCAACACAGTTACTATTCTGCCAGGCAACGCCCAACAGCCCTACAACAAAGGACACACCTTTCTACTGCAGCTCACACCCTCAGCCACCCCAGAAAAGGCCCACACAGCACCTGAAAAAGCACAACAAAAGACATCACTGAGAAGCAGCCCAGCACCAGCCCCACGGCACAGTAGAGCCCTGACCCAAACAGCTCCCCCTCTTACCTGCTCAGCCTCCGTCTCAGCGCTTGGCTTCACCACACCACAACTGCACCCAATGCAAAAAAAACTAGGGTACAAAACTAGGAAAAAATGTTTTCCCTGAACCCCTCCTGTCTCTTCTTTTCTGCAGTCCTGCAGAGCAACAAACAATTCCCCAACTCTCATCATCTCAGAAGAGCCCAGTGAAGAAGCTGCATCCCTTCCACAATAAACTCAAAAACACCAGAAAACAACAGTGACCGTCAACAAAAGATACAACAGGATATTCAGAAGCCCTTTTTCAGCCCAAACAACCCACACCGACATGCTAGCCAAGAAAAAACCCTATCTCCTACAAACACTTCCCTCTCATAATGACAGCTCCAGCTCAAGCTGCCTCATTGCTCTTCTATTGTTCAATGCCCTTCGCATCTCCAAGCGTACAAATAGGTCTTCCAGGATAGTTGTACATCCTCAAATGCTGTTATTTGCTAAGCCCATTACAAACTACCACTCCCACAGCAGATCAAAGGCAGAATGAACTCAGGGAAGAGAGACCCCCACTTTATATAACCCTAGGCCCCACCCACTTCCCTACCCAGAAACCCTTTGGAGGGGAGGGGCAAACAAACAGCAACTATAAATACATAGGGCTAGGCAGAAGCAATTCTTCTTCCACTCAGCATCTAGAACAGAGAGGACAGAAGGGATAAAGAGACCTCTTCTATGAAATAGAACATCTGTTTTGTTACTGAGACTTCATATAGTATCTACATTATCAAGAGGTAGGTCATTAAACTCCTTTTTACCTTAACTAACACAAGCCTTCAAATTAAAAACTACAAATGAGTTCTGGTTATACTTAGGAAAAAAACTACAACATTCCACAGCGCCTACAAAGGGAATGCTATACCATAGTCCTCTAATGGGTTCAGGTCTGCATAGAATACAGCTGCTCTGGCAGGGCAACATTTCCGGAAGGGCAAACCAGGATATCAAAATGAACTCTGGGAACAAGCCCTCTGCTGTAATAGGAACACTTCCTAAGAGGAATGGGTCTTCTATAGTACCTAAAACGATGAGGAAAAAAAGTCAGTGGCTGGAATGACTAGTTGTCCAGGAGAATACTATATCTGTATCACTAACTGGAGAACTGACACAAGGAGATCTCAGGATGGCTCCAGAGGGCACAACAGGGATGCTAAGAGGGCAGAAAGACCAATGCAGCATTCTGGGGCACAACAAAGAATAATCCAGAATAAAATAAAGGGGCTCCTCACAAGTCTGCAGGACCAATGGAAGTCTATGCAACACAACAAAGCTCTACAGAGGACTCCAGATTGGATTACACATTTCCAATGGAGACTAGAGAACAATAAAAAAAAAAAGCCAGTAGAGAATAACTAGAGTTTCCCCAAGGGGTCCAAGGGAAAACAAGGCTGCTAAGACCACTAGATGATGAACAGAGAGCACTGTTCAGAAAAGTTCTGAGGACACTACAACAATCTTAAAGGATTGACAGAGCCAAAAGATGGCTCTGGGAAAAAAGGAAAGCTGAAAGAGAACTCCAGAGTTCACTAGAGGGGTGCTAAAAAGCCTAGACGGCCAACAGAGGTCTGTGGGGGAATGATAAAAGGCCAAAAAAGTGGGCGGGGGGGGGGGAGGGGAGAAAAATTGAGAGCTGCTGAAAGGGCTGGAGGGCCAACACAGAGCTCCATGTTGCGACAAAAGACTCCAGAAACATTTTGAGGCCACTACAGGGGTCCTAAATCAGTCTAGAGAATCAAAATACAGCTCTGGGAAATGAGGAAAGCCAAAAAGAGACTCCAGAGCACACTACAGGGGTTCTAAGGGGTCTACATGGCCAAAAAGAGAGTCTGAGGTGCAAGGAAGCCCTCAGGAGGAGTTCAGAAGTGACTACATGGCTCAAGAGGGGTCTAGAGGGCCAGAAGACAGCTCTGGGGAACAAAAAAAGACAAAGAGAGGTCCCAAATACAAGAGCAACAAGCACAAAAAACTTCTAGAGCACAATTACAGCCAAAAGAGGGTTCCACAACAGACTGCAGAGCTGCAAAGACAGCTGCAGGGCCAAATGAGGGCTCTATGATCCAACAAAGACCTCCAGAGGGCTTTGGGAGGGACTACATGAGCTAGAAGTCCAAAACAAAGCTCTGTAGCACTAGGAAGGCTGAAAAAGGAATGCATATCACACTAGAAAGGTACTGAGGGGCCCAGGAAGCCAACATACGTTTGCAGGGAAAGATAAAAGGGGAAAGGCCAGGCAAGAACAGAGGGCTGTCAACAGGGACAGAGAACTAACACATGGCTCTGGAAACCCAAAGGTCTCCAGAGGGCTCCTGATGTGAACACAGGAGTTCTAAGAGCTCCAAAAGGGAAACCTTCCAGAGTAGTCCAGAGGGAACTAGACGGGTGGGCCTAACCGCAAAAAAGCCTCTGGGGAACACGAGAAACCTGCGGAGGGGTTCTGGAGGACCTAGACAGTGCCAAAGGGGTCTGGAGGACCAGAAGACCGCTCTGAGGTACAACAACTACAGCAAGACTGATTCAGAAGACACGAGAGGACTTCTAAGGGCTCTCCATAGCCACAAAGAGACTCTGGGGAAGGAGGAGGAGCTCCGTAGGGAATCTGGGCCACCTACACAGTTTCAGAGAGCTCAGCACAAGCAAAAGACAGCTCTGGGCAGCAAGGAAGAGCCAAAGAGTAGTGCAGAGTGCTCTACAGTGGTGCCAAGGAGCCTAGGGAGCCAAGATCCAGCTCTCAGGCATAAGGAAACCTGCCAGAGTAGTGCCGAGGGCACCAGAGGGGGCCCTCAAGGGTTTACACGGCCCAAAACCCCATTCTGGGGAAGGGGGAGGAGCTCAGGAGGGGTCTGGGCCACCTAGACAGTGCCTAAGGGGTCTGGAGAGCCAAAAGACAGCTCTGGGGTACCCCAAAGGTCTCCGCAGGGGCTCTGAGGTGGATAAAGCAGGGCTAAGAGTTCTGGGGGGCCCGAAGACAGCTCTGGGGCAGAGGGAAACCTGCCAGAGTAGTCCCCGAGGGCAGCAGAGGAGACCCTCAAGGCGTGTGCCAGGACAAAAGGAGACTCTGGGGGAAAAGGAAGACCTCTGGAGGGGGTCTGGGCCACCTAGACCGTTCCTGAGGGCTCAGCACGAGCAAGGGACAGCTCTGGCTAGCAAGGAAGAGCCAAAGAGTGGTGCGGAGCCCTCTAGAACAGTGCGAAGGGGCCTAGGGAGCCAAGATCCAGCTCTGGGGCACAGGGACACCTGCCAGAGTAGTCCCGAGGGCACCAGAGGGGGCCCTCAAGGCGTGTGCCTAGCCAAAAGACCACTCTGGGGAAGGAGGAGGAGCTGAGGAGGGGCTCTGGGCCACCTAGACAGTGCCTAAGGGGTCCGGAGAGCCAAAAAGACAGCTCTGGGGCACGCCAAAGGTCTCCGCAGGGGCTCTGAGGTGGAGAGAGCAGTGCTAAGAGCTGTGGGGGGCCCGAAGACAGCTCTGGGGCAGAGGGAAACCTGCCAGAGTAGTCCCGAGGGCCCCAGAGGGGGCCCTCAAGGCGTGTGCCTAGCCAAAAGACAACTCTGGGGGAGGAGGAGGAGCTGAGGAGGGGCTCTGGGCCACCTAGACAGTGCCTAAGGGGTCCGGAGGGCCAGAAGACAGCTCTGGGGCACGCCAAAGGTCTCCGCAGGGGCTCGGAGGTGGATAGAGCAGTGCTAAGAGCTATGGGGGGCCCCAACACAGCTCTGGGGCACCCCAAAGGTCTGCCCGGGGCTCTGAGGTGGATAGAGCAGTGCTAAGAGCTCTGCGGGCCCCGCAGACAGCTCTGGGGCACAGGGACACCTGCCAGAGTAGTCCCGAGGGCACCATAGGGGGCCCTCAAGGGTTTACATGGCCCAAAACCCCATTCTGGGGAAAGGAGGAGGAGCTGAGGAGGGGTCTGGGCCACCTAGACAGTGCCTAAGGGGTCCGGAGAGCCAAAAGACAGCTCTGGGGCACGCCAAAGGTCTCCGCAGGGGCTCTGAGATGGATAGAACACTGCTAAGAGCTCTGGGGGGCCGAAGACAGCTCTGGGGCACAGGGAAACCTGCCAGAGTAGTCCCAAGGGCACCAGAGGGGACCCTCAAGGCGTGTGCCAGGCCAAAAGGAGACTCTGGGGGAAAAGGAAGACCTCTGGAGGGGGTCTGGGCCACCTAGACCGTTCCTGAGGACTCAGCACGAGCAAGAGACAGCTCTGGCTAGCAAGGAGGAGCCAAAGAGTGTTGCGGGGTGCTCTAGAGAGTTGCCAAGGGGCCTAGGGAGCCAAGATCCAGCTCTGGGGCACAGGGAAACCTGCCAGAGTAGTCCCGAGGGCCCCAGAGGGGCCCTCAAGGGTTTACATGGCCCAAAACCCCATTCTGGGGAAGGGGGAGGAGCTCAGGAGGGCGTCTGGGCCACCTAGACAGTGCCTAAGGGGTCTGGAGAGCCAAAAGACAGCTCTGGGGTACCCCAAAGGTCTCCGCAGGGGCCCTGAGGTGGAGAGAGCAGTGCTAAGAGCTGTGGGGGGCCCGAAGACAGCTCTGGGGCACAGGGAAACCTGCCAGAGTAGTCCCGAGGGCAGCAGAGGGGACCCTCAAGGCGTGTGCCTAGCCAAAAAGCAACTCTGGGGGAGAAGGAAGACCTCTGGAGGGGGTCTGGGCCACCTAGACCTTGCCTGAGGGCTCAGCACGAGCAAGGGACAGCTCTGGCTAGCAAGGAGGAGCCAGAGAGTGGTGCGGAGCGCTCTAGAGCGGTGCAAAGGGGCCTAGGGAGCCAAGATCCAGCTCTGGGGTACAGGGAAACCTGCCAGAGTAGTCCCGAGGGCACCAGAGGAGGCCCTCAAGGCGTGTGCCTAGCCAAAAGACAACTCTGGGGAAGGAAGAGGAGCTTAGGAGGGGATCCGGGCCACCTAGACAGTGCCTAAGGTATCTGGGGGGCCAAAAAACAGCTCTGGGGCACAACGAGTACTGCAATTGTAGTTCAGAAGTCACGAGAGGGCTTCTAAGGGCTCTGCATGGCCACAAAGAGACTCTGGGGAAGGAGGAGGAGCTCAGGAGGGGGTCTGGGCCACCTAGACAGTGCCTAGGGGCTCAGCACGAGCAAGAGACAGCTCTGGCTAGCAAGGAAGAGCCAAAGAGTGCTGTGGAGTGCTCTAGAGCAGTGCGAAGGGGCCTAGGGAGCCAAGATCCAGCTCTGGGGCACAGGGACACCTGCCAGAGTAGTGCTGAGGGCACCAGAGGGGGCCCTCAAGGTGTGTTCCTAGCCAAAAGACAACTCTGGGGAAGGAGGAGGAGCTGAGGAGGGGTCTGGGCCACCTAGACAGTACCTAAGGGGTCCAGAGAGCCAAAAGACAGCTCTGGGGCACGCCAAAGGTCTCCACAGGGGCTCTGAGGTGGATAGAGCAGTGCTAAGAGCTATGGGGGGCCCCAACACAGCTCTGGGGCACCCCAAAGGTCTCCGCAGGGGCTCTGAGGTGGACAGAGCAGTGCTAAGAGCTGTGGGGGGCACCTACACAGCTCTGGGGCACAGGGAAACCTGCCAGAGTAGTGCCGAGGGCCCCAGAGGGAGCCCTCAAGGATTTACATGGCCCAAAACCCCATTCTGGGGAAGGGGGAGGAGCTGAGGAGGGGTCTGGGCCACCTAGACAGTGCCTAAGGGGTCTGGAGGGCCAAAAGACTGCTCTGGGGCACCCCAAAGGTCTCCGCAGGGGCTCTGAGGTGGAGACAGCAGTGCTAAGAGTTCTGGGGGGCCCCGAAGACAGCTCTGGGGCACAGGGAAACCTGCCAAAGTAGTCCCGAGGGCACCAGAGGGGGCCCTCAAGGCGTGTGCCTAGCCAAAAGACAACTCTGGGGAAGGAAGAGGAGCTTAGGAGGGGATCCGGGCCACCTAGACAGTGCCTAAGGGATCTGGGGGGCCAAAAAACAGCTCTGGGGCACAATGAGTACTGCAATTGTAGTTCAGAAGTCACGAGAGGGCTTCTAAGGGCTCTGCATGGCCACAAAGAGACTCTGGGGAAGGAGGAGGAGCTGAGGAGGGGGTCTGGGCCACCTAGACCGTTCCTGAGGGCTCAGCACGAGCAAGAGCCAGCTCTGGCTAGCAAGGAAGAGCCAGAGAGTGCTGCGGAGTACTCTAGAGCAGTGCAAAGGGGCCTAGGGAGCCAAGATCCAGCTCTGGGCACAGGGAAACCTGCCAGAGTAGTGCTGAGGGCACCAGAGGGGGCCCTTAAGGGTTTACATGGCCCAAAACCCCACTCTAGGGAAGGGGGAGGAGCTGAGGAAGGGGTCTGGGCCACCTAGACAGTGCCTAAGGGGTCTGGAGAGCCAAAAGACAGCTCTGGGGCACCCCAAAGGTCTCCGCAGGGGCTCTGAGGTGGAGAGAGCAGTGCTAAGAGCTGTGGGGGGGCCGAAGACAGCTCTGGGGAAGAGGGAAACCTGCCAGAGTAGTCCCGAGGGCCCCAGAGGGGGCCCTCAAGGCGTGTGCCAGGCCAAAAGGAGACTCTGGGGGAAAAGGAAGACCTCTGGAGGGGGTCTGGGCCACCTAGACCTTTCCTAAGGGCTCAGCACGAGCAAGGGACAGCTCTGGCTAGCAAGGAAGAGCCAAAGAGTGGTGCGGAGCCCTCTAGAACAGTGCGAAGGGGCCTAGGGAGCCAAGATCCAGCTCTGGGGCACAGGGACACCTGCCAGAGTAGTGCCGAGGGCACCAGAGGGGGCCCTCAAGGTGTGTGCCTAGCCAAAAGACAAGTCTTGGGAAGGAGGAGGAGCTGAGGAGGGGCTCTGGGCCACCTAGACAGTGCCTAAGGGGTCCGGAGAGCCAAAAGACAGCTCTGGGACACAACGAGTACTGCAATTGTAGTTCAGAAGTCACGAGAGGGCTTCTAAGGGCTCTGCATGGCCACAAAGAGACTCTGGGGAAGGAGGAGGAGCTCAGGAGGGGGTCTGGGCCACCTAGACCTTGCCTGAGGGCTCAGCACGAGCAAGAGACAGCTCTGGCTAGCAAGGAAGAGCCAAAGAGTGCTGCGGAGTGCTCTAGAGAGTTGCGAAGGGGCCTAGGGAGCCAAGATCCAGCTCTGGGGCAGAGGGAAACCTGCCAGAGTAGTGCCGAGGGCACCAGAGGGGGCCCTCAAGGCGTGTGCCTAGCCAAAAGACAACTCTGGGGAAGGAGGAGGAGCTGAGGACGGCGTCTGGGCCACCTAGACAGTGCCTAAGGGGTCCGGAGAGCCAAAACACTACTCTGGGGCACCCCAAAGGTCTGCCCAGCGGCTCTGAGATGGATAGAACACTGCTAAGAGCTGTGGGGGGGCCGAAGACAGCTCTGGGGAAGAGGGAAACCTGCCAGAGTAGTCCCGAGGGCACCAGAGGGGGCCCTCAAGGCGTGTGCCTAGCCAAAAGACAACTCTGGGGAAGGAGGAGGAGCTGAGGAGGGGGTCTGGGCCACCTAGACAGTGCCTAAGGGGTCCGGAGGGCCAGAAGACAGCTCTGGGGCACGCCAAAGGTCTCCGCAGGGGCTCTGAGGTGGATAGAGCAGTGCTAAGAGCTATGGGGGGCCCCAACACAGCTCTGGGGCACCCCAAAGGTCTCCGCAGGGGCTCTGAGGTGGATAGAGCAGTGCTAAGAGCTCTGCGGGCCCCGAAGACAGCTCTGGAGCACAGGGAAACCTGCCAGAGTAGTGCCGAGGGCCCCAGAGGGGGCCCTCAAGGCGTGTGCCTAGCCAAAAGACAACTCTGGGGAAGGAGGAGGAGCTGAGGAAGGGGTCTGGGCCACCTAGACAGTGCCTAAGGGGTCTGGGGGGCCAAAAGACTGCTCTGGGGCACGCCAAAGGTCTCCCCAGGTACTCTGAGGTGGATAAAGCAGTGCTAAGTGTTCTGGGGGGCCCGAAGACAGCTCTGGGGCACAGGGAAACCTGCCAGAGTAGTCCCGAGGGCCCCAGAGGGGGCCCTCAAGGCGTGTGCCTAGCCAAAAGGCAACTCTGGGGAAGGAGGAGGAGCTGAGGAGGGCTCTGGGCCACCTAGACAGTGCCTAAGGGGTCCGGAGAGCCAAAAGACAGCTCTGGGACACAACGAGTACTGCAATTGTAGTTCAGAAGTCACGAGAGGGCTTCTAAGGGCTCTGCATGGCCACAAAGAGACTCTGGGGAAGGAGGAGGAGCTCAGGAGGGGGTCTGGGCCACCTAGACCTTGCCTGAGGGCTCAGCACGAGCAAGAGACAGCTCTGGCTAGCAAGGAAGAGCCAAAGAGTGCTGCGGAGTGCTCTAGAGAGTTGCGAAGGGGCCTAGGGAGCCAAGATCCAGCTCTGGGGCACAGGGAAACCTGCCAGAGTAGTGCCGAGGGCACCAGAGGGGGCCCTCAAGGCGTGTGCCTAGCCAAAAGACAACTCTGGGGAAGGAGGAGGAGCTGAGGACGGCGTCTGGGCCACCTAGACAGTGCCTAAGGGGTCCGGAGAGCCAAAACACTACTCTGGGGCACCCCAAAGGTCTGCCCAGCGGCTCTGAGATGGATAGAACACTGCTAAGAGCTGTGGGGGGGCCGAAGACAGCTCTGGGGAAGAGGGAAACCTGCCAGAGTAGTCCCGAGGGCACCAGAGGGGGCCCTCAAGGCGTGTGCCTAGCCAAAAGACAACTCTGGGGAAGGAGGAGGAGCTGAGGAGGGGGTCTGGGCCACCTAGACAGTGCCTAAGGGGTCCGGAGGGCCAGAAGACAGCTCTGGGGCACGCCAAAGGTCTCCGCAGGGGCTCTGAGGTGGATAGAGCAGTGCTAAGAGCTATGGGGGGCCCCAACACAGCTCTGGGGCACCCCAAAGGTCTGCCCAGGGGCTCTGAGGTGGAGAGAGCAGTGCTAAGAGCTGTGGGGGGCCCGAAGACAGCTCTGGGGCACAGGGAAACCTGCCAGAGTAGTGCCGAGGGCCCCAGAGGGGCCCTCAAGGGTTTACATGGCCCAAAACCCCATTCTGGGGAAGGAGGAGGAGCTCAGGAGGGGTCTGGGCCACCTAGACAGTGCCTAAGGGGTCTGGGGGGCCAAAAGACTGCTCTGGGGCACCCCAAAGGTCTGCCCAGGGGCTCTGGGGTGGAGAGAGCAGTGCTAAGAGCTGAGGGGGGGCCGAAGACAGCTCTGGGGCAGAGGGAAACCTGCCAGAGTAGTCCCCGAGGGCAGCAGAGGGGACCCTCAAGGCGTGTGCCAGGACAAAAGGAGACTCTGGGGGAAAAGGAAGACCTCTGGAGGGGGTCTGGGCCACCTAGACCTTTCCTGAGGGCTCGGCACGAGCAAGGGACAGCTCTGGGCAGCAAGGAAGAGCCAAAGAGTGGTGCGGAGCCCTCTAGAGCAGTGCGAAGGGGCCTAGGGAGCCAAGATCCACCTCTGGGGTACAGGGAAACCTGCCAGAGTAGTCCCGAGGGCACCAGAGGGGGCCCTCAAGGCGTGTGCCTAGCCAAAACACAACTCTGGGGAAGGAAGAGGAGCTGAGGAGGGGATCCGGGCCACCTAGACAGTGCCTAAGGTATCTGGGGGGCCAAAAAACAGCTCTGGGGCACAACGAGTACTGCAATTGTAGTTCAGAAGTCACGAGAGGGCTTCTAAGGGCTCTGCATGGCCACAAAGAGACTCTGGGGAAGGAGGAGGAGCTCAGGAGGGGGTCTGGGCCACCTAGACAGTGCCTAGGGGCTCAGCACGAGCAAGAGACAGCTCTGGCTAGCAAGGAAGAGCCAAAGAGTGCTGCGGAGTGCTCTAGAGCAGTGCGAAGGGGCCTAGGGAGCCAAGATCCAGCTCTGGGGCACAGGGAAACCTGCCAGAGTAGTCCCGAGGGCACCAGAGGGGACCCTCAAGGCGTGTGCCTAGTCAAAAGACAACTCTGGGGAAGGAGGAGGGCCTTAGGAGGGGGTCTGGGCCACCTAGACCGTTCCTGAGGACTCAGCACGAGCAAGAGACAGCTCTGGCTAGCAAGGAGGAGCCAAAGAGTGTTGCGGGGTGCTCTAGAGAGTTGCGAAGGGGCCTAGGGAGCCAAGATCCAGCTCTGGGGCACAGGGAAACCTGCCAGAGTAGTCCCGAGGGCCCCAGAGGGGGCCTCAAGGGTTTACATGGCCCAAAACCCCATTCTGGGGAAGGGGGAGGACCTCAGGAGGGCGTCTGGGCCACCTAGACAGTGCCTAAGGGGTCTGGAGAGCCAAAAGACAGCTCTGGGGTACCCCAAAGGTCTCCGCAGGGGCTCTGAGGTGGATAAAGCAGGGCTAAGAGTTCTGGGGGGCCCGAAGACAGCTCTGGGGCACAGGGAAACCTGCCAGAGTAGTCCCGAGGGCACCAGAGGGGGCCCTCAAGGCGTGTGCCAGGCCAAAAGGAGACTCTGGGGGAAAAGGAAGACCTCTGGAGGGGGTCTGGGCCACCTAGACCGTTCCTGAGGGCTCAGCACGAACAAGGGACAGCTCTGGGCAGCAAGGAAGAGCCAAAGAGTGGTGCGGAGCCCTCTAGAACAGTGCGAAGGGGCCTAGGGAGCCAAGATCCAGCTCTGGGGCACAGGGACACCTGCCAGAGTAGTCCCGAGGGCACCAGAGGGGGCCCTCAAGGTGTGTGCCTAGCCAAAAGACAAGTCTTGGGAAGGAGGAGGAGCTGAGGAGGGGCTCTGGGCCACCTAGACAGTGCCTAAGGGGTCCGGAGAGCCAAAAAGACAGCTCTGGGGCACGCCAAAGGTCTCCACAGGGGCTCTGAGGTGGAGAGAGCAGTGCTAAGAGCTGTGGGGGGCCCGAAGACAGCTCTGGGGCACAGGGAAACCTGCCAGAGTAGTCCCGAGGGCCCCAGAGGGGGCCCTCAAGGCGTGTGCCTAGCCAAAAGACAACTCTGGGGAAGGAGGAGGAGCTGAGGAGGGGGTCTGGGCCACCTAGACAGTGCCTAAGGGGTCCGGAGGGCCAGAAGACAGCTCTGGGGCACGCCAAAGGTCTCCGCAGGGGCTCTGAGGTGGAGAGAGCAGTGCTAAGAGCTGTGGGGGGCCCCAACACAGCTCTGGGGCACCCCAAAGGTCTGCCCGGGGCTCTGAGGTGGAGAGAGCAGTGCTAAGAGCTGTGGGGGGCCCGAAGACAGCTCTGGGGCACAGGGAAACCTGCCAGAGTAGTGCCGAGGGCCCCAGAGGGGGCCCTCAAGGGTTTACATGGCCCAAAACCCCATTCTGGGGAAGGGGGAGGAGCTGAGGAGGGGTCTGGGCCACCTAGACAGTGCCTAAGGGGTCTGGGGGGCCAAAAGACTGCTCTGGGGCACCCCAAAGGTCTCCGCAGGGGCTCTGGGGTGGAGAGAGCAGTGCTAAGAGCTGTGGGGGGGCCGAAGACAGCTCTGGGGCACAGGGAAACCTGCCAGAGTAGTCCCCGAGGGCAGCAGAGGGGGCCCTCAAGGCGTGTGCCTAGCCAAAAGGCAACTCTGGGGGAGAAGGAAGACCTCTGGAGGGGGTCTGGGCCACCTAGACCTTTCCTGAGGGCTCAGCACGAGCAAGGGACAGCTCTGGCTAGCAAGGAGGAGCCAGAGAGTGGTGCGGAGCGCTCTAGAGCGGTGCAAAGGGGCCTAGGGAGCCAAGATCCAGCTCTGGGGTACAGGGAAACCTGCCAGAGTAGTCCCGAGGGCACCAGAGGAGGCCCTCAAGGCGTGTGCCTAGCCAAAAGACAACTCTGGGGAAGGAAGAGGAGCTTAGGAGGGGATCCGGGCCACCTAGACAGTGCCTAAGGGATCTGGGGGGCCAAAAAACAGCTCTGGGACACAACGAGTACTGCAATTGTAGTTCAGAAGTCACGAGAGGGCTTCTAAGGGCTCTGCATGGCCACAAAGAGACTCTGGGGGAGAAGGAAGACCTCTGGAGGGGGTCTGGGCCACCTAGACCGTTCCTGAGGGCTCAGCACGAGCAAGAGCCAGCTCTGGCTAGCAAGGAAGAGCCAGAGAGTGCTGCGGAGTACTCTAGAGCAGTGCGAAGGGGCCTAGGGAGCCAAGATCCAGCTCTGGGCACAGGGAAACCTGCCAGAGTAGTGCTGAGGGCACCAGAGGGGGCCCTTAAGGGTTTACATGGCCCAAAACCCCACTCTAGGGAAGGGGGAGGAGCTGAGGAAGGGGTCTGGGCCACCTAGACAGTGCCTAAGGGGTCTGGAGAGCCAAAAGACAGCTCTGGGGCACCCCCAAAGGTCTCCGCAGGGGCTCTGAGGTGGAGAGAGCAGTGCTAAGAGCTGTGGGGGGGCCGAAGACAGCTCTGGGGAAGAGGGAAACCTGCCAGAGTAGTCCCGAGGGCAGCAGAGGGGGCCCTCAAGGCGTGTGCCAGGCCAAAAGGAGACTCTGGGGGAAAAGGAAGACCTCTGGAGGGGGTCTGGGCCACCTAGACCTTTCCTGAGGGCTCAGCATGAGCAAGGGACAGCTCTGGCTAGCAAGGAAGAGCCAAAGAGTGGTGCGGAGCCCTCTAGAACAGTGTGAAGGGGCCTAGGGAGCCAAGATCCAGCTCTGGGGCACAGGGACACCTGCCAGAGTAGTCCCGAGGGCACCAGAGGGGGCCCTCAAGGCGTGTGCCTAGCCAAAAGACCACTCTGGGGAAGGAGGAGGAGCTGAGGAGGGGCTCTGGGCCACCTAGACAGTGCCTAAGGGGTCCGGAGAGCCAAAAGACAGCTCTGGGGCACGCCAAAGGTCTCCGAAGGGGTTCTGAGGTGGAGAGAGCAGTGCTAAGAGCTGTGGGGGGCCCGAAGACAGCTCTGGGGCACAGGGAAACCTGCCAGAGTAGTCCCGAGGGCACCAGAGGGGGCCCTCAAGGCGTGTGCCTAGCCAAAAGGCAACTCTGGGGAAGGAGGAGGAGCTGAGGAGGGCTCTGGGCCACCTAGACAGTGCCTAAGGGGTCCGGAGAGCCAAAAGACAGCTCTGGGACACAACGAGTACTGCAATTGTAGTTCAGAAGTCACGAGAGGGCTTCTAAGGGCTCTGCATGGCCACAAAGAGACTCTGGGGAAGGAGGAGGAGCTCAGGAGGGGGTCTGGGCCACCTAGACCTTGCCTGAGGGCTCAGCACGAGCAAGAGACAGCTCTGGCTAGCAAGGAAGAGCCAAAGAGTGCTGCGGAGTGCTCTAGAGAGTTGCGAAGGGGCCTAGGGAGCCAAGATCCAGCTCTGGGGCACAGGGAAACCTGCCAGAGTAGTGCCGAGGGCACCAGAGGGGGCCCTCAAGGCGTGTGCCTAGCCAAAAGACAACTCTGGGGAAGGAGGAGGAGCTGAGGACGGCGTCTGGGCCACCTAGACAGTGCCTAAGGGGTCCGGAGAGCCAAAACACTACTCTGGGGCACCCCAAAGGTCTGCCCAGCGGCTCTGAGATGGATAGAACACTGCTAAGAGCTGTGGGGGGGCCGAAGACAGCTCTGGGGAAGAGGGAAACCTGCCAGAGTAGTCCCGAGGGCACCAGAGGGGGCCCTCAAGGCGTGTGCCTAGCCAAAAGACAACTCTGGGGAAGGAGGAGGAGCTGAGGAGGGGGTCTGGGCCACCTAGACAGTGCCTAAGGGGTCCGGAGGGCCAGAAGACAGCTCTGGGGCACGCCAAAGGTCTCCGCAGGGGCTCTGAGGTGGATAGAGCAGTGCTAAGAGCTATGGGGGGCCCCAACACAGCTCTGGGGCACCCCAAAGGTCTGCCCAGGGGCTCTGAGGTGGAGAGAGCAGTGCTAAGAGCTGTGGGGGGCCCGAAGACAGCTCTGGGGCACAGGGAAACCTGCCAGAGTAGTGCCGAGGGCCCCAGAGGGGCCCTCAAGGGTTTACATGGCCCAAAACCCCATTCTGGGGAAGGAGGAGGAGCTCAGGAGGGGTCTGGGCCACCTAGACAGTGCCTAAGGGGTCTGGGGGGCCAAAAGACTGCTCTGGGGCACCCCAAAGGTCTGCCCAGGGGCTCTGGGGTGGAGAGAGCAGTGCTAAGAGCTGAGGGGGGGCCGAAGACAGCTCTGGGGCAGAGGGAAACCTGCCAGAGTAGTCCCCGAGGGCAGCAGAGGGGACCCTCAAGGCGTGTGCCAGGACAAAAGGAGACTCTGGGGGAAAAGGAAGACCTCTGGAGGGGGTCTGGGCCACCTAGACCTTTCCTGAGGGCTCGGCACGAGCAAGGGACAGCTCTGGGCAGCAAGGAAGAGCCAAAGAGTGGTGCGGAGCGCTCTAGAGCGGTGCAAAGGGGCCTAGGGAGCCAAGATCCAGCTCTGGGGCACAGGGAAACCTGCCAGAGTAGTGCTGAGGGCCCCAGAGGGGGCCCTTAAGGGTTTACATGGCCCAAAACCCCACTCTAGGGAAGGGGGAGGAGCTGAGGAAGGGGTCTGGGCCACCTAGACAGTGCCTAAGGGGTCCGGAGAGCCAAAAGACAGCTCTGGGGCACCCCAAAGGTCTCCGCAGGGGCTCTGAGGTGGAGAGAGCAGTGCTAAGAGCTGTGGGGGGGCCGAAGACAGCTCTGGGGCACAGGGAAACCTGCCAGAGTAGTCCCGAGGGCCCCAGAGGGGGCCCTCAAGGGTTTACATGACCCAAAACCCCACTCTAGGGAAGGAGGAGGAGCTGAGGAAGGGGTCTGGGCCACCTAGACAGTGCCTAAGGGGTCTGGAGAGCCAAAAGACAGCTCTGGGGCACCCCAAAGGTCTCCCCAGGGGCTCTGAGGTGAAGAGAGCAGTGCTAAGAGCTGTGGGGGGGCCGAAGACAGCTCTGGGGCACAGGGAAACCTGCCAGAGTAGTCCCGAGGGCACCAGAGGGGACCCTCAAGGCGTGTGCCAGGACAAAAGGAGACTCTGGGGGAAAAGGAAGACCTCTGGAGGAGGTCTGGGCCACCTAGACCTTTCCTGAGGGCTCGGCACGAGCAAGGGACAGCTCTGGGCAGCAAGGAAGAGCCAAAGAGTGGTGCGGAGCCCTCTAGAGCAGTGCGAAGGGGCCTAGGGAGCCAAGATCCAGCTCTGGGGCACAGGGACACCTGCCACAGTAGTCCTGAGGGCACCAGAGGGGACCCTCAAGGCGTGTGCCTAGCCAAAAGACAACTCTGGGGAAGGAGGAGGAGCTGAGGACGGCGTCTGGGCCACCTAGACAGTGCCTAAGGGGTCCGGAGGGCCAAAACAGTGCTGTGGTCTCCGCAGGGGCTCTGAGCTGGATAGAGCAGTGCTAAGAGCTGTGGGGGGCCGAAGACAGCTCTGGGGCACAGGGAAACCTGCCAGAGTAGTCCCGAGGGCACCAGAGGGGGCCCTCAAGGGTTTACATGACCCAAAACCCCACTCTAGGGAAGGAGGAGGAGCTGAGGAAGGGGGTCTGGGCCACCTAGACCGTTCCTGAGGGCTCAGCACGAGCAAGGGACATCTCTGGCTAGCAAGGAAGAGCCAAAGAGTGCTGCGGAGTGCTCTAGAGAGTTGTGAAGGGGCCTAGGGAGCCAAGATCCAGCTCTGGGCACAGGGACACCTGCCAGAGTAGTGCCGAGGGCCCCAGAGGGGGCCCTCAAGGCGTGTGCCTAGCCAAAAGACAACTCTGGGGAAGGAGGAGGAGCTGAGGAGGGGTCTGGGCCACCTAGACAGTGCCTAAGGGGTCCGGAGAGCCAAAAGACAGCTCTGGGGCATGCCAAAGGTCTCCGCAGGGGCTCTGAGGTGGAGAGAGCAGTGCTAAGAGCTATGGGGGGCCCCAACACAGCTCTGGGGCACCCCAAAGGTCTGCCCAGGGGCTCTGAGGTGGAGAGAGCAGTGCTAAGAGCTGTGGGGGCCCCGAAGACAGCTCTGGGGCACAGGGAAACCTGCCAAAGTAGTCCCGAGGGCCCCAGAGGGGGCCCTCAAGGCGTGTGCCTAGCTAAAAGACCACTCTGGGGAAGGAGGAGGAGCTCAGGAGGGGATCAGGGCCACCTAGACAGTGCCTAAGGGATCTGGGGGGCCAAAAGACAGCTCTGGAGCACAACGAGTACTGCAATTGTAGTTCAGAAGTCACGAGAGGGCTTCTAAGGGCTCTGCATGGCCACAAAGAGACTCTGGGGAAGGAGGAGGAGCTCAGGAGGGGGTCTGGGCCACCTAGACCTTTCCTGAGGGCTCAGCACGAGCAAGAGACAGCTCTGGCTAGCAAGGAGGAGCCAGAGAGTGGTGCGGAGTGCTCTAGAGAGTTGCGAAGGGGCCTAGGGAGCCAAGATCCAGCTCTGGGGCACAGGGAAACCTGCCAGAGTAGTGCTGAGGGCCCCAGAGGGGGCCCTTAAGGGTTTACATGGCCCAAAACCCCACTCTAGGGAAGGGGGAGGAGCTGAGGAAGGGGTCTGGGCCACCTAGACAGTGCCTAAGGGGTCTGGAGGGCCAGAAGACACCTCTGGGGCACGCCAAAGGTCTCCGCAGGGGCTCTGAGGTGGAGAGAGCAGTGCTAAGAGCTCTGCGGGGCCTGAAGACAGCTCTGGGGCAGAGGGAAACCTGCCAGAGTAGTCCCGAGGGCAGCAGAGGGGGCCCTCAAGGCGTGTGCCTAGCCAAAAGGCAACTCTGGGGGAGAAGGAAGACCTCTGGAGGGGGTCTGGGCCACCTAGACCTTGCCTGAGGGCTCAGCACGAGCAAGGGACAGCTCTGGCTAGCAAGGAAGAGCCAGAGAGTGGTGCGGAGCGCTCTAGAGCGGTGCAAAGGGGCCTAGGGAGCCAAGATCCAGCTCTGGGGCACAGGGAAACCTGCCAGAGTAGTGCCGAGGGCACCAGAGGGGGCCCTCAAGGCGTGTGCCTAGCCAAAAGGCAACTCTGGGGAAGGAGGAGGAGCTGAGGAAGGGGTCTGGGCCACCTAGACCGTTCCTGAGGACTCAGCACGAGCAAGAGACAGCTCTGGCTAGCAAGGAGGAGCCAAAGAGTGCTGCGGAGTGGTCTAGAGCGGTGCAAAGGGGCCTAGGGAGCCAAGATCCAGCTCTGGGGCACAGGGACACCTGCCAGAGTAGTGCCGAGGGCCCCAGAGGGGGCCCTCAAGGCGTGTGCCTAGCAAAAAGACAACTCTGGGGAAGGAGGAGGAGCTGAGGAGGGGTCTAGGCCACCTAGACAGTGCCTAAGGGGTCCAGAGAGCCAAAAGACAGCTCTGGGGCACGCCAAAGGTCTCCGCAGGGGCTCTGAGGTGGAGAGAGCAGTGCTAAGAGCTATGGGGGGCCCCAACACAGCTCTGGGGCACCCCAAAGGTCTGCCCAGGGGCTCTGAGGTGGAGAGAGCAGTGCTAAGAGCTGTGGGGGGCCCGAAGACAGCTCTGGGGCACAGGGAAACCTGCCAAAGTAGTCCCGAGGGCAGCAGAGGGGGCCCTCAAGGCGTGTGCCTAGCTAAAAGACCACTCTGGGGAAGGAGGAGGAGCTGAGGAGGGGATCTGGGCCACCTAGACAGTGCCTAAGGGATCTGGGGGGCCAAAAGACAGCTCTGGGGCACCCCAAAGGTCTCCCCAGGGGCTCTGAGGTGGAGAGAGCAGTGCTAAGAGCTGTGGGGGGGCCGAAGACAGCTCTGGGGCACAGGGAAACCTGCCAGAGTAGTCCCGAGGGCACCAGAGGGGACCCTCAAGGCGTGTGCCAGGCCAAAAGGAGACTCTGGGGGAAAAGGAAGACCTCTGGAGGGGGTCTGGGCCACCTAGACCTTTCCTGAGGGCTCGGCACGAGCAAGGGACAGCTCTGGGCAGCAAGGAAGAGCCAAAGAGTGGTGCGGAGCCCTCTAGAGCAGTGCGAAGGGGCCTAGGGAGCCAAGATCCAGCTCTGGGGCACAGGGACACCTGCCACAGTAGTCCTGAGGGCACCAGAGGGGGCCCTCAAGGCGTGTGCCTAGCCAAAAGACAACTCTGGGGAAGGAGGAGGAGCTGAGGAAGGGGTCTGGGCCACCTAGACAGTGCCTAAGGGGTCCGGAGGGCCAAAACAGTGCTGTGGTCTCCCCAGGGGTTCTGAGCTGGATAGAGCAGTGCTAAGAGCTGTGGGGGGCACCTACACAGCTCTGGGGCACAGGGAAACCTGCCAGAGTAGTCCCAAGGGCACCAGAGGGGGCCCTCAAGGGTTTACATGACCCAAAACCCCACTCTAGGGAAGAAGGAGAAGGAGCTGAGGAGGGGGTCTGGGCCACCTAGACCGTTCCTGAGGGGTCCGGAGGGCCAAAAGAGTGCTGTGGGGCACCCCAAAAGTCTGCCCAGCGGCTCTGAGATGGAGACAGCAGTGCTAAGAGCTGTGGGGGGGCCGAAGACAACTCTGGGGCACAGGGAAACCTGCCAGAGTAGTCCCAAGGGCACCAGAGGGGGCCCTCAAGGCGTGTGCCTAGCCAAAAGACCACTCTGGGGAAGGAGGAGGAGCTGAGGAGGGGCTCTGGGCCACCTAGGCAGTGCCTAAGGGGTCTGGAGGGCAAAAAGACAGCTCTGGGGCACGCCAAAGGTCTCCGCAGGGGCTCTGAGGTGGAGAGAGCAGTGCTAAGAGCTCTGTGGGCCCCGAAGACAGCTCTGGGGCAGAGGGAAACCTGCCAGAGTAGTCCCGAGGGCACCAGAGGGGGCCCTCAAGGGTTTACATGACCCAAAACCCCACTCTAGGGAAGGAGGAGGAGCTGAGGAGGGGCTCTGGGCCACCTAGACAGTGCCTAAGGGGTCCGGAGAGCCAAAAGACAGCTCTGGGGCACGCCAAAGGTCTCCGCAGGGGCTCTGAGGTGGAGAGAGCAGTGCTAAGAGCTGTGGGGGGCCCGAAGACAGCTCTGGGGCACAGGGAAACCTGCCAAAGTAGTCCCGAGGGCAGCAGAGGGGGCCCTCAAGGCGTGTGCCTAGCTAAAAGACCACTCTGGGGAAGGAGGAGGAGCTCAGGAGGGGATCAGGGCCACCTAGACAGTGCCTAAGGGATCTGGGGGGCCAAAAGACAGCTCTGGAGCACAACGAGTACTGCAATTGTAGTTCAGAAGTCACGAGAGGGCTTCTAAGGGCTCTGCATGGCCACAAAGAGACTCTGGGGAAGGAGGAGGAGCTCAGGAGGGGGTCTGGGCCACCTAGACCTTTCCTGAGGGCTCAGCACGAGCAAGAGACAGCTCTGGCTAGCAAGGAGGAGCCAGAGAGTGGTGCGGAGTGCTCTAGAGAGTTGCGAAGGGGCCTAGGGAGCCAAGATCCAGCTCTGGGGCACAGGGAAACCTGCCAGAGTAGTGCTGAGGGCCCCAGAGGGGGCCCTTAAGGGTTTACATGGCCCAAAACCCCACTCTAGGGAAGGGGGAGGAGCTGAGGAAGGGGTCTGGGCCACCTAGACAGTGCCTAAGGGGTCTGGAGGGCCAGAAGACACCTCTGGGGCACGCCAAAGGTCTCCGCAGGGGCTCTGAGGTGGAGAGAGCAGTGCTAAGAGCTCTGCGGGGCCTGAAGACAGCTCTGGGGCAGAGGGAAACCTGCCAGAGTAGTCCCAAGGGCACCAGAGGGGGCCCTCAAGGGTTTACATGGCCCAAAACCCCATTCTGGGGAAGGGGGAGGAGCTGAGGAAGGGGTCTGGGCCACCTAGACAGTGCCTAAGGGGTCTGGGGGGCCAAAAGACTGCTCTGGGGCACCCCAAAGGTCTCCGCAGGGGCTCTGAGGTGGATAGAGCAGTGCTAAGAGCTGTGGGGGGGCCGAAGACAGCTCTGGGGCACAGGGAAACCTGCCAGAGTAGTCCCGAGGACACCAGAGAGGGCCCTCAAGGCGTGTGCCTAGCCAAAAGGCAACTCTGGGGGAGAAGGAAGACCTCTGGAGGGGGTCTGGGCCACCTAGACCTTGCCTGAGGGCTCAGCACGAGCAAGGGACAGCTCTGGCTAGCAAGGAAGAGCCAGAGAGTGGTGCGGAGCGCTCTAGAGCGGTGCAAAGGGGCCTAGGGAGCCAAGATCCAGCTCTGGGGCACAGGGAAACCTGCCAGAGTAGTGCCGAGGGCACCAGAGGGGGCCCTCAAGGCGTGTGCCTAGCCAAAAGACAACTCTGGGGAAGGAAGAGGAGCTTAGGAGGGGATCCGGGCCACCTAGACAGTGCCTAAGGGATCTGGGGGGCCAAAAAACAGCTCTGGGACACAACGAGTACTGCAATTGTAGTTCAGAAGTCACGAGAGGGCTTCTAAGGGCTCTGCATGGCCACAAAGAGACTCTGGGGAAGGAGGAGGAGCTCAGGAGGGGGTCTGGGCCACCTAGACCGTTCCTGAGGACTCAGCACGAGCAAGAGACAGCTCTGGCTAGCAAGGAAGAGCCAAAGAGTGCTGCGGAGTGCTCTAGAGAGTTGTGAAGGGGCCTAGGGAGCCAAGATCCAGCTCTGGGGCAGAGGGAAACCTGCCAGAGTAGTCCCGAGGGCAGCAGAGGGGGCCCTCAAGGCGTGTGCCTAGCCAAAAGGCAACTCTGGGGAAGGAGGAGGAGCTGAGGAAGGGGTCTGGGCCACCTAGACCGTTCCTGAGGGCTCAGCACGAGCAAGAGACATCTCTGGCTAGCAAGGAAGAGCCAAAGAGTGCTGCGGAGTGCTCTAGAGAGTTGCGAAGGGGCCTAGGGAGCCAAGATCCAGCTCTGGGGCACAGGGAAACCTGCCAGAGTAGTCCCGAGGGCACCAGAGGGGGCCCTCAAGGCGTGTGCCTAGCCAAAAGGCAACTCTGGGGAAGGAGGAGGAGCTCAGGAGGGGGTCTGGGCCACCTAGACCTTTCCTGAGGGCTCAGCACGAGCAAGGGACAGCTCTGGCTAGCAAGGAGGAGCCAGAGAGTGGTGCGGAGTGCTCTAGAGCGGTGCAAAGGGGCCTAGGGAGCCAAGATCCAGCTCTGGGGCACAGGGAAACCTGCCAGAGTAGTCCCGAGGGCACCAGAGGGGGCCCTCCAGGCGTGTGCCTAGCCAAAAGACAACTCTGGGGAAGAGGGAGGACCTCCATGGCGGCCTCTGGGGAACAAGAACAGTCCCAAGGGGTCTGGAGGGCCTAAAGAGGACTCTGGGGCACAGCGTTGGGTTCAAGAGTCGTCCCGAGTATACTAGATGGCTGCTAGGAGGGCCGGAGGGCCACAGCGGGGCTCCAGGACAAACCAAGGTCTCCCCAGGGCTTCTGATGGGACTAGAGGGGGGCTAAAGGGGCTGGACGTCCAAAAGACACCTCTGGGGCCCAAAGGAGGCGGCTAGAGTAGGCCATAGCACACTGGAGGGGGCCTTCAAGGGGTTTATGGGGGCCAGCAGATGTCTGTGGTGAGAAGAAGGTGGCCTAAAGGGGGCTCCAGAGCAGAAGAGAGGGCTGCTGAGGGGGCTGGAGGGCCAACCCAGGGCTCCAGAGGGTTTGTGAGTTGACTCCAGGGGGCCTAAGGGGTCTCGAGGGCCAACATACAGCCTCGGGGAAGAAGACAGGCCAAAAGAGTAGCCCAGAACACACTAGAGGGATGCTGAGGAGACCCGATGGCCAACAAATTAAAACCTGGGGAACAAGGGTGACCTCAGGAGGGCTTCAGAGGCAACTAGACAGTTCCTAGCCAAAGGAACTATTTGCCAGCGGAGGGCTGGCAGACAGCTCTGGGCAGCAAGGAAGACACAAAGAGTGGTCCAGAGTGCCCTGGAGTGGTGCTAAGGGGCCTGAGGAGCCAAGATACAGCTTTAGGGCTGACAGAATGTTGGAAGAGTAGGCTAGAGCACACTAGAGGACCGCTTGGGCCTCCATGTCCCTGAAAAATGACTCTAGGGAACAAGGAAGACCTGAGGAGGGGTTCTGAGCAGATAAACAGGCTCCTGTAGGTGCTGGAGGGCCAGAAGACAGCTCTGGAGCACAACAAGCATCCGAGGACTGGTTCTGAGTAACAAATGCCTCTGGAAGGTTTCTGAAGGGACTAGAGGGCCAACAGAGGTCTGTGGGTCAAAATTCAAGGCCAAAGTGGAGAGTAGGGCAGCCTAGAGGGGTGCTAAGGGCTCCAGAGGGTTAACACAGAACTCTGGGGTACAACGAAATCCTACAGGGCAGTTCCAAGGGGACTACAGGGGTCCTAAGGGGTCCAAAGGGCCTGACTGTTCTGGGGCAGAAAGAAGTTTGGAAGAGTCATTCAGAGTGCACTAGAGGGATTCTCAGGGGTCTAACATTGCCAAAAAAAGACTCAGGGGTCAGGAGGGCCAAAAGACAGCTCTGTGGCATAATAAAGGCCTCTAGAGGGGTTCAGGGGCGACTGGAAAGGTTCTAGTGGGTCTAGAGGGTCAATAGAGCTCTCTGGGGCACAGGAAAGGCCAAAAGATGGGTACCGAGTTCACTAGAAGGGTCATAAGGGGGTTATATGATCAAAGGAAGCCTCTGGGAACAAAGGTCCTAAAGGATCCTGAGGGGGAAAAGAGAGGTCCTAAGGGATCTGGAGGGCTAAAAGAGGGCTCTGGGACACAATTTTGGCCAAAAGAGACACCTAGAGTAGACTAGGGAGGTTGTAAGTGGGCTAGAAAGAAAAAAAAAAAAAAAAAAAAAAAAGCAAGGGGGCACAATGAAGACAAAAGGAGGGGTTCTGATGGGACTGGAGTGGTCCCCTGAGAGCTAGAAGGCTAACAGAGGGCTCCTGCACAACGCAGGCCAAAAGAGGGGTACTGAAGGAATTAGGTCCTAAGAGAGCTACTGGACCCCAAGAGGGCTCTGGGGCACTACAAAGGCCTCAGGAGGGGTTCTGAGGGTACTAGAGGGCTCCTAAGGACTCTACACACCCAAGAGAGCCTCTGGTGCACAATGGAGGGCTTCTGAGAGGATTGGAGCAGGCCTAGGGGGACTAGACATCAAAGAGAGGCCTCTAGGGCACAGTGAAGGCTTTGGGAGCAGTTTTGAGGTAACTAGATTAGAAAATGGAAGAGTCTTGAGAAGATTAGAGGGCATTCATTGGGTTCTAGGATGGCATGTCAGAAGGATGTCTCCAGCTCAAATCAAGGGCTCAGGAAGGGGTTGTTAGGGAGCCCAAGGGCCAAAGGAGGCATTCTGTGGGGATTAGATGCCGGGGTCCTGAGGGGAAGAGACAGCACACAGTGGGCACTGGGGCACCCCAAAATGGAAAAGGACTGGTTCTGATGGGACTAGGTTGCAAACGGCCCTGGAGCGCGACAGGAGAACACAGGGTTCTGGGGTGCTTTGAAGAACAAACATGGGGGTTCTGAAGGGAGTAGAAGATAATTGAGAAGGCATAAGGCAGGCTGCAAGGAAATGGAGGGCTATAGTATGCACTAAGAGGCAAAGAAGGAGAACAGAAAGGGATCTGAGAGAAACAGAACTCCCAAGGAGGAGCTCAGGTGGGATTTGGGGGCATTTAGGCAATGCTGGAACACAATGAAGGCCAGCAGTTTTGAGGCTACATGCCACATGGATTGATTTTGATCAGACTAGAGAACACAGAGAGCTCTGAGGTAAAAGAAAGGAAGATGGAGGAGTCTTGAGGGGACTGGAAGGAAAGGGGACCTGATGGGATAGAGGGCACACAGAACGGTCATAGGGATAGGGCATAGAGAGGACTCTGTGGTGCAATGAATAGAAAAGGAGGGCTTCAGGGCACACTGAAAGGGTGCCATGAGCGCCCAGGGTTCTGGAGTGCCCTCAAGGCAAACAAAGGTTCCTGAGGGGAGCGTGTGGCAATCAGAGGGCTGCTGATGGGACTAAGAGACAGTGAGGTGGGCCCTAAGGGGCTCAGAGGGCAAACAGAGGCATCCTGAGAGGACTACAGGGAAAAACAAAGGCTCTGGGATGCACTAATGGCAAATGGAGGGGTTTTGAGGGACCCAGAAGAAAGAGAGAGGGGACTTAATAGGACAAAAGAACAAACATAGGAGTCTTGATGCTACCAGAAGACCCACAGACACTAAATGGCAGAGTAATCATGCAGGAACTAGAAAGCAGCAAAGACTTCCGAGGGGACAGGAGAACAAATGGAGTGTCTTGGAGCACACCTGAAGGCAAATGGATAGGTCCTGAAGGAACTAGGGAGCAAACGGGTGAGTCCTGGGGTGATGAGGCAGAAAACTGAAGGTTCTGGGACATTAACTCACCTGCCATAATCCTTCCACTTGGACCCTGCCTCTTACCTCTGAGAAGCAGGCCTTTGCTTTCATTCCGCAGGCAGCTGTCAGCTGTTGCGTAGTCTTGGCAGACAACTTGAGGATCACTGCCCAGGCAGTCTTGACCTACAACACCATGTGCTCAGAACAGTTCTCAGGAAGTCATGTAGAGTCATAACCTGAAGGGCAAAAAGCAAATCTCTTCAGGACAGTTCTTATTTCATCATAGGAGCATTTTCCCCCTCTCTTCTCCGCTGTACTGCCTCTAACAACACATCTTCCTCATCACCCTTTTCCCCTGCTACTTCTACTCCTGTCAGTTGCCCCTGCATCTTAGTCCTCTAAAGCACCTGTTTCTCATCCACATGTACTTTTATGTCCTGTTGCCCATTCCCCCTCCTATTTGTCCTATACCAGGCAGCTGAGACACCCTGGCCTAGCTCTTAGCCGCACACCCCTTTTGATCCGGCCAACAGCTCTAACAGAGCAGAGGGCAGCACAGAGGGTGGATGCGAACATAGCACACCTAGGCACTGAGCAACACAGAAGCAGCAGCAAGGCATCCAAGAGATCCCATGTTTGTAAAGAAAATATGTAGAGGCAACTGGGGATCCTCTGCAGCTGTGCCCAGGGCTCCTGGAGGCTCTTTCCACCCAGTTAAAGGTAGCTGAACACAGTGACCTTGGGAGGCAGTGACACAGTCCCTGGGGCTGCTGTGGGTGCCTGCGGCTGTTCCAGGGTCTCTCCGGCTCTTTTAGGGTCCTCGGACAGCCACAGTGCTGGTTGCGTTTCCTTGTGCTGCAAAACAGGACAGCTTTGCACCATTCCCTCCCAGCGCCACCACTCCTCCTAGTTGTTGCTGCCTACCTGGCCCCAAGCCTGAACAAAGCTATGACTATCAGGAGCCCCCACCGCCCCTCACACTCTCCCTGCCCTCCCCAGGGACAATAGGGACATCCCCAGGCCCTGGGGAAGAACCCTGTCTGGGCACACCAGAGATGGAAAATACTTCCTGCCCTGTACCAGGGAAAGACAGGGAAATTCCACTGCCTCGGTGACCCATGGACACTCTCCTGGGAGCAGCAAATGTCCAGTGAGGAACAGAGACACTGGGCCAATGCTGCAGGGCTGAGAAGGCACAGACACCTGGAACTACAGCTCCTGGTATGCCACAGAACACAACGTGGCCAGCGGGTGGGAAACCCGCTGACAGCTGCACCTCCTGCCACCTCGAGAGACACAAGATGGTCTCCCAAAAGCCCAGCAGGGGAAGGTAACACCTGCCAGCATGCCCTGCAGATTAAAATGGCCGCCGGGAAAGCTACTGCTGGAAGACTACTCCTCCCGGCATGCAGAGCGAAGCAACATGGCCGCCCGGAAGCTCAGTGCCGGAAGTTTACTACTCCCAGCATGCAGAGTGAAACAACATGGCCGCCCGGAAGCCCCTTGCCGGAAGACGACTGCTCCCGGCAGGCAGAGCGAAACAAAATGGCCTCCCGGAAGCTCAGTGCCGGAAGTTTACTACTCCCGGCAGGCAGAGCGAAACAACATGGCCTCCCGGAAGTCCCGTGCCGGAAGACTACTGCTCCCGGCACACCGCGCAAAGCAACATGGCCTCCCGGAAGCCCCGTACCGGAAGACTACTCCTCCCAGTATGCAGAGCGAAATAACATGGCCGCCCGGAAGCCCCGTGCCGGAAGACTACTCCTCCCGGCATGCACGGCGAACCAACATGGCCGCCCGGAAGCCCCGTGCCGGAAGACTACTCCTCCCGGCATGGCCCGCAAAACAACATGGCCGCCCGGAAGCCCCATGCCGGAAGACTACTGCTCCCGGCATGGCCCGCGAAACAACATGGCCGCCCGGAAGCCCCATGCCGGAAGACTACTGCTCCCGGCATGCCGCGGTCCTCAGCGCTCTGTGAAGCTTGACCCTCGGGCGATTCAGTTCCTTCCCGTCCCAACCACCCTCCCGCCCCCTGACACCCGGACGCCGCCGAGCCCGGAGCGCGGCCCCGCGATCCCCAACCCCGGCCCGAGATTCCCCCGACGCCGCCGGACCGGCCCCGGGTCAGCTCCGACACTGCCCCTGCCCCCACTGCGACTCTCCCAGGCCTTCCTCTGGGATCTCTCCTTCCCCCGCCCCCCCCGACACGGTCCCGGTCTGACCCAGGACCCCTCGGGCCACTCCGACCGCGCAATAAACCAACCCCGCCAGCCCCGACGCCCCCCCGTCCTCCCTCCCCCCACACCACTGCAGCCCCGACGCCCCTTTTCTTTCCTCCTCCAGCCCCGGTGCAACCCCTTCCTCGTTCCACCCTCGCCCTGGCGCCCCCCTTTTCTCTCCGCTCCTCGCCCCATCACAGCCCTGGCCCCCCTCCTACCTCCCCCCCAGCCCCAGCGCACCCCCTTCCTGACCACTCCCCGTGGCCCCGGTGCTCTGCTCTTCCCCACCGCCCCGGTGCACCGCCATCCCCGGCGCAGTTTCCGCTGGCCCGAGATGCTCCCGTCTGCCGGGACGCGCGCACCCCCCGGCCCCGCTCACCTCCTCCGCGGTGCGGCCGCAGCGCCGGTCCCGGCGGGCGGTGCTCAGAGGCAGCTCCGTTGTCCCAGACCGGCCCCTGCACGAGCTTCCTCCCGACTGCGGCCCCAGCCCCGGCGCATGCCTGCCGTGGCCATCAGCCCCACCTGGGGCTTGTTCCAGCCCCAGGGCCCACAGCTGCAGCCCTCAGGAACCAGGGGAAGGGAATTACCCTCAGCCCCATCAGGGACAGCTGGGGCTGCCAGGGCAGCAGAGGCACCCCAGCGCCTGAGAGGTGCTCGCTAAAAGCTGAAGGGAGAGCCCTGGGCTGTACAGAGAGGAAAAGGGAGTATTCAGGGCACAAGAGAACAAATCGAGACCTCTGGGTGCAATAGAAGTTAAAAAAAAATATTACCAGGTGATGATAGAGCAAACAGAGTGACTCTGGGGGCATCAAAAGGCAAAGGCAGGACCCTGGGGCACACCAAAAATCACCCAGAAAACTCGGGGACAGGGGAGAAAGATAAACAGAGAACTTTGTGGTGTGCTGCAAAACAAACATCGGGCCCCAGGGCACGCGGAAAAGCACACAGAGGGCTTGGCAGCAACCCAAAACGTGAATTGAGCTGTCCTGAGGACCACCAAAGGGCAAATGCAGGGCTCTTGGGCAAACTAAAATTCAAGTGAAGGGCCTTTGTGCACACTAAAGGGGCCACAAGGCATGTCACAGGGCTCAATGCAGCTGACGGCAAGGTGCCTGCAGGCTCCCCCTTTCCCCAGGAAAACTGTCTCCCAGCACCAGGCACACAGGCCCCCGCCACCGACACATGAGGGACATTGCGGAGTGCTGAAAGCAAATCTGAGGGCAGTCTGGGGACTTCACATGGCCCTGGGGGGGGCCCTGGCTGCCCCCAGGATAATGGAAAACTCCACCAAGAGCCCCAAGGGTCGAGGCAATACAAGGGAAGTTACCCCGAGCCCTGTGAACAACACTGGGGTCCCTGGGAACCACAGGGACCCCCAAGTACAAAGGATGTGGGGACCAGCTCCCAATCCCAGACACAATGTGTAACCTCCTCCCCTGGGCATCATCTTCAGGCAAAGCGACAGCAGAAACCACAGACACGAGCGCAAAGAGTAAAGCAACTGTTTATTGTTTTACTGCACAGAAGCAACACCTGAGAGAGAGTCTGCCATGGAGCTCAGTGCCAGCATGCTTCTCCTTACCCTGTGACACCTGAAGAGTCATCTCTGCACCAGCGTTCGTCGGTCCTTTGGGGAAGGGTCAGCTCCTGCTGCTGCCCTTGACGCGGCAGGCGTCTGAGTAGCTGACAGCCTATCCCCTCTACTTTTTCCTTCAGGGATAGGATTCAGCTCTGACAGGTGAGAGGATCTTTGATCTCTGATCCTGCCTGTCTGCACTACTGCCCTACCCCAGACTAGAGCCCTGCAAGACACTTTCACAGCTCTCACCTCACCTGTCACATCACCACTCTCAGTGCGATGGGCCTGCGCCTTATCAAATCCAGACCTCAGGTCAGTGCACAAAGCTGAACGCTGGGAACAGGGGAAGGTTAGGAACCCCAAAGGAGGGTTTGCAGCCTGCTGCTTAGGCTTTGGGGCTTACAGTTTATTATCTAAGGATTCAGCCCTTGTCATTTATCAGTAAGGCGTAAGCCCTGAACCCTATGTGACAAACTGCAAATCTTGGAACCCAAGTGGTTGCTTTAAAATTTACGGATGAGGTTGGATTTTAAATCCTGCACCCTGATCGCTAAGTCAGCGAACTGTAAACCCTGACTGATAAAGACAACCCCACAAAATAAAGTAATAAACCATAGCCCCTGAGTGACAGACCCTCAACAACAAACTAAACAATAAACCTTAAGTGAAAAACTCCAAATCCTCAGCTTTAAGCAAGAAACACCAAAGTACACATGAGCTTGCAAGTTTTGCCCACAGCTTAAGAAGTTTCCCCTTCATTTAGAAGTACAGCAGAACAGGAAGATATGCATCAGAATCACGTTACAGTTGCTGTTTATAAGCTTGGTCTTAGCCACCATTCAAATGTGAGCACATGCAAGAATCGCTCCACAGGACTGCAGTAAGCTGCACTTCCACTGAACCTACCTGAAACATTGCAAGCGCTTATTCAACTCCATTACAGACAATTAATATTTTTGGTCCCCTCAGTTCCATGGGCAAACATCCACAGCCAGTGACACCAGCAACCACCTAGGGGACAACCACCTTCCACCTCCCAGCCCTGCACACACACAGTGCAGCCCCAAGACTTAGCTGTGTCCACGCTGCAAGTCAGAGCTCGACCTTCATGGCCAGCCACAGATCTCCGCAGAGCTCCCAGCTGTGACACCGCTCCTTCGACTGCCAGACTATGCTTCAGCACCTGCAGAGAAGCCAGAACAGTTACTGAGAGGCCAGGCAACTGCACAGCCCTCCTAGAACTACTCCCTTGTCCAAGGCCCGTAACTGTTCCCACAATTATGACTGACCCTCTACACTGCTCCAGTCACTCTCTCAGACTCCGTTTTATCGCAAGAATGTCACGGCAGCCCTCACATACAGTCAGGCTCGCTCAGGCACTCGGTCACCTCCAGCCTTCGGTAGATGGTCCTCCTCAGGGAAACTGTGCCGCTGACGGACACTCTCAGAAAGCACTGTCCAGCCAAGGCAGGATAAAAACTAAGGCCTCCAAAAGCTCCAAACCCTGGAGAGACTGAGCTGATGGGAAACTGACTCTGGCCTGGACAATGACAGAAGAAGGATTTTGCTTCACTTGCTCAGGCTGCCTAGCACGTGGCCCAAGTCAGACAGACCGTGCTGGAAATCCCTGTGACGTGACAGCGTGTTGGAAAGCAGAGCTGAGCACAGGCTCCTGGAAGAGGAGCAGAGTAAGGCTGATGTAGGGAAGACAACAGTTTGCATAAAGTCAGAAAACAGGGCTCAATGCCAGCGACACAATCACGACTCCAACTGCACCGCGCAGCAGCCCTGTCTGCGCACAGGCAGACAAGACACAGTAACTGCAGACTGCGCTGACGTGTAAGACGGACAACAGCAGCTCCAGACTGCCCTAGCACACCCTGCCCTACCTGCACCTGTCCTAACACCCAAGTACTCGGAGCCTCTGCTAATCTCTACCACATGCTAATGTCTACCACATCCCCCACAGCATCTTTGGCCCATTAGTGCTCCCCCACTGCACATCCGCAGCCCCATGCCTCTGCACAGAGTCGCTGCAGGGGTATCTGACATGACCTGAACCAGGCAGATTGATGGGACCCTCTGGTTGCTACTGATTGTCTCTGCTGAGCACCAATTGCCTCTTGACACCTTCCACACCAGACAAAACACAAAGGAATGATGAACCTTCAGCTGGACAGAGGGACAGGGAGCAGAACAGAAGAAAAGAGGGATAGAGAGCTTGGCTGACAGATGGAAAAAGAAAGAGAAGGACAGAGACCTAGCCCCAGGGTCAGGGCCCTGGACAAAGGAAGAGAAAGAGAGGACAGAGGGCCAGACAGGTGGAGGGCTGGACAGAGGACCAGGGAGCAGAAGAGAGAAAAAGAAGGATGTAGAAGTGGACAGAAGAATAAAGAGAGGAAAGGAGGGAAGGGGAAGCAGACAGAGGGACGGGAAGCAAAAGAGAAGGGTGGAGAACCAGACAGAGGAACGGGGACTGGAAGAGAGGGAAAGGGAGCCAGTCAGAGCAATGGGAAGAGAGTGAGAAGGATGAAGAGCCAACCAGAAAGGTGGAGAGAAAAAAAGAGAGAGGGGAAGTCAGACAGAGAGATGAGATAGAACAGGGGAAAAGAGGCATAGGGAGGCAAATAGATGGATGGGGAGCTGAACAGAGGGACAGAAATAGAAAGAGAAGGCTGGAGAGGGGGACAGAAGGCTGTAAAGGTACAAAGAGACAGACAAGAGCAGAAGAGGGATGGGGAGCTGGACAGAGGAACAGCGGGCAGGTAGTGGGACAGAGAGGGGAAAAGGATGATGGAGTGCTGGATAGAGCGATAGGGAGCCAGTCGGAGGGAGGAAGATATCGACAGAGGGATGCAAAGAGTACAAGAGGGATGGGGAACTGGGCAGGGCACTGAGTAGCTAAACAAAGGGACGGGGTATCGGACAGAGCTACGGGGAAAGAAAGAAAAAGATGGAGCGCTGGACAGAGGGACAGCGAGTGGAACCAGATGGATCCAGACAGCCCGGAACAGCCCTCAATACGCTCCAGTTCCACTCACCTACTGAGCTGCAGAGCTCTCCGCGCACTGCTGTGCGGAGGACCCGCAGCCACACCGAAAGGCACGTGGAGGCCACTTGTGGGCCTGCTTGCCTGTATCCCTACACCTCCAGAGTGTCTGTGTCTGCAAGACCGAGGGTGCACCCACAGACCCAGACTGGGAAGGAACCTTGTGTTCAGTCACGGTATTTTACTATTCCTCATGCATTAGCCCCTTTCAGACCTTCATATGCATGTGCTTAACCCCAAATTCTCTCAGCCCTTAACAACTTCAGTACTCATAGCACCTAGTTTTTCCACACTCTCAAATCTTCCTTGCTCTTTCCTGTCTTGTTTGAAAACTCTCCCAGACCTCTCCTGTACTTACATGCTTCCTTAAGACAGCATCACCAAAATCAACAAAATGGGTTGAGCTGCTCCTCTTCAAGTTGCCGGCCCTCGGAACGTTATCCTGCAAATAAATCAAACCACAAGGTCACTGGGAGATTCTTGTTTTAGAGCTTTTTTTTTCCCCAAAGCTTTAATTATGGCTCCCTAACCTGGGCAAATCAGATCCTCCCTTAAGCACTGTAAGTTTTTATTCTGGGGTCCCAAGTTACTGTTATTACATTAAGCAGCAAAGCAAGGCAAAGACAGGTGGGGTCACAGGTTACTCATCTAGCGACAAAAATTCTTCTTTTAGGCCTCACTGTTTATTCCAGGTACACAGACAAAAATAAAGCTCCAAACAGGCAGGTGAAGCTTCACACAGACCTTGTGACTATTCCCCTTCTCCTTTCCTGGTCCATGAATTGTGGCTTATTACTCACAAGTCCAGTGAGGATGCAGCCAACCTTCCTACAGCCGAAGTTCTTCAGCAGGACCACGCAGAGAATCTTTCCACCGGCATTTGGATTCTCCTGGCCGCTCTTGACTCGCTGTAACTTACAAAGGTCTGAGAGCCGTAGCCTGTAGTTCTTCATGGCAGCATGTAGTCGATCCCCGATGTTCTGAATACCTAAGATTAACACAATTTATAAACACAAAAATACTGCCGCTATAGGGTGTACAGTCAAGCTAAAATTTCTGCAACCAAAGAAAAACCCTCCGTGTCTGCCAGAATGAGCCATATGCATCAGCGCCTATAGCTCAAGGCTAGCAACCCCTCCCAGGTGACGTTCTTCTGGCAGGCTGCGTGTCTGAACTCCTCCGTCTTGCCTAAGAGTCTCCGCTGGGACATTATAACTTTGTCAGCCAGCGCTTGTTGATGGAGGCACGGTAAAATCCATCATCCTCTGAAAGTATAAAGCAAAGCAAAAAAAAAAAAAAAAAAAATCAGAGCTCTGCAGAAAATCATAAGACAAACCCGTTTATATGCACAAAAGCAGATCTAATATACACACAAGCAAAGCAAACGAGCACAGGCAAGCCACAAATACCGCTTCCCCCAATTCCCCTTTTGGAAGCCATGAGGACACTTGGGTTGCTGTGAAAGGGAAGTTAGACTAAGTAGCCCCTAGAGCTTAATCTTTCAGAAGCCTTCTGTGTCCACATTTTTGGCACAACCGCGCTCTACCCCTCATTCAATTCAGATGCACAGAAGATGATCCGCTTCTTGGTACACTTGCACTGTAACTCCCCCCTTGTTAAGATCAGTGCCCACTGTGCCACCTGGACAGAGGATACTCTGCTGCCTATTCATTTCCCTGACGTTAGCTAGTTTAGAGGGAATTGAGCAGACTGGACTGTATCTACGCCATCAAAGGTAAAAGTCTCAAAGATAGTTACAGCCCGGATTGCTGCTAAACAGTCTTTCTCACAGCCAGAGAATTTTTGCTCTGGCCCCAGAGGGGATGTAGGGATGCTGCTACTGGCACCCACTTTCCCTTACCACTGTTTTCTAATGGTGCTCCTCCCACGGAATCAGTAGATGTGGGAATCCTTACTGAAAAAGGCTTGCCTTGTCCTGGGAATTTGAGGACATGGAGATTTCACAGCTGCTTCTTTCAGTTTAGTGAAAGCAGCATCCTGTTCCTTGTTCCAGCTCCATTCCTGACTCCTTTCCCGTAATTCCCACCATGGTCTGCTGATACCGGTAAAGCTACATTAACACTGCTACAAGAATTTAAATCCTGCAATTGCCCTAAGTTGGAACTGATGAGAAGGAAACTTAATTCCACAAAGCTTTAACATTTCCTCTACCTACCTGTCTTCCTGTTTTCCCAAACACAATTCCCATGTCATTAACCTGGGGTTGCACCAATTGAGCCTTCCTGAAATTCACCTCTTAATTTTATAATTCAGACACTGCTGTTTCTCACTTCCTCTTCGGGAACTTTGGTCACTTGACTATCATTCCCCTAAGATAATAAGTTGCTGTCTTGTAGCTCATAAAATATGAGCTTTCAGAGATACATAAAGTCACACACAGAAAAATATATGTATGCAGCATACTTTTCGTAACACATACAGATGCATACATATAATCTTCTGTTACACGTTGGTGATCTGATATCCTGATGACTATTCCTAGGGATCTTTCCTCAACAGGAGGAATGGGATTTCTCTTCTTGGGAGATGGAGACAGCTTTCAGTTGGTTCCATTTGATTTTATTACTTCAGCTTGCTTACGTTTTCCTGGTCTGTTCAATTTCAGCCATAGCAATTAATCTAACAAGTATTATATCTTTTCCTTTTTGTATACGGATATCAGATAACAACACCAAACAGAAACAACCAAAGCAAAACTGAGGCAGACACAGTTAACAATATCCAAAGGGTAAGAATGGGTTACTTGGTCCCCAGTGCTGCCCCCGGAAGACAGAAATAACAGGGATTTGTTATTTGTTATAATAGTTACCTTAGTTACCCATGGTGGAACGCCTCCTTCTGTAGCAGTTTCTGGTGATATTAAGGGTCCATTTTTGCTTCCTTGTTTCATCCAGTCCATTAGGTATTAATCACAAAAAACTGCTTGTCCATCTTTTCTCTTTGTCAGCATTTGCTATCGTTGCTTCCATCTCTGTAACAAACAGATAAACTTGCATTTTACCTTCAATGAAACGCTTACATTTGTGCATGTTCTTTTTCTCTTTACCATGTTCTTTTTCTCTTTTTTCTTTTCCTTAAAGGAAAGGTGCTATAACAGCACTTGGCATCATACGTTACAGGGTAAACAGTTTGGTAACAAAACATACAGCAACTAGGGCTAGGTTATTAGACAGGCAGGCACATCACCTAGTACACACCTATGCCATCTTCCATGAAACCTTAGTCTGGTTCAGTATTATTGTACCGTTCAATATCCTTTCTCAAACCCTTGTATACACGTGCTTAACCAACAATTCTCTCAGTCTTTAACTACATGGAAGAATGACAGCACTTAATTTGCCTGCCTCTGTTTCAAACCTGTTACCTTTTTGATACATCTCCTAGATTATTCCTCCTATACGTGGATGCTTGCCTTAGAGGCAATGACCAAAGGTGAACAACTGGATCACTAGGTCTAGCTGCTTCTCTTCAAAACGTTCTCCTTCAGTGGACTACCCTGCCAAACAAACCCAAAAGACTGATGAGGCCACAAGGGTATAGATTTTTTGCACCACTTCTCCAGGGCTTTCAGGGTGATTGACATAACCCCTGCTCTTCACATTACTCAAAGCTACATTCATCTACTGCCTAGGACTAACCTGTTTCTATTTGAAGAGGGGGTTGTTGTTTGTTTCAACTTTACGTATAGTCCATAATCTGCTATGCATCATCTCTAGCCCTTTCTGCTTTCACAACGCTTTTGGTAATTAAAGGTGGTAATTAATAGCACCCGTTATTGTCCCATGGATTGGAGTAACACATCTCTCCTTCTCTGAGGACGTGCCTAAGACCCACACTTTTTTCTACAGTATGGTTGGGGGCTTCCCATAGCCCTTCAGCGTTCTCTTAGGCTTTTCCTGAGCCTTTTATTTTTTTAGGTTATTCCTTAGCCTGCAATTGTATGTTAGTGTTCTCCTTAAGCATTGCACAGAGCACAATTGTCCTAGACCAGCCGCATTTAGAAAGTCCTCTTGCAGGCACAGAGCGTTCTGAGAGGTGGCTCAGAAAAAGAGAGAGAAAAATCGGTTTGTCATCTGTGCACCCACCCGCCAACATTCTTCACCAAGAAGTGCTGCAAATTCTCTTTTCTCCAAAGCAGGACTGAGTCAAGGGGGACACAGATCACACCCTCTAATTAGGACACCTCGCTGCTGTGGGGACAGGGTCTAGGAGTGGTTTTAGGACTGTATGGGGCTTGGAGGGGGAAAGTCTGGAGTCAGTGACAATGTTGTGGCAGGGTTTGGAGGCATTTTGGGGTCTGTAGGGGTGTTAGGACAGGATCTGTGGGTGGTTTCTTGGCTTTTGGGGGAGCTGGATGCAGGAAGGGTGGGAATCTGCAGGGCCCTCAGGGCAGGGGTGCCACCCCAGATGCGTACTGAGTGCACAGCAGTGCTGCATGTGGCTGTCAGCTTTGCAGGAGAAGCCACTGGAGGAGGAGGAGGAAGGATCTACGAGCTTGTACAGAATGCCAGAAGAGGCAGCAGGGAACTCACCAAGAGCCCAGAAGAGCTGTGAAGGACCCCACCTTCCAGACAAGAGGCATCAGGCTGCTGTGCCACTGCTGGAGACACCCACACCCCCGTGCAGCATACGCGTGCCTGGGGAGATGTAAGAGGCAACGGAGGACCCATCGACACACACTGGACTGGGGAACCCCACAGCTGTGGGGCAGCTGTGCAGGAGGGCGCAGGGCTCAGCGAGGCTCAGCAGGGGTTACAGTCAGTTGGTGCCCGGGTTGGCTGGGGCCCACAGTCTGGGCCTGCGACTGGGGGAGGCCTCAGGGTGCCTGGGCGTATTTTTCCCCTGTCCACCTTCTCGTTTCTCTAGCTACAACTCTCAAGTGAACGTTCTCGGCGCTGCGCTAACTGCACCTGGCTCAAAGTGACCTTAAATCGGTTTGGTCCGGTAGTTTTAAGCTTCCTGGCGACTTACCAGCACCCTCGGGCAGGCCCGCCGCGACGGGAGCCGTCCGCCCAGCGCCGCTCCGGGGCCCGCCAGCCTCGCCGCTCCTCCCGGCCGCCTCCGCAGGGGCGAGCGCCCGCCCCGGCCGCGCCGGGGAGGAACCGGGGCCCTGAGGGCGACACGCGGCAAACGGACGGTCAAACCCGCGCTGCCGGCAGACCCTGGGCCGCGCTGCCGGCGCGGCGCGGCACCAGGCCCGAGCCCCCTCCCCAAACCTCGCCCCGCACCTCCGCCTCCACGCAGCGACGGCCCCAGCGGGCAGGAGACCACCTGGCGCCCGAGGCCACCCGAAGCAACACGCTCACCTCACCGAAGCCCCCGCATCCTCGACTCCGGGCGGCCTCGGCCCTCACCCGCCGCCGCCCCAGCGAAAACTCCGTCCCCGCGCGCCGCCATGCTGCTCCCCGCCGCCGCGCATGCGCCGCCCGCCGAGCAGGGGGGGAGGGGAGGGGAGAGGAGAGGAGAGGAGGGGAGGGGAGGGGAGCGGAGCGGGAGCAGAGCGAGGCGGGGAACGGCGCCCCCGCGTGTTCCCGGCGCGGGGCTGCAGCAGCCCTGCTCCCGCACGCGCACTGCAGCCCGCCGCCCCCGCCGCGGCCCCGCGGGGCTCGCGCTCAGCGGCGGGGGCCCCGGGGCTGCTCGGTCCGTGCCCGAGAGCCCGGCGGGGATCAGCGAGAGGGCTCCGGTGCTGCACCGGTGTGAGGGCACCGCGGAGCAGCGCCGAGGCGGCACTGCCCGTCCCCGCGACAACAGGAAGGAAGCACCAGGACGGAAAAGCACTCTGTGCTACGGGTCTATGAGCACGGGGAAGGGGCGAGGAGCACGGCCCCTTCGCTTACCCGTTACCCAAACACGGCAGAGTAGGGGCGAACACGGCGACCGGCACTGCGCGGGTACGCGCCGGCTAGCTGCAGTTATTCTCCGTGTGCCGGCGAGGGCAGTGGCGGCTGCAGAACTGGCGTGTCGACACCGGAGGGCAGCAGTGAGCAGGGGAAATTCAGTGCGCATGCGAGCGCCTTACCGCTGCAGTACCGAATTTTGGCCAGCCGAGGGCACCAACGAGCCACGCCGAAACCACTGCGCCTGCGCCCCGCTTCGCCTGCAGTACCGATTCTTCGCCAGCCGAGGGCACCAACGAGCCACGCCGAAACCACTGCGCCTGCGCCCCGCTTCGCCTGCAGTACCGATTCTTCGCCAGCCGAGGGCAACAACGAGCCACGCCGAAACCACTGCGCCTGCGCCCCGCTTCGCCTGCAGTACCGATTCTTCGCCAGCCGAGGGCAACAACGAGCGCCGACGAGCAAGTGCGCCTGCGCCCCGCTTCGCCTGCAGTACCGATTTTTCGCCAGCCGAGGGCACCAACGAGCGCCGACGAGCAAGTGCGCCTGCGCCCCGCTTCGCCTGCAGTACCGATTCTTCGCCAGCCGAGGGCACCAACGAGCCACGCCGAAACCACTGCGCCTGCGCCCCGCTTCGCCTGCAGTACCGATTCTTCGCCAGCCGAGGGCAACAACGAGCGCCGACGAGCAAGTGCGCCTGCGCCCCGCTTCGCCTGCAGTACCGATTCTTCGCCAGCCGAGGGCACCAACGAGCCACGCCGAAACCACTGCGCCTGCGCCCCGCTTCGCCTGCAGTACCGATTCTTCGCCAGCCGAGGGCAACAACGAGCGCCGACGAGCAAGTGCGCCTGCGCCCCGCTTCGCCTGCAGTACCGATTCTTCGCCAGCCGAGGGCACCAACGAGCCACGCCGAAACCACTGCGCCTGCGCCCCGCTTCGCCTGCAGTACCGATTTTTCGCCAGCCGAGGGCACCAACGAGCGCCGACGAGCAAGTGCGCCTGCGCCCCGCTTCGCCTGCAGTACCGATTCTTCGCCAGCCGAGGGCAACAACGAGCCACGCCGAAACCACTGCGCCTGCGCCCCGCTTCGCCTGCAGTACCGATTCTTCGCCAGCCGAGGGCACCAACGAGCCACGCCGAAACCACTGCGCCTGCGCCCCGCTTCGCCTGCAGTACCGATTCTTCGCCAGCCGAGGGCACCAACGAGCCACGCCGAAACCACTGCGCCTGCGCCCCGCTTCGCCTGCAGTACCGATTCTTCGCCAGCCGAGGGCAACAACGAGCGCCGACGAGCAAGTGCGCCTGCGCCCCGCTTCGCCTGCAGTACCGATTCTTCGCCAGCCGAGGGCACCAACGAGCCACGGCGAAACCCACTGCGCCTGCGCCCCTCTTCGCCTGCAGTACCGATTCTTCGCCAGCCGAGGGCACCAACGAGCGCCGACGAGCAAGTGCGCCTGCGCCCCGCTTCGCCTGCAGTACCGATTCTTCGCCAGCCGAGGGCACCAACGAGCGCCGACGAGCAAGTGCGCCTGCGCCCCGCTTCGCCTGCAGTACCGATTCTTCGCCAGCCGAAGGCAACAACGAGCGCCGACGAGCAAGTGCGCCTGCGCCCCGCTTCGCCTGCAGTACCGATTCTTCGCCAGCCGAGGGCAACAACGAGCGCCGACGAGCAAGTGCGCCTGCGCCCCGCTTCGCCTGCAGTACCGATTCTTCGCCAGCCGAGGGCACCAACGAGCGCCGACGAGCAAGTGCGCCTGCGCCCCGCTTCGCCTGCAGTACCGATTCTTCGCCAGCCGAGGGCACCAACGAGCCACGCCGAAACCACTGCGCCTGCGCCCCGCTTCGCCTGCAGTACCGATTCTTCGCCAGCCGAGGGCACCAACGAGTGCCGACGAGCAAGTGCGCCTGCGCCCCGCTTCGCCTGCAGTACCGATTCTTCGCCAGCCGAGGGCACCAACGAGCGCCGACGAGCAAGTGCGCCTGCGCCCCGCTTCGCCTGCAGTACCGATTCTTCGCCAGCCGAGGGCACCAACGAGCGCCGACGAGCAAGTGCGCCTGCGCCCCGCTTCGCCTGCAGTACCGATTCTTCGCCAGCCGAGGGCACCAACGAGCCACGCCGAAACCACTGCGCCTGCGCCCCGCTTCGCCTGCAGTACCGATTCTTCGCCAGCCGAGGGCACCAACGAGCGCCGACGAGCAAGTGCGCCTGCGCCCCGCTTCGCCTGCAGTACCGATTCTTCGCCAGCCGAGGGCAACAACGAGCGCCGACGAGCAAGTGCGCCTGCGCCCCGCTTCGCCTGCAGTACCGATTCTTCGCCAGCCGAGGGCACCAACGAGCGCCGACGAGCAAGTGCGCCTGCGCCCCGCTTCGCCTGCAGTACCGATTCTTCGCCAGCCGAGGGCACCAACGAGCCACGCCGAAACCACTGCGCCTGCGCCCCGCTTCGCCTGCAGTACCGATTCTTCGCCAGCCGAGGGCAACAACGAGCCACGCCGAAACCACTGCGCCTGCGCCCCGCTTCGCCTGCAGTACCGACTTTTCGCCAGCCGAGGGCACCAACGAGACACGCCGAAACCACTGCGCCTGCGCCCCGCTTCGCCTGCAGTACCGATTCTTCGCCAGCCGAGGGCAACAACGAGCGCCGACGAGCAAGTGCGCCTGCGCCCCGCTTCGCCTGCAGTACCGATTCTTCGCCAGCCGAGGGCAACAACGAGACACGCCGAAACCACTGCGCCTGCGCCCCGCTTCGCCTGCAGTACCGATTCTTCGCCAGCCGAGGGCACCAACGAGACACGCCGAAACCACTGCGCCTGCGCCCCGCTTCGCCTGCAGTACCGATTCTTCGCCAGCCGAGGGCACCAACGAGCGACGCCGTGGAAATGCGCATGCGCCCAGCGGCTGCCTGCAGTACTTGCTGTTCGTAGCGGAGTGGTGCAGGGAGCAGTGTCGGGGCGGCGCGCATGCGCGAGGCGGCTGGTTGGCTGGCGGCCTTTCATCGCTCGAGGGGCACCAAGGAACCGATGCGTCCAGGACGCATGCGTTCGTCGGCTGGTTGCACTTTTGGGGTGGCATCACCCGAGGGCAGCATGGAGCACATCTGGGGCAGTGCGCATGCGTTAATCCCCTGCCTGCAGTACTGGTTTGTAGTCACTTGAGGGCAGCAGGGATTAAGCGGGTCGCCCCCCAATGCGCATGCGCCACTCCGCTTGCCGCAGCCGCGAGCCGGTCTGATCCAGTGCGCATGCGCGACCCCGCTGGCCTAGGCCGGCAGCGGCCGCCGCCGCTCCCCGCACCCTCCGGTCGGGCCGCCCCGACCCTTTCGTACCCTCCCCCCGGGCACCTGTGTCCTGCAGGAGGAGACGGTGGCGGGGACCTCACGAGCACCCCGTGTCCCGGCGGCGGCGCAGCACCGGACGCAGCAGCGCCGAGGGGTGGTGGCGGCGGCGGCGCCTGGGGCCAGCAGGCCTCGGGTGGCAGGGCGCGCCGGGTGCCCGCAGTCAGGGCCCAAGGCAAGGGCCCCAGCCGGGCCTCGGCCTCGGCCTCCTCGGTTTCTGGCAAGCGTGCTTACAGCCGTTTTTCCATCCGGACAGGGAAAAGAGCCTCCTGCCAGTTCTGCTCCTGATTCCTTTCCAGAACCTCCCACTGCGGTGCTCTGCTGCTACCACAAAAGTGACGGATACGCCGCTCTAAGAAACGCGACCCTCTTCCTCAGCACTGATGGGAAGGACCCTTTATTTCACACAGCACTTTAACCTTTCTTTTTCTGTCAGCGTGCTGTTTCCCCAATTGCTGTGCACTAACCGGCCTTGAATCCTGTCCCATCCAGTCAGTTTTAAGGCTCAGGCACCTCGCTCTCGCAGCTCTTCGTCCGTAGCTCTGCCCACCACAGCACTGTCCACGAAAGGTAACGTCTTTCCTACGTCTCTGCAGGCAACCCATCTAACCTGTCTCTGACGACGACCACGTGTTAGTGCAGGCGCACTGTGAAACTCCAAACAGACCTGAGGAAAGGCGTATTGTTTCTCTCTACATGTGAAAGCCAATCTGTAAATCGATTTTTCTCCAGTGAGGGCAGTGACCAGGAAACAGCCACTTGTTATCATCTTGTCACTTACTGACGCCCTTGGGCGCACGAGGTATATCGCAGCTATCCTCCCCTGCTCGTGGGACAGCCTGCCTCCCCACATCTCCAGGCCATCTGCATCTACACGAGCGAGGGTTAACTCCTGGGGAGAACACACGTATATGAACGCAAGCACCATATGAGGGAGGACATATGCAATGGCAACACAATCTCTGCTTTACATGCAGTTACGACAGTAAGGCAGTAAGCCAAACAAACACCATTTTCAAACTTTCAAAGCAACGAACTTATAGAAACACCACCAAAAAATCCAAACTGTGATGAGGATTTCTCCAGAGTTGGCCCCACCTAGTTTTTTCACGCTCTCCAATCTTTCTTGCTCAAACAGTAAGCGACGTTTCCACAGAGCATACTTACCCTGTTAAAGCATGAAAACATTAGTATTCTGAGCTTTTGCGGTGCCAGAGGAAAGAAGCTGATAAGGCTTCTGTAACAGCGATCCCGGCCTAGACGCTATTGCTACTAGAGAAAGACTCGATCGCGGCCTCCCCGGGGGGAGCGGGGGGGAGGCACCTCCCCGCCGGCCGCGTCTGCGCCGGGCTCGGGCTCGGGCTCGCCGCCACTGGCCCCGGCCGCAGGACCCGGCCGCCTTCTTGCCTAGTGGCGCGCGGCCTTGACGTCATCGTGCCGCGACCGCAGTGGGAGGGGCCGGCCGCTGCCGTCGCCGCCATCATGGTGCAGCTGGGTGAGTGCCGCGCGGGCCGGGCCGGGCCGGGCCGGGCCGGGCCGGGCCGGGCCGTCGCCGCCCCGTAACCGCCCTTCGCTCTCTCCGCAGCTAACCGCCTGCTGAAGAGCTACCGGGGCGGGCATGTGGTGATCCGCTTCGCCCTCGGCGGCTGCACCAACCGGCCCTTCTTCCGTATCGTGGCGGCGCACAGCAAGCGCGCCCGCGACGGCAAGTACCTGGAGCAGCTCGGCTGCCTCGACCCGCTGCCCAACGCCCACGGCGAGAAGGTGGCGGGGCTCAACCTCGAGCGGCTGCGGCACTGGCTGGGCTGCGGCGCGCAGCTCTCCCGGCCCGCCGAGAAGCTGCTGGGTAGGCGCGGGGCCGGGGCCGGGGCCGGGGCCGGGCCGGGCCGGGCGCGACCGCCGCCGCTCACCGCCTCTCCTTGCAGGCCTGGCGGGCTTCCTGCCGCTCCACCCCATGACGGTGACCGGCGCCGAGAGGCTGCGGCGGCGGCGGCGAGCGCAGGAGGCCGCCGCGGGCAGCTCCGGCGGGCCCGGCCAGGCGCCCTGAGCGACGGCCCGCGTCGCAGGACAGCGGCCCGCGGGCAGCCTGCTCCGTCGCGTCTGACTGCATTAAACGTATCATCTGTGCGCCTCTCCCTCTGCCTGTTCTGCTCTCTCCACGCGCGGCTCTGAAAAGTTAATATTGCTGCCCAACTCGCGTGCAGCAAATACAAAGCCCGGAGGCTTGTCCGTACTGTGATGTGGGTGCACAGCCCTTCCAAGAGGCACAACGTGGCTTCTGCAGCCATGGCATGACTCCTGCCATGCTGTTTGCCTGCTGCTCCTTTCTCAAGTGGTTTGACTGCCTGGGTATCATTTTACTAAAACAGGACCGTCTAGTGGTCAAAGAGAGCCCTTTGCATTTGCCTGCATAATAGGCTTTAGCTGCTCTTCCGTTTATCCAGAGAAGTTGTGGTGCTTTTTGTTCGTGTAAAAGAGCGTTGAAGGGAAAAGTTTCAGTATCAGTTAAAGAGGGAGCGGGGTTTGCATGAAGTGAAATATGAGCCTTATTACTTTGTCAATTTTTTGTTCTATCTTGATCCTGAGAAGCAGGAAACTCATTGAAATTCCTCTCCTATCTCAGATGCACCTTTTGCTTTTTGGTGGGTTTTTTTTTTTTTTGGCACAGTTCTTTTACACTATTTTACAAATTCAGGTAATGCCTACTTTTCAGTTTTGTTTCCCAGTAAGGCTTGTGCTATACTCACCCAGGCAGGGGAAGGAATTGATGAAATTCCTCTAAGGAAAGTCCTTTAACAGAATCACAGTACTGAGGACAGGTGGTTTTATTTCTGCTTGAAGAGGGAAGATTATAGCAAACCATGAAAAATTGTTATCTGGAGAGGATGAGGCTGTGAAAGGTAGTATTGGTTTATATTAATACTTTCTTCTTCCATATACTTCATATTTTCAGAGTTATATATAACATTGTGATCTGCATTTTGCTAGGAGTTTCTAAGCAGCTCCTCTGGATTTCCTTGTTTCAGAGGTAAAGGTTTTGTGAAATGAAACACTCCGCAGCAAACCAGCTTAAGCCACTCCTGCGCTTCAGTACCTGCCCCTGCACTGCAGTTTACCACACCGCTGGGCAGATTGCAGTCCACTCTACAGCTGGACTGCACAAACCAAGTAAGAGAACTGAACCAGTGCAAGAAAATAACAGGCACTTTAGGGCTACCTACCAGAAAAATCTTTAAACTGTTTTCCAAGGCTCTAACCTAATCGTGCTGAAATGTGCAAATAAATGTTTTGAAGAGACTTCTCATCGGAAGTAATCAGCACCACAGACCACTGCTCTCTTTAAGATCGGTGTAAGCAGACTTGAGGCAGTTCACATCTCTCACTATCTGCTTACAAGGTGAGAATTTCTTCCTAAACTAAAGCCTTTTAGCCTTTATGCCTTGTCACAAGTTTGAGGCATTTGTTAAAAACAGCTTGGGTTGCCATGCTTGGAGCACATGCTTCCCCTGAAACTGCACTGCTCAGTTAAAAAACAAAGCGTACCAAGTTTTATGTAGCTGAACAATTGGGATTTTGCTGGAAAAAAATGCTTATTACATTCCTCTTAGAATTTCAATTGCATGGAAAACACCTTTTGAACAGTATGTTTTTTTGCCAATACCCATACATTGCCCATTGTTAAAGCAGTTCCTAAAAGCTTACAGAACACTATACTCGCACTAACCAAAATCTTCATTTCTGCTCTGAGGCTGTCACTTTCTCTTGCAACAAAACTTGCTGTCCTTTGCTTGAAAAATGTATTGCTGGAACCAGGAAAAGAAAGAGGGGTGGGGGGAAGCTTACCTAACTTCAAATTGTACATCGCGCATCACATCACATTGTGCTTCTCGGTCTACTCGTTTTACATGCATGTTTCACACTGGAATTCCTGTCTGACTTACATTACTCATTGGTCATCTTCTTCCTGCTCCTTGAATACCTGTATGTTCATAAAACGGGCAGACTGGCGAAGAAGTCTCCATTTACTGTTATTGTGGGTGTTATTTGGGTATTGGACTATGTTGTTGCCTTCCAAATCTAATGTATAACTTCTCAGTTACTGCCAGGGGAGCACTGGGCAGCAAGTTCTATGCACAAAAACACTCTTTATTCAAAATCCAGCTACCATTTCTGCACAGTAAAAAAGGAAAAAAAATCAAAAGACATACTATATCGCATACAGTGTTTTCCCAGAGTCTTCAAATCTTTCAAGAGACAGAACGGAGCAAAACCCAGAAAATAAAGGATTCTGGTACAAGACCTTTAGTCTGTCTCGGTGCTATTTAACATGCTACTGCTTTACAGATTGTGCTCTCATCTTGGGTGCTCTATTCTGACATCTAGCACCCGAAATGCAAGCCTGCTTTCACTGGCAACTTCTCTTCTGCTCATTTTGCTACAGAAACAGCAGCCAACAGTTTGAAAAATGATCAGGACTGACTCCGCAGTGGAGCCCCGCCGCAGTAGAGGCGCAGCCTCCTTCAGGCCCCTCAGGAATCACCATTGCCCACCACAACCAACAACAGGGATGGTCTCTGCCTTGCCATGAAACGGCACCTGCTGCCAGTGAACCTCAGGGAAAGTCGTGGCCCCAGCTCTCCCCAGGAAGAAACTGTGGTGCTTCCTATGGCAGTGCAGGGCCCCTCCCGCCACCTCACTGCCGTCCAAAAGGGCAGGGCCCCCTCTGACACCAACGACTTTCAGGCACCTCGGTCAGCACAACAGGCATCATTTCCTGGCCACCTCAGGTCAAGCAATATGTCATTGGCCCCACAACCCCTAGCTCTCTTCCCAGAGAATGATGACATTGTGCCTCTGATGCCACTATGCTTGACGGCGAGCCAACAGGCAGTGCCCCGCTTCCCCACAGTGGTGACCATGGGCCCCAGGGGTACGGAAGGGCTCCCGACACCTCGCCAGAAGAATGGGCAGTGCCAGCACACTGCAGCCACTGATTCGCCCTCACCTTAATGCAGGCAGGAAAATGCTTCCTGTGGTTCCCTGTCCCCTACAGGTCCATTTCTGGCCACCGCCAGCATTGTCCCAGAGATGGATGAGCCCGCTACTCTGCACAATGTGGGGACGCAGGGGCCCAGAGCACAGCCGCACATTCTCCGCCCCACAAGGAGTGAGACAGCCTGCCATGTAATGACTTAGCAGAGACAGTGACAGCCCTGTTGCTTTTATTGATTTCCCACACGGTAAGGTGTCACGTGCTGGGCATGAGCGGCTGCTGCTCCTCGAGCAGCTCCTCACCAGGCGGCAGCTCGTAGATGACGCAGAGGGAAGAAAAGAGGCAGCCCAGGAATGACATGAGACAGGCGAAGTACATGACGCCGCTGGCGCTGCCCACTGCTGCCGTCAGAGGCCCCATCACCACAGCCACGAGGATCTGCGCCAGGAAGTACTGGCAGCTCAGCAGGGAGATGTCCACGCCCATCCCACGCCGCGTGCCCTCCGCCTGCGAGCCAGCAAACTGCAGGGGACACAGCGTGAGGGCGGGCTGCTACCAGAAATCCCCCAGCCCCAGCCCCCCGGCACTCACCTTGCGGCTCTGGTAGTAGTCACACAGCAGGGAGTAGGGCAGCGTGCAAAGTGTGGCGAAGAGGACGCCATAGGTGGCACACAGTGACAGCACCACGTACACATTTCTGGAGAGTGTGGCCAGCCCGGTGCCCAGCCCAAAGGCGAGGTATGCCACAAAGTACAGAGTCCGTGTGCTGAACCACTCCTCCAGCTTCTCCAGCATGGCTGCAAGACAATGCCACAGCGTCGCGGGGCAGCGTGGACCGTGGCCCTCCCCGGCCACTAGCCAGGCGGCGGGGCTCAAAGGGCACATGGCTGGCCCCTCGGGCCCCGCTGCCCGGCTATTGAGCAGCGACAGTTAGGTGGTGACCGTTAGGGCCTCGGGGAACTGACGGCCTGCAGGCACGCATCCAGCATCCCCTCCAAACGCACCCACCCCCCCGACGCAGCCTGATCGCATGGAGAGCGCAGAGGAGCTGTGGCCCAGCGGTGTGTCCATGCATGTCCCGCGGGGAGGTGCCGTGTGCGGTGGGTAAGGTGTTAGGGTTCTGTGGTGACAGCATGGTGCTCAGTTGGGTGCGCGGATGTGCTGAGTGCTGCTGTGCTCAAATTGTGCTTACGGTAGCACTGTGCACTTTAGATTTAACGTACATTGAAAATGCCACTTGTGAAAGCAACTCTGCAGTAACGGAAACGTGTTTTCACTGAATGCTGTCAGCACAGGCCATGCTAACTAGCGGAGATAATACTGTAAAAAAACAACATACTCATTCAGCATTCATGCCATGTGGTAGTCTATACGCAACACACAAATGCCAGAGTACTTGTTGCAGAAGCACCACTTCAGGAGCAGGTATATCTTACTGTCAGCAGCATATAGGGTGGCTTTACTTAGTACCTGAATAGAACGCAGCACTGAATGCATAGATGCACATTCCCCAGCAGCCCATGGTGACCCCAGCGTTGTACTTCTGATACTCATCTGAGTTGTGAGGAGCTTTTGGATTCCCTTGAAACACTACTTCTCCCATGAAGTCGGTGTAGAAGAGCAACATCCCCTCAAATGAAAGCCAGCCTGAAAGAAGCCGGAAGTAACCTATCAGGATTGCTGAGCGAGCACCTGTTTCCCCTTGTAAATCATGGACGCTATTATCTATTTTTCATATCACAACTGAAAACAGGCTGTGCAATGTTAATATTACATAATGCTTATTAGCCCCATTTTTATGAGACTGCTCTTCTCTGTGTATTTTGCTGTAATGTTTGCCAAAGCCATTCAGGATGTTAAACGTTAAGATTTATCCCTTGAATTCCCACATGGAATCCTAGAGGCAAACTACAGAACATTGATTTTAGCCAGACAGAAAAATAGATTACAGCAGCCTGAACTACCTTCAGCCTTGACAGAACATGAGGCTTAGTTTTGTGCAGAGTAACTTAACACACACTAGTTTCAGGGTGCTGTTGTCCTCCCACAATTAGCTGGAAGGAGCGCTTCTTATGTCACGGTTGCAGCCTCTGCAAGATTTGACACAGTAAAAACCACTACTCACAAACCCATGCCAGGGATACTGATGCAGGCAATCTCTTAATTCCTTCCACAGCCTATGAGTATTCTCTACCTGTTATCTTCTGTCCAACTTTGTGTAAATTGAACTGCTTGCAGGTCCTCCCTAACCACCAGTCATGCATTAGTAGGAGTGAAGGTAACAGTATGGGCACTCCTGCAGTGCTGCAGCCTGTTCTGGGGTCCCTAAATACATGCTGACTGGGGGGGGGGGGGGGGGGGGGGGGGGGCAAATGCTGTCTCAGATGCAAGCAGGAAAATATCATTAATCTTTTCCGCTCTGCTCAATAACAGCTCCAATTTCAGACCTCTGAGGCAGGTTTATGCCATTTTAATTCTGTTCTTAGTGAAGTTTCTCTTGTGTTCCAGCACAAATGTTCAACTCAATGGCTGTGCTGATTTAAACCAGTGTTATTCCCCTTCTAGGAATGCAGGCCTTACTGTTTTTTTTATTTCTTAGTGTTCCGAAAAACTAAATAGTAGAAAGTATGTTATTGTCCGTGTAATGGAACGAGTTAGTAGCCATTGAAACAATAGATAAAATACTTAAAAACATTCAGCCAAGGTAGATTACTTCACAGTGAAAACAAGACAGTGCTTTCTGATTACCTAGGAAGTGGTTGATGCAGAGGTTACGCAGCGCCTTGGGCATGTGGCAGATGGTCGAAAACAGAAGTTTCAGGGAGAGCGGTTGCTCGGAGGTGTCACCTGATCCATTCAGCTCGCTCTCATACTTAACACCATTCAGCAAGATATTAGCAACCTGCACCATAAAAATTCCCAGGTCAACAAACACGTTAAAAAAGAAATCCAAATGGCCTTTGAGCAAAACTATGCAATATTACACATCTATCTGATCATTTCAAAGTTAAGCTGCTGCTGTAGTATGTTGGCTTGGAGATTAAAAACAGCATTTTGAGGTAAGCACAGCTGTAAGTTTAGCCTTAGAATGAGTACAAATGGCAGTATTGTGCTGCAGCTTTCAGTGTACTCAGAACAGTACTCTTCACTTTTCTGGAGTGTTTGACAACCCAATTCAAATGCTAGCATAAGCAGGCATAACCTTCATTGCATTTAATAGGAGCTGTACCCAGAATTGGGTGAATTTGCCTCCTCAAGTGATACAGTTAGTGAGGAAAAAGAGGCAAGTTTTAATCAATTTATTTTCATTACTTGCTCTCCTTGATACTTGATTCATATGTGCACAGTACGTAAAAACCTGACCCTAACAGAGTCTGGTCTCACAAACTGGGTTAGAATACAGTAACAGAAGCAAATAAATAATAATAATAAATTAAAAAAAAAAAACAAAACAGGACAGTTTACCTCATCCTGGATCATAAAAAAATAGGCCAGCATACAGAGGTCTCAGACATTCCAAGTTATCACCAACAGTGGGAGGTGAGGCCCCAGTCTTTTCCCCGAGTAAGGAAAACCTCACCTCCCTGATGCAACCAGGGGTAATGACTGCCATAAGGAGAAGCTCATGGGAGAATCCTATCCCTGGCCCTATCTTGCAGGTATTTCTGTGGAAAGGGAAGATACAGGCTCAATAAAAATGTGTCTTTTTCTGCTTTCACTTGATAACTTCCTGGGTGGTGAGGCAGGGCTAAAAATACCAACCTGGCTTTCACACATGGACTGGAAGGAGTGGAACACTCACATATCTGCTGTCTTAACAAAGGTAGTTCACAGATTGCCAGTCATAATTCACGTCCTGCCCACCGTTTTATCACTATAGTCATAGCAGGTGTTCTGTTCCTGCAGTAACTTCTGTAGGCAAACTGTTATGAGGAATCTTTAATCATGAACTTATGTGCCAAATATTTAAAATTATATAACGAGATTAAACGAATGCTCAGGTTTGCACAGTCATGAGTTTACATTGTTTTTCTGCCCTTACCTGTTGGCTGAAAGTTACATTCCTTCTTCTGCTACTTTCTGGACAATGTCCTGTTACAATGTCCGGAATAGCCAAGGTCTGAGGTCTTTTCAGGATCCCCGATGACCGTGGCTTTATTGCATCCAGTGAGCCCACCCTTAGTGCCTCGCCATCAGCCCCTGGAGTTATGCTGCTCTCCCCTCGCTCCAAAATTCCATTTTCTTGGTGGTAACAGCCATCTGGCACCCGGGGAAAGCTGACACTGACAGGCTGCCTGGGCATGCTAGCTGGAAGTGCTAAGTAACTATTGTGCCCGCCAGTAAAACAGTCTATAAGCACACTGTCAATATTTGAAGTCCCAAATGATGATGCAAACTCATTAATTCCTGTCAAGGAATTGTCTCTGCTGACAAAACTGCCATACTTGGGCGTGAGCGGGCTGAGGGGTGAAATTGGACTTGTAAAACTTGCATATAAGTGAGCTGAGTTATGAGAAGCAAGGTTTTCATTTACACCTTCCTCAAAGAAGAGAGGTGGGGAAGGAGGGAGAGGAAGACTCGGACTCTTCATCACCTTTTTCTTCTTGCTAAAGGACCTCAGGGGTCTTTCTGGAATGCTAATTAGCGTCAACACAGTAGTGATCGTCAGTGTAATTGAGGTGAAGACATAGATGACACGAAGTTGCCCTCCCACAGCTTTTCCAAAACTGGTTTTATCCCAGTGTATTCCTCCAACAACATAACCAAAGCCACCTCCAAGACCTGGTGGAAAAACAGAGCTGAGATTATCTTCCCTAGCCAATCCTTTAAGTTAGTAACAGCACAGCACTATTTGATGAGTTGTGTGCAGGCTCCAACTTCTTAATTTTATTTTACTATTTAATCCTTTTTTAACCCAAATGCAGTAATGTAGTAATTTGCACCACAAGGACAGTCTGAATGTACAGTGTACAGAAAGAGGGAGAAGGCAAGCACTGTAAAAGCAATGATACAAAGACTTACAAATACTAGTTCTTTCTTTGCCAAGGACAAATCACTTTACCTGTGGCAATTTCAATCTGTAAAACAGAACAGTATTCACCAGCCTCATGGCAAGGTTCTGCAATCAGTCAGCTAAGACCGTTTCTCTGAAAGGTAAGTTAAAAACCAATTTCCTCACTCACTAAGAAGAGCGCAGTTCTATCTGCATCCAAGATAGACCGAATCACTTCAGAAGAGCAGCAAGCTTATTATTCAGCCACGTGTCAGCACTGTACAAAACTGCCACTGCACTACTGTAGATAAACAGGGAAGTTCTGAGGGCACCAGACTCCACTCCCACTCCGCTCACATGGCAACAGCCTTACGACACTGTCCTTTTCTTCCTTAGGTACGTGTTAGAGAGTATAAACAGTCTCCTAACGGAGAGGAAAACTAGATTGGGGCATTACAGCAACTCAAAATGTCAGGAACGAGAGCAGAGCAGCTTGTATGCTCTACCCACTAGAACAGAGTGCCTAAAGGCGGCCAATTTCCCACATTTGTAGTAAGCTGAACCTCCTCCCTCAAGGGATAATTTTGTTTCCCTAGGCATTGTAAAAGACACGAGGGACACCTTCGGATAGGCAACCCAGGACTGTGCCTTGCTTGACTTTTGGCCGCTACAAAAGCCTTTTGCAGTAAGTAAAAGTTCGTTTTCAAAGTTAATTATTGCTAACTATGTATTCAGTTATGCTTATAGTGGAAAACACCTACAATTTACACTCTGCTTCTTCACAGCAAGACTTGTTCACTGGGGGTGCATGCCACCAAGGAAGCACCAAGAAAGTATACCTGCTAACAAAGCATGGATATTGAGGCCCCTGTCTTGATCCACTGGGCTGCACACATCCATCATGTAGGCGTGACTGGGATTGTCTGCTGAATCTGCGCTGAAGTCCATGAGGACGACACCACAGACTGTAAGAATGATTCCCCATTTGTGGTTATTCACAGAGTCGGACAAAGCACTGCCAATATCTCTGCCATTCAGCATGAGCGAGAGCCCCAGCAATGCTCCTGAGAATAAAAATAAATCAGAAGAAATCAATCACTCTTAAGGAAGCAGGACTGCATCACTGCATGGTCTCTCAAAGTGTTACGCTACCACCAAAGCACTGCACCAAGCATTATTGCTCTTGTTCAAATCATCACAGACCTGGGAATGTGTGTGGCTTATAGTATATAGATATCCCTTTCCACTGTTCGAGCTTACAAATGCCTGGAGTTGTTTTTGGCCACAGGAAAACATCCCAGATTCTCAAAATGTCAGCTCCTGGGACTCCGACAAGAGAGAACCTTTCATGCATGGATCTCCAGCTGCCAAAGTATCATCTCAGCATCACTTGCCGCTTTCTTCAGACCCATAATACCCAAAACTGCTTCCCGACAACATCAGAGGCCTTTTGTTCAGTCTAGTACCATAAAGGATGCCATACAAGAGATGTGTAATATTTTTACTTTACAAGCGTTATGCCCATGATTTCTAAAAGACGCACCTATTGCTAAGACCAGAATGAAGGGTCTTCTCCTCCCGAATCTTGATGTGCATCTGTCACTCCAGGCCCCCAGCAAAGGCTGCAGCAAGAACCCTAAAAGAAGAGGGACTCACCAAAAAGCGACAGTTTTTCTACAGGCCTGTTTCACAGGGGATTTAGAACGGGTAGTTTAAAAGGCAGGACACCATAGCATAGTGACACCCCCGAGTCAGCACTAGTCACTCAGATGTACACACAATTTAGTTCCCAGCACAGCATTGCCCAGGCTGGAGACTGAATAGCGTAACACACTACTGTTCATTTAGGACTGCAGTGAAAATGCAGTTCACTCTGCTTCAGTAGCACAGTAGAGATTAACATCAGGTTAAAAATAGGAGTTCAAGAATTATACATCCTAAGGCGCTCTGTTACTTACAAACTATTTCACTCACCCCTGTCTTATACTGGAGAGCCCCTATAAAATTACCTTGGAAGACAGCAGGAAGTCAACACGCAAGTTGGGAAGGTGCCTACATTGCTCTGCCCCAGTCTGTGAGTGGGGGGGGGGGGAAGTGGCTTATCTACACTCCTATTTTGAAGCATAATCTGGGAGTACAAGGACAGGCAGAACAATGTTTCCAAGTGACAATAACCTATCCTACAGTTCTTTCTATAGTAATGGACATGCTTCCAGCCCCATCTCCATGTAAAGGCAAGTAATGCAATGCCACTAGAAGTAGTGGATGTTTGATCAACAAAGCATAGTCTTTCATCATTGGAATACCTTCTTTGTTTCAGAAAATTAAACAGGAGAAGGCAACCCCACTCTGTTTTTTCGCACACCGACGGGAACTGTCTGTGTATTTGTTTGTAGGGATGTAAATGGATATAAATGGACGCGCTGATCCTCTTCTGCTAGTTTTTAAACATACAGAGTAGCCAAAGCTCACCCTCACACAAAACGTAAGAGATCGAGAAACCATTAACAGAACAGACTTTTTGGTCGCACCAGGCCCATTTCAGGCAAGGCACAGAAAGAATTATTCTCTGTTCGGTTCTCTAAAATTATGGCTAGCGATTCTTAACCTTCACAGCATATGGGCTATACTGGTGAACAGCAGAGGTAGAGAAAACAAAACCATATATCTCCCACGTAGTGGAAAAAACACGAGGGAAGAAATAACGTAAAGAAAAGTTACCTAGTATAGGGCTGATGAACCACACCATCCCATACAACTGGTCTGGAAGCCCCATCTGAAGCAGCACAGGAGTTACATAGGCTGTTTCCATGGCATAGCTGAACTCAAGCCCAAAGAGAATGCACCCATTAAACAGGAGTTCAAGGAAAGATCTCTGAGGCTGGAGATCCCCAAAGTCAATCAGATCAATAGGACATGGAGTATTTGGGGGTGGCGGTGGTGAAGGGCGGATGTGCTTTCTCCTTTTCGGATGTCTCTTAAAGTTGTTGGCCCGATGACTGATGTGCCGTGTGACCGATCCAGAATAGCCTGGAACCTGTGACCTCCAAATTTCCTGAGAAGCCAAGCTGGGAAAGAGCACAACATCGCTGGCAGGGGTTGCCACAGACGGTGGAATCATCACGGATAGGTGCCTGGAAGAGAAAAAAAAAAAAAAAAGCTCAGAATAAAACCGTTGAGTAAGAGAAGCTTTGCTTAATTCACCTACTACACTTCAAACCATTTCTGAACGCGTCACATACTGAGTGCAGGCTGGAATACTGATGCTTTCCAGACTTCTGGACTAACGATACCATGAGATAATTGCTGCTCTCCCACCTACAGCCTAGGGTGCTTCATCTTACGGCTTGGCCAGGCCATGACATTTTATAGCTACAGTATAGCCCTTTGCTGGGACATGGCAGAGACCTAGATAGTTGACATCCAAAGTGTCAGTTCCTAATTGCCATTAGGGAAATTTTAGTTGTTCCTTCCACCCATTTCTCTGCAAAGTCTTGGGCAAGCAGGTTCAGCCCACTGCCTTCCTCAGAATGCCAAGGCATACTATGTCAGACTATTTCTTTCCTTTTTATTTTCAATTGAGAAAAACTAGAAGATGGGACAGAAGAAAACCGCTTATGAGAGCATGCAGTTCTTCTGCCTCACTGAGCAAGGATGCTGAACTGAAAGGAAACGCACCACAGAGAAAAAAAATAACTGCAATGACAGCCACAAACACTGAGGTCTTCTCTCACTCATTGGATCAATTTATTTAAAATAAATGCGGCTTTGGGAAACAACTTTTTTTTTTTTTTTTTTTTTTTTTACTGTGGACCAGCAAGATCCCCAGCTGGCACAAAATCAGCAGAGCCAGCGGTTACGCTCCTCTGGCAGCACAAACCAGTTCAGGAAATACATGCTGAAATCAGGGAAGAGTGCTAAGTAAAACTAGAAGTGCTCTGGGAATCCCCAGATGGTAAACAATCCCTGGAGAATTACAGAGCTGGTACAGGATAGAGCAGCACCCAGGCAGTTCTCTGAAGACAACGAAAGAACGGAAAAACAGTGCTCCTCCCCTCACCAGTCCCTACTGCTTCCACGTTGCAGATCCTGCCTGCCTCACAGGCTATCTTTCCTGGTTCTTGCTCACTAACAGAGCCATTTCTGGCATTTTTTGGATGGCTCACTTCTTCAGCCTAGAGTTAAGCCTATTGCCAGAAACAGCTTCTATCCTCATATGATAGTGAATATGACTTCTCATATTCACTCAGTTCCTTTGGTATTAGAGACAGATTAGCGATACCCTTGCATTTTACATTTTGTTTCTAGTTACTGACCATAACCTACTGCTAATGTCTTCTTTCTAGCTAAATACAAAGTATCTTATCTCTAGGCAGCTGGAACATCTGCTAAAAAATTAACAGCTCAAAAAACAGGCACTGACATACGGAAACACCTTATGGAAAGGATGTCACTTCCATTGTATGGAAGGGAATGACTCTGCACATGGGTTTTGGTACAGGCAAGGTTTGTTCTTCTGAAGGCCTTAACCCACTGTCATACTAGTATTTCTTTGGCATGTCATTTTGTCCTCAGAACATTTATTCTGCAGGAGTATCTTTACGAACCTTCAGGGTGGAAGTAATTCCCTCAAGATGAGAATCTGTTAAAAATCAAGAGATACCAGAACAAAGACCTAGAGAAAACCCAGCAACATTCAGGATAGCCACCCTAATGACCTTCACACAAAGATACCACCATTCTAAGAGCAGTGCTAGCACTCACCTACATCACGATGTGCCTCATCATTTGCACTCAGGGTAAATAAAAAGAGTCAGTCTTTCTATATTCACCTATTGGTTTCATTTGATACTAGCATCTCCTCCTTTGTCTTCCTGCTTTGCACTATGCATTGCAAAGAGATTGTGTAACAATTCACAAATGACAACGCTTCAGTGGCAGATGAAACAATCCCTCTATATGACTCAAAAATATATGTGGGGTTCTGCAATTATTCGGAGTGAAAGGCTATGTTATTGACAGACAACGTGCTACCGGTCCAGCAGAAATTCAACGTGGGTAGAGCCCACTCTCTCCTCATCACCCGTTCACCTCAATATAAGAATTGGTTACCAGAGGACATCTTCAGAGGACTTAAGCCTTAGGTGAATCTACCTTGTAATTAAACCAACTTTGAAGCAGGAAGCCTCCCTCATGTGTCAAAAACAATGATGTGACTGTAGGTCACAGTCCACTTTCAATTTTTATTTGTGAGTTTTGGCAAACACTGTTTTCTAGACTAATAGCCATGCATCTTTATCTGTAGGACCTTGGCCATGCTGGCTCTGCAATCTGCTATCTGCATAGTCAGAGGCACGTATGCAAATACAAAGCATATAACATGCTGGGGAGCAGGAGATCACCATTCATTCTGAGCATCTCTATAACGAAAAGGAATTTCTCCTACTTTGGTAGAATCTTATTTTTCCTTCCAGGCTAAATTTTTCTGAGGTGGATACTGACGGCTCTCCAAGTACAGCAAACACTAATGCTGCATGAAAAGACTCTACGCTGTAAGGCGACGCCACCCAACGTTCATTTCTGCCAAGGAAGAGAAGCGGCACTGCAAACGCTGCCGGCCCGCCGGGGGCCGTGGCCCGCGGCCCGCCCCACCGCCCACGGGGGGCCCCTCGCCCTCATCCCTCGCAGCAGGCGCGCCCAGGGCCGCCAGCCCACAGCGACCCCCACGCCTCCCCCGGCTCACCCCCCGCGCGCCCCCCCCCCCGGCCGGCCCCCGTGCCCCCCCCCCCCGCTCACCCCCCCGGCCCCCCTGGCTCGCCCCCCGCGCCCAGCCCGCCACCAGCGGCGCCGCCTCACCTCCAGCGGCCGGCACGGCGCCCCTACTGCGCCGCGTGGTGACGTCACGCCGCGCCGCATGGTGACGTCACCGATTCCGATGACGTCACCAGCCCGGCCAGCCGGGGCGGGGAGCCCGGCGAGGCGTTTCAGCCCCACGAAGTCAGCCCTGTTTACAACACTCAGGCTTTTTCATTTACAGCACAGCTAAATTCACAGGGTAGAAGGACGTCTGCACCTGGTCTAGATGCAAGTGGGACTGGGATCCTGACCTAGCCTCACAAACGCTCTTCCTCACAATCTCACCCTAAGGAGCACCTCAAGGCTCATCACTAACTTTTTCCCTTTACTGCTTTCTGAGAAAGTGCCCTCTGCACACATGTTATTCCCAAAGCGAACCAAACACAGTTGCCCACACAATTCTGCCAGGAGGGTTAAAACGAGCAACTTGCCAAGCACTGGCACCCTTAACTCTGTGGTATTCGATCCAGTTCACCTTTTCATCCTCCCCAACCCCACCTTTGCCCATGTCAAAATGCCCAGGCAGACTACAGACAGATGGGAGAGTCGGTCTAATGTCACACAAGACATCTTGGGGAATGCAGTCACCCCCAGACATGCCCATTTGCCCCAAACATGACATGTTCTTTCGCTCCCAAGCTAGACGCTATTACAGGCTCCTGTCAAAGATGCTGCAGGTTCTTCATTTGGCATGCATCATACCTCCAGTCCTTCTGGCACACTGAGACAATTTTGGTATTGAGATGTCCCTCACCTGTCTGTGCTGAGCATTCCCTTTCAGCTACTCAGCCACAGGATTTCCGGAGCCTACGTCAACCCAGCCTTGCCACGTGCCACCTCCTTGATGCTAGATAGTCATCATCACAGCATCATGCTGTGTCTTCTCCCAGAGAGCCCCATCCACAGCACAACAGCCGCTGCTGTTTGCTGCCTATTGAGAGCACAAACTGGTTTTAGAAGCCAAATTCTCAATGAATTGATTACAATCATTGCTGTGGCTCAGGAAGGAAACACAGTCATGTACTTCTACAAACTCATTTCCTGATGGTGTCCCACTTACTGGCATTTACATGTCTCAGAACACAGCCACTGGAAAGATCCTTCATGCTACTGAGCAGCAAGGCTACTAAGCAGCGTAGGCAAAAATGAAGATTTGCCAACCTAAGGGTGACGGGCCAGGGCTGGGCTACTACTAAAAGGAAAGGGGACAGACCAGCCAAGTCTCATAGCTGGTAGGAAAATATGAACAGGTAGATTTGCTGCCAAAGGGATTAGAGAGCTGAGGCAAAAACTTACTGTTGCTGGGAAGGGCCACGACTGTCAGCAGCAGCTGCAGCAGCATCAGGTACCACCCTACTCCAGCTTTGTAGCGCTAACTGCACCTAATGCTACTAGGAGAGCTAATTGGGCTGTGCGACTACGGCTGTTGGGCCACCCCTAATAGTTTGCTGCCTTCCTTGCTCCAGTCTCAGAGTTAGCTGTTCCTTCAGTGACCATGACTGAGAACATAGCACGACAGCCTATGCTCCAGCCAGCCTTGGTCCTGCCATCCACATACTAAAGGGGGGGGTCTGTAAACACTGAATAGACAAACAGGATGTTTAGGAGTCACATTCCTCCTCATCAAGGACAGTATTTTGCGTTCCACCTGGGCATGGAGAGTTGGTCATATTAATGCCAGCAGATGGTTATCTGTTCCCTAGGGACACATTTGAGACATTTATTTGTTTATACTGCATTAAACTGTCCACTCAAAATATACAAGGACCAACTCCTACGCCAGTTAACACGCAGATTACCATTTGAGATAGTGGGACAAGGCGCTCTGTTCCTTCCCAGGGTAACAATAAGAGAGAATGAAAGCGATTCCTGCTGTGCATTCATCTCTCGCAATCCTTTGGGCTCTAGACAGAACAGAAACCACAAATCTCCCCTCCTTCCATTACTGTAAGCTCACACACAAATTGTTCAAATAAATGTAAAGATACCCATTTACTTCGTTCTACTTTAACCCAACAGAGCTCAAAAGAGTGAGTTTTGGTGCTGAATACCTACTGCTATGAATCTGCACTGTTCCCTCCTACCATGATGTCTTCTCTGGGTGCAAGATGTTCTGCATTCATTAAAACCTTTTGTCTGGTCTTTCTATGAAGCAGCCTCTGACAGTGTATTCATCTCTCTGCTCATTTACAGCTTCATTTTGGGCTGTTTCACTTGCCAACAGACAGGCACCTCATTATTTGCCTTGCTTGAATCAGGACTTTTCCCCCTGTTTCTTGGAAACCTCTCTCAGTATCTCCATAACCCTTTTCTCTGAGATAAACATTAGCTCTGGTCAAGTGAAATTCTGCTTAAGCCAGCAACACAGAATATGTTGTTCACTTCCTTAAAGAATGGAGTTTTGGTTGTGTAGTGCTGGGTGTCCCCTGTCTCCTCTTCTTTTTTTTTTTTTAAACTTCATTTAAAGGCATCTTTTCGTGAAGTTCAGTGGCTCCAAGATGCCATGCAAGGAGCCATGTGGAAGCAGCAGAGTCTTTTTCAAACACAACTAGATTCTTTTTTTGGAGATACTAAGTCTGTACCAAATAGACACACTGTAAAAAGTATTCAATGGTCAGGTGCTGCAGCTTTAGAATATCTGAAGGCAAATGAATCCTTGAGCAGGGACAAATCTACACCCAGTGACCCAAAGAGGCAGAGGCCTTATTTCATGTCTGCAAAGGGTTCTACACATGCCCTCTACAATTTTTTGTATTCTTTGCCTCCTGCAGAACAGCAGATAACATGCTCTTACAAAAGCAAAGAGGTCAAGGAAAACCTATACCGCTACAGATCATATACTAATCCTGTCCCTTCAGAAAGGCCAAGAACACAACGTTTTACACTACTGTGTTTCTGTAGGTGATCACGGGCATAGCCGCTGAGAGCTCTTTAGAACAAATCATACAAACTTGCAATAGCAGTACAACTTATTGGCCCTTGATGCAGGAATTCTCAAAAGTGTTGCCTTTCCAATATTGTAAGAATGTATCAGAAACTATATTTCCTTCTACACAGAAAAAAAAAAAAAAGCAAGGCTCTCAAAGTGGCCTTCTCTCTCTCCCCCTCCCTTTTTTGCCTTTAGTGGAAATTATTTTGTTTAAGGGGGGGGGGGGAAATCTTGTTTGTCCCCTTCCTCTGAGTTCCAGGATGAAAGAAGTGACAGGTGGCAGGCCAGTAGGTGAGGAAAACCCAGAGCAGCGTAGGATACAGTAGAAGAATTGCTGAGCCTGTTGTTTCAAGTCAGTTTGCACAATTTCTGAGTCAGTGATGGTATCACATATTGGGCAGCTTTCCTCTCTGTAGCGCAGGAAGTGCTCAAGGTCCCACACGCCCAGAGTGAGATACTGTATTTCTTGCTCCTTGGGAGGAATAAGTGGTCTAATTTAATCTGTCATCTTTGACTACCCCAACCTGACAATAATACAAAAAGAACCAAATGTCCTTCTTTTCCTACCCTGCATTGACGTGACAAGTTAATTATTGTTCATCCACTAAAGTCTTTCAATAGGAAAAACAAAAAAGCCTTTGTCTTATTAGGGAGAATGAGATTCAGGGTTGAAGGGGCCACAGAGGGAAGGGAGGACACTCCTTAATAGTTAATTAATAACTGGAAAGGTTAGATTAAAGAAAGGACTTAGAGTTTATGAAAGAGGTGTGACCTCTTATCCCTTTCTCATCAACACTTAGCTCTCATTGAAAGAGTATTTGACAGAGCTAGCTCCGCTGCCCTAAGACTTAGTGCCACAGCTCATGTGACAAACTCATTGCTAGTGATATTATACAGCCTGTACACTTTCCAACACTTGGTGCTTTCATAGGTGTTGTGTGTGCGTGCGTGTGTGTGTGTGCATGTATATATATAAATATAGCTTCTTTATAACAAGTTCTTTCAAGGTGTATAGGATTTAGTGGCATGGATTCAAGCTCCATGATGCATTAGTTAGACAAATAAAATTGCACAGGAAATTTTGGGTGACTTTTCAGAAGGGACTATGGGAAAAAATAACAACTCAGCTTATGTGGCTTTGTACAACAGCTTCTCTGTTCGGTTACTGCATCTGACACCACCACGTCCCAGTCTGCTGCAGCTTCACTGAGACTTTTTTCTTGAGAACTAGAGAGCAATGTGAGCACTTAACAGGAAGCTACAAGTAAAGCCCTATACGCTTGCTACTGGGCATCAAGCTTATGTCTTTTAAATGCAGTCTTTTTCCAAGCAAGTGTAATGATACAAATATTCTTGTACTCTCTCAGAAAGCTTGACACAACTCTTCCTTTTGCTTAGAATAGTCCTCATACTGTCCAGTGCAGTTAAAAAAAAAAAAAATCATATTATTCACTCACTTTCTTAGGGCAATGACGCAGTTTTCTTGATGCTATCATTCTTTTGCAATTAAATAATTTAAACAGGTGCTTTTTCAACCTTAGACTACTTGTAAGGGTGATGAGTTTGCAAACCAGAGACCAAGATGTTTCTTCAGTGGCAAGAGCTACCTACATGAAAACAAGGTATCAGCATACAGGCTGAAGCACTCTCTAAATCCCAATTCTCCTTGCTCCCTCAGCAATACACTTGCCAAGTCATTTCTAGAGCCAGCACCAGTTTCCAAAAAACACTCATTCTTGCTCTGTTCCCCTGAAATCTTCCTGCAGACGTCTTCCAGGTACGTTAGAGCTTTTGCCCCATTCCCAAATTCAAGTGAATTTTCCTTTCCGCAACATTTACGACATCAATTGAAGATGCAAACTTGTATTTTGGTAAATACCTAGTCATGCCAACAAGGGCCATGGCCTACGGTATCAAACACAGTACAAACACAGAGCAAGACAGAAAAAAAAGAAGCAAGTTCAAACAGGGTGAGGTGCATTTCAATTATACGTTCTTAATGCTTACATGGTAAGCTCCTCTCACTGTGTAAATTACACCGCCCTAGCTTCCCTTACGTGTAAACTGAGTGGGTGTGAAGTTGTTGGTGGGCAGCTAATACAATATAAGAGCACAGAGAGGTCTCATATATGCCAGTTTACACACCACCTCCATATCTGGCCATTACCTTATTGTCATACGACTTCAACAGCCCAGATAAATCAGCTCCTGAACCTGGATTAACCAAGACTCCTACGTTGGCTATTACAGTGGATGCAATTAAGCATTTAAAAGGTGCTTGAATTTTTATTTTTAAAAAAGAAACAAAACAATTCCCTCCAAACAGCATTAACAAGAAAATACAGTATTTTGCTGCAGAATGAAAGTGGTAATAGCACCAATCCATTTGCATTAAAACTGAGTTTTCAATTTTTTGAGAAAATAAATTAAATACAGCAAACTACTACATAAGATAAAAACAGGAAATTTTCAAGAAACAAGCATGCATGTCCAGATAATTGCTAACAGAGCCTTCTGTAAGTCTACACTTATACTCAGACAAGCAGAAAAGGAGTTTGTGGCCATTCCCATCCTCTGACACAATCCATTAAGAAGTATTGCCCCCGACAAGTACGCCAAGCAACTACAGTGCACAACACTGAGCATAGAGCTCTAATAATAAGAGACGGAAATATCCCCACTGATGACAAAAAAATGAAGCAGGGCATAACCAGGGACCGTAATCCAAATAGCTTCATAAAACAGGTGAGATGGGAGTTTTTTTGTTTTGTTTTGTTTTTAAACAAGCAAAGTCTTTAGTAAGGAAGCAATTTGGTTTCAGAAAGACTAGAGTACGGCCATGGTACAAACGAAACATCAGCAGTCTATCAATCTAGTCCAGAATCACTGTATCAGGCTAAAACTGGAATACTGTGGCCCCTTCTCAAGTCTTAGAGGATAATTATTCAGAAGAATTTCACTACTGCCAGGCTTCACTGAAATCCCTGAGGTGTTGGGCACTGACAGACCACTAGGTTTTTCTTCCACTGGCTTGCACTTGGTTTGACGCTTGCTTCAGTTCTGACATGCAAATTCTACCATAGCGCTATACATGCGGTTAGTGATTTGCCATCCTGAGCTTTGCGCAGTGACTGTTCAATGAGCACTTTTTAATTGCCTCTGCAGGACAAACTAACTGTCCTCAAAATAATGTGAGGATTTGCACCTTGCTCCTGCCCTAACCAGACAACCTTTTCAATAGCTGGTTGCCCTCTAACAATGAATATCCAACGTTATACAGAGAAATAGCCGCTAGAGGGCACTTAGTGAAGCCAGAAAATTGAATGGTATGGTACTTGGTATGGTAAAGTTAGGTCCTACAAAAGGACCAGAGTTCAAACGACGACTTTTCCATTCATTTCCTAGCCAGCTCCTTTAACCAATACAATAAGATTGATGCTGAACCAGGGAAATACAATATTCTTTACCATCTTCAGTTTTACCAGCAACTGAATGAAAGAAGATTGAGACAAAGTCTCTTCCAAGGCAATACACGTGCTAGGCTACGTTCACGAAGCGCTTCTGGACAGATTAACGCCGAACAAGAATATATTAAATGTAGGCAGTTTCACCATGCAATATGTTGGTGCTGTAAATCCCTCTTGTGTGCGGCCTAGGGGAGAGAGTCATAGGAAGACACAAAGCAATGTGACAAACTCACTCAAGTACAGTATTTCATTTCACTATGAGCCAATAATACATTAAGCATTTCACATAAGACAAGGACACGATAATGCCCTAAACCACCTTCCAGGTTTTCTTCTGGATGTGACAAATCACTGAAAGGTGACAAACACTATGGCAGGAACGCAGGAGGAAAGAGTGAGAAGCCTGGATGCAGGAACTTGTGGTCACCCAGAGCAGGCACAGGCTATACATATTTTAGAACTAAGGTCAACTTTCTTTTAAAGACATGGCATGAATAGGGATCACTGTCATCCCCATTATGTCACCTGAACAGCTCATATGGATTCTGCGAACTCCAGCTTTCAGCCATCAGGCCCTGTCATTAAGAAGATCAAAGAGGTCTTAGCTATCAGATGTCTCATTTCTGCGATTCAGTTACACTTTTAACCTTTTAGTGGAGAAGCATAACCGAACTCACTTCATGAGTGCTTCAGTGAATTCTGGAAAATCTCAAATCACTGCTCTTGCGCGTGCCATGTGTAGGGTGGCATAAGGAAGGACCACTACAGTAGAGAGGGCTGAAGGAAAGGGCGGTCAGACAAGGCACCATACTTGGGGGCAGACCCACAGCAACCTGCCGCCAGGTAAGCATGGTGCATAGTGACCCAGGCAGGTCTGTTGTCCCACACATAGTCATTGGTGGGCGAGGGATGGTACCGTGTGGCAAGGAGAGACAGCAAGGGGTACCCAAGTGGTGCTGCGCAAGGCTGTGTTCTCTGGCAGCCATGCTGGCAGGGTGCGGGGACATGCTCGGCAGTGCCGAGGGTGATACCAGGTATTCTAGCTCAAAAGATAAATTAGTGTGGCACTGAGTGGCGCGTGCAGGGCACTGCAGAGATGGGAGGTGCACCGGCCTTTTACCAAGCATGTATTAAATAAATGCTTAGGTTTAGAAACTGGCTCTGCACCTTGACTAAATTAACTTTGGAGGCCTATGGGAAGTGCTGCCCCACTTCCCTGTGTTTATCACCAGGGAAATGAAAACCACCAAATCCCTGGGGCTAATTACTTTCTTCAAAACCTAGCATTGCTCTATGTTTCTGACTCAGTGCAGTGTTCAATTTTCTGCTGAGATTATATCTGTATCGCATTACAGGATGAGCTGCAATAGCACTTGATGTTAATTGCAGTGCGCAGACTGCTCCCTTCTCTCCTTTATACCAGTTATCAAGAAAAACCAGAAAGGCTACTTCTGCTGTTTTTAATTTAGCCTCTTCCATGCATATGGAGTGCCTGCCAAACAGGAGAGGCAGAGGGTGTCATTCACTTTCTGCCTGAAAGTGTCTAGCAACAAGACAGAGACTAGAGGGCTGCCTACGTGCCATCCCAAACAATCAGTTACCTTGTGGAGACTGACAGATGTCGGGGCGTGGTACAGCCACTTGGTATAAACAGGTACAGACAGGTATATTAATATTCCTGGATGGCCCCAGAGCCACTCTTGACAGCTTTCCTTGCCTCTGGCATACACTGAGGCAGAGAAAAGGGCAAAGATGAAATATCAGGAAAAGAAAAACCCCTATACCACTCAACAGAGCAACAGAGCTTGGCCATCTCCTTCGGGGCCTCTGTCCACCTCACACACCAAATCAATCCTCAAAGCACCAAAGCAGGACACAGCCACGTGCAGGCTCAGCAGAGCACAGAAACAAGCAGGGACTGTGCATCCTGACTCGAGGAGCAGATATGGCTCAGTGTATTCTTCTATGGCAACTAAATCTGAGTACATTTGCTAGGTGATAAGTACAATTTCCCTTTCCCTGGAGCATGTACAAAGGGATAAGGGATTTTTAGTACCTTATCCTTATTTTGTAATAGTTCCTCTGACATAGCCTAGAAACCCTCTTACTGAAGCTCCACTCCGCTCTTCCCTCCTGAATGTCCATCTCTGACAGCAGTATTCTAGTACGCTACCACGTGGGATGCAAACGTTTATTGGATACAAACCATTTCCTAGCCTATCATCTTCCCCTCCCCTTCTGTCACTAGCGGAGGAGATTTCTGTCACTTCCAAGCGCTAACCAGCATTGCTAATGATCAGGCACCACCTGTTCCGGGTCATAAGTATGCAAACAAGAGTAACAAAAGGGACTTGTGTAATGCTCCACGCTTTCAAAGCAGCGTATAAATAGCATTCAAACAGAATTGATCAATTGGTATACTGCAAACACACGCCTGCAGGACAGAGCGTTGTACACTGACATCTTTCAAATACAACTTCCTACTAAAACAACAGGAAGACAGCTATACCAGACGAGATAGCAGATTTGTGTCTTGTTTCAGGCAGGGGCTACTAGTGGACACCTAGGTAAAGAACAGCAGGTTGCTACTCTCTAGCCTGCTTTTTGCCTTTACCGGTCTGGCCAAGCTAGCTACCTAGCAATACAGACTTCTGCATAAACAGGCTATTCACCTTGGTATTCAATTTGTTTAGTGTTTCCAGAGAAGCCAAAGTGCTTTAGGTATCTCATTTCTGAGATACTCAGACGAAATCTCTAATTTCTTACTCTTTGGTTAAACACCCTATCCCCATTTGGCGGATCATTCTCATGCCTAAAACAGTGTCTACCCTCCCCCATCAAGCAGTAAAGAAACTCCTCTGATTACAATCCAGCCTGCAACATGATGTTGCAGCTGCAGTTGCACAGGGGTTAGACTACTTTTTTTTTTTTTTTTTTTTTTAGAAAGGAAAGGAAAGGAACAGAACGTTCTGTCAAATAAACATTTGCTAAAGCTCTTGAGTAAGAGAAATGGAACAGGTAGCAAACAGTAACCCTGATTAACTACCAGCTGAGGTAAATAAACAGTACACAAAAGATTTCCTTTACATTATTTGGATTAAATTTCTATGCTGCCCCTGATATGCTGATATATTAACTGGTCTCTCTAACAAGAGCCATGACCTTTGGATACAAAATAGGAGGTCAGGCCTCAAAGTAATCTAATTAATCTACTGCCTGGCAGAATAAAAACAGGCTTGCTGTTCAAGTGACTCTCTTCCCCCCTCCCCCCCCAACCCCCCCAAACAAGGAGTAAGTGATTTCTGCAGGTGCACAGTTACCCGGTTTCTTGGTAACGTTATCTGCTCTTTGGACCTAGAACTAGCTGAGCTTGCCAAACACATCCACGGGTTTGATCCTATATGAAAGTTTAGGCGCAGCTTCTGGGTGAGCTTTATGTCTGAAGACCAAACACTTAGGAATCAGTAAATGAATACTCTCTCAGCTATTGAATATCGATCCCAAGAAGTAGTACCGCACAGGTAGCTGCCAAGCTGTCATTGATTTGAAGCTCTTTAACTATGAATTTATCCAACAACATTTGACTAGCATCAGCACTGAAAGAAAAACCAAACTGAGTGAGGTTCAGATTCTCACAGCTCCGTTGTCAGTGCCACTGTGCTTAATGCACACAAGGAGGATCCTAGCACAGAAGCCAAAGACTGCCTTGGCCATAGAAAATAAACTCCTTCTCCCTTCCAGCGGTTCTTCTCTTCTGAGGCTGAACCCCATGGAGACATATTTAGGAAGGGGTCTGACTGCAGCCACGGGATATCTTAATGAACAGGGAGTATTTTCCCTTCTAGGCCTGGTTACTGATGAAACTGACACTGGAGTCTAATTCTAGGGCCCACAACTGAAAGATAGCCCTGAAAAACTTGGAGAGAAAAATGGCAAACATGATTTGAGAGCTAGAAAACATATTGTAATAGCAGAGTTAAGGAATTCTATCTGTTGAATTCATGAATAAAACAAAGCAGTTAGATTTCAGTGCAAGTTCTTTTGCAGAGCCCAGGCTATTTTAAATCATTCAGTCCAATCAAGGACTGCAAGTTAACGCTAAATAAATTCATATTAGAAGTAAAGTACATGTTTTTAAGAGTGAGACGGGATCAACCATTGCAATAAGCTACCAAGGGAAGTAGTGGACATGTATGCCTTTGTGGAATACACCCATTAGTCAAACAGAGCTCACTACACGGGGACATGGATGGAAGTCTGCGTTTTTGCTATGTGAGAGGTCAGCCCAAGAGACTAATGGTCCTTTGTAGCCATAAAGGCAAGACCTTTGCACCTATTTAACCAGTCTCTTCTCAAAGACAGTAAAGGCAGAGCTAAATCACATCCACCCCACACTATAAGCCAGTTTACAATCTCTTGCCAAGGAGACAGAAAAAAAAATATCTTTTTAAGGTCTCATGGTCAGAGGGAAGGACATTCTGACCCCAAGCCAATTTTGTCAAATAGGTTAAGGTATCCTGGCTCTCCTTTTCACACTGGCAAAGCTGCTGAACAACCTTCCTGTGAGCAGGTGACAAACTTCCACCTCTTGCCCCCCCCCCCCCCCCCCCCCCGCTTTTAATTGAAAACCGATCCAAATGCACTAAGAGACTTGTTTATATGCTAGGTCAGGCTGGAAAATAAAATGGGAGAACCTTTTGATCAGAAGAGAAATTGGCATCATGAGAAACTGTCACACAGGCTCATTTAAATTTTAGATATGAAATGAATACCTTCATCAAGGGATACAGAGATAAATTTCACAACTGAAAAGCAGCAATAGAGAACAGAGGTGAAAGCTACTATTTGGAATTTATACAACATGAGGTAGATTTTTGTCACTATCTTCTGTTATATGGGCAAGTTGGATAGGAGAGAAACAGGTCTGATGCATGTACCTTCCTGAAGATGAACTTGTTACCTACCTTTGCGCAGCTTCTCAAGCCACTCGCTTGCCTAACGAGAAATGTTGCTACCAAATCCAGGGCGTGAACCTCCGACAGAACCAGCCCTTTACTTTCCATGGATGACAGTAATAATAAAGCTGTGTCACCTGGCTCACAGATGCAGGAGCACATAGCCTTATCACAGTACTGTTCCTGGGATCTCTGTGCATTTTATACGTTCTCCCCAGCAACAGAGCTGACCAGGACTAGTCTCTTCCTCAGCTTCACAGCACACTGCACCACACTGACTCTAGGCATCCTCTTAGAATTATTTTCCCTTGAGAAATTCAATAGGGCAGAAACATACAGATTCTTGTGAGACCTTCTGTACTGTCAGTAAAAGGGAAGGAAATAACCTCTTTTAACTTCTGCAGTTAACAGTCACGACCTTTTGCAACATCCCCTTTAATTTAAAATTGAACCATTCTACCAAGCCAAAAGAGACCTCCTTTCTTTCCTCTGAGGCTCTGTGACCAGACCAACACACAGAATTCCAGGATGGGCGCATAGAAGATTTAGACAGCAGCAGAATTTTCTGCATTACACTCTGGTGGTCTAACGTCACTGCAGAAGTCTGTCTCAGTCAGCATGTCACATCCCATTCAGCCCTCCATTCTAGGGTTTGAGGTTTCCCTGTGTTTTCCACCACAACAGCATTTCTAATGCCCTGTCCTCTACCTGTTCAATAATAATCTTAGTATTACTGTGGATATGCCTTTTTTGCCATACCTGACCTTTCAACTGAAACAACAACCGCCACAGTAGTAGTTCTGTACAGGAAGAGGGAGCTAGAATTCTGATGTGCTTTTATCACATCTATCATTTTCAGAGTTGCCAAGTTGGACAGCTGGCCTAGACACAGGTCACATCTCTAACAAGGTCTCAGAAAACGCACGCACCTTAGATTGCCTCCGCTTGACATACTACCTGGATCGGCAGCCTTTGTCATTTTCCACCAAAATGGAATTTGCTTTCTAAACTTCCCTTTGCAATTCTGTATAAACCCACCAGCACTTGAACGCTGCTTAGTTTTGTGCGCTCCTCCATGGATACTTAGGGGCAAAATGCACCTGATTGGAAAAAGTTTTTTCACGTGTTAGCTCAGCCTTAGCTCCAAACCCCTGACAAGACACTTCTAAGAGGAAGGGGTCGGGGAGGAAGTTATATTAAATGGACGGTCCGTGTCCACCAGCTTATCATCAGAAACACCTGTACTGTCACCTTTCTCTGTGGTCAGTTGACGGAAGTCATGATCCCCATATCAGCCAAAGTATATGTTAGAACAGCTGTTTACCTCTGTTTTGCACAGAATGTGCAGCTATGTAGCAACGCACACATTACATAATAGTAAGTCATAAACTAAAAGGAGTCGGACTGCTAAATCCATCCACTGTGTGGATGAGATTTTTACTTCTATCACCTGATAATTTAATTGCTCAATTAACTCCACCTGAATGCCTTAGCCGTGGTAGAGGAACGTCCCCTTGTAGGTCACGGTAAATTAGAAGACAGGAGGCAATTAAACAATGCAAAGGTAAATGATTCCACTACAGCAAACCAAATGCATCCTCCAGTTATATTTTCTCTGCTTATATGCTCCTTGCATTAGTGTTTTAGGGACAGAAGAGGCAACAGACAATTAAAAGACCATAAAACCGGTCAAAAGCCAGCATCACAGGAGGCCTCCCCCAAACAGTTTAACCACAAAGCTTTCTTAGATTCAAACTTAGCTCAGATTTCTTTTTGTGTTTTTGAAATTCCATACTATGCCTAATTTAGGTAATGGGTGTACTCCCTGTTGCTGGGGACTTTGAAACATCCACTACATCACTGAACATTATACTATTGCTATCCTTCAGCCAAGAGACAAGTGGAGAAGATGCCATTGAAGTGGTGCCGATTGATCACCTTGGATTATCAATCTGACTCTTGTGCATCAACAGATCACAGCACAGAGGTTTCTGCTTGCAATGAATGTGGACTGTAGGCAGGTACAAATTGCAAGTCTATCTCATTAAGTCTAGAAATCAAAGTAATTATTTCTGCTGCAGAAATGACTCTTCAATGTACTGCAGACACCTACATCATGAGAAACAAATTGCTTCGCAGCATTCAAAGACAGCAAAGGAGATGTGGTTACCAGAGAACTCTGCGTTTGTAATAGACAGTGTTGTGTAGGAAGGGCCTGGATCCAAATAAATGCATTCAACATACAGTTCTGTTCAACAGCTCTTGTACTGCGCTCAACACTGGAGTTAATTTGCCACCACTAATGAACCCCACAACCAGAAAACATGACTCATTCATCCTCTTCCTCTGGACAGAGGCTGACCTTTGACATCTTTTCCCCACAGCTTGAAGGTGACTTAAAGCATTTGCTCAGATAGTGATTTTCCCAGACTTCTACTTCTGAATCACACTGATCTCAGGCTATGGCACTATAGTGCAAGAAAAAGTAGCAAATGGATGCATGCTCAGAGTGTGGACAAAAAAAATCTGCATTCAGCACCATGCTGCTTTTGGGGCCTACTTTTAAACCATATTAGTAAATACACTTTCTCTGTTTGGTTTTTGGGCATTATCTCTTTTGGGGTAAATCATTACTCTATGCCCTGATGTGAAATTTGACCATAAATCGCATATCATTTATCTGTGTATTGTCTGGGACTAATTTAGTCCCTTCCCTAGTGAGTTCGCACCCTCTCTCGCATCTATATTTCTGTAACACATTTTACTAACAACCTTCACCGGCAACAGGAAATAAATGTTCACACTGGATCATTCATGAAACCAGCATGAGCAAAGGTCAGGAAAACATTTAAGAATAAACTGGAATTCTTCAGGGTACAGAACCTTAAGGAAAATCAAGGTCGAGAGGTAAGCAGGGGTCATAATCACAGTTGAACTGCACATACCTTAATCACGTACTCTTCCATCTAGTAGGTTGCACTGAGACACAAAATGAAGTGACAGCAGCCAAGTTCACAGCACTCTCCCTCTGGTGTCTGTGTCAAAACCTGAGTTCTCCTGCACAAGTAATGATACCATGTTGTTGTACTTACTCAGCCAACAGCCCAAAAAAATACAATATTCTGTTCAAACTTTAAAAATATCAAACTCCAGGAAGAACAGACCTCACTTATGCTACAGCTGACTGACTGACTGACTTGAGGAAAATCTCCATGTCATTCCAAAAGTGCTCCAAATAAATTAAGGAGAAATGGTTCACAAGACAATATAACAACCTGTCTGCTATAGCAAAACACGACCAGAAGCTGCACTGCTCATGCCATAGCTGTACCCTGCTTAGTCTTGAGATGAATTTATAGCTGACATGTACAGTAATCTGCCTAAAAAGCCATGGAAGCCATAACATGTCCTGCTCAATTTCTGGGATAAAGTACCTTAAAAAGCAGCAATGCTCTAAGTAGTAAGCTGACTTTCTTTTGTGTACTTAACACAGCAGCCCACAATTTTAAGTTGTAAATATACACAGATTACAAATAAGCTTAAAGTTTCCTATAGCGCAAGGCACATAGCAGGAAACTCTCCAGCAGGCCAGGTGCTCACACGAAGTAAAATCTAAAGGCACCACAATAAAATCAGCAAGCATATGCTGAACCCTGGATTGGCCAAAAGGAACAGCGATCTGTTCTTGAAGAACAATCTGTGTCATAGAGGCTCCAGGAAACCTGCTTCCTTTCTCTGGAAGTGTATGTCCGCTGAACCATGCTCCCAGGACCTGGCCTGCCCGGCTACCAGTGAAGCTGCCCAAGGTTGAGAAAAGCTCAGGCTGACCCAGCTCCGCCACTACTGACTCACCCCAGTGGCATTTCCCTCAGGCAGCCCTGAGGAAGCTAAAGGGGGCAAAGCAGAGATTCCTCTTTTTTACCTAAGGCCAGCGCTAAAATTTCCTAGACTATACATGAAGTTTAACCTTTCAAGTTGTGCTTGTCGTGCCTGAGGGTAGGCAAACAGAGCAGTCCATCCTGTGTTTTCCTCCATATTCCAGAGGTTATAGGGAGAAGAATCAAGCTATGACATAAAATATACAGCACAATGGATTTTGTGTTCTGAAGTCAGCTGCACAGAATACAACCCAATCACCAGTTGAGTAATTAAATAGCTACAGTTTCGCATAATTTATGGGAAAATTTATGATGACTACCACTTTGCCAGCCAGGACAGAGGTCAGGGAAAGGGAATAACTAGAAGGAATTTCTGTTTAAATCAATGTTTCATTATTAGCAGAGCGTCAGGTGATGTTTTAAGAGACTTAGAAAAGGCTGCAAGTATAAATCCAGTAATACTGATTACAAAAATAGTAGTGCTATGCTTAGCAATCTGGACATCTGTGGGTCTGGGTTTTTGGGGGGTAGGGTGTTCTTTCCTCCTTCTCCTCCTTTTTTTCCGGGGGTGGGGGGGAGGTAAATGTATTTTCCTGAATTAGCCTGAAGTTTCTCAACACCTATCACGTGCTGCTGAGCATTAAGAGGTGTAAAATTTAAGAAATGGATGACCTAGAACGGTTTCAGTTCATGATAACAAAATTAACGATTCAACATGCAAAGTTTCAGGGTTAAACATACATTTCCAAGAAATAAACATATCGTAAAATCATATATTCTATTTCAAGCTAATCAGAACGTTCGAATGAATGTAAATAATCCTCTTAACATATAGGTACAGATCACAGTTCTTAAATACGCAATCTGAAAAACCTACTAAAAATTTTAGGCCTCCAAAAGCAAACGCAGCACAGTGTGTGGGAGTGACACACTGTACCCTTTTTCACAACAATGAGTAACAAACTTCCACATCTGTGTGGGATGTTTTGCTCCTGCTAAACTTACTAGGGGAAGCTGGTCCACTGCAGTCTTCAAAAACCCTGAAAAGTTCTCTGCAGTTGACTTACTGTTAGTCTGTATTCTCTTTAATTTTGTCACATTTTGTAGCACTGAACTTCTTGGACGATAGAGATGGGCAGTTTACTGCTTTTGCCAGATGAACGTTACCTATGCTATTCTGTCCGTTCCCACTATACTTGACGGCAGTGATGAAAGACAAAGAAATATAAATTTGCAACAATCTTTTTCCAGTTCACTGAGTATAAACATTTATGCAAGTATAATTGTTTTATTGATCTCACACTGCAAGACTCAGTATATCCGTCTTGGCAGGAAACCACAAATAAGGTAAACCTGCACCTAGAAAACGATTATGCAAACTATCGGATTGATTTAATGGTAACATAACTTTCCTTGAAATGTTTACAGAGTAATTGCTAACTGAATTATTTATGAAAAACAGAGCAAAGGTGGAAGATAAAGAGTGCAGGACCCCATGGCTATGCAGATACTCTACCCTAGCCTATTTCTAAACATGAGAGAGCTTTTGGTCTGTTCAGAAGACAAAAAAAAAAAAACTTCCGTTTGCTCCATTCTCATAGAGCACCCTGTGGAGGGCTCTCAGGATGATGGCATGGATATTTTTTGTGCATTGTGTCCTGACTTAAGCTGCTCTTACTGCCTGAAGAATGGGGGGGGGGGGGGGGGGGGGTTGTTTGTTTGTTTTCCCCTTAGACTAGATAAGCATCCTGATTGAATTCCCCACGTGACTACCCCCTTAACAACCACCGGCATAACAGAGGAGTACCTGAGGTCAAAGGAGGCCTATGAACAGAGGTTGCTGCTGAAAGAAATGGCCATGTAATCATCCCCTAATAGGTCAATGCATAGAGGGGTTAAAAAGGGAATAAACTTGTTGTCCATGTCCGTGGTAAACTGTAAGCAAAACAATAAATCAAAAGTGATCACTATATTGCATCAAGGGAGATTTAAGTTAGATGGGAGGCAAAATCTTCTACTCAAAAGAATGGTAAATAGTTTAGGAATATAGGGAAATCTCTGTCACTGGTGATTTTTAAGATTATCTGCCAGGGTGCTTGAAAAAATGTTTAGGGACATTAGAACCTGCCTTAGGCCAGGAAGATGGAATAAAAGAACTCTGTGACATCTCAAGGTCTTTTCTAGCTTTTCCAGGAGCCATTCAAGGAAAATAGCTTTGAAAGGCTGCAAATTCAAAATTTATGAGAAGCACTTCTCAGCTGGGGAAGCAAAATGCCAAAAGAGGCTTGGAAAGTCCACATCCAGCAAAGATAACAAAAGGGAAGTAAGTTTACAATTTAAGTCACAGACTGAAGGGAAAACATCCACTGCTACATGATCCCTATTTAAGGCCTTCTTATGAACACCATCATTAAATCCCCAGCCATATTGTCATTTTAAATAGCTCCTTCAAAACTCCTTTTTTGCACTTGCCCAGGTAGTGCTCCCTGAGAACACAATGAGAGCTCACACTAAGTCATTCTGCAATGCACCTTTCCTAAATTCCTCCCTGAAGCTGCCTATTAAACATGTAGAGGTGAAATAGCATTCACCCAGTGATTACTGCTCCCTTTTGCTTTTATGTAGGGTGCAGTGTTTCATGGATTCTTAGTCATTAGAAATCATCAGCCTGTCGACTCTGCAAGTACTCACCGTGCTAGAAAATCCTGTTTCTTCAGTATGCCATGCAAAGTCTGACTGCATATTACTTTGACCTAAAAAACAAGAAGCATCAAGTGGGTTTGCAGCCAAACCTTTGGTAGAAGACTATACCTGTGACAGGAAAAGATGCATTTCTAGCAATCAGAAATTATGTTTAAAATATATATTTTCTTGAGGGCCAACTCAAAAGAGGTGAATTTAATGAGAAAACACTTGTCCTGAATGTGGCGTGGTCAATCTTGAGAATTCAAAATTAATGAAAGCCAGAAAGGACCTTAAAATAGCAGCAACTATACATAAGAACCTAGGAAACGGACAACGGAAGTAAGAGGCAATGAGAAAAGAAAAATGAATTTCTAACAGACTTAAAGACAATAATAAGAGTTTAAATACAATAGGATAATTTTAAAAAAACTGTAACAATCAGATTTTCTATTACTACATTAACAGGGTAAAATCCATTAACAGAAAAGGTAAATATTTCTCATAGCTATTTCTGTTCTGGACTGCAAGGCAATGTATATCATGTAACATCAATAACTCACATTGATGTTTAAATAGTACCAAAGTGTGATATTAGTGAATCAGCACCCCAGAGTCCTACGAAATGTCTGAAGATCTGACTGTTAACACTGATCTTATGCAAAAGCAAGCATGTGCCACCTATGCATTACCTGACAGATCATTCTATCACACCCTCACCAAACCACTCAACTTCCCAGGAAGCTGCAAGCACTAACATTTTCACCAAAGGCCTTAAGAGACGCTATGGGTTCTGCATTTGGTCACGCGTGCACCTTGACCACTGAATGATCAGAGCATCTACATTCAGGGTTGCAGAGTTTCTTTCATAGATGAACGCTGGATTGGGAGGAGAGTGCTGGGGAGGATGTTGGGCTGCGAGACAAAATTCAGGACCAGTGCAATAGGGTTAGGTTCAGGAGATGCAACATGATAAATCACACAAATACAACACCTCAGATATCGTTTAACAGCACCATTTACATGCATGCTTGGTTTAAGAACCAGCCACAGCACAGCACAGCTACGCGCTCTGATGATGTGACACCTGCACAACTGGCCACAGCCCTGCAATCTTTTCTGTGGGAAGTAATAGGGGCAAGGGACTAGCTAGGAGAGGATGTGCAGTATACAGCTGACAGCTATTCCTGGGCCAAGCTGCAGTTCCTTTGCTACTGAGCCATTCAGCTGCCTCCCCACACAATCAGACAAGATCCTGTCAGTGGAGCAGCCTCAAGAATCAGCTAATCCTGCTGAGAACAGTCACTATTAAAACTCCTTTGCAAGCTGTGGGTGCCCCATACATTGGGAACCTCTTCTTAAGGTATCTTTCCTTCCTATGGCTGCTTGGGATTGAGAAATCATGCATCCCTGAGTCTAAGTCCCCTGAAAGTAGAGCACAGCTACCACACTCCAGCAACATGGAGTTCAATAAAAGCAGAACCCGTGGGTACTTTCACCACAATAAGCAGGAGAACAACAGAACTAATGAAGCCCTGTTTCCCACAGACTTCTGTCTTGGGGCTGATTTCCCTGGCATCTAGCATCTAATGATGCACAAACTCAGACTGGAGCCTTTGCTGTAGCTGAGACCTTCAGCATGCCTCTCCCCACATGGCCACTGCTAGCTGTCAATACTGACTGCAGCCTGTACCTTGCTAATGAGGTCTCTCTCCTCCGAGCAGCCACTTACTGTCACAAAGACTGCAGGATCTGAATGTCTCTCAGCCTTCTGCCCCACGCTAGCCAAAATAGGCCAAGGGAATCAAAACTGCCTGAGGAGGACAGCACGATCATACGAATCTTTTCTTAAGAAAGAAGGCTAAAAAACATGGTCAGAGGAAGCACCCACGGCTGTGGCTGTCTTTTGTCTAACAGTACAATGGTTAGATGAAGTGAGCAATGATCCAGGAAGTGAGGAAGCTCATTCACTTCCCAATGACAGCAGACTCATGAAGTCAGAAACTACTTTACTTCTCACTGCACTGAAGCAGACCAAAATAGTGTTGAGGAGTAAGTAAAATTTCATTACAATAATAATATATTTACATATTCTCCAGAATGGAAACATTTCAATAAAGGCAACAGTTTAAATCTGAGGTTCACTCTAGTTTTTAAATGTAGAGCAAATTTTAAAATCTCATAATTGTTTTGTTCCAGGCTATTGAACAATTACGTTAAATTTTCTTATTAACGTCTGTGATACCTCCTTCCATCAAATTCAGCTCCCTATACACCAGCCTCACAGTTCAGAAATTCACAGATATCCATCATAAAAAGGATCTGATCTTTAAAAGCACTTCTACTGATGCTTAAACTGAAACAGACTTTAGAATAAGGAGTGGCTCTCCCACCAGGTGGATCTGGTTTAGATTAGCTGCCTTGGCTTCTCAGGAAAAGGTTATTGCAGCCATGGGGTGGGGGGAAGATCTCTTAAGTCTTTGGAGACAATAGCCAGGAAATAGCTACACTATCTGTAAATACGCACCACACAAAAAACTGTTTACTAAACGATGAATACTTTTAAGAGTCACGAAGAGCTTGGGAGGGCTTGTGAGACGTTGGGATGGAGAGACAAGTAACCTATGAATGATGGCTTCCAACTGGAACTTCTCTCCTAATACAGAAAACACACTCACATCAGTAATAACAGAACTCAAAGAAAAAGCGATTTGCATTTCAAAATGTTTAGATTAAGAAAACACAATAGTAGCTTCATGCATTTGGGACATAATTAGAAAATGGCATTTTAGATGGTAAATTTGCCTTTTTACCCCACCTAACTTATTGAAAAATCTGCAAGCCTTTTCAATATAAAGATAGAACATTCTGGAAGAGCTTGATAATTGTTACTTTGCGTATGAAAAGTGTCTCTATTCCATTCTTTGAGATTTTATCATGCAAACCATGCAAAAGTGGGTGACTGAACCTTTCAGAAGGCTTAACACAACTTCGGCCATGTTTGCTTAGGCAAATATTCTGATACCTGTCACTAGTTCAAATTCAATCTAGTTCCTGGGTTAGGAAACAGGTCATAGTGTGTCATGTTTGCCATTTTATTGCGAAATTTCAGTGTGTTTTCCGTATGAAGGACACGTGAAAATTTCTAGGCCAGCTGCTTTCACTGGTACCAGAGCTTACTCTCTACTGCTACAGGATTCCCACAGATATTTCTTTTTTGAAGAGATAGCATTTAAGTTTTTCTAGCCTGAGCTAGAATAAAAACAACAAACAAACAAAAAAAAAACCCTCTCTCTTTTTTATTTTTTTTTAATCTCAAGCACTGAAAAATAATTTGGTTCTTTAATTGTTTAGGGTACCCCAAATGATTTCTCTGATGGAGCCTAAAAGAACTGCTGAATTTTCATTTCACTACAATGTATGAACTTCAACTGAAGCTGGGTAGAAAGTGTCGCAGTTCCGGTATTTGATATCTAAGAGTATTTTAAGTCTTCTTTAATGTTGCAAGCTCATCAGATTTAAAACACATTTCCATGTTTATAAAACAGTTGAGCTGACCTAACGCAAATGAATACGCTGAAAGCCACAGGAAACTGAAGCACTACCAATTATGTGTAATTGAATACCATTTTTCACAGAGACAATACAAGATGCTGATGAAATGCAGATATTCACTTATGGAGCCATTTGCTGGCTGGAGAGTTACAAGCTTTCACTTCAGGCTGAAGCCATCTGCCAGCTGACCTGCTGCCGGCTAAGAATGATTCAAGAAATAACCACGCTGACGCCCCTGCTTTCCCGGTTCTGCAGCGTGTGATTCACGCTTGCACCCCCCACTGCCGGGCAGGCACCCCTGGGGCCTCCACTTGGAGCTCGGATACGTGCTGCTCCACAGTCCCTCTCCTTCCACTCAAAGCAGCACCGTGCCCAGAGTGCCTCAGGTAGTCTCAGCTTCAGCAATAACCTCTTTCAGTTAACAAAGAAGAGCGAGGAAGCATTAGCAAAAAATATCTTCTGGTTTGGATCTGGAGGAGTGGAGTGTATCTGCTGACTAACAGCAGGGAAGGGAAAGCAGCTGGCATCTCTTTGAGGGAGGAGACACGTTCCTGAGTGGTGCTGTGGGCAGTACAGGAAAAGCTGTCATCTTAAACAGCAGCACATTGCCTGTCAGGGCTTCAACACCCACAGCTCCCCGAGCACCAAATGCTCCTTTCCCTCCTAGTTAAAATGCATCCTGCATATGATGAGCTCGCAACACTAAAGAGCTGCAGCTAGATCTCTGTGTTTGGCCAGAAGTGTTAAATACTGACTGAAAAATGGAGAGTATCTGAGAAGTCCTGAGGAAGAAAATCCAGCTTACATAAGACCATTTTTAATAAAGTAACCTTCTATGAAAAATAAAGCCAAATGGGCCTGATACTCCATTTTCCAAGATCTCCTCACACTGCTGAGGTAGGAGAAAGTGGTCTTTTCTAAAACATCACTGGGCTCAACAACATGAGTTCCCAGGCTCACTGGCAATTCAGTCCTCTACCAGTGGTGGAGGAGGACAGAAGCACAGCCCCTAGGAGAAGACATGTAAATTCACAGCATGGAACACAGCTGTTCTGAGATATTTTCATTTAACTTTCCAAAGAAATTTTTACACACTGAAGATTCAGGGACCATTTCAGGCTTTCTGGAGTCAAAGGATGCAAGTTTCCAAGAGCAGAACATCCTAGTTCTATAAACGACCGCATAGAGGGTCCAGGATTTTTAATTATCTTCCTTGCTTACAGACAGCCAACACTACCCCACCTTATCTGCCTGCCTGACCGCAAATTTGCTTATCAGCTGCTAACCCCTCAAGCACTCCATAAGCCTCCAAACACCATCTACCCTTCACCTCATGCCCCTACTATATGCATCCTCATCACACAGCAGCATGACTCAGTCTGTCCACAGGGATCCTGGCCCAGACAGCTGCTGATCAGGACGTGGAGGAATCTGCAAAAAATGGAAGAGGCCCACTGGGTAGGACAGGACATTTACCGATCTGTGAGTCAGAATGCAAGGCAGAAATGAAAGACATTGTCAATAGCATGCAAGCAAAGAGCCTGGAAATAACAGGGAGCCTAGTTGTTAGACACCTACAGAATCGTGAGTCAAGGTAAAAACCTCTCCAGAGGTTTTACCAACGCAGAGCAGTTGCCAAAAAAATTCTCTCATCATATGCTCCCAAGCATGGAGTCCCACCGCAGTGTATTTACAACAGTACTGCTGTTATGGCTGGCGAGAACAGCTTTTTGACACTGCCATGCAAAAAGGAGGCTCCAGGGAATCTTTTCTGATTATTAGTTATGCTAGAACAGACTGGACCTTTGTGCCTCTGTTAGTTTTTGCGTCAATTCCATGGGTCACCAGCCAGAAAACCCAACACGAAATGCAGCCTGGTGTTTTGTTAATAATATACTCCGTGTTTGTTCATGCTCTTTAATTATATGGTTTTTTGCTCAGTGGAACATCCTGTCTCTCTGGCCTAAACCAGTTTGGAGGTAAAGATGCTTTGGACTCAATCCAGACTACATACATATATTTTTGACTTGCTCTGGAAATTGTATGTCATTTTTAAACCAGTCAGCGGAGTTTGTATTGCCCTATTTTCCTGAAGAATAAAATAGACCTGCCTGTAAGACATACACACAGATGCCTCCCCCTGCTGAAGGGAACCCCTCCACCCCTCCAAAGACAACATAAAATTGGAGGGACAGGTTAGTACACTGATACATTTGTTAGTAAACTGGCTCATAAGAAGCTGTACATCTATGGCTACTGCTATGTTTCTTACACATCATCAAACGTGGTAACTGTTTATTTTTCTGTATTTTCATGCTAACGTCAGAGCATTACTACTTTAGACTCAAATGTGTGTGGGGTTCTGATTCTGTGGGGGAGGTTTTTTTTGTTGTTTTTTGTTTTTGTTTTTAAATACACAGAGTGGTGGATCCCATATTAAATCACAATCTCAAAAAACTCTTACTGTCTTTGTACTTCCAAGTACTAATGACTACTAAATACTGCTCCAAATTGCTCACACTGTGGCTGGAACACATCATAAGCAAACTTACCACTAAACTACTAACACTAAAAATTAACAGATAATGGTCACAAAAATCCTGGGCTCTGCCTCTTGAACCATACAACACCTGTACAACATGCATGATGCCCACTGGAGAAGAGAATATTCCAACAGCAGCAAATCCTCTGGCTGATTCATGTTTTCACAAGTCGAACAACAGTGTTTTTTCATTCACTTTGCTTTGATTTCTATCATGTCGCTCAAAGATTACAGTGTTTCACTGCCTCCCCCAAACCCCTGATTCACATAGTACCCAACAGAGAAGTTACTACAACTGTGTCTGCATATATTTTAAAAAGAGCTCTTCAAGATTTCCGCATCCCCTCAAAAAGAAAAAAAGGCACAATTCAAAAGCTATACTATTAATGCACAGTTCCATTTTATAATAATATCCAGTACATAAATGCACCAAATGCAGTATGGAACAAAACGTACATACTCTTTATAGCAAAGAAATACTGTAGTGCAAAGGAACTAGGACTGACCAAATGCCAGGAATTTACAATAAAACATTTCACACGGATATTTTAATTAAGAGACCTATTCTGAAATTAAGCTAATAAATTAATAGATAATTAGCAAACGATTGCAAAATTAACTACCCACTCAAAGACTAAGTGCTGTCATTTGAGATGTTTAGCCATGTTCTCGACATATAAGCAAGAGTTTGATTCCTATCTTACAGGCCATACTCACGTTAGCCTTCACTGTGGAGCAGTGATAAAAATATCCGCTCTCATTTGTCATTAGCCATAAAATGGCAAAGCTTCTTATTGCTGGAGCTCCACTAGTAAACAGCATTATTGGTTTTAATTAGTTCATCACAAAATAGCTTACATTTGCACCTTTGGCAGGGCATAAGCACATAATTCTAATAACAGACTACTAATCCTACACACACAAAAAAAAAATTAAACATTCAATTAATGATTTTCAGAGCAATTGATTCTCTATTTACAGTAGGGAACACTATTTCCTATACTCACTAAAAAAGTTAATGCCCTAGAGACAGAATGCTTTTATCATACCGATGAATTTTCATATCTGGAAATTCCTCTTTATGGATTATGACAGAATTAAATGTAAGATGAGACATTTAGATTACTACTACTCTTCCGACTACAAACTCGCAATAGAAATCTCTGCCTCTACCCCACCTCAGGAATGCCACCTTTTTCTGCCAACACGTATGACAGGCCTAAGAACTACTGCACGTGCACCATTCAGAGAAGAATGACTAGGGCCAGGCTGAGAACAGATCACAGGCTGTGCATTGCTAGAGCTGGTTTTGCCTACAAACGTGAAGAGCACGCACACTACCACATGGCACATGAGAAAAACTACTAAGATCTCTACTACTACATATTGACAGTGAGTTCTGCTCTCCGGACACAACCTACTGACTACACCCTTCACCGTTTTTCACTCATGCTCAGTCACATGAGGTGCGGAGAACAACGGGACTACATGCATGAGTGCACAAGCAAACTGTTAGCATCACACTCTGCACCTGAAGAACGGAGCCCCGAAGTTCTGCGCACACTCAGTTGCCAGGCTTCCTTCAGAGGCAGCCATCCAGCATGCCCACAATCTTTTTTTCAGTCTTGGTATTTTATGGTCTGTCATTTTTTGTCTAGACGCCTAGAAAGTCCACAGTTGAAATCCCTGTGTGCAATACAACAAGATCTATTTTACTGCAAGAACGCGAAACATAAAACTACTTTTAATCAGGTCACTGTGACCCTTTGTTTATCGGTCTATACACCTCAATTACAGTGCAGCCCAGTACAGTGGTCAGTTCACTAGAGCTGGGAGCTCACTTAACAGCTAAATGACTTTGCAAATAACTCCTCACTAACCAGGAAAAGCATTTTACTCAGGTGACTATATCAACTCTGCCTGACCCAAATGCAACCCCATGCACAATATATCCAGTAAGAATGCAGCAGCCCAAATGCTTGGGCAGTACTAAAAAGGAACCCACTGACCGCATGGCAGCCCTCCTATGTACGTTTGTGGTACTTACATGTGCTCACTGTTAATTGATGCTATTTTAATTGGCATGACCAGACATGACTGAGCAACTCGTTAGCTCTGTGTGTATTTGCAAACTCTGAGCCTGTGAAAGCGCAGCAACTACACAAGACTTTTTAAACAAACACACGTACTTTGCTGCAGGGAAGCGTGAAAGGCCTTTATTAGAATGAGGTACGAAGATGTGTTTGGACATCGCTGCTGACCACATAATTTTCTTCTGCTGATGCTACACTTGTGTCAGTTTGATTTTGTACCCTGACTTCTCCCTGGCCTGCCCTCACAGGAAAAGGATGTTCTTTTGACCGGTGAGGAAATACTGAGTACATCCTGCACAGTTTGTTATACTACTATGCATGCCTTCTTTTCTTCTGAAGAAATAATAGCACAATACTTTAGTCCATAAGGCATATTTTAGGCTTGAATAAAATCTCCTGTAACATGCATAAATTGCTATTCTCTCTCAGAACTGCAGAAGAAAGAATGGGGAAATGGCTTTGTTAACACTTCCACAAAAAGCAAAACAGATCCTTGAGGCAGCACAAAGCAGAAGTTTCTGAGAAGAGACAGGATATATATGTATATGACTAAAACGGTGAAGACTGGGAAAAAGGCAGGAGGAAGAATAAATGTTAAATTTCACAGGCTGAGAACTGCTTGGGCTTGTACATACCTTCTATTCTCTCCAACACAAGAGGAGCAAGGGGACAGTTCCTCTGTCTTTCATTTCCTTGTCTTCACAGATCCACTTGCCAAACCCCCTTCCTCTATACTTCCCAATACGTGCTCTTTCCCTCCAGCAACTCTCTAGCTTTGAGGGTCTTGTGCAGCCCAACTTTTGTCTGTGCTGCATCCTACTTTCATGTTTTTGAACTCCAGAAGGTTTCTACAACTCCACTTTAAAAGCAAAATACATACACGTTAGTCATACGCTTCTGTACAGTAAACTTTCTTAAGTAAAAAAACTTGTCTGACAGGTGGATCCTGAAAAAGAACATTCTTAGAATTTAAATCCTGTGAAGACCAATGGGATACTCTGTTATGATCTGCTATGACATCACAGAGACCTAGAGTGAGCGTGAGCTGGATAAAATCCTCAGAAAGAAGCCCAGACACTGTTTATAGGTTTCAAATGACAGAGAATCACCTTGCAGCAGTAATAAATCATCTTCATTTTTTAAGTACTGTGCCTTCCAGTTTAAGACTTGTTTAAAACTACAGAATGAAATATTTTTCTTCCTGGAAAAGGTGTTTTGTTTTTTATTTTTAATATTCAATCTTTGGTCCTGAGAGTTTCCACGTATTTTCCTGGAAAGGTTGAAGACAGTCCAAAGATACAGTGGAAGAAAAAATGGGGTATCTAAGAATACCTGGGGTCATACCTGTCCTATGACGCTCTTTATTTAGAGAAGCAGAAACATATTAAACCAATATCAGCTTTAAAATTCTGTTAAGAGAATTAAGATAGGTCTAAACAAACTAATGCCAAAGCTCTGTTACAAGTCTGAAAACTGAGGGTTGGATGAACTCCAGGAGGACCGAGTGAATTTTAACAGGTGGTAAGAGTCATAAATGGTACGTCTCGAAAAGAATAGTTTTGCTTGTCAACAGGATGCCAGAAAACTTCCCCAAGAGTAAAGGGATAGCTCAACAATAGTTTTAACAATCTGTCTGCATAGTCTTCCGTTAAAATCTGAGAAGTTAAAATAATCTTTTGGAGATGAAAGACTAAAGCACAGCCAGTGTATATCAGAAACAAGTAGGGAAAGGACATGTGATCAAAGCACTGAACATGCCTTGCAGTGCTACACACACACACACACGGAGGCCACACACAGATGGACAATCCCAGACAGCATTCATTTATGACTGGTATGAGAAGCAAAGAGGCTATTCCTCCAAAGGCACAAGAGAACAAAACTTTTTCAGTATCTTCACATGAGATGACTCTTCTCTTATGTTCTACCCCCGGAAGGCAATTCATTCTTTTTTCTGACTTTGGAAAACATTTTCTGTTTATAAATAGTTACCCAAAAATAGAGCAACACATCTAGGAAAGCTGTTCAAATCTACCTGATAAATACATTATTAGAAACAAACCTTGGAAAGCTCTGGAAAAATTTAATGCAACTGAAGTGTTAAAATCAAACAGATAGGAAGCGAGGCAAACATACCTAGTTACATTTGTCACGTGACAATACATAAAAGAGCAAGATACTGTTCTGTCCGGCTCCATCACTTCTGCTAGAGAGTTAGCTTCTCCATTATGCAAACTGTGGTCAAAACAAGAGGGAGTAGCAGCTTATAAACTTAAAATGGTTTTAAATTACTAGAACAGAAGGAGCATCAATCAGTACCTGGCATTCATTGGCAATACTAACTCCCTTCATACTCCTCCATCCATAAAAGCAACACAGGATTTTCATACCTAGCCCTGATGAAATTCTACCTCAGGAATTATGTAGCTCGCTGCAAAGAAAAAAAACATTTAAGAGTGACTTTGTCCTCTCTGTGCTTCCAGCAAAGCCAGCCCTAGGCTATAACATTCTCTCTTAGGAGTTAGACAGCTCAAACAGTTGAGCTGTTACAACTCTTTGTCTTTTAAAACTACATAACGGTCCACTTTAAGCAACAGAGCAGAAGTAATAGGTAGTATGATTTGTATGTTTTGGTTGGTTGGTTGTTTTTTAAAACACGCTCCACTTTTAATACACTTACCAAAACCTATCAATGAACAATCCAACAAGTCCATCTCAAAGATTTACTAGCAGATAGTAACAAAAAATAAGGAGAGCTCACTATGGCACTGATTATGGTGGCAAGCGTGAGAAAGTCACAAATCTGAAAGATGATAGGTTTCAATGAGAGCTAAGTAATTTATATTACTGCCTGACCCACAGCTCTTGAAGTCCATCTTCATTCAAACCAAGGCTCACAAAACAGAAGACACGAACATTTTCTCAGGTAAAAGTCAGCAGAATTTAGAGATCTGTAAGGCATCTCCCAGGTATCTTATAGATGCCCATGTGACAAAGATGGAACTGATCTACAGAATGTTATGAGCAGCAAGGTATACCAACTTAATGAATGCCGGACTGAGAACACATCATTGCACACTGTGCTATAAAAAAATTTCTTGCAATGGGAACTCATCTACCTTGGGTGGGGCCAGAAGAATAAATGGAGGAGCAACATGTTTGAAAAATGGGGGAAGTACTAGTTTTAAAGCCCTTATTTTTCTCGCAGAGAAGTTGCAAGCTTGCCTTGCTAAAAACTTAGCGGATCAAAGAGTATGACATTTAAAAGCCCTCTTAGAAAAGACCTTGGAAAACATATACTTGTGAAGACTGTCTAGGATGCAGTCTCAGAGAAAAACTAAGTGGCTCCAAGAAAAGAGTCCAAAACTAAGCCTTTCCCATGCACAAAATGGCAGGCCTCAGCAGTCAGCTGTGTATATAGCTGTGTATCTGTATCACTCATTTTGTTGACTTTATGACATTTTCCCTAAAATATCTTAATTCTGCATAAATGACAGAAGTAATGAATTTTAGGCATCATGCAAAGTGAGGACTGTCTGTAGCTAGAACTCAAGGGGGAAAATGGCACAATCTGCAGACATCATTGGTCACTAACGCCTTTAACATCTTAAGGGAAGGATTGTCTGTACAGACCTCATTTCTCATAAAGAAATGTTATTGCAAAGATACGCTGGCAGAAAGTTCTGCAGAGAGACTACAAGTATACTAATTAGATGTGTGCATAAAATGAATCAAGAACTAAAGCAAGCAAAAAAAATGCAGATAATATTAGAGAGCCCCTCACCTAACATGTAACTGTGTAAACACCACTTCAAGTACCTTTTTTTTTTTCTCTCCCCTCTTGATACAAAAGCAATGGCAAATGCAAACAAAAACACCACACAAAACTACTCTGTCACTGAATAGACTGAGAATATGTGTAGGTAGAATATGTATGTAGCATTTATGTAGGTGCTGTAAAGAGGAAAAGGCTTGAGAGGTAAGTAGAGAACTTGGACTTCTGCTTTTGAGAACTGAAAATCTCCCATATTACTGTTTGAGACTTCCTCAGACCGATTTAAATTAATAAGACGTACTACACATAGGAGCACACCATTGCTGTTTTTTAGCCAAGGAGCCCCTGACGTCCGCACCAAAGCGGGATACTCAGATTGGGAGATTCTGTTTGTTTCTGGGGACCAAGGGATGGGTACAAGACAGATCTTAATGCAGATGATATACTGCTTTTTGCACAAGACCAATACTCTTTAAAAGCTATAGTATTCCAAATGTAGATTGGACTCAGTCTCTGTCTGTCAAATTAGCAATAGGAAGTCAGAAAAGACTCACACCTGCAGTTCTAGGGCAGTTAGAGGAGAAAGTAAAACTCCTCATAAATTTAAGTGGTTTAAAATTGCATTAAACATGTAGAATATCACTCTTACTGAAGTCTAATCTGTTAAAAGTAATTTACTTATCCATCTATTCTAAAATAAAAAAAGCTCACAACAAATAAAGTAGGGCAGGAGATGTATCAGATGGGCAGAATTACCATTAAAATGAACATATTTCCAGACTGTCTCTTTCTACTTGTAATGCTTACTTACATATGTAGAAGACGGTATTTTAAAGGCATGAAAGAACGTTCTCACGAGCTGCATCTGGAAATACCCAAGGTCATTAGTAGTGCATCAGTATTATGCAGTATTATCGCCTTCTCCGGGCAGGAGGTTATGCAGGCTCCAGCATTGTGATAGATCATCACAAAGCACAGCTGAAGGATGGTATGAACTGGTGAGCCTGGAACAAGGGAATAGACTACTTGCATCTAAGCTGGATGAACAATAAATTCAGCTTGGTTTGTAGTATTTTAGAACCCATGGTTTTATTCATGTCAAGAACCCTTTAAAGATCCTTACCTCAGCTAGGAATGCACAGTCATCGCAGTGCTATGAGATCAAGGAAACTAGTTTGAAGAATGACTGCTTTTTGTACAAGGAACACATCTCAGCAATTCCACTCTGGAATGATTATATCCGTATAAAAATTATGCCACATCCAACCACTCCCACAAAACCCCATAGCAGCCTCAAAGTCTCAAGTATTGTGAATTGCTTTCCTACAATAAAAGCAAAATACTTTTGAAAAGCCTCCGAGTGTGAGCAAACTTCAACAGCCCTCCTTCATACAGGATATTTCCAGGGACCAGGCAACCACACTACTTGTATTTCTGCTTAAACTTGGGTCTTGCCCAATGAAAGCCTTGGCTTACTTCCACTGCAGCTCTATTAGCATTGCCAGTGAAGAGAATTTATGCAGAGAGAGAAGGGACTGGTGTTCCTTCCACAATAGGGCTGATTGTCTCAGGCTGCCACATTCAGTTAAATGTTTACTTTTTTGTTTCACAACTCAACAGGAAGTGGAAGGTTAGAGAGGCCCCAGTGCAGGGCAAAGATTTTGTCATTCATCTATTCACCTCAAGCCAAGATTCCAGTGGGAGACTACTGCTTTTCCCCCCCCCCCCCCCGCCTCCTTCTTCCAGGGGACAGACACCAGGTAATAAATTAACACTCCAGCAATTCTTCTGGTCTACTTTCGTATCCTAAAAGAAATGTTAAAAGTCTAAGAGTACCCTATCAGGATTATACAAAGAGGAATTATGGCTTCCTACAACATAATACCCCCAAAATATCTTCTCTCCCCTTGAAATGATGAAGTCCTTCAGAAGCAGCATTCGTCATCATGGAAGTAAAATTAGAACAATAACAATTGTTTAATAGGAATAAGACTCTTATTCTTGGGTTGTTATGAGTGGACAAGCTGTGAAGTATGAATTCACTTGGAGAGCCAAATTCCTAGAATAGCCTGCCTACTCTGTTAAAAGGAACCCAAAATTTTCTTACTCTGCATGTATTCTCTCCCTCCACTCAACTAACAGCACGAGGAAAAAAAAAATCACTGAATTAACCAATGAAAACCTATCACAACAGTCATCAAGGTATTATTTTTAAAGAGGAATATGCATGGACGGACAAATAAACATCATGTAATTTTCAGCTAATTGAGAAGAGGCTCTGAGCTCAGTGGTGAAGGAAAATGTGAGATATTTAGACCTGGCATGAATGAGTCCTGCTCTAATGAAACTTTGACCACATCATTTCTAATGACCTGAGCAGACAGACGGTTATTGGTACACAGCCTTGGAAGAGATGAGTCATGCCCCAGTAGCACCTGTTTCTTTCTCTTCACTGACTACCAAGAAAACTGAGACGACCAGCTCCAAAGTAGAAGTCTATATTTGAACAGACAAATCCTTCCTATTCCGTCTCTAAACTACACAAAATGCAGTTCACGTATCAGGCAACAGCTATACGACTTGAAGAGACCGGGGTGCATCTACAGCCTGGGAAACTTCATCCTCAAAGAGTGTAACCTCCAAAGAGTATAAAGTGAGACTTTCCTGTAAAAGCAAGGGGATTCCAAAATTGGAAAACCAAACTAACAAAGAACAAAAACAAACAAACAAAACAACAAGAAAAACACTGCTAACTCAACAAACACATTGGCCTAACCTTCCACCCTCTGAGCTGTTTACATATATAGGAAGTAGTATTTGTTCCCTAGCTGGTTAAATGCACGGGAGCCCCATTCAAACTGGAAAGCAACCTGTGCGCTTTTCTGACGTAGCTGACATATCCCACTCCTGGTCTCATTAAAGATGCTGAAAAGTCTCTCATTTACCTAAGATGGCATCAGCATTAGGCATCTGACTGGAAAAGGGCAGACTTCTTGAAGACTGTCCTGCATTCAGCCGGACATGTTGCTCAGTCACATACTAAGAATCCCTGAACACAACTTAAAAACCTCCCTCAAAGCTGACTGTGACGTTCCGGGGCAAGTTATTCTGGCCATGAGTACTCTCCTCATCGCTGGATTTGAACTTTGCAGTTCACAGCAATCTATGCAAGCAGACTCCTGAGCTCTCTAGGTTACGAGGCAAAGCTCAGGTCTTTTACAGATCTAACATGATCAGTCAGACTAGGCTCTTTACTTCAGAATGGCTAAAAGTATTCAAATAATCTTCAGATTCCCATATGGCTGTGGGTATATTTTCACATGTCAGCAGGATTGGCGTCTCCAAGTCAATATTTCAGGTCTGAACTATATTATATCCTATATTATCCTATATATCCAGCATTTGAAGCCATGTTTGGAGACTTAAACACCACCACTGATATTCGCAGGAGGGCAACAGAATACAGAATACACTTTGACAATATTCATGTATTCAGTTTAAATTCTACTGAATCACGCACATTTTACAAAACGGGAAACTGAGATGCAAAAGGGGTTATTACTTCACTGTGTTTGCAATTCTTCTATTATGTAAAAGGGCACTGACCTCCTGTCACAAAAATAATGCAAATGGATTTAGAATGTACATTTTGTACATACTGTCACCAAAAATCATGCACACCATGAAAAATACATCTCATTTTTCTTTCAACTGACTCAAAAAGGACCATGACACAATAAAAAAAGATCCATCAGCCAGAGCTACTTGGGACATAGGAAATTTGCTAGGTAACTCAAGTGTTAGATGCAGCTCAATCCCTTAGCTAAAAATCAGAAGGCCAAGCCTTCTGCTTTACATACTTCTGCGTACTCAGTTTCATTCGGCTGGCTGTACATATTTTAGCATAAATAACTTTCAAGGCTGAATCATTACAGCTCAATGACACCGTGTAAATAGGAATGACTTCTGCTCTCATGCAACCAAGCAGGTAAAAGTCATTGGGAAGAGCCTTAGTGACATAAATGGGCTGTGCCTCATTAGGATACTGGCTCCTCATCTTTTGGGTCTCCTCAGAAAGGAGATTTGAGGACATGTATCAGCAACAGAACAGATCAGGCATCAACATTTTCTGCAGAGCCTGAAGAAACTCCACCTCTCTAAAATACAGAGATCTCATGTCCATTTTGTAGGATAGATCACATTAAAAGAGAGAGTTCAGCGCGGACATTTCTCCTTCCAGGCTTCTGTAACTACGAGCATAGCAGTTCAAGTGTCATCCAAAGCCTAATTTCACACAGCACGGGAGCGGGACCTTGCCTTTGTAGTACTGAGAAGACTGCTACATTTAAGCACAAACATTCAAAATGTTTCATTACAAAGATGCAAATTATCTACCATTTGGTAACACCTAGGGAAGAATGTAGCAAAATATTTTAAAACATTACCTTCACCTGTAAAGGTCTTCTAGGTACCTTATCAGCTCGGGGTTTTTTTTTTTGTGTGTGCTTTTTTCTCCCCCCATCAGGAACTTATCTGAGTACTAGCAAAGGAATATTCACTGTTAAACTGCTTTCTGGATGCTAAGTACTGCCACAGATTGAACATCATCCAAACGGTACACAACTTATAGATATACGCTACAGTCATTTTCCACAATGCACATTTTAAGCAACCTAAAAGCAAATTGCACCTGAGAACTTGATTCCTCTTCAGTCCTAATACCTGTTCTGTGGAGTAGGTGGTTCATGATAACACACAGAAGGAATCTGGAATGAAAGTCTGTTCCTCAGTCATGGATATGGCGTATGCTGAGCAATTAATTTCATTATTCATGCATTCCCAGAAGAAGCCAGATGGACATGGGCATGACTATAAAATAGACTCTCTAGTAGTTTCCATATGGGGATTATTTCTTATTAGCAGGAAGGAAAAGTCAGAAACCATCAAGGGGCCAATGTGGCCTCGTTTTGACCAAATCAGAGTGAAACTATTCATGAATGATTCACAAATGAATTTTCAGATCATAAAAAAGGGTTGTGAATCACAGAGTAAGAATGTAGTGCCCTAAATTCTGATGTTTGTGGGATCTGGGCTCATCCTGATGCTCTAATTCACGTATGGCATTCATTAGAATATCTTTACTCATCTTTAGTAACCACAGTGCGAGGGCAGCAAACTGTGACACACCTGATAAAACCTACTGTTTGATAATATCTGTTAGCCAAGTTTGGTTACACTTTTTGGCATGAACCACCAGAGAGCGTCTGTTTTAAAAAATAGCTGCTATAATTATAGCTACATATAAGAGATCAGTAACGATTCTGAAATGTAACTTCATATCCCTATAGGCATGTTTGCTGCTGAAGGCCAAATGAAGTGAAAGCAAGCAATGTGATGAAGTACAAATTATGACATAAAGAACACCATCCATCTCGTCAATCAGCTCCACAGACATGAAACAGATTCTAGAAGAGCTGCCTCTTAGGATTTGTGGTTTGGATGTACCCAATAGCCCAGAGCATTTGGTTCACAAGGAAAGAGCAAAAAAGAGTGCGCTAAAAGTAGTTCAGACACACTGAGTCCTGTACACCACTGTGCGGCGCTAGAGACCAAGACTGGCTTGGCATTCGCTCTGAGACGAATCTGCAACACTTACAGCCAAGACTAGGGCAGAGTCTATTCATTTGCACTGACCTCACGTTTACTTGGACATATATGATGCTTCATTCTACGCCTCCCATCCCATGAACTCTGCTCCCACACAGAAGTGTGAAGAACAGCCTCAATAAACCTGCATTTAGAAATCTAAAGGGAAAAAACAACTCTGAGAATACGCCAGCAGTCCACAATAAAAGCAAATTCCAATGCACCACTGCTCTTCCACACACACAGGTTTAACAGACAGACGAGCTCTCCAACCCAGTTCACAGCCACATTAACGCTCTTGCATGACTTTGGCACAAGAGTGAGGAGAGGGGCAGTACCTATTTAATCTAGTTTATGGATTATAGCTCCTGCGTATCTAACTACAGCTTTGGATTACAGTTTTTAGGCTCTCCCTCTCCCCAGTAATAATGGCTTTCTGTTCACTGCTTAAAATGAAAGCCACCAATCTGAAAAACAAGACTGCAGCTTTGCTGATGTAGCAGTAACATGGAGAGGCAGAGGCTGATTCTCAGGTATCCACATATCATTCAAAGGCATTTCCTGATAATCTTGTCTCATTAAAAAGTTTCAAAACACCATTTACCATTGTATTTTAAGATGACCATTGCAAATGCAAAAGGGAAAGTCCAAAAGAAGGCTCATCCACCCTCAGGCATTTCCTGCACTAATGACAAAAGCATAACACAAAACTGCTACGAAAACACTTCAAGTTTAGGTTATCCTTTTCTTGCTCGTATACAAGAAATATTTGTCTTCAAAACTGTGCCACTGTTTCTAGCTAAACTCAGAACTGCTGGAGGCGTGCCTCCAATTAGCCGTGTTAGGAAGTAAGCTCAGAGGATGAACCAGAGCCACGCTCTTAATTTTTCCTCCCACTCTTCAGGCAGGGTGGGTGCTTGATCTACTGGGTCACCTGATCTACTGGGCCCACCCTTTGCTGAAAGGATATTACCAATACTCCTCTCCATTAGCCTTCTTATTGCTTAACTGACAGAGGAAAAAGTCCCATGTCCCTTTAAGGAGTAAACAGGATTCTAGCATTCTCAGGTTAAAAACTAACATTGCAAATGATTGACTAGTCCACAAATTGCCTTACCCCCGATTACCACAGCTATGCAGCACCCTGATCATACTGACAGTTAACACTGAATTCTCTCTTCCCACCCAAGCATCTGGGCAACAGAAGCAAAAACTGACACAGAAGACAAAACACCCAGGAAAAAATTTTCACAAGTGTTGATCTGTTTCTTCTTCCTGTCCTATCTACAAACTAGCCTGAAGGGCCTTACTTTAAACATGTAGAGCAAAATCTGCAACAGTCAGGCTAAGTCTTATTGGGTGCTTGCTTCAGCCACGACTTGACCCTACTTTGAAGTAAGAGCTGGGCATGTGCTAGTCATTAATTTTCCATCCCTGCTTCATTTCCATAGGTAGAAAAGAAACATGCAAGCTAGAAGATAGACAGAGCATGCTCTGTTTTGCATACCTGACCTGGATGACTGGGGAAGCAGGATCTTGAAGTGTCTACTCCTCCTCGACACAGCATCTGATCTCTACTGAATATCAAACAGGGATACTTCTCTGCACTGCTGTTCTTCTCATGGTGTTTTGTGCTTGCGTCATGTCACCGAAATCTCTACATCCTGAGTAATCAGCACCTTCTCTGTGTTCCCCACGATTTCGGACAATCTTGAACAAAAAAAATAGAGAGCAAAGACTTATTATTCTTAACCATAAAGGTTACTGTACGTGTATTCACACATCTCTCAAAGAAAAAAAATGATGTCAGACTCAGAAAACTTCCATTCATTTGGGAAAGGTTTTAATGAAGACTTCAGTAAATGTTCTCACAGCTCACTGGTAATAATAGCACACAGATCTCTCTAGGAAGACATGGAGTCTTAATAGTTTCTCATTGTCTTTCATGATAGTCATTGCCACACAAGCAGGATTCCTGTGCTTTTTTCTGCTAGTTTCCTAACGTTCAATATTGTCTGCTGAGCCTTGAATAGTCCAAAAAAAAAAAAAAAAAAAAAAAAAAAGTCATTTTGCCACAGGTCTTGCTGCTGGGAATGTTTTCCTGTAATATAAGGAAACGCTACTGAGTTCAAACACTTCAGCAAAAACCTAAAAACCTATCAACTCTTTTTGTTCGCTATGGAAATTAGAAGGCAAAGACTTTTTACAGGAGGATATTTTCTAGAAGGCCTGGATAGGGTGGGGCAGACAGCAGTGGGAGAATTTTGCTTGTGCTGAGTGAGTTCAGAGTGCAAGAGGCATATAACGTAAATGAATCAGCAGTGCCCTCAGCTCCAGTTCTAATAGCATTTCTTTCCACATCAGGGAGAAAATCCTGTGTCTGACAACAAAATCAGGCCAAGAATGCAGCTTTCGAAAGCATCTTCTAAGCCGAGGAACAGCAAATCAGCTAGTCCAGTGAATTAGACTTCCGCAGGCAATGTGCACACAACAAAAGGCATGATGGGTACTGGAGCAAGAAGAGGAAATCTATCTTCTAAAATGCCCCAGCTCCTTCCAATTCTTTAACAGTGTCTTAGTAGTATCAGTTCAGAATAAATCAGTTCCTCTAATCTATGCATAAATAGTTCTAAAATTGGATTCCTTCTGAATGAAGTTTACCTTGCCTGAATCAAAGTGATAGCGCAGGACAAGAACATAAACCACAAGGGGTAATGAATGAAGCAAAAGAGAGAGAGAATGTCTTCCTTCCTGTAAAGTACAGCACATTTCACATTACGAAGCATGTGTTTGTAACGGAGAAGTAAAAGTACGACCTAAACGCACTCATGCCCTGCTTTTGTGCAGGCAATGCAAGCTAAGCAGATACAGTTGGTCCAGTTACAGATACAGAGGCATCTGACTGGGAAGATAGTAACAGAAATGCATTCAAGTATATCACCTGCCACGCAGACTTTAGGATAGAATTATACAAACATGCATCATTTATTACAGCCTGATCTGGCATAATAATTGCTAAGGTATGATTTTCGCTAGTACAAGTGACTTCTAAAATTAACCCATATTATCAGACCTGACTATGCCATCTATTTCCACAAAGGCCTAACGCCACCACCATTATTAGACCAGGTGATTGATCCATGGTTACTGTATTTGCAAATCCTTATAGATTGCAGCCTCCTGCAGTCTGACACTGAGGGGTATGTGTAACCGTATGACAAGATGATACCAAAAGTGACATCAGGATGTGTGCCCAGAGCAATGTTTCAATGACACGTGAGTTCAGGTGGCCTTCTGCAGTGCAGTTGCTGTGCAGGGGCAGTGGGTAGGGAGGATCGCCTGATGCAGATGTTTGAACTCCATGAAGGCTGCAACACAAAATTCTGCTGCCAAGTCTTGAACATAGACATGCTCATAATTAATGCCTGCCAAGTATGAGAAATCAGAGTGACTTCAGTAGGACTAAGGTTTTACCAACAGAGAAGCCTCCCAGCTCCTAACAGAAAAGACTAAGGCAGTTGAATTTGTTCCAGCTGATTACTATATACTCTTTTAGAAAGAATATTATATACGTTCTCCCGCTATAGAAGGCTCCACAATACACTTGCTCCTTGTGAGAGGGGAAGATGGCTTTATTGTAACCTACAGAAACACGCCAAGTAATTTAAGTAAGAATGCTTAAGTAAGAAAGTAAAAACACTTTCCATTGGAATAGTTATATGCTTAGATCAAACTCAGTTATGTTGCTAGTGAGACTAAAAGCAAGGCAGCTTCTTTTTGCTTCAGGATTGGGAATATTCCTCATGATTTAGCACATTATAGCATATGGGAGACCTCCATCTGTGCCTAGTCTTCAACCTTTGAGACCTGCTACCCAGCACCAGCAAACTCAAGTGCTGGTAGCACCAAAAGGGGCAAGCTTAAAAAAAAAAAAAAAAAAAAAAAAAAGGAATCTCTCTAACAAGTTTTTAACTGTGTCTACAAGTTTTTAACTGTGTCTAGAATCTGCTGTCACCTGTGTGGGGATGCAGGACTAGCTCATATACCCTGAGGCCTACATTCTACATATGGAGTTCTGCCCATGGTAAAAAGCATTCTGCATCACAAAACCATTTATTTCAAAGTCTTACTGAAAGTCTATAAGCATTCAGTGTTATGGTACTGGGAACTTGAATGATAGGTAACTAGAATATGCAAGAAAGTGAGTATTTTTATAAGCGAAGAGTTTTGAATGAGAAAAATTAAATACTTAGTGTCATTCTCCTGCTGTTTCTCAGGCATGCCTTCCCATATGAAAATCCTATCTCTTTGCAAATATGTAATCAGGTAATTGCTTTCCTGGTGAGGCAAGTGCTCATTACTACTACAGGCAATGCTCTGTTCCGGATGTTTGTGACAGTCAGGCTCATGAAAGGCTAAGTAGCTGAGGAAAAATAAGACATCAGAACATCTTTAACTACTTGTTTTTGCTGGGTGATGCTATGTCTATAGCACAGTCAGAAAAATTTCGATATTTAGGGACAAATGCCCCTCAGAATGCCTATGTTATACCTAAAGACTCTTCCAAGCTGGCCTTTCTCCTCTCTGTTCAACCTACGGCATGCTGCTTTACAGATACAAATAACGCTTCCTGCACATACAGTCAAAGAAAATGAGATTTCAGGAGGTAATGCGTCTCTTTATCCACAGAATAAACTCCCTCCTGTTTTAGGAAAGGCTTCTGGTGCCAAGTTCTTTATAAGGTATTGAGCAATTACTTATGTGGACCATATCTTGAGGCAGCTGCAGGTGCCCTGCCTCTAAGAACTCCACACCGTTTAAATGCTAACAGCATCAATAGTGCAGACAAAACTGAGGGCTCAATGTTATGAGGTCACTGCATTTAGCTTAATTCATATGCAAGAACTCAGTCACAAGTGTAGTGACTTCTACCTTCTACCTCAGATGACAAAGTGGTCTGCAATTAATGCAGAATCCGTCAAACAAAGGGATATTGCTGGCCAGCTTTAGTAGTGATGGCTTAAATGATTTAGCAGGGTCAGGTGCAACGTTAGAATAGCAGCAGTGACAGGAGTCTCTGCAGCAAATAAGCCTGTTGGAAGGTCTTATTGCCTTTATTTCCAGGGCCACTCATCTTTAGTAACAGATTATCAACAGAATTTTGAGTAGAGACCTCTTCTGTTCTGTATTTGCATAGGCCCAACAAAGACCTAGTGAATTAGACTTGAATGAGCTGCTCAAAGACAAAACAGTACATAACAACATAATTTGATTCTGAAAGGATACAGACTTTTAAATCTTCCTTCTATGATTACCATCCCCACCCCCCTCAAACTGGTTAAGACTCATTGCCTGCCTGCAGTACTGCTGTGCTCTCTCTGCCTCTGGGAAAGGAGATAAATCTTATCAAGGAGTAACTATAACAGAGAGCAGACTGTACTGTCAGCCGAGTCAATGCAGGTATACCCTATAGTTCCCTTACTTACCACTGTTCACTTGCTAAATGAACTGACCCGAAGAGTCAGTCATTGCAACAAAATGATATCTTGTGTAAAAAATCTGAACTAGTAACCTCTAATATTCTTTGAACACTTGCATTAATCAGGGAGCAGTAAGTACAAGGTGCCACTGCCTTGGTGACTCATGAACAAGAGAGACTTGGCACCTCTTACAGCTCTGCGTAACCATCCTTCTCATATTCTTCCACTACAAGCCAATGTTTCCCAAACTGGGCACATACTATGAGACTGTCTGTGATCCTGGCTACGCCCCTACTAGTCAATGACTCATCCAAGTGAGCCTCAATCAATGGGAGTTCCATGATCTGTGTTTCTTCTTGTTCACATGCATCTATCCATTAAACCGGATGCACTTCTGCATTGTATCTCTAACCAGCCAACCCTCATCTGAAGACAATTCAAGTGTTTAAGTTAACCAGCCTGGCCATACGCAGCCAGTAAGCATTTTGCCTCAAAATTCATTTCCAACCCCCCATTAAAGCTACTGAATTACAAATATCACATTTCCAATCATGTAGCCTTCCCTGGCTTTGTCAGTGTTTCTGTTAAAAAACAGACCTCAAAACCTGCTATCGTGGGAGAAGCTTCCTCTTCAAGCAGGAGACACTGCAGATTAAAGCCAGGCCTACCCATAACATCTGGGTATTGTGTCAAAGGCACATATCCACCAATTTATCTCCTACAGGTCTTTACTCTGCAGAAATTGCCAACTGAACTTTTTTGAAGCTTCTAACTCACTTAAAATAAGAACTAAACACAGCCTAGAGACATCTGCCAGAGTCTCTAGGAAAGCTGGGTCTCTAGAAATGCAGGATGTATGCTACAGTAAAAAGTAAATGAAATTCATAACTTTAAGCAGCATATAGGGAAGGATCTCCTGTTATATTTAATTGCAGACTAAAATGGACTCAGTCAAGGTTTAAATGAATGTCTCACTGATAAGGTTTAGAAAAAGGGGGTTAGGTTTAGGTTTCATTTTGTTTCGAATAAAGTCAGTCAGAACTGGTTTGGGGAAAAAACAAAACAAAAACAAAACAGGAAGGAGTCAGGCACAAGATAGTTAACTTCTCCAAAACAGCACTGGACCAGGTTGCCCAAAGAGCTTGTGGAGTCTCCTTCCCTGGAGATATTCAAAACCCACCTGGACGCGATCCTGGGAAACACGGTCTAGAGGACCCTGCTCGAGCAGGGGGGTTGGACTAGACGATCTCCAGAGGTCCCTTCCAACCTCAACCATTCTGTGATTCTGTGAAAATAGGCACAACGTACAGGGTGCTGCTTGAGCCAGGCATTCATCGTGTATGCACCAAGTACAGGTCAAGCCCTAGACAAAATTTCCAGCCAGAATGGTGCACGCTTTCTGCCAGTGCAACACTCATCAGGTTATTATTTGTCTCAGTCACCAGATATCGTAGATCTCAATGAACAATCACAAGAATTTATAACAATAACATGACAATCAATTCAGCAACACTTCCTCTCTAGACGAAACACAAAAACACAGGTTTATTCTACCAGCCTCCCTGGTGTTGAATTTCCCTGCATGGATCACTAAGACAACAAAAAGATTGAAACTCCAGAGAGTTCAGAACACTCCCAGAAGGCAGGCTTATGCAAGGTAACTCCACGCAAGAAACTCTTATGAAGAAAGCAGAACAGAAAAGAGCATGTAGTGCATCATCAAGACAAGCAGAAGCCTTGGCTATGTGATCTGCAATTCAAACACCTACTTCTTTGCAAAATGAATGCTATTGTTTCTTCCCAAATCCATTTTAGTAGCCGGCATTCCATAAGAATCTCCCATCACACTCTCTTGATACAGTACTATACCTGGGCCCACTGCACAGGGAACGTCCATCTCTGCCTCGGGGAACTACAACTTAAATGAGCAAGGAAAAAATATTAATTAAAATTAAAAGTCAGTCCCTCAGCAAGCAGCTTCTTATTCACTAGCAAGCAATTTAATTCGCTAAATAAATTTCAAATGACCTTCACTACCTGCAGCTCTTCGCAGAGGAGCAGTGACATCTGGCCAACTGCTACACAGGTGCATCGCAGCATCTTGTGAGTCACACGAGTGAAACCGCAGTTCCTGCACAGTGCTGATATCCGGTATTTGCTGCAGGGATGTGGAAGCAGACTAACAAGGGAGAACAGAAAACAGCGGAGCAATGAATTCCCCTTTACCAGTACAGGCAGGGCGATATGCATCAATTCCCACCCCAAACAGAGAAGGGAGCCTCTGAGAACTCTAGGCCCTTCATCTCCGGAGGCTGATCATCTCCCGTTTTTGCTTTGTATTTGTACAAATCGATTTCTCTTCCCCTGCTGTGAAAAGACTTCAGCCTTTTTTTTTTTCCAATCCTTAAGGATATAGTTAATCAGCCTGACAGTGTTTCAGCTTCATAAAAGCAAGCATAGTTTAACCTCAGGCCTGCGGGCTGTTCATCCTTGATGGACATAAGTATATTGTAGAAGGGGTTGGAGCAGGCAGATATACACCTTGCCCTTCCAAATTTTGACAATGGATTTTTGAGGATGTTGCCCTCACTGACCATTCCTTGCAGAACTTCTTCATTACCTTAGGTTCTTTGGTCAATAAGAAACAGAAATGATTTGTCCCCAGAACCGCTTGGAGCTAAGCATTCCAGCTTTCCCTCTAAGCATTCCAAGCAGAGAAACCAGCCTCAAAGGGTTCTTTCCTTTTCTCCTAATTAAAAATAAAAGTTTATACATGGCAAGCACCATACACTTTTTGGTGTCACCTGACACAGCTACTGAAGAACTGTCTGGATTAAGCAAGCAGAGACTGGAGCTATAGAAATTGCTTTACCAGTTCTGCAAAAGACTAACTATAAGAGAGGTTGTGAGGCGAGGATGACATTTCTGAACTTACCACATTTGTCACAGCAAGGGGAAGCCACAAAGAAAACTTAAGCTGCCTGCAGCGACAACTCCAGAGGTTGTATGCTGAGCCCAATACAAATAACTGCACTAACTTCCTGTCAGCACTGTGATGGAAAATGTCAGTCATTGCAGAATTACAGGAGGTAGTGTCTCCGTTGCCATTAGCAATAAAGAAATAGATATGCTGGACGAGAAAAAAAGGGTCCATCTAATTCTATGTCTTGCTTAAAGGAGCTGGCAACATCAGCTTCCTTACAGAAGGATGCAAAAAAAGTCCTACAGATAGCAGCTTTCCTCACAGAGAAAGAGCTAACAGCTAACTTGGCTATCATGCTTCCTTCCTATCCAAAGTTCCCATCACTTTCAGCTAGGGAGGCAAACAATAGCCATTGCACTCAGTGTCCAAGTGATCCTCTTGGAGTCAAATGGCTCTCTCTGCTATGGAACGATCACTGCCAGCAGACTCGGGGCACAGCTTCTTAAAGGTCCAGCTCCCACATCTTCATAATCTTTGCACATGGCTGAGCTGTTAGCTTTACAAGCGGGGAAAATTAATCCTCCAGAAAGGACAATCAGCAGGTGATAGGGAAGGGAGAGCTGGGGAGACAAGATCATATGTGGAAGTGCTAATACTTCAAGAATTCTGTAATGTGGGTTCTAGAAGACAGTCTCTCTAAAGTGCAGATAAGATGTAAGGGGGTTAGAACATGGCTCAGTAAGTTGGCTTGTGTCCCCCATCCAATCCATGAGGACTTACCTCTCCTGAAAGAAATGTTTCTGGAAACTCTGCTGCCTTGATATAATGGTGACTGATGTTTTGAATACAGTATTGAAAGAGACTAGCCAAATAAAAGTAAAAATTACTAGTCAGAAGTAGCCTTCCTGGGGCTAGAGCTATCCTTCGGGAAGGACTATGGGCAGGGAACTGGAAACTGCTATCAACACTGAGCACTTGCAGGCTTTCCCCGTCGATACAGCTGACACCTTCCAGGAGCCAGTGAGGGTCCTCAAAAGCTTGTTAGCGCCTGGGACTCAGGCACTATTCCAAAATCATAGCAGCCTTGGAGAATATGTGTGGCATTATTCTCTTTGCTCAGCTACATGCAGTTAAAACACAATTGCATTTTCACTGTTTCCACAGAAAAACAGCAGTGCAAGTGACACTTAGCCCACAGCTTTTCTCTCATTCCTGTTTTCCAGTCTAGTTTCTTCAAAGACAGCAAACATCTAACATTCTTAAGAGGAGGGCTAGCCTCTTCTGAATCCTACCCGACCTGAAATACTGGCTTTGCTGGCCAGAGGCCCAGGTAAGGCTGTAACTATGACACTATATGCAGTACCTTTGCTTAACCTTTTCCTTCCCATGCTGCCAGAATGCATCTCCGGTATTTTGACATCTTAGCAACAAAGAATAAGTCATATATAGCTTCCCTCCCCCCCCCCCCAGTGAAATACACCTAATATTAATGCTTTGCAGCAACTGCAATCAGTACAGTCCCTGCCAAACTCTGAATCAGATGCTAGGCTGCACCTTGCAAGCATTTAGTCTCCCCACTGTCCCCAGGTCCTGAGGCTGCTGTGCCAAGTGCCTCCAGCTCTTCGGGGAGGGGCTCAGCAGCACCCTCACCTTTGGCCAAGTGCTTGCTGTGTTCCTCCCCCTCCTGACTCAACTTAAGAAACAGTCAAGTGAGCGATGTCCTTTTCTCTCTTACTGTTTGGTCCAAAAAAGACCCCGCAGAATTTCCATCATCGATAACTCAGTTCTTCGCATAGACTTACTTTTAAACAGAAAAGCCTGCAACTTCTTGGTAACTTAATACGTTTATAAACACCTCTCTAGCCATGACAATAGCTAGCTGACTAAAAAAGGTAAACCAAGTCTTTAAACAAATTACCGGGACATATTATCAGCAACTGAGTCTGGCAGCTGTGAATCTCACCATCTTTAAACACAATAGCTCCTTACTGAGAAAGACGATTTCTTCTGAAATCATGACTGCTTTACTCATCAGAAGAAAACTCAACACTAATAATACATTTAATTCCTCAGTCTATCCTTTTTAGAAGAAAACTTTCAAAAAGTAACCGCTATGTTTGTTTAAAGTATTGTTAAAGCAAATGACGCACATGCACTCCGGGCAGAGTAACCTGGACAAATGAAATTCAGACAAGCTGGACAAGGACATATTCTTAGCGCTTTCTGTTTTCCTGCTTTTAACATGAATAGGATCATAGGACAACTCAAGTTGTGTGGGACCTCAGGAGGTCTCTTATCCGACTTCTTATTCCAGGCAGGATCATCAGCCTTGAGGCCAGACCAGGTTCCTTGGGACCTGATCCAGGCTGGTCTTGAAAACCTCCAAGGATGGAGATCGCATAACCTCTCTGAGTAACCTGTTCTAATACTCAACTGTCTCATTGTGAAAATGTTTCTCCTCATAACCAGCTGCACATGACAAAATGATCTTGTCAACCACAGAAAATTTTCTTTTCTTGCTCTAGCAATTTCCTCCTTTTGTTTCTGAACTTTCACAGCAGTGTATTCATCTGTCAGACCCCCCCACTTGTCTCCTTTGTTCCTTTAACGCGCTCTTTACTTTTCACCTTCACCATGCCATCTCCTATGCTTAAAATAGCTTGCTACTTTTGGCTCAGAAATCCTCCTCAGATTTCTTCCTCTCATTCTCTCATCAGTAGACTCTCTAAATCCCCCCTGATCGAAGGAGGCCTGAAGGACCCCTATGAAGAAAGATCCCATGTCACCTTTTCACCTTGAATTCATCAGCGCAAGATGAAGGAGGCCTGGGGCTTTCCCTGCTCTGCAGGAAAGTGCATCCAAAAGCAGCACTGGAGTCTGTGCCTTCCTCTCCGCCACAGCATACCACAGGGTCACCCATGAGCTAGTGTCACAAAAATCTCTCATAAGCAGACACTGTAAACCGCTAACTAATTTGTTTTTCAGATCCTACCCTGAAGACTATTTGACAAAGCAATGCAGATGAAGCCACAACTTCTATTATGAGGCAATACTATCATGACTCCTGTGGCACGTGCTAATTTCTACAGAACTTCAGGCAAACGAGAGATGCAGACCAGCTGCGCAAGTCACCCCCCCTAAAGGAATGCCAGGTGTATTCATATTAGCATATGGAAAATGCTGACAGGCTGCTCCCTCCCCACCACCCAAGAGGAAAAAGAATTGAACTTTACAGCAAAAACAATTACCGCCTCGGATAACCCAGCTAGCTTAAATCTGACTTCAGCAGTCAAGTCTTACATCAGGTGACTCAGGGTTACTCAGCTGTCAAGCTGAATTATCAGGCCAGTCCTTTCACTTTGACATCAAGAAATAATGACTCTCATAACATTTCTTGCTACTCACTTGCTTGTCAAATAACACTGTTGATATCTTTGCTACAAAATAAATGCCAGCTACCAGAACGTAATTTACATGCAAGCTGCTCCAGCTTCTCTCAAGCATGGGCGGCAATGGTTCAGTTTAAGTAATTTACAAGAAAGTGTAAATTCAAGTGGTTAAATACGCTTAACATAATTTGAATGTCATAGAAAACTCTTAGGCACCTCCATTTCTAAAAAAGCAAACTGACATCTGAACATCCCATACCCTGGAGAATCACAGACATCCTGGAGCTTTGAGGCAGGATATAAATCCCTGCTAACTTGTCTGGCCCAACCACCAGGCATTGAAATGAATTCCAGATCAATTAGCCTTACAGATAGGGTTTTTGCCTATTCCTGCTCCTCAGAGAGGAAGAGGTAACGCTTAAAGGAACATCTCTTCTCTAGGCTGAGTCTGATAGTGATCCTGGGCAATATGCTCTAGAGGACCCTGCTCGAGCAGGGAGGTTGGGCTAGATGATCTCCAGAGGTCCCTTCCAACCTAAACCATTCTGTGATTCTGTGATTTCTCCTACTGTCCAAGGCAATTTTAAAGCATATGCTGAGGAGCACTAGCAAAAGTGTCAGGTATAGCACAACAGTTCTTCAACAAGGAAAGGAGGAGGGGAGGCAGTATTTCTAGGGGTCCGTGAGTATGCTACAGTGGGGCTGCCTACTCAAGACCCATTTATCCACACCTGGCAATGTGTTCTAAGGCTTTACTGTAAATTTTGTTTTACATTGCACATAATTTTTACATAATCCTTAAGACTTCACTCAATTCTAGCCCTATGTACTGCCTTTGATAGGGTCCCCTAACAGGCATGAAAGGAAAAAGCATAAGAAATGGGGCAAAGTGATGCTTCTGAGGCATATCCTTCACCTTCTGTCCATCATCCGTTATGGGTGCAGCAGTCAGCTCTAACAATGTCACGAACAACAGGTTCACAGTCGGCTACCTGCTCTGGTCCCTCTCCTCCCTTTGACACTGAGACACAAGGCCTTTCCGGACCAGCCCTTCAGAGACAGCAGGAGCTCACCCTGCACCCCCTGAGGAGCTCCTTTACTGTTCACCCTGGGAGAACACGGGCTGCTTAAAGCCACTCGCTCCTCTGCCATCAGCTGAACTCCGCAGTGAAATGCTTTAGTTAGACAAGTAAGGGCTAACCTTTGAGGAATATATGATCGAGTAAAGGAGCTCAGGTTAGGACCGCCCCTTACGCCATTTCTTTTTTCTTTTTCTTTTTCTTTTTTTTTTTAACTAACCTGTAACTGGCTTACTATATAGATTGATGTAAGACTCTCCAAGCCTAAATACATAAATAATACTCTCCAACAACCACCAGGAAGATTGCAGAAAAAACAATCACCAGGAAGATTGCAGAAAAAACAATCAAAAAGCCCCAAACCAACAAATAACTACCACGCTAGCTCCTGAAGTAAGTCTGTTAGCTGTGTGCCTGCTTACCACTCAAATAGTAGTGGTGCTCCCTGACTTCAGCAGGTGGAACAGGATCCTTAGCTACAATTTAGGGAAAAATGCTTCAAAATAAATTCACTGCATGCTCCCCCTAATACAGGCATACACTTTTATTCCTCAGGGATCTCTCCTTACACTGTATATGCTTAAAGGAGGAGAATAAAAAAGTAAATCAATTAGTTTTTTTCTCCAGTCAATAACACAGTCATCACAAATAAGCAAAGAACGTTTCCATTTCTCGGATGGACTGCTGTAAGAGCAAAGCTACCTAAGCATATCAACTTGACAGGAACTATGGAAAAGTTTCACAGTCATTTCCCTTACAACTTCAGGGACAATAACTCCTATGACCTTTACTTGCTTTAGGAAGTAAAAGAGCTTCAGTACAGACAATATAAGCTAGCGCACCTTGGGAAAATCAATATAAGCCAAGCCTACACAGTGCTGCACTCAGAACTGGGAGTTACAACTCAGAAAAGAGATCTCAAATTCATACATGACAGCCCTCCAAAATCGACACCTCAACACGGGGCAGCAGCCAAAAGCAGCCAACAAAACGTCAGGCCTCTCCAGGCAGGATATGGCAAACCAGACAGGGTGGGGCTATGTAAAGCCTTGGTGAGTCCATGTCTGAGTACCACAGTACCACGTGTGGCTCTTGTCTCTGCACCAAGGGTCACATGATGCAGTTAAGAAAGGCAAAGAGAAAGGTAGCTACAACAATGAAAGGGATGGAGACTGAAGAGGCTGGAAGGAAGCGTTACAGTCAAGGTCTGCAAAACCCATAAAGGCAGCAAACAAGCTGGAATGTACAACCTTCACCAGGCATGGTTGTTTGCCAGACCGTGCAATAGTAGAAGTGGGGGCTCCTGCTGAAACTAGCAGCAAATCAGGGCAAGGCAGATAAAAGAAAACACTTTACAAAGTAACCAAGGAACTGCCAGAGTTTGCTACCACCAGTGGTTGTGGAGGCAGCCACGCTCAGCAGGTTCAAAATGGGACTAGATAAACTCACAGACAATAGATCTGTAACCAGAAACTGCAGGACTAGGTATGGACATACCCACTGGCATCCCTGATATGACAGCTGTGGCTGCTGGGGGAACACGGGAGAAACGGACCACAAAAACTGTCCACATTTGCAAGTTTTCCTTAAAGTAGCCTTTCCTATTGCTCCCACAGGAGTCAGACTGCTGGCCTAGATGGACCTTTGGTCTGACTCAGCAAGCATTTCTCATGTTATTTTTATTCCCACATAAAAATCTCTCAGCTTTAGTTTAATCCACAGAGAGACAGAAAATTCAAATTCAAAACTTCAATTGGTACAGTTTCAATATTCATAAAAATTCTGAATAGATATTACTTCCATTACACATGCTTCTCAAATATCTTTGTTTTCCACTGAAGTATGGGCTATCACTTGGGAGCCAGCCAGCTGACATCAGGAGACAATGCAGACGAACTGCTGTCAACTACCACATCGGCATACAGTACTATTCTGATGGACAAGGAGAACAACTCTTCATGTGTATATCATGAACGTACCAGAGGTCATCATCGGCGTTTGTTTTGTGTTCAAGACAAGCAAATAAACAAGTAACTGCTCTCATGTACAGTGAGCAGCCTGGGAAAACGCTAAAAGAAATTTTGGGAGTACTGTGTGCACACACACACACACCTCTGTGTGCGTGCATTTCTGTATGGAAAGCTTATTGTTCAAATTATAAAAAGAGGATTTAAGAGGACTCATTTACCCATCACCAGAATACCTGGCCTCCGGATAATCCCAAGTTGTCAATCAATATACAGACAGCATCTTTCCATACTAGAGTAAAGGGACACCAACGTATCTTGGAGATAAGATCTGTATTACTAGAAACCGTATTACAGCAAAAAATTCATGAAAGCATTATTTTGAAACTAGTCCTTCCAGGAAGACCAGAAAACTTGTGAGATCACACCAGGATTAAAAAGAGCCTGTGTGCCAAGTCTGAGATTGAGTCACATACCTTTGCTTCCCCAAAAGACTATTTTGATAGCAGACTCTGTTCAGCTTACTTACAGATTTGCAGGTCGTTTTTTAACTTGCCAAAACATATGCCAGGCATGTGTGCAGGAGCCAGATAACTTATCATTTAAGTAATTTCTGAAACAAACACGCAGAAACAAGCATTTAGTACAGATGATTATCACTTATGCTTTGATTTTGGCTTCATACTACTATCTTTACATCATTGTATTTAATTACACTCCACATTTCCTTCATGATTCATCATTGCATAACAAACTAAGATAGGTGGTTTATGGGTGTGTTACAGGTTTGCACAATTAACAGAGTCTATTGGACTGGAAATGACGATTTGTATTAACTGAAAAGATCATGTGGCTGCATAGTTTGTGGGTGTCGGTTTACTAGAATTGAAAGTGCCAATTAGAGAAGGAGAAAACAAAGACAAACTCATTATGTTTTAAAGAGAAGTACCTATGACTTCCTGGAAATGTTGAAGTTTATCTGGGATAGGATTCCCCGGTGCTAAATTACAAAGAAAAATTATTCTTTCTGTATTTATGAGCACACAGGAATGGCAAAGGAGGAGGAAGCACAGGGGACAGAGGGATAACAAAACACAGACAACAATCCAGGAACAGCAAGGGAGATTAGTTTTGATACCAAGGCCACTTCAGCCAGCACTCCCCCTGCCTGGCAATTTTTTCTCTTTCTGAGAGCCAGGCACATCTATTACACAAACTGCAACGTGCTATACTGGCTTACCAATGACCAGCAGCTCTCTCCTCACTGTATAAAGACTCTTAGCAGCCTAGAAGGAAGAAAAGATGTTTCCATGAAGAAATTCTAGCTCCCAAACTTGTAGTGACCCTACTGATTAAGGAAGGGAATGTGGTTTCAAAACTACAGCAACTTCTGAACTCCCAGATGCTGCTCCTGGCTGTGCCGTAAGCCACATATATGCAGCCTTGCCACCGCAGACCTCACCTCACTTATCTTTCTGCAGAGCTACTTCCAACTCCACAACAGGAATACTTCCCACGCACACACGCTTTTTTCCTCCCCGTATTTTAAGGTCAACAGCAAATTCAGTTCAATCATACTTAATTCTTCACATGTACTTTCAACAGTTCAATCTCATTACAACAAATCCACATAACAAACGCAAAACTCAAATGTCCCAAAACTGAATAAAAGTTATACATTTGACTACAGGACTCGCAGCACATTGATCAATAATTAGGTGATGTTTATGGCAAAACAAACACCAGGACACTGAAGTAGCTAAACAAAATAGTTAAAATCAAAGATGTGATTAAAACTCCTGACATTTAGGCATTCCAATAAACCCTCTTTTGGATTTGCCTCTAAATAAAGTGTAAAATATATTTTCTTTTTTCAATCTACTTAATAACAGAACCACCTTACTTAATTATCCCTTGTAAATTTTTTAAGTTTAAACATAGACAGGAATTCAAATCAGGGTTTGAATTGGTACTTGATGTCGTTCCATGTAGTGTATCAAAGGAGGACAAAGTATTTTTCAGTTTTCTTTTCGGAAGAAATAGAATCAAGTTATTCCCTAAACTTGTGTTTTTACAATTCCATCCATCTTTATTTGAGGTCTCAAAATGCTAAACACAGCAGACTAAGATCCTCCAAGCGCTCATGCTTCTCACTTCTAACAGCAGACTATTATTTCTGCAGCAACGCCAGTATTGTGAAGTTCTGGTTCACCTTTTTACCAGACTCCACTGTAGATCCAATATATGTAATACATTAAAAGCTGGAGAGCACATGATGCAGAAATGCTCTCATAAAAACATAATAAAGTAATGTAATCTAACGCAATTATAGGCAAAGATATCTCACTGCCAGGATTTCCACTAACTACCTGTCAGCATATCTGCAGCCTTGCCCTCCACAGTGACCTGCATTGGTGACAGCTAGAAATTCCAACAACCGCCATAAGGTTTGAGAATATGGACCGGGCTCAGGAGTTCACCCTGCAATACTTCTCAATGACTTGAAAGAAGAACTGTGAGGATGTTGGATGCAAGAGTAAGATGAAACTCATTTTCTGTCCAAAGAAATCAAACCGGTGAATGAAGTTAGTAAAGCAAACACTAAAAACAAAATCCCAAAACAAAAACAGGACACAAGCTCGTAGATGCAAAAAGACTGAAATACTGTACAGAAGGTTTGTTTACAATTACTGTGACCACACCATTTTTGTTCCTTTTCTTATCTCCTTGCAGCCAAAATTGCTATGCACAAGTATTCTAAGCAGTGAGACACCCAAACACATATATATGCATGCACACAGGCATATACACATGCATGGGTACATACATATTCATATAACACAAATGTTTAAGAGTGAAAAAGTACTCTGATGCCTCCATTTCTAAAATGTCCAATTTGAAATGTTTTAAGGCAGCCTGATTTTAAAGACATGACCTTAGTTTCTTCTCTAAACCTCAAAAAGATTACTTATGTCACACATGCATAACCTGAAATAGAGACAGGGGACAAGAGACACCAACATTTAAAAATATTTTTCAATAAATATTTTAATTATCAGCTATTCAGTTCCACATGCAGACATAAGTGAGGACCTCAAATTCAGAGATTTCAATTAATCTTTTTTCCAGCAAAATCATAAGGCCCTGCAGCACTCAGCTTCTCAGAAAAATTAGTGTTTTATTACTATGCATAAAGGTGTACTTAGGTAACTAAACTTCAGGCTCTGGAGTTAAAAATATCACTCATAAATAGTAAAAACAGAATCAGAATTTGACATGACAAGAAACAGAACCAAGTCCAAGAGCATAGACTCACTTTGATGGGGATGTCTATAGCAAAGGATTAGTAATAAAAACACAAACACACATCTCCAAATAAAAATGGTAAGCAGACTGTTGTGTACCTTTCCCATTCCTTCTTTAGGCAGAATCTCAAATATGAATACAATTAACTTTCTACTCTTCGGGAGCCAAGTAACCGAACTATTAATTTCTACAATGATACACTTGAACTGTTTTCCAAGTACCATTTATATGTATACAAGTGTGTGTGTGTGTGTGTAACTTTTCAACTGAAATTACTGACTCAGAATGAGAACCAGCTGATCTTTACTCCCATCAAACTCTTCTTCCTGCTTGATCTACTCTTACCACCTTGGCTGACCAAAGGCTGGCCTATTCTCACACTGTTGCACACTCAAATCTTGAAAAAATTATCAAATCTCCTTCCTCTGCTTTCAAAGAGCTCCTAAAAACACAGCTGGTAAATAAGGCACTCCAAGCTTCCCTGGATTATTTTTCAGTGGCATGGTATACTTCTAGGCAGCTTTACTTAGTATTTATTTTGTACAGATCATCAGCCATGCCCATCGATCTATAAATAAATGTTTTTTAGCAAAAGAGCAGGCCATAGTATCATGTTTAATAGGTAAAAATGATAGAGCACGCCACAGGCAAGGCAAAGAGGAAGCAAAGAACTGACTAGTACTGTTCTTCCCAATCTCAATCAAGTCTGCTACCCAACTGTGAAGACTCTGCAAGACTGAGGACGTTCAGACTTGCCAATACAAACTACGCAACAGCTACAGGTGCTGAAAATATTTTGCTATTCCCAAGAGCTCCTGCTCTATCTTGACAAACATGGATTTGGCCACCGCAATCCGTTCATCTCAAAGTGGGCAATGCAATGTGTTAGGCCTGAAGATGAACTCAATGGACATATACTCTCAGCACCACATGCTGCAGTGCATCAGATCGCCTGGGACTGCCTCTTTCCACTGACAGTCAGACCTAATTCATACCCCTTATCTTGGTGACTTTGATAGACCTCTAATTAATAAACTTAAACTTGTGCAAGTACCAGTTCAGAGGCTCCTGTATCAGAAACACTCTTTATAAGGAGCAAAACAGTGGACACCTCAAAGATAAGAAACACTACAGTTATATCTGCACAATGTTTTCCAGCTTTCAGATGCAAGCTCACTTTGGCCATTTAGCAAAGGCAATTTGCAAGGCACGGCATAAATAGCTCAAGCTAAGCGCTATGTCACTACTCATACAGCTTCAAGTTGTTTTGCAGCAGTCACCACAAGCATATGTCTACCTGCAAAATACAGTGTGAATACATCCCATGGTTCTAGGTTCATGGTTTTAGAGTACATGCAAGGAAGGCATATATGTATGCAGTGAGATCATCATGGCAGAAAAAGCACACTGAAAAAGAAATAGTGAAATAGAAAAGGTAGAACAAAGACGATAGAACAAGGCAGCAGAACACAACATGTGTTCTGAACGGATGAAAGGGAACTTCAGCTATGATACAGCCCCTAACACTACAGGTGGGTAGACTCCAGGAACTTCCCCCAAACTGTCATTAAGCAAAACACCACACTTCAGCGAAATGCTATGCCTAAAGGGCATAAAAACACACACGCTGAACTGATCAGCTGACAGCAAGCTCTCCGGTCTACAAAGAGGGAGATGAGAAGCAACAGGGCAGTTAAACAAAGATTTGAGTCCGCTCCGCTGTTTCTACTGCTGCTGCTAACATCCTTCATTAGCAAGACTCTCAACACCGCCCTAAAAGCATCCTCTGCTGAAGTAAATTCCAGGAAGTATGGTATTCCACCAGGGTATTACAGTCACGAAGCTAGGCTTTCTGATGACCAGCTTACCTGCCTAAAATCAAGAATGAACTCAGCCTGGGAGTGCTGTACAAAATGTCTACACTGGCAGTATAAATGTAACATTCCTGTGAAGCATTCAAATATTACAGAATGGATGGTAAAAAAAATAGATGCAGCTGTGGCCATTTCTGGGAAACACAAGTGTGAACAAGAAGCTATTTTTAATTTATCAAGTTCCATTCCGGTCTAGGCTGTTACAGAATCTGTGTCAATCTTTGTGTCCTTTTTTGATCTCTCTTCCCTCACTCAGCTTATGTTTATGTGCAGAAAAAGTCTGAGCACATGATTACCCCATCCAGGCAGCATGCCTTTGAAATGGCTTTTTAATCTAGACTCTCCACTCCCTGACAGACTGACTTCTGCTGTATGTCTGTATTTGCTGTCTAGACACTTGCATACGCTAACCTCTAATTTAGCCCTCCTTTACTGACCCATGAGTTTCCTCCCTTTTGTGGGTCTTCTGGCTAGACTAGAAATGCAACATGCTCATTCTGCCCTATACCTGCCTCGTGTAACTGCATTCACATAAATCTGACCAGTGAAACAAGCATACGTTCCTCATTTACAGCCACAGCGAATCCTGACACTAAAACAATTTTGTAGCTTTCTCCTAATGTTGTCCCCTTCTAACTGGCTCCAAAATTAAAGAACAGCACAGTCCTTTCCTGGAAGGACTCAGGACACATGTGTTTAGCAAGGGACTTGAGCTGAATCTTATGAGCAGAATTAAATCACTCTGTACTCAGTTTTACAGGCAGAAAATGATGGAAGAGTCTGACTGAAACATGAAAGGAAGAGCAAAATACAGGCATATCCTAAGAACAGCCATACTGGCTCAAATCCAAGGTCCATCTAACCTGATTTTTCCTCTAGCATGGAAAAAAAACCCAGATGTTTAGAGCAGAGGGCCATATATCCTTTCCTAACTCCCAGCCGTCTGATATAAGGCACTTTCTCTACAGCTTTAATGCATTTGTCTTTCATCAGTCTCTCTGTGCCTACTTTTTGAACCCATGTAAAACTTCTGGCATCTGCAGCATCCAGACAGAGATGCAATCAAGGTACACAGATGAGAGCTCACAAAAGCCATTCAGTACTTCCACTTTAGATAGTATGTTTGCATCACAAACCACTTCCATATGCCTGAAGCATAAGATTTGCTATCTCTATCAGTTTCTGCAGATGACTTAAGAGGTGAATTAAAGTTATCTAATTGCTTTAAAGTCTTGTATTAGGGTGAATTCATACAGAGCCTGAGTAATGGGCCCTGTATAAGCCTGAATTTCAGCATCAGGTCTGCACAGTAGCCTATTGTTGCCATTATAATCCAAGAGTCTGCACTGCTGACCTACAGATACGTGCTACTCTCAAATTCATTGTCTCTGCCCCTTCCTTGCACAACTGCACGTCTTTCTATACCCCACAGTACTCCAAACTGTACAATATGCTCCTGCACAGCAAGAATAGAAAAGTAAAGTGTAACTACTTGTAATTTGGGCAACATAGCTTATGAACCAGCACGTGAACTTTCAATCGCTACACTACACACTTTGGTTTACCATCAGTTCAATGAGACTAGTGATTCTGATGAGTTCTGTAGACATTACGATTTCCCTCAATTCAATAAGATGCTCTAGCTGACTTCCCTTGCTTCAAAGTGACAACGTTCAAAACTCCAGGCAATTACGATTTTTATTATTTGTTATTTTGTTTACATTCTTATAATGCATGCACCACTTTACTAAGAGAACACTACACAAACTTCTTAACCTCAATATTCATACACAGATCCACTCTGTCAGATATCATAAAGCAGAACACAAGACAAGGACCTGAATAAGATATATGAAATTAACCCATATAACGTCCGCACACAATTTAACTTCTACCGTGCGCATCTTGATTCTGCTGGAGGTAGAGGTTGTGATTTTTTGGAAACAGATAACAGGGATATGACAACTGATTTTTGGAGGTCAGTATTTAAGCAAAGGCAGATGTGCTGAATTTTAATCTGTTGAATAATGACAGATTTCAGACCTTTCCATGATGGAAAGACTTATTCATAGACCACCTTCTACACTGCTTTTTGCCCAGTTTGCTTTTCCCACCCGTTCCCTCACTAAAGGGCCCATAAAGGCTACATTTGAAACAGCTAAAGTGAGAGACTGTCTCGGCTCTGCAGAAGCACCTCTGGAAGTGCTTTAAAAGTGCATCTATGCCACCCTCATTTGCATAACTAGTGATGCAAAAACTACCATCACATCATCCAACTAATATTTTGTTTAGCTCTCTTCAGAGAAGTTTCTCCTCTCTGATGACTTAGCACAATTACCTTTCCTAGTCATTAACAGGGTAGGAAAGAAGTGTCTAAACTACTTATTCCCATTTAGGTAATCTGACCTGAGACACACTTACCTGAAAATGGGGAGGGGGATGGACAAACATGCTTCCTGCTCATAAGCAGCTTCCATGAATCAGTAGGATTAAGAAATATGCAACAGCAGCTACTGCAAAACAAAGTTATTGTTTATAGAAGTCAGCTCACCAAAAAAGTCATACATAATCTACATAATGAATGTATAACAGCTCATCTGACATTCTATATTTAAAAACTTTTTTTTTTTTTTACTTCCAGTGTTAGTGTTTCAGTAGAAAATTCTACTTTTGCCATTTTGTACCTTCTTAAAAAGATGTTGCCTTTTGCTTCTCCAGCAAGCGCATACATTTATGAATCTCTCCTCCCAAGACAAACAGAAATAGCAACTGAAAATTGTGTGTGTTGAACACCTGGAAAATGGGAAGCATCTTGGGAGCCAAGATCATTAAAAAGGTATATACTGCAAAGTAAGCTTGAAATAGGACAACTCTGATTAATGTAGTTCCGATATCACAGTGATTCCACTCTGCAGCACGAATGGGAGTCCTATTCTTTCCCTCCCCCCCCCCCATAAAATTCAGAAATTTTATTTATTAACTGCAGACAAATTTTTTATCCATCTCCAAAACAGGGCACAGTAGAGATTCGAAGCTTCTTGTAATAGTACCTAAGCCACTTTTTAGCGGACCTGTTATTAACTAGTATTAACCAACCAGGATGTCCAAGATTATTTATAAGTAAGTTTTTAGGGCAATTATCAAATTGCAAAGAGTGATTTACATATGCCTAAAAAATTGTGAGGCAGTTTAAGAGTCCTAAAATAACTTCATATTACAAAGAAGGAACAGAAACAACAGTGTCAGTGTCAGCAGATAATTCAATTTCCTTTGTGCACAAATCACCCACTAAAACTATCAAAGAGAAAGGATATCAACACTTAATATTGTTTTACTTCTGCAGTATGGTCCAACAGTAAGTGGCACCATTACTAAATATCTTTACTCAGTAAAACGATCCAAAGTTTAAGGCAATGGGGTTTCAGTGAAGGTAGGCCTTGGAGTCACTTAGTAACAGAAAAATTCAGTGTCACTATTTGCACGTGATCTCTTAAATTAACTATCAGAGCAAAAGCAGGCCTGCTGATGGAAGTACACAGACATACGGTAACATCTCCAGAGACAGCCAGAATGACTTTTTCTGGGACCAAAGCTTCTCTGGCACATGTGAGTTAAAAAGCCAAAAAGCTATTATTCCTGGAGGTCCACCAAAGCGGGCATGGTAGGAGTTTGTCCTACTAAAGTCATGGCAGCACTCTGAAGTGCATTTTAAAACAAGTTTGTCCCTTGTATTTGTTCATAATAATATTTAGGACTATTAGCACCATCAGCAAGTATGTACACATGACATACTAGAATTAGAAAACAACAACAAAAAAAACCCCAGACTTTCTGCTCACCACATACATGCCAATGGACAATTTAGTTCCTGATGTTAAATTTAAAACGACCCATTCTGTATCTGCAGCTCATCCACAAAAAAATTTAATCACTTACAGTTTTCCAGCCCAGAGCAACACAACTACAGCAAAGCATTTGGAAGAAGCCTTTGAGAGTGTAGAGTTCAGTGCAAGGCATCAGCACTAGTTGCCACCCCCTCTAAAACATGTGTCCAGAGCACAACGCAGTGCAGAACCTCACCGTAATGAGGTATGCCCTAATTTGCCAGAAAGACAAAAACCTTACTTATACGCTCTCCTTTCTTTTGACATCCCCTCTTACATTCCTTTCACTACTTTTCATCTGCTTACATGCGCAGCTGATTTTAGAGGACCTCTTCATTATTTCTCACATGCATGCATCTATCCTCCTTCTTATTCCTTCCCCTTTTTCCTCACATCACATTCACTTGTGCAGCAATACAGCAGTTCTCATAGTACAAACGTAATAGTAGAGCTTTCTGTCACTAAGAACAAGAGCAGACAGGGGGCTTTAATCAGAGGTCAGGTTTTGAGGGTGGAAACCCTCAAAAGAGAAGGCAGGAGAGGTCAATGGCAGACATGCACCACTTAGTACAAAAGCAAAAAGGAAAACAAATACAGCTATGAGAGGAAATCAGACATTCTTCCTTCTTGGAAATATTTCTAACTATTCTAGTTTAAAAAATATAATGAACACAATTTGTTAATCCTATCATTGACTATCCTTGGTGCCAGGCGTAGTAGAGTTCCACACTGGTATTTCTTTATCCAACAAAGAAATGACTGCATTGTACAGCAAAACTGATTAAAAAAACCCTAACAGGTACACACAGTTTCTACCGCAGTAAACAATATTGCCTATAAATGCTCACAACACATCGTCTTTGCACAGCCTCCTTCAGCTGAGAACCCTACTGTTCTAGCCACTATGGTTTCCTATCAGGAATGCTAATTCTAGACCCAAAATACACTGACATACATGCCTGTGACAACTCGCGTAGGATTATCAACCTCAAGATTCCCAGTAAATCACTGCACATGAAGATGGATTTATCTCAACATAAAGCTTTGGAAAGAGGATGTTCACAGTAGCAATTGCTTCAACAATGATTTTTTTTTCTTTTGGTAATACTGCAGGACAAATGTTCAGTGCGACTGCAAAATACTTCAACTCCACACGACTTATGGCAAGAACTAGCTCCAAATCATTCCTCAAATAAAGCCACTGCTATCATTTAAAAAAAAAAAAAAGACAAGCATACCATCTTCAGAGAGAAGAACACAAAAAAAAGTGGTAGCACTTCTCACCACACTAAATGGATGGGTAGTGTAAGGTTTCAGTGTCTTTCCTGGATCTCCTAGTTACAAGCAGTTTATTTCAGTGGAAGGGGGGGAGAGAACAAAAAAAGTGAGCGAGAGAGCGCACTCTGGTGGCTAAATGACCAGGACCAAAATGCAGCGGCACTGTAGATACCTGGGAAGATCACAGATAAGCAGGTAAGTAATGCGAAAGGGCAAAAAAGCCTTCACCTCCCCTGGCTCTAGTGATAACTGGGGAAAGCGTTCTCTTAGAAACACTTCCGAAGCTGGATGAATCAACTTAAAACCTATCTACCCAAAATGATCAGTACAACGACACAGGCAGAAGGTTTATTAAATTACAAACTAGGGAGAAGCTCATGCAAGTTAGCGTCTGGCAGTCGGCCAGATTCACTAGACATCACAAACAGGACCCGAAGTGATCACAAGAGAGGGGGAAAAGCAAGCTGCCCCCCCCCCCGGGGTAAACAGAGACCCAGCGGCAAAGGGAAGAACACAAATGTATTGGGGGGCTGCACCAATGCGCGCAGAGGTGACGTCATCAGGACACAGCACGCGCGGGGGGGGCGGGGGCGAGCCCTGACAGGCGGGTGAATCAGCTGTTTGCTCAGCGAGGCACACCACCTCGGTGTCACCGCCAGAGGGAAAGCCTCTCTCTGGCGCTTCTTGATCAACACCCGTTTTACCGCCTCGGCGCGAGGGGGTGGCACTGCAGCTTCCTAAAAAGCCAGGAAGTACATCTGTTTCCCTCCACGTTTCCACAGAAAGACTCTGCAAGGCTGACAGAACTCCCTAAAAAGGCAGCACTTGAAGCGTGACTGCCGCACGACCTGTTCAGGCACACACGCCGCCTCCGCTTCGGGTTGGCGGCCCAGGTGCCTCACAGGAAGGGCTCCCTGCCTGCCAGGGAGCAGCCCACTTCCCGCGGCTCCTCCCGGCCCGCGCACGCCCTCCGCGGGCAGCCGCGGCGCGGGAGGGCGGGCGGGCCGCCCCCGCGCAGACTTACCGCCGCCCGGCCCCGGCCCCGGCCCCGCGGCGGGAAGCGCTGCCGGCCGCCAGGCGCTGCCCCCGGCCCGCCCGGAAGCCCTCTCGGGCCGCCCGCCACCGCCGTCACGGCCGCCGCCGCCCCTCGAGGCCTTCCGCGAGGCGCGCGCAGAGCGGGGGAGGGGCGCGGCCTCGCGGCCCGCCCCGCCCCGCCATAAGAGCGGCCTCCCGCCGGCGCCGCGGCAGTCGGCGGGCGCGGCGGCGGGCTGGGCGCAGGCGTGGCGCGCCGCGGCCGCGCGGGGACATGCGGAGCGGCGGCGACGCTTTCGCGGTGAGTGACGGCCTCGCGGCCCCCCTCCCCCCCCCCCGCCGCAGCGGCCCAGGAGCGCGGAGCCGGCCCAGGGGCGGGGGGGGGGGGGGGGAAGGTGGCGGCGGGGCCGGGCCGCGGCCTGGGGCGGGACGGGGAGCGCGTTTTCCACCCTTCGCCTCCCTCGGGAGCTGCGACAGGCGAAGGTGCCTGGCCGGGAGCCCGGCCCTCACCTGCGAGCCGCGCTGCGCCTCCCCCGCTGCCCGGGCGCGCGCTGCCGCGCACCTTCTGCCTGGACCGAAGCCGCATCCGCCTCCCCCTCGCTCAGCTCCTCGCCAGCCTTTAAGTAAACAGGCTGCGCTGTGCGCTCTAATTTAGGAGGTCTTAATTTAGACTACACATTTCTTCACGACTTAACCCCCAGTACGGGCTCGTCTTTGATTTTCTAAAATAGCCAGTCTGTCGTATTTAAATCTGGAGACATCACTGTACCCTTAAAATATTTGCAGCGCAGCTCTCGAGTTTATGCTTTCTGTGAACGTGCTCCATGCCGATTGCGCAACGCGAGCCAGGAATAACGACTCGAGACGCGAATGGTCTTGGCGTCCCTCGTGCACAGGCTAAGGGCCCTTCGCTCTACTGTTCAAGTGATAAACTACCTTTTTTTACGTTTGATCTACAGATAACCACCTAATGTTTTTATACACACCCAGAGGATGCTAGAGGCTCTGGGGGGAGGGTCTCTCTGCTCAGCTTGGAGATACCTGAATCTTTGTCATACTGGAATGACAAGTGAACGATGCATCTTAATACTAAAAGGCACCTTTCTGCCAGTTCTCAGCATTCGTGTACCAAAGTTCAAACCTTGGGAGGAAGAGGGTTGTTTGTTTGTATTAAATGGATCGAGACATTCCATGGGTAATGCTCAATAAGTATCATACACTGTTACTTCATTAGCTCCTGTGCCACTGGAATATTCCCAGACAGAAATCTGCATTTAAAAGCTAGTAAAAATTTAAAAGAGGATACTGAACTGCTCTATTGATCCTTATTACTTTGTGCACAAACCTAATTTTCTGTCCTTAGCATTTTAGCTGTATTTACCTGACAGATACTAAAAGCCCACTCACTGGATGGGTTTCTGGTGTAACTTTTGAAGAACTGGTTACTAACTTTTCCAGGGCATACATTCAGGCACTATTTTAGAGGGGAAAGGTTCCTCTTCTCTATAGTGGAAAATAGAATTAAAACTTATCATAGTAAGTCTAACACTATGGTTATGACAGAGTCAGCTGTAAAGGAATTTTTATTTCCTGAATGTAAGCTGGCTATATTCACATTAAAACGTTCAGGAGGGTGAAGTACCGTGCCTTAAGCATGCGTCTGAAATCTGACAAGCAGAGGCAAGGCAATTCTCTTGCTATTTAATTATTAGTTTTCTACTGGCAATTTACAGGTTCCTCCCTGGTGCTATGTAGGGCCATGAAAATGGTAGCCTAGATGTTAACTGAGCTTAACTCCTTGGTGGACTGCAGCTCTTTCGTTACATTCTGAAATACCTCTCTCCTATGATCTTGATACATTGCTTGCTGTTCAGTTAATTTGGCTATTTAAATTTAAGTCCTGCCCATCATCATTTGGGGTGCACCTATAGAATTCACCTTATTTGCAACCTCTTATACTTTGAGCAGCTTTTTAAAAATCTGTCTGCCCTAAGCAATTATCTTAAGTTTTCTACAACAGAGTAGTCCATTTCTGGTTGACAGTATGTGTAGAAACAGATCTCAAACTCATAAAAGCATGCTTAGTTTTATATAATAACCCTAAAAAAAATGATTCCTATAATGAAAAAAAATCTTCTGGGGCCTATATTTGAGCACACTTTTAGCTTGTGACTCTGAGGAACAGTGTACTGCACTGTGGAACTTTGGTGTTCAGTAAACAAGACCCGATTCCTTAAAAAACTAATCGATTTAAATTCACCTTCCCTTGAGATTGTTTTTGCTAGGTGTCACTTATTCAGCATTTATCTAGTTGCAAAGCCAAAGCACTTAAGGGATGTAATTGCCACTAGAGACTCAAGGTCTTGGGGTTGGGGGGACAACTATTTTGAGTTCCAGAAAGTACACTAAGATCATTTAGGCTTTTTAAAGTTCAGCTGGAAGTCTGTCTGAAAGGCTTAAATTTTGAAGTGGGGTGGCTCTCTCCCGGGTACTTATATTAAACATAAAATAATCATTAAAAAAGGAAATTACATCACATTGTCAAATAAGGAACAGCTAGCTGGGGCGGATGACTTGTAGTGCAAAAATGTGCCCCTCCTCCTATGAATTGCTTCTGAGATTCATTAACGATATGTGGTGGCAAGGTGAGCAAAAATAGGTTGTGGATTTAAGGTAGCCACACTTTCTCACAAAAGTGAGGTGGTGGTCTTGGTTTTAATTTTCTTATTTTTTTTCCTTAATTTCTTATGAGCAGTGTATAATCTGTCTTGTCAAGAGTGCTGCCTTTATAAAACACGTCCAAAATTTGCACAGGCATTCAAAAATCTTTATAGCACACTGCATATGCATCCATTAAGTGAAACATTCTAGGACATGCTTGGTATATTGGTATGCCCAATAGACCAAAGTGCTATATTATGGCACTAATTGGCCTCAAATATTGCATAGCATCCAGGAAAAAGAAGGAGCAAAACAAACTAACCAGATTTTCTGTGATGACAGTGAGCTAAGAGAGATGCAGATGCTTCTTAACTTCTAAAGAGAGGATTACTGTTGCTGTAACACAGGTTTTTAGTGATAACTGTCAGCATGAAAACTCTATATGTGATGTTTCATATAACTCAATTTCAGAATATTCTTTTCACTTACAAGATTTTTCTGATTATTCACATATACATTCCTCACTGTGCTGATACCCTACCGTTTAAGGATACATTTGACCATTTAACCTAAACTTGCTCATCAGCTTAGGTCTAAAGGTATATTTGGCCCTCAAAATCTTCCTTCAATCTCATTATCTCAGGTATTTAAAGTCATTTATATTTGTTAATATGGGCAAGCATGAATATTTACAAATTCTCTCCTTTGCAGAGTTACCTTCCTCTACAGTAGATGTTGATAGCTTTATAATGCACTCTCAAGCCTTTCAATGGCAGGGCTTGTGTCTTTAAGCCTAATAACTGTAGCAATTACTAGCTATAGTCTTATTTTGTACTAACTCAGTTTTTTGAATAATTCTGAAACTGTAACATCTTCGGGAAGTGCTGAAAGTGCTTCTAAGTGCCACAATCCATGCCTAACTAGGCCAGACAGGCAGAGTAACTGGGAAACCCGTTGCGAGTAACAACTTTTGCAGATGAGTAGCAGAAAAGCATGAAAGATCCAAAGTGTTGCCTGATTGCATAGTGTCCATATTCTTCAGCAGATATAGTTTGATTTTTATGTATAAGTTTAGATCTTTAAATCTTTAAGGAGGCAGGATTGGACCAACAGTTAAGATGGAAACTGTTGGGTTATATTTTCATGACTTATGCAAATTGATTTCTACCAATTACTAGAGAATAGCAACATCTTGAAATACGTAATGCTCAACTTTAGTAAGACCACATTATATAAAATATAGAGTTCATACTCCTCAGTTACATATCGTTATGACTCCCACTTATTTTTCATGTTTGTTCAAAAAAGCATATGTATGTTTTGAAATATAAACATTAACTCTCTGGACTCAGAAAGTAACTAGCTGAATTAGTGAAGGACATATGCAGTTATATAGCAACTTTACCTCTTCATATTCCTAGCTTATGGCATGGAGGACAGTTTCATAACTCAGTCCATTCATAACTCCCCATTGAAACACCAAGGCAAGTCACCTTCTATGACTTCACAAAAGGGTTGTTGTTAGAAGCAAGCAAGTTTTAAGACTGCAAAATTTGTCTCTATTTTGAAAAATAGTGTTGATTGAAACAAGTGAAAATTACCTTTTCCTAGAGTGTGTAAATATTTAATTCCACTTCAGGAGTTGAGCTTAGCATTCCAGAGGGATTTCAGAGAGACCATTGTGCAACTATCAGCCAGGATTTAGACAGCATTCAGGAGGCTGACATAGTAATTACTAGCAGTGGTTTTGGCATGGGATCTGATGGAGGTTGGGCCTCTTAGCGAGCCCTGCAAGGGCTGGATGTTATCACAGCAAGTGCATTACATGTGCTTTCAAACAACAGCAATGCCATCCCTCCCCCCGCCCCCAATCTCATTTCTTTTTATATCATAATCAATGTGTCTCTCCTTTATGGTCTTGTCAGATCTTGTATGTAGGTGAGGTGGAGTGCTATCATTTGCTGACTAATCAGTGTTCTGTATCAGTCTTTTCAACTTCTGCCTTGCATATGACTCCACAAAAGATTCTGAAATAGAAGTGCAAACCCCTTCATAGTCCCATAGAAGCTCAAGTTCACTAATTCGGTCTCCAACATTTCTTTTACACATTAATTACTAATAGTCCAGGGACATTCAGAGATCTGTGAGGCACGAACATCACTGCTCTATATAGTGTGAGCTGATATGATTGGCGTTTTTATTTGCCAATTATTTTAACATGATCTGAACCATATAGTACCATTTTAGAATTGGTACTATATTCCATTGTGCTGCTTAAAGCTTTTTGACAAAATGGATTTCTCCAGTCTTCTGTTCCACATAGGAAATGGTTCTGCCTGGACTTAAAGAACTGGAAGGAAAAAAATCTGCTGTAATTGGAATACTGGAGATTTTGAACTCATTTGCTAGTCAGAACTATGTTATTGCTCCCTGCAGTTGGTATATTTATATTTAATTTTACTTTGAAAGTCTGTAATTCCCATTACTGGGAAGGCTCCGACTTTGTGAGATGCAAAAATTACCTAGCTTAAGCTAGTTTAAAATGTTTGTCCTGAAATATATACTCTTTACTGGAATAGAGGGCTGAAATCAATATGGTTAAGACTAACGCTGTACTGCAATAGCAAGAATGCTAGATTGGGTCTTATTCAGTTCTAGTAATGCTAATAGCCTCCTGTCTAGAATTCTTACGTGACTGGCTAAAATACACACTAGAAAAACACATCTGTTAAAAGTATAATCACTCTTAATCATGGTTAAGAACATCTTCGCACTCTTTAAAAAAATGTGATTAGGTCTTGTAAATTATAGACATACATAGAGTCAGAAGCTATTTTGCAATGCTGTTTGTTTGGAAGATCAATACAGGACCAAATGCAACATTTGGAAAAGCATAGCAGAGAAGTTCTTGCTTAAACATTTGTTTATACAAGGCAAATGTTGGTGTTAGATTTCAAATTAATTCTGGGACACTTGGTTCCAGTGCTGCTTAGAAGCCTGCTCCTCCCTCTTGTGTTGCAAATGGGTATAATGAATCTTTCTTCATAAATGAAGAGGAAGATTAAACATATTCTGCATAGAAGTAGCCTATTTTGGAACAGAATTATTTTAAGCATAAGCTATTTCTTGTTTCTGTACCTCATTATCATGCAGTACCATACTGCCAAGGGGTTTTCTTGATGCATACAGTGTGCTTGTGATGGAGCTTACCCCGTTGTTGGTTGACTTTTCTTTAGATGGAATTTTTCTTCAGAGAGAAAAAATTTTGCATTAGAAACTGGTCATATTCTTGATTCTCAAGAAGTATACCAATTAAACTGTAGTGTTTTGTTTTTTAAAACAGCTATATAACACCATATTGTACCTGCTGAGTTGAGGGTATTTGTGTAAATAGTTGAAGCATAGACCCAGAGAAATCCTTGCTTAGTCTTGGACTTGATTTCTTTTGCCTTCAGCAGAACGTTTATTGTTTTTACATTGATTTTTCTGAAAGAATGTATTCTGAACTTCCCAAACAAAACTGAGTCAACTCGCTTGTTGAATTTCAAGCAATTGCCAGCAGTTTTTTTCTACTGTAAACGAGTGAGATAAAGCATTGTTCGCACGTTCAGAATAAGTCTGAATAGAGCAGACTGTTTAAGAGTGTTTCAAGATGCTAGATTTATTTGCTTGAAGTAAATAGCGAGATGAAAACTTGAGGATGATTCTAAGTATCTTTATGCTTCAGCTTATTAATAATAGTGACTGTTATATGAAAGGAGCTTGGAGAGTGATTGGACTTCCGATTTAAGCAGTCAGTAATTTTGTCTATTGGAGCTGTTTTTTGAGAAAAGGCCATTTTTTAGTCTATTTAAGTTGTTAAAAATTGTATTAGGCTATTTTATGTTGGCTGCACTGCAAATTAGAAACTCACTGGCAAAAAGAACAGCTAAAGATAGATTTGTCTACTAAAAAATTATAAACAGATGGCCTGAATAACTGGCAGTTTATGTACAAGAACCGAACTTGTTAATGCACAGTTCCTGTATATCACTAGTTTTACAGAACATTTATCTCATTTCTGTTCAGCTTAATTCTGTAAAAGAACTTAATCTAACTTGTTTTTCAGTTTTATAATCAGAGATGAAACTGATTTGTTAAAATTTTCCTATTGGCCTGTATTGGGACAGAAAGCCTTATTATAACAGAGTTGATTCCTTCCTTGAAGTACTGAAATTTCAGTTGAGAGCATATTTGCATTTCTGATATTTATGCCCTTCTCTTTTTTGAAGGGAATGCAAGCTGCAGGAAGCCTGTCAAGACTGACTTTCTAAGGTTGGGAGACATTACCATAGAGCAGTACACAATGTCAACTGCAGGAGTTGCTGCACAAGAGATGAGAGTCCCATTAAAAACTGGATTTCTTCACACTAGCCAAGGCATGGGGAGTCTGAAAACATGTTGGGGTAGCCACAGTGGATTTGAAAAGTAAGTGAGGGGAAAATTTATCTATTGCGTTTTCAAGTATAAGATAAGAGTCAAGATTACTTGTATCAGTAGTGATCTATGGTTCATTTAGAGTGAAACATTTTCTCCTCCCCCCCCCCTTTTTTTTTTCTTTTTTTTTAGTACTTTCTTTAATGTGGACCCTATAGCAGTGGCATATAATTTGAATTCATCAGCAGAGCAACATTTACCATCCAGTGGTAAGTATAATGAAGATTTTAAAACATATCCATTTAGGTACTGTAAGGGATGTCTTGGAAGACAAGGAATCCTCTTTGCTAAGACACTAAGGGCTTTCTCATTTTGGATATAAGCCTGCCCTCTGGTGACAGAATGCAAACATTTCTTTTCAAGAAAACACTACTTTTTAAAAACACTCAGACTATTTCAAATGTGTGATCAATAAAAACTTTTCTTTGTACTTACAAGCTTCTGAGTTGCTGTTATACTCCTGACAACAAGCTCTTTAGGAAAATAGCACTTTTATGTCACAGTTAACTGGAGCACTGACCTAAAATGATAACATAATCACCTGCTCTCCTAACTAAGCATGTGCTTATTACAGATCTCTTCTAGTCGTGCAGTTAAGTTTTGCTTCTGGAATCATTAAGCAGACATTCTTACTGTTGCATTGGAAGGAACTAGATAGTTGAATATGTAGTGGCAAAGTGATATTTAGAAGCGTATTCTAAGACTTTCTTACCTTTTTAGGGCACTCTTCAGACCATACTTCCATGAACGATCACAGCTTTGCTGAAAGTTGCATCCAAGTCCCATCTCAGAAGTCCAGTCCAGCTCCTGTAAGTCCCAAAAATGAACAGCCAATTTCAAGATACGAAGACCATCTTGTTCCTGGCTTTAGTACACTCTCATTAACCATGGGCTGTGTTTCTTCAGAAACACCCCACATGCCCATAAAAAATGGGCCACTTCAATTTGCATCTGCATCTTCCAATGACCGCAGCTCCAGGCCGTTACCTCCACTGCCTATTTCTGAGGATCTTACTACAGACGAGGTCGATAAAGAAGTGGAATTCCTGACTAGCTCAGACACTGACTTTTTGTTAGAAGATTATGAACTTCCTCCTTTTAAATCCAGTGCCCCAAGCAGGCGGAGCTTTAGGGGCTGTGGACAAATCAATTATGCATATTTTGATGCTCCAGCAGGACCAACACCAGAAGATGCCAACCCTGCACAAAATCTGAATGGATATGTATCTGATATTTATCCTCCTCCACAGCAGCTGCATCGACGTTTGCGAAGATCCCATTCAGGGCCTGCTGGATCACTCAATAAACCAGTGGTGAGACTATCTGGACACTTAAACAGGTCTTCTCCAAATTCTGATGAGGATAAACCAGAGATTCCACCAAGGGTTCCCATACCTCCAAGGGCTCTCAAACCAGATTACAGAAGGTGGTCAGCAGAAGTTGCTTCTAGTGCATACAGCGATGAAGACAGGCCTCCCAAAGTGCCTCCAAGGGAACCTTTTTCCCACAGCAATTCCCGTACACCAAGTCCTAAAAGCCTGCCATCATACCTCAATGGGGTTATGCCCCCTACCCAGAGTTTTGCACCTGATCCTAAGTATGTCAGCAGCAAAGCTCTACAGAGACAAAATAGTGAAGGATCTGCCAACAGGGTCCCTTGCATTCTTCCCATTATTGAAAATGGGAAGAAGGCCAGTTCAACACACTACTATCTGCTGCCTGAAAGGCCTCCATATCTGGACAAGTATGAGAAATTCTTCAGAGAAGCAGAAGAAACTAGCTCTAACTCAGAGGTACAGTCCTGGTCTGGTGACTGCACAGCCACTTCAGCCCCAACAAAACTGGACTCAAAAGCTAGAATGGACATAGCTGGTCATCTGAAACGAAAACACTTGTCTTACGTGGTTTCTCCATAGTCTCTGGGAGCACAACTTAGCTCAGGTGTTCTGGATGAAGCAGAACTTTACCATGTTACAAAGTTCTTAAGATTCTCAAATAATGAAGTAGGACCAGTTTGTCCTCTGAGAACTGTAAAGTGGATGGTAAAATCCTATTATGCTGCATATCTCGGATATGTTTAAGACTGTTTTTCTTGCTTTAGTCTGTAAAGTTGAAAACCTACAGAGATTCCATAGAAACATATCAAGGGATAACAGTCACAGTTGGCCAGTTATATGCTACCCTAGATTAACACATAAGCAAAGCTATATTTTTTTTTGATAGTGAGTCACGTAAAACTGACAACAGAGCAGATAATGCAGTAGTTTTTTTTTAATCGGGCATTTCCAAATTTTCTTACGCACGGTAACGCTGCTGAGAACAAGACTCTCTTCTTTCACTAGGACATGCCAACCTGGTTAGAAGGTAACTGCAGAATCTGAGATCCACTTTGAGACTTGACAAGCATATTGGAAATGTATTTAGACTGATGAGTCTATTTGACAACTTAATTGGACACTAGTAGAATGTTTAGTGAGGTAGCTTGGAACAGAGTTAAGCTTTGTGGATTCTTACAATTGTTAGAGACACTTGGCTCAATTTTGCCATTTCTCCTAGGAGAGACTTGGACCAGCTACTGCTAAGCCTCTGCTGCTGCTCTTTTCCTGATGGGTCCTAGGAAGGGGTGAACGTGTCCTGAAAGTGGCAGAGGATATGAGCAGCTATATAGTTGCTAATAAATAGGCAGTAACAATTATATGCTCATCTAGAGTGCGAAATTCTGACTGTATTCAAAACAGAAACACAACACAAGCTGGTCTTGCGTTTTGGTTTCTATTCAGTATTTTAGGGGAGGAGGAGGAGGGTATGAGAAAAACATGATTCCATTCATGAACAGTGTCAGTCCCATCTCTCTGCTTCAGATGCTGCTTCTTTCTGTTTAATTTTTTCCTCATTCTGCCTCAGTGATCCACTAAAATTCATTGAGGTGCCAGATTTGTACATTAGGAGTTTCTCGTGCTCAGTTTGATTACATTTATCCTCTTACAGATAAGCACAAGAGAAAAGGTGCTCACTAATGGAGGTACAAAAGATAAATGTGTTCCTCCTAACATAAATAAACAAGCTGTTTACAGTTTAAACTGCTGAATGAGATGTTTGAGCTATTTTAAAGCTTACTTCTTATTTGTTTTAGTACAAACTAAATGAAGGTGAAATACATGCTATAGAAATGCACTGATTTCTGCATTGTGTACAGTATTGATTAAAAATAATTCACTTTGTATTTTGAATATTGTCATGTCTGGAGTTTAATAAAGTTAAAATATACTTATTTATGATACATTTTGGTTTTTGCTTTATTGGGTAGTATATACAATTGTGCATTTGCATTTACTGGGCAATTTAAAGTGAAAAATAATGTGAAAAGGGAAACTAATGTTGAATTCAGTTTCTGTTTAATTAAAACTAAGACACTGGGCACGTTTGATCATTCATATTGCACAGATCTAATTTTAATTCCTCCTTACTAAAGTATCTGGTAGTTTGGTGTATATAGTTTTGTGTTGGCAATAAAGCGTCCTATAAAGTTGAGTTATGTGGCCCATCAAGAATAATCTTTGTTATTTCTGGAGTCACCCATAGCACGTTAGGTATCATCTTATAGACAAGAATGGGCAGTAGTTTTCCTGACTTCAATTTCTCACCTGTTAAAGAGACCTAAACTGGACATGAAAGGTGACTGAAGGGGGAATTGCTCATATTCTGAAGAAGAAAAAAGCTTGAGTGTAACATTCTCTTTTTTCCTCCCCTTTTTGCTCAACAGGAAAGAGGAATTGTCATTACTCTTCACAAAGCAAACATTTAACTACAGGATGGGAGCTATGGATACAGGTACTGAAGATACGAAGCATCACACAATTTTGATCTTTTAACTATGGATGCAGGTGAACAGTTGCCTTGATGTAGTTTTTCAGTAATACCTCATTTAGCTTTTATAGCTGCGGAAACTGCTAAGCTTTATTATGCAGAGTTTTTTTTTTTTTTTTTTAAAAAAAAAACCTGCTGTGCCATGGCACTGTTAGGAACCAAAGATTAGCTTCCAGAGCATAAACTAGTGATCTAATCCTGTGCAGGGCTGTTGACTCTAATATTCATCCTACTGAAAGTCATTCCCCCCCCCCACTCCAAATTACTCTTAGGTACAAAATGAAATTGGTATTTGCAACCTTCCTACTAAATCAGAGTGGTTTTAACCCTGTGTCCCCAAAAACACCTTCTCAGTTACACAGGCACTGTTGCAACAAACAAATCAATGCTACTAAACTGCAGCTAGTTCCTTGTTGAGCATCAGACTGAGCACAGAATTCATTGTTGTCATTTCACTAGAATGCTGCCTAATGCTAATTGCCCTGCAAATCTCACCTTGCTTTTGTCTCTGGGTCCCACTCCATTCCTGATGCTTAAAAACTCCATTTTGACTTTGGTTCCTGTGCTTGAATTTACTGCTCTTTCCCCTTATTTGAAAGTCCTTGAATTCCCAAAGGCCTCAAGTCATAGTTCTGTCCTTAAAAGCATTTGCTCAAATTAGTAGCAAAGTCACTGTCACAAGGGAGGAGAAGCAAGCAACCTTCTCCAGCTACCACATAGTAATGGTCTCCCCTGCTTTCAGTTGTATTGTCTGTTTTGGCTCAAAATGTTCAAGGGAGACCCACACTCCCAGGCTAAGCACCTAGCATACATGCTGAAAAATGAACCAGTTTACAGGGAGGCCAGCCTAGGCATTCGGTATTACTGGATGCATAGGCATTGTATTTGGAGGAAGTGAAGCTGCAAGTTTGAGCTTTCTCTCTTGCTGCCGTATCTCATTCACTGTTCTCTTTGTCAGTACAGTGAAGGGATGAGCTCTTTCCTAACTCACCGCACTTCACACTGACTGGATACTATGGGTTAGTATTTGCACAGCACAAACCAAAGAGACTTCTGAAATGACTAACAGCTGAACGAGTCTTCATGATCAAATGGCATATTTGTTACAAGTTTTGGGGTTTTTTTTTCCCCCCTCCTCCCCCCCCCACCAGGAACATACTTCCACTGCTGTTGACCATGGAGAGTCCCTAGTCATTGGGCTGAAACCTTTCCTGCTGATGTAGCATCAAGTCATTTTTACTTCCTCAGAATAAGAGCTACTTTTGAGCAAAGGCTCATTTTGTATTTATAAAACATGTGCTTTTGAATGGTCTTATAAAGGCTTTTCTGAAATTTCAAGTAGCATTAAGACTTTTAACCTAACCTCCATTATTGTTTTTCTTTTAGAAAATGAGAATCGCATGCTCCTTCCCTGTGAGTATTGACATTAATCTACTCAGTCCCGAATAAAAAAACTACTTCTGTGGCCTTGCCATCTTTCTTGGTGTCAGCTGACTCACAGCACAGAATTAAGTAAGTCTCATCAAGAAGTCAAATAATGTACTTTAAGTTTAGTGTAACTATAACTGAGGTAAAGCAGACTGAACCTGAACTCAGAGAATAATGAGTTGATCCAGCTGAATCTCTCGCTTGCAGCCAAGCAGTTCACCAAGCTCACATGCCTGTTTGGCATGGGGAGACACACCTATAGGCAACAGTTCTACACTATTCAAGTTAATTTGGCCATTTTCCCTTCAAAAATACCAAGTAACAAGGTTTCCCTGAGGATTTGTTCCACAATTCAATGGTTTTCACTTAATGACATGGTGGGGTGAGGGGGCACCCACCCCACTGGCAAAGCAAAGTGGAAGCCTCACCTGCATATTCCCAGGCAATTTGGAATTCCTATGTTTTGGGGGACAAAGTTTGGGTGATGCAAAAGCTGTCTTCAGTTTTTCAAGGGAGTAATTAGGCTCTAGAGCTGTGGGGGCAGCTTTGCAAGTTCTGGCCAGAAGACATTTCTCTGCTCATCCCCTGACATGTGATAAGACTTGTCAGGACACAACATGCTTTTGCAACAATCTGATCACATTTGAATATTTAGAGCTTGGGCTCACCTGGGCAGGGCCTGAGAGCTGGCACTCAGGAGGAAGCCCCTTGCTAGATCGATTTGACTGGAATAATCGACTTCAAAGGAGTTCTGACTTGATTCACTGGAGTCTGAAGAGTCAAGAAATTTGTATTAAAACAGGGAAGACAGATGTACATCTAAGGAAAAGCAATACTCCTCACAGCTCCCTGATTTGAGAAGTGGGCTGTACATGCTGCTCACCTCCTACCTAGCAGCCTCTCTTGCCCCAGCAAAGCTGCTGTGGCCACCCAGGCAAAGTTGGGAGAGCCTGCAAGTCCTGGGAGGCAGCTCTGCCAGGGCAAGGGAGTTGCACCGCAGCGAACACTGGAGGGTGGATCCAGAGCAGCCTTATGCTGAGGCCATACCCATTGAGCAGTACCTCAGTGAGATCAGGCTGGCAGCAACATTAATGGTGGGTGGGAGGCACCTCTACTCCTAGCCTGAAAACATATGATGCCACACACAGAAGCTCCTTCACAGAAACCAGTGGTGGCAAGAAGCACCTCTCATACCTGCACTGTGAAAGGGTCAGTGTTGCCCAGTGTGACTTTGCTGATTAGATGTGGATACATTCCAGTGCTTGGTAGGTTTCAGACCAGCAAATCAACTGAGAGGAGCTAAGTCTAGCTGATAACTCAAGGATAGGATGTTTTTCTCAACATGCCTATTCCTGAAAGGAAAAGGCTGTGCTGATATCTGGTGACTTGAAAAAAAAAATCTCTAACTGAACTTCTCCACTACATTAATTTGCTCTTAAACAGATTTTTGTCTGGGAATCTTATCGAGGGAATAACACACAGCTGTAATGGGAAGACATTTAAAAACTCTTGATCATCAGTTTCTCTTGCATCATAAAACAAAATCAAAACAGAAAGTAAACCTGATTTAGGGACATGCTGATTGACAACTTAATTAAATTCTGCAATAGTTTAAAATTACTGATCCTTTGTGTTGCTATTAGTTTCCCATTCATTCCCAGACCGCAATAGTCACAATTCCTACTGTACTGAAACTACAGAAGAGCTCTCATTGAGACTGCATTTCCTTCTACAGCAGCCTTGGTTCTGTTTTCACACAGTCTGCGTGAAGCAGTAGGTTTGAAATGACAAGGGAAAGCATCAGTCTAGCCCAGGACAAGGATATCAATTTTGTAAGGGCAGTTATTACAGCAGGGAGTAGTTGCAGATGCTGTCCAAACTAGCACAAGTCTTCTCGGGAATTCAGAGTCAAGATGACCAAATCAGTCATGGTGGAATTCCCACCCTTCAAAATCATGATTACAAACTGTGGCCCCTGTAAACACTCTTAATAGTACTACAGGCTGTATCTGTTAAACACATGCTCCCTAGATTACTTTCAAGAAGAAAATTTGAGATAGAAGTAACAAGATGCATCATTTTAACTGTCTGTAGGGTCTTTGCAGTTAAGTAATCCATTGATTTTGTGTTGTGTGTTCCTGTGGAAAGCTTTTTTTTTAAATCACTGTCTTCATTTCTTGATAACTTGCTTTTTCAAGACAGGTTATATTAATATAAAACAGAAAACATACAGTAACTTTTCTCTTTCTCATAGTTCCTTGGCACTGAAAGTCTAGCACATGAAGTTTAATAATACTTATTAATATTTGTTAAATACAACTGCACAGATTTCTGGCTGCTGAGTTTGTGATTAGCATTTGTATGAACTGAAAGAGGTGTTACCCCCACCCATCCTGCATTGTCATTCAGGCCTTGCATAATCCCCGCCCAAATGCCTATTTTCATCTACACAGCTCATTATTTTTTCTGAATCACATATGGAAGCCACACCTGTGATTGCTCATAGACTGCTGCTCCATTATTTATATATTGGTATGCACCTTGATCCCAGTTGTGGTTAATTTTGGAAAAGGTGTTAGGCATTCCACATTTTAAGTGGCATGCTACTGAAACATGGGAGCCATTAAGTCTATTCATTTCCCTACAAAGTGATTCAGAGGAAGAAAAGCTCCGTTTAAAATCTGCAGCTTCTTGCTGAAGATTAAGACCATTACCCACAAATGTTTAGCATGTTAAAGCCACTTATTAAAGCCAACTGTTAGCCATGTTAAAGGAAGAACGGTGCTATGCACCATACTGTTCTGGACACAACAGGTAAAAAAAAAAATCCTTGAAGCAGGTATTGAATATACAACCACAAAATGCTGGGGGGCAAGTCTCAATCTCCCCCCCCCCAAAAAAAAAAAAAACCAAACACTATTCAAGGGTGCTAAGCATTGCATACTGAACAATTATAGAGGGCCTCCATGTACAATGTCTCTGGATCAAGCATGGGATCATCAGGCATGGCCCTAAGAATGTCTAGTCCACCAATCCACTCAGGTGACAGAGAAGTAAGTTTCTGTTACATAAAGTATTTATTTTACCTTTATTAATGTGTTTATGCTCACAGCAATCTCAAGGACAGAGTCAGGACTGCTGAATGCCCTCTGGGAGACAATGGGAACGTACAACCAATCCTATATACTTAGCAGCCTTTAGGCATAAAGCTCACAGGGAAAACACTAGTGAACGGTGAGTGGACCCTTGTGACATTACTCGTTGCCTTGCAATTCTCCCAGTGGCTGCTGTGCAAGTTTCCAGAGGAAACACGAGACTCCAACCATATTAGGTTGCACTTGGTGACTTCATTTGCAATCTATCATGTTGACAAGTTATTCAAGAAAAGGTTTCCTGCATCCTGGTTGCACACCCCTGTAGTTAGAGCTTAAGCAATTTGAATTGGCATTGTGCTATTATGATGCAGATTCTGCATAACTCTGGTGCGCTGATAGGCACGTGGCAATGCAGAGGCCTCTAATGACTCAGGGTGGAGTTGAGACTACAGACACACACCCTGATGGATTCTGTTGCTCATGAGATTAAAATAACTGGAACTGCTTTTTTTTTTGGGGGGGGGGGGGGGGGGAAGACAAGGGGGGAGTCTTTTTTGCAGAGTATCTCCTCATCATGCTGAAAAAACAATGAATTGGAACAGTTATTCTGTTAAGAGCCATAGGGACAGCCAGCCAGCCTTGTCTGAGAGGGGCTCTTAAGGTAATGAAGTGACTGCCAGGTGAGCTCCTGCCTTATACAGAGGCTGAAGGAGGGTTGGCATAAGGCTCTAAAGATGAAAGGCTAGCCTGAAGGGTGGTGGGGAAGAACTGTTTAGCTTCTAGCTTCATGTTAAATGGTTTAATGCTAGTGTTTTGTTAAAAAACAAACAGTTTAAACATAGATGGCTTTCAGAGGTGAGGAGAAAGCGTTGGGCGGTTTTCTTCTATAGGTTTATCAGTCATGCAATGTCCTGCACTGGATGGAATCTACAATAGTAATGTTAGAGCACATTACACATCCTTAGGAATAGCCAAAGACCCCATCACTTCTTGAGCAAGCTTTTGACTGGAGCACCAGAATACCTTTGTACTGAGATGCAGGCACAGGTAGCAAATCCCAATTCTAGCCTGAGACAGTACAACAAGCAAGAGTAGTGCACAGAAACTAGCTCAAGATTGCTCAGCTCTTCAGTCTGCTATTAACTGAAGAGGGCATTTCAGGGTGCTCTGGACATGCTGCCTCTCCCAGGCCACCCTGCTGTCATCTGAGTTCATTCAAACCAACCTCATCAAAGGCAGGCTCCATGACAAGACAGGATGCTATTGCATGCCCTGGAGCAGCACAATGGGTAAGGCTGCTGTTTTCTATGGAGTTCAGTTTGTAGTTTAATGTCAGAGCTTTACATCTGGACACTGCAATGCATAAGCGAGTGACCAATGCATCCTAAATACAGAACCCTAGCGTTCTCAAGCAATATAATGGGATGCAGAGGGTCTTGCTGGCTACAGCACTAGAAAATTCAAAGCAGCTGATATTCCCTCCAAATACGCTCTGAGCAAGGTAATCCACAAGCGGCCAAGATCCTTCCCACCAGAAGCTAAGCAGAGGCCAAAGCCGGCCTATTCCTGTCGCAGACTTTTTAAAGGGAAGGTCCTGCTCTTTCCGTCCGGGGAACGCGCGTCCTCGCGGCAGGAGGAGCCGGGGCGGCCGCGCCCCGCACGGGGGCGCCCTAGCGCTGCCGGCCGCCGCCCCGCGCCGCCTCCAGGCGCAGGCTTCCCCCCGCTGCAGTAGTTGGGGGCAGAATTGTTACCGGGTGCTAACGCGCCAGGAGACGTCACCCTCAGGCCTTGGCAGTAACGCTTCCCTGTTTTATTATTTTAAGAGTTTTAATGTCTGCAGCTCCCTGGGGGAGGAGGGGAAGACGGTTCCCCTTTGCCCTCTGCAGTTTGTGATCGATGGGTTCCCCCCTGCTGTCCCTGGACACTTATTTCTGCTCCAAGGGATTTTTTTGTTTGTTTGTTTGAAAACCGATAGTAAAACATATTGTTCCTGCTAAGTTCATATAGGGTCACAGAGCTGCACTATTCTTAGTGCTTCCTGCTCCTTGAGCATCAATGTTTTCTAGTCTTAGTCTCACAGAGATCTCTAAAGTCAGCTACTTCACTATCATTCTTACATAAGTATTTACAAATCCCCTATCCTTCAGTATTACTCTCTTGCCAACTTAAAACTTTGATTTTTATGCTTTACTGCAGTGAGGTTTTTCTGACATAGCATCTCACTGATAAATCTGAATTACGTCTTCACTGACTCATTTGTCAACGCTACTGATAAGACTCATGCCAAAACTCCACCAGGAAGACAGGACCAGCTCTCTGTAGCACAAGCCTTCCTTTCCCTTCTACACAACAAAAAGGAAAAGTACTACACAGTGGAACAGCAACCGATCCACACGTCAGATGTGGAAATGAGAGAAGCTAGCACAGATATATACATCCTAGGCTTCCAGGTTTCTTGGAGACAGCAATTCCTCACTCAGCAGCACCTTTCCTGTTAAAGATGCAAATAACGTTGCTGTGGCTCTCAGTGGTCAGGTTCATCACTGTTCAAGGCAGCTTGCCTCCCATCTGCCAGTCATTATCTTGCCTAGCTGGTGACTTCAGTGTGAGAAAGCTTTTTCCAATTTATATAAATAATACAGCAGAAAGTGGAAACCATAGCACGTATGTGGAAGTAAGTGATGCTGTCTTAAGAAGAGCTCATTTTAACTTTGAAATGTTTCAATGTACAAAAGTAAGCAGTTCCTATAGTTAACAGTACTTAAATACAACATAGGTATTTTTTAAAATGGTTTTGGAGCTACCTAGAGATCAGATTCTCAGAACAACTCATTGAGAGCTAACAGCACAGAGAAACTGAACAGATAGCAAGTAAGAGCCACAACTAAAAAACAAAACAAAAAAACCTCAACAGAAATGCACCTCTTAGTAATTTCTGAATCACTGGTCCCCTAAGTTCTAGAAGCAAAATATTGTATGAGCAGAAGGAACTGAAGTCCTTCTGATTGAACTATGGAGCAGAAAACACCCTTGTTACCAGACTTGGAGCTAACAAATTACTCCATCTTGCACAACATGGAATCCTGTATTCTCACAGCACAAACCTAGCAGTACTGTCCGTAGAGAATGGCCACAGCAGGACTGCACTACAAGCAGACAAACCAGGAACCAAAAGCAGCAGCAATACAAGCCAGGGCAATGCCCTCACCAACAAGGGCCACAGCCCCACCTTACCTGGGCAAGGAGAGCAGAAGAGGTCCCACTGAACTAACAGCTTCAGCCAGCAGTCTGCTAGTCACCCAGCAACTCTGAAGTGATGAGGCAAGTCCAAAGCCAAACCAGGAAAATTCATCAGCACAACAGGCCCACCAAAAGCCAGGGGTGGGCCCAGGCCGCAGCTTAAAGGGAGCTCCAGGGCTGTGGGTGGAGGGTGCTGAGTGGGCCCAGGTGAGGCTGTTTAGGGCCATGAAGCGCTCTCAGCACACCTGAGGCCCTACTGCTGTACAGCCCTGGAGATAATAGTTTCAAAGCTGTTCAAAGACATGATAGTCACTGGCCAAGGAAGTTTTCATTTTAGGAACTGGCAGCGAATTTAAGCCAGTACTTTGGGTGTCCTGAGGCAGAAGGTAGTCTGTCTCAAGTACACAGAGCTGTAATGAGGAAGCTTTCTAAAATTCTAGGCAGAAATTTGAAAATTTGCTCCGGATATTCCTGGTAACTAATTGCTGACCCCAGAATACAGATGATAGATTGATTTGAACAACTATCAGCATCACTGATGCTTTAAAATGGTGTTATTTCTCTTTCCAGTAAGTCCTGAACATCAAATAAAAATGGAGAATTAAGGAAAATTCAATCATCTGCTGCAATAGTGCAAGGATTAAGTGACTAAAATTAAAATTTATACTCTGCTGAAAAATAAAGATCTGTGAATACCTGGGGCTATAATCAGTTTCAAACTATACAGTTAATAATGAAAGAAATCCTCTGCTCTCCTCTGTTCAGCAGACAGCAGACAAAATTTTCATTGCAGAAGCATCTATGAATTCCTCCAGGGTTTGGCTTTTGAGACGTTCCTTTGGTTCAGAACAGCAGCTCTACAAGATCACAGGGAACACTGAGAACCCCAAAGCAAATCCTACCATAACCACTGATGATGAGAGAATGCTTGCAGGCTTTAGAGCTGTTGCTGAACTGAATATGTACCTGGACTGCAGGCAAATTCTGGCTATGGCTCAAAGTTGCTGCCAGTGCACCCAAGAAGCCTGCCACTCTTCCTGGTGTAACTATGAAATTAGTTTCATTCCTAGGACAGGAAACATTCAGTAAGACACCTGCAAGGTGAGTAGCTTTTAAAAAATATAACAGCAGCTCCACAGAGTAATGCTTCATGGAAAGCCGAAAAACAGTATCTGCAGTCAGTTCTGTGAGGAATCTAATTTATCAAATTATGCTGCATAGGATTTTGGACTGTTTTTGGTGTTTTGTTTTTTTTTTTGCATTTGTCATTTTACTCTTACTCTGCTGTGCAAAGAGTCACCCACATAGTCCATGGTCTTCTGAACTGTGATGCTAAAGCTTGTCAAAAGGTGCTTCATCCTTTCAAGTAGAAGCTTGTTCTGCATGCAGGGGAGAATGACTGAGATGCTGAGAACCTCGGAACTCAATACGATGTCATTGTATCTAATCTGTACGTTACTGAGAGTTTCTTCTAACATTTTTTTCTGTGTACCAATTCTTATTAAAATAAGTTCAGATTTCATGACCATCTCTTCCTCGCTTTCTTCCCAGTTTTGTGTTTTATTATTTCAGATGTTTCATGAGAAAAATTGAGTATTTTTGATTTTCTAGCTTCTTGAAAAAAATAGGAAGGGGGAAACTTCTCCCTGGAGAACAACAACTTCTCTGAGCATAGACACACCTCACGTGGCTAGTATGCTGCTGGATGGCACTGGAACAATAGTACTGCTGGCTGCAGGACTATGAGCAATTACTGTTCTGGAAAACTAGCAGTTGATTCCAGCAGAATTTCGCTGACAGGACAAACATAATGTCTGAAAACAGATCAAGGTTTAAACATGAGGTTATGAACTTAGCAGCAAAATATAACCTCAGAGTATTCATATTAGCAATTTCTATACAGCAGGAGTAGAGATGCCCCTGCACTGTCTTAACTTTCATTTCTGATTTATATTCAAAGATTTTGCTGTAAAGTTTCCAGACCATCAGCACATCTTTACTAGAAGATAATAAGTCTCCTGCTGAAAAGAACAATTTCAAAATCCTGTTAGGGAAAGTTTTATAAACAGCAATGAGTTTATTTTTCAAAGTGAAGAATGAATTGTATTTATTTCTTCATACTGTACTGAACAAGATATAAAAGTTGACTCATTTTAAATATAGCTTTAGCTAGCTCAATACAGACATATTTCTGTTGTTCCCTTCCCCTTCTCCCCCATTAATTGTTATTTCTTAGGGCTGATTATTTCACTATGGCTGTTTTCTTTTAGTTTGGCTAAGCTCTCCCTTTCTGTTTTACAATGCACTTGTGGAGAGGCCTCCCTACATTGTCCGGGCCCTCTTTATAGTTCCTGTCTTGTAACAGTATGAAAGCTGTGAATTGGGACAGCTGAGAAACAGCAACTGCCTAGTAGGTGTTCGTGTCATGGCGAGGCCTGCCACAGGAGAACCAAAAGTGGTGAAACTGAATGTTGGTTCTAATGTCAACTCTACCTAACAGGCTGAAAGTTCATTAGGCCATTCACAGATCTGATCAGAGTTCTGGGCATACCTCCAATTCTGCAGAAATTGTCCCTTTTATAATTTTCCAAAAGTTGTATCATCAGTATTAGGAATCAGAAAGAATTGCTCTGAAAATCATTATGTCCCTAGTCCTCCTGGGAAACTTCATCAGCTGAGGAAACTTCACTGCCACCCTTGTTACATGAGTCTCTCGAGAAATAAATCCACCCTTGAGAATGCAAGTGTTTGCACAATATCCTTGCACAACTTTACTTCTCTCTCCCTCTGTCATTAATGGAATGCCCTTGAATTAAATTGTTAAATGGTACATTAGTATCTGCAAGACTCTAAGGGGAGTAAACACTAAGGAGGGAGGAATTATTTAAGGTCATACAAAGGATATAATTAGAAGCTGTTGAATGAAGTTAAGCTAAAGCTGCAGTAAGCCCAAGTATAAGAGCTGTGCCTCAGCCAGTGACAGCTTCTAGCACACAAAACATCCTTGTAGAAAGCAGTAAGGGTCTAGACCCACTAAAGATACTGGGCACAACACTAAGCATTGCAGTACTTAATTTTGCTGCACTACCCAGCAGAGACCTCAATGCACCTGTACAATATAAGGAGCAATTTAGGTCCCTACAAATAGGATTAATAAAAAGCTATTTGCTGACTGGGGAGCTGTGGAACTAGTAGTAAGACAGTCTGAGGAGATAGCTATGTCTCATGCCCTTTACCTCATTGAGACTCATCTGTATCTGAGACTGGGTTTTACAGTTCTGAACCCTCTTCTGGAGCCAGTCATTTGTCAGCCCTGTATCCCAGAATGTGGCCAGAAAAAGATGCACCAATGAGGCCGCCTAGTCCTTTAATCTACTAATCTATTGGTTAGAGTACTCCGGATACAGGAGACCTGAATTCAGTTCCCTCACAACGTCGAGTCCCTCCAATGCAGGATCTCCTTTGCCATTGGATGCTCTAGGAGAATGTTTCCAATCTTTCCAGCCTCACAAGGCAGTGCCGTTTCCTCCAAGGGCAGGGAAGGCCTTATCCCACAGTGCCTCTGGGCTGTACGGCTGGGCCTAGTGTGCATGCACAGGGCTCTGCTCAGCATGCACATATGAGAAAGGTGGATACTTCCAGACATGGAGAATTCATGTACAGCAGGTCTGGCTGTTCTGGAAGGGTAAGGTCTGCCATGGCATGCCCGCCCCCACTGAAAGCGTAGTCCTGAATGAGCCCTGCCAGTGTCTGAGGCTGTAACTGCAAGAGTTGCTCTCAGAGCCTGGCAGGAACGAGGCTGAAGTCCACATACGTTGCTCTAGCAGGGGCAGCCTGGCCCTTTTTGCTGTCCTTCCCAGAAGCCTCTTGACTTCCCGCCATGTGATGATGCTGGAAGGAATCACATGGGCCACATTAGACCTTCAGGAAAGTTGAGAGCCAGGAAATATTATCAGTGAGCCACTCAGCTGACAGCTCAGAGCAGCAAGAAAGCATGTCTGTGCTAGCACCTGCTCAGCTCTCATTTTATGTATTTTGTTTCCCTTCCAGACTTCATTTCACACTGCTGCAACACGTACAAGACCACATTCTAAATACATTTAACTAATTACTACTTAACAATTCCAGCAACATTTCATTCATTCACTCATTCAGTGTTTTGTTGCTTACTTTTCAGACTTCCAAAACTGCATCCCTTGACTGCATCCCTACTGTAATGCAGCCTCCAATGTAACGGCAATGCATCCTTTTATCTGGAGGTACAATATGTGAACATGAATGACAGAATGGATACAGCTCTTGTGATTATTTTCACGGCTGGCACTTTCCTACTTCTCTGTTACATGCTGATCTTTACAACTAAGTAACAGTGACCTGTACCATCAAGGCTCCTGCAAGAAAACTATCTTATATCATTTTGGGATCGCTGCTAGTTTCCTGCATCGCAATGCCTCTTTTTGTTGAAAGACCAAACGAGACAATCTGATTAAGTAACCACTCTTTGCTCTGAGTTTCACTGTGCGTTTCACATCTTGTAGGTAGGTCTTTCCAGATAGCATGCATATTCCAAATGGCTAGCAAGCTGCCTAAGGCTTGTAATTATTGGATGAAGCATAATGGCTTGTATACTTTTACAGCTGTCAGCACTGGTGCGCAGGCTGTTTTGCATACATTATGGTTGTGTTTGTCTCCACCTGTTTTAAAAGACACGCCTCTGTTGCTCAGAGGGACATGTTCCAGGGTTAGGATTTGTGCATGCTTACATTACAATACTGTGTTGTGTAGAGCCTGCTTTGCTTCTGCATTTCTGGAAAGGAACTTACCAAGGAACTGCAGCAAAGCTGGACTCCTCATACTCCACGTGTTTCTGTTTATTCTGGCTCAGAACTCCTTCATTTATTTATACGACCTCTGATGGAAGATGTTTTTCAGCGTTGCATCAAGCTAGCATCTATGCCATCCAGTGTACATTCCTGTTCCTAAATTATAGAATATTTTTAAACTCTCAGTACAAAGAGCTCACTTTCAAATATGCATTCAAGCCTACACAACAACTAGAGGCCAACTGCGAGAAAAAATCCACCACCCTTGAGAGATGATACCAGACATACAACAGCTGCTAACTGACCACCACCTCCCCAAATGCTCCAACTGCCAGGTAATAAAATATTAGATGCTAGCTAGAGAGGAGTGGAGGCACCCTTATCATTTTAGGCCAAGTTCTGTGGCAGAAAATACCTGATTACTGTAAGCTCTAAAACTAAAGCTTGCCAGTGGTGAAGGAACATGAAATTTCCCATTGTCACAAAACATCCTGAGTAGAATGTTCTTCATCTCATCTTTCAGCAGCAGACATAGGGGACTTTAGGAAAAGAGGTATGTAACATTCAGGGAATCTATACGAGCAGGATAAAGAGGGAAGAAAGAAGCATTTCACAAGTTGGAAGGCAATTTCTGCTTTTAAATCAGCAAATTTCCTTAAAACTTCCTGCAATAAGAAAATTAGCCTAACCTGACTAATTCATAAGCTTTTTCTAAGTTACATCTGAAAAGCTGAGTTAGTAACACCTTGGTCGGAAACAGAGAAGCCATGTAAATTCAGGTTTGCTGACCATCAGCAACATAAAAGGCTAAGAAAAGGGCCTGCCTGATGAAGAAAACAGTGATGGAGGTAGCGTTCTTGCATTTTATTAACGGAGTCCTTTTGTTGAACACAATGAAAGAATCTGCAAGCTAACCAGATACACTAATGGGATCTAAGCTCATTTGACTGTTTTTCCTATTATTACTCTAATATGAGTGGGAAAGCACAAATGTACACAATGAAAGCCTTATTTCTGTAAACTGAACTCTCTTAGCCTTGGAATAATTAAAAAAAAAAAGTATGATCAAACTCCTGGCCTCTTTGTAGATGTCTTATATTAAAAGATTTCTGGAAGTCTGAATATAATACAAGTACAGAAATATTTTCCTCCTAATGCTATAAAGTAGTCCTACAGCCCAGGAATGCACACCTTTTCCTGTATTTTGAATCATGCCCATTTAGAAACCAAGTGATTATTCCAGATTCGAAGAATCTCTCCACCATTTAGTTTACATTTGCATAGCAGTACCCGTTAGGCTTGCAGATTTGACAAACAAGCGTCCAGTTTTACATAGATTACAATTTTTTGCATATCTTGAGCGATTTCCAAGCTAGATAAACTCATGAAAGATTTCCTAAACAAATTAGAGGCAGACCATACAGCTAAAGCCATTCTCCCAGTGGGTATTAACACTGCAGAGACATTTTAATTATAAATTTGCAAAAGTACCTAGGTATTCCACCGTCGAAATGCAGCAACTGAGAATGATCTTGTTTTCCATTAAAATGAGCACTTGTAAAGGCACCTATGCAGTCACTTTTCAGAGTTCCATCTGTACACTTTTGAGACATGCAGAACCAAGTCTCCAGACGCTGTAGCAACTTCAGAGTCCACTGAGGTGCCATCTGGTAAGTGTGGCTGCTCACAGAGTCAGACAACAGCTGAGCACAGTTCTTTGGTAAAAGTAAGGTAGCAAAGATGACAATCGATCCCAAGTGTAGCTCCACTAGTTCCTCCAGAACTACCCAGGAAACCCTCTAAGCTGAGATAAGGCAGGTAACTCACTCCCAGCCAGGCCCGAATCAAGTTAGATTTATAGTAACCAGAAATAACCGTTGCTACTGGTGGCAAACTACTAACTCCCTGCTTTATGCTGATGACTCACTGCCTAAGAATCTCAATGAATCTGTAATCATTTAACTCAGAATAAAAATTCAAACAGTATCATGGGTAACCTACTGGCAGTAAGAACTCTAGGGTTCTTGACAAGGAAAGAATATTCCCACTTTTAACCCATGTTGTTCTATAATTACTATTAGGTAAGGGTCTTATTTGTATAAAGGAAAGTAAATATTGTTTTTAACACATTCTAAATGACAACTTAATAATCTATTTCAGCTCATACTTCGGAAGAACTGTGTGAGATTCTAGATGTAAGTTGTTTTGACCAGTACATCACTAGCCATAGTGGTAAAAGGGTTTCATAGCTCTGGGTTGGGAGAAAACACAAAGAGAAACAACACACAAGCAGGGTTGCTTCATTTTTATTTAATCAATAAACATTTGTCCATGTGATTTTTAAATGCCATCCAAGAGCTAACTAAGATTATTAGACGCTGGCTGTTTTTCAGTGAAGTTGTTTGCTAAGAGGATTTTTTTTCCAGGAATAAACACCACTGGTTTGTAAGGTATAGGAGAGTACAGCTGCAAAATTCACCCACAATTAGATTGTATTTATGATGGTGTATCTTTCAGTTATTCTAGGAAGGTCAGGACTCTCCAGCTGAAATCGTCCTACTCCCTGTCCTTGACCAGGATTTCACTCTTTCAATATTAGGGGTGCCTTCACCTGTTCGGCCACCTCCTTCCCCATCAGCGTTTCAACAATGGCCAACCCAAACTCAAAGCTGGTACCAGGGCCGCGGCTGGTGAGGATGTTCCCATCTTTCTCCACGCGGCTCTCGGAGTAGCAGTAGTGTGCTTGCGGGGGGACACAACAGAAAGAGGGTCAGTCTACAAGCACAGTGCCCGCAGCCACCGCCACAGGGCAGAGTCCAGCTGCAGGGCACCACCCGTGTGCTGCCTGCAGGCTATAGCGGCTGAGGAGAGGCGGCCCTGGCCGATGGTGTCATGCACTGCTGGAGGCACTTCAGCTGCCACCCGCGGGCAGCCCACCTGGGGCTTCCTTTCCCCCTCCCCACCGCACATGTCCCCAGCACTGCAGGGGCTGAGCAGCTCGTCACTGCCCATGGTAGTCCTGGGCGGGGAGAGAAGGCCCCACACGGAGCTCCAGCAGCTTAGCCACATGGTGTGTGAGTGCACCTCTGATTGTACAAGCTCATCAAGAATCACTCACTGTGCCGGCCAGTTACCGTAAAGCTACTTTTGGAAGTCTGACTGCTTTTGTGTATCTGTTCACAACTTTCTTTTTCTCAAATGCACTCAGAAGAAACTGGAGGGACCCTGCTATCTCCTGCTCACCTTTCAGATCTGTTAATATTCACAGAATGACTTCTTTACAGTGCTTCACCAGCACTGCCTTTAGGTAAGAGAAAAAAATGTGGCCCACTTGCTGCTCACAGCACCAAAGCGCTACTCGTGAGAAAAGTACTGCCTGGGTTTACTGTTGGGGCCATTGAGGCAATGAACCAAAGGGCAAGAGATGGCTCAGTCTCAAGAGGACCTGAGAAAAAATTGTTTCTAGCATGATAGCAGAAGTGTAGTTTCCCTGAGGATGGGAATGCTACTACAGCCCTGTATTTCAGGCTAAACTGACTTAAAGATACAGTCTTAGCACATCTAGTTGAAATTTCATTATGTTCAGGAAAGCATTATTGAAATTCAAAGATGTAAAATAAGGTACAGAGTTATTATCCTTTCCTTAAACAAAGGGTGCAGCTAAAGTGATTTCTGACACGGGTTTAGAGAGAAAATCAGCAACATCATTACATACCTCCATTCATCATTTTATCTTTGGCCAAAGGATGTGTTGTGACTTTGCTTCCAAACCCTATTCCATGTGCCAGAAGGGCAGTAGGACCTGTAAGGACAAAGTTACCCTAGTGAGGAACTGTCTTCGGCTGTATACAAATACTTTTAAGAACACACATCCAGGCACAAGGTCCTCAAGGGCCCAAAGCTCATTGTGGACAGACTACTATTTATAAAACTGATCCTGGCCCTACCTCTGAAGCAAGAAGCCTCAGAAGGAACATCCCTACACCTTCTCTCCCATTCTATTACACAAAACACCCTGTTCAGAAAAACATAAGAACAACAGAGAAAATCTAGGCAGCTGTCCTACCAACGAATGTACTGTCTTATGAAGGCAAGTACAATGGTCATTTCACTTCCAATACATTTTATTTAAAACTGCTTGCAACTAAATAAGAAAAAGCTTGCATTTCAATCTGAACACTAATTAGGTACAAATATTTTACTACTTTGTTAAGTCTTGGTTTTAGAGACTTAGTATAAGGACTGCATTAGAAAAAGCCTTCACATGTTGGAGTCATGTGCCAAGCAGTATTTTGGACAGATGATGCACTACCTGCTAAGTTTTTGGTTTTAACAGTCTTTCTCTTCTCTTGTCTCTTATTTTCTTTTCTCTTCTCTTTCCTTCCCTTCTCTTCTCTCCTGATACTTCCTCCTTGGCCTGAATTGAGGAAGGATTTTGTGTAAAGAAGTACAATGTCATCTGACAAAAAAATCCTTGCGGGAATTCCAAAAGAAACTGAAGGCAGGATTTGCCTCATGGGAGTTTCATTTCTGCACATTTGACTCATTTCAGATGTATTCTAGGAAATAACCGTCTTAGTGTTTAGCTAGAATCTGCCCCGAGAAGTGCTATATCTACATGAACTGCCCTGATTACAAGCAAAGGCCTTTATTAGGCAACTGAGAATTTACAATTATTCTGCAACAGAAACAGGAAGAGAAGTAGAGGGCTACCACTGTCAAGTTCAAGAATGTTCACAACTCTGTAACCATTTCACCTAACAATGACGAAAGGAAGGAAGATCAAGGCCTGCCCTTCTACAGCTCTTAAACCACAGTGATGTATTAGAGAACAAAAGTGAAAATAAACAAATACATTCCATTAGACAGTGTCTTTTATGCACTTATCACTACTCTTGACGCTCAGCTACGTATACCTAGGCCAGTCTTGCAGTTGAGCTGAGAGTACTTGCAATTGTTCATCTTGCTTTTGTACATACAACGCTTTTAATAGAATAAGCTAGATACCTAACTGTGCAGAACATGCAAACCGACAACCCTCTCCTCAAAATACTTGTCTTCTGCTGCCACTCTGATGAGGAAGAGTGAGCCTGAAATTCTATATTTACAGCCTTCCTTCTGAAGCTTATGGGCAGAAGAGGGCCATGTTATCTTATATCAGCCAAATTTATAGCAACGATGTTCTGCCAGCACTGTGTCCTGGTGAAAGATCACAAGGATAAGCAGGTATTTTATAAAGCATCCTAGTACATTATATTTAACTTTGCATTTTCAAGCCACTAATCCAACACCTTATGATTGGAAAGAACTGGGTATCAAACAGGACTTGCAGGGCAAGTTTCACAATATTTTACAGATCTTCTCCTCTTAGATTTACAGAGTATTCAAATGCTGCAGGGTACGTATGCAGTATACTTTCCTGTTACTAAATTACAGGGACACAGATTTCTAAGATAGGACAACTGTCTGCAGGTCCCTTCAAAACATCCAAGTACTTTACAAAGCAAGATGTCTTATTAACCCACCTGCGCATATAGCAGCAATCAGGCCTTTCCTGCTTTCCTGGTCCTTCAAAACATCTTTCACAGCAGCAGACTGTAAAAATAAGCCATATCACAAGTCATTGTTTCAGGTTGATTATTTGAAGCACAGTTGAAATGTTTTCCATTGCAAATTCATAAAAAGTTTTACAAAGAAAACCAACAAACAACTCTCCATCCTGTTTCAGGACAGAGGACAATGAAAACACTAAGAAGGGTAAAATCTGAAACCAATAAAACTTGCCCTGCATAAAAGATGGTTACTCTACGGCCACAGGAAGTACTTGTTTGAGAACTTCATATAAGGGAAAGAGTATTCATGAGCTACTTCCCGATAGTCTCTATCATTCTCAAAAAGATTTAGATGGGATATTTGTCTCATATTCCAGGCCCTAAAAACTATGTGATACCATATAACTCCTACCTGATAGATCGAATTGTTCGTCTGCCTACCTTCCACAAAGTGTTTATACCATCTCTAAAACAGCTCCCATCAGAGATAGAATTCTTGAGCTAAAGAATACAGACCCCTGTGGGTTCAGCTTGTTTCACGCTTCATAGAATTAAATATTCATTTGTGATAATTACATCTTTGTATAATTATGAACAGGGACTTCCCCACAATACAGAGCATCCTTCCTTTTTTACTCTGCTTGGCTAGGTACGCCAAGACACCAGAATCTTACCTCTGACAAGTTCTGAGCTCCAAGGTTACCTCCAGGCAAGACCACGACATCATAAGGCCCCTGAACAAACAGAAGATAAAACTTAGCACAGTTCTGTAGAGCAGAGGCTGGTATATTCATTGCATTGTTTTGAGGCCATTAAAGCCAAGCCAGGTGAGAAGCAAAGGGATCTATCTTTTCTTCCACTGAAAGATAACGATTTTCAGAGGAAAGAATCAGTTCCAATAAAAGGAATAAAATATTGTTTCCCATACCAGAAAGAGTCTATTCTTGATACAGTCTGTCTCAGAACCACATTTTAAGCCTTTAAGAAGTTAAAGAGTTTCATCAGGCAAATGACAGTTCTGCATTCAGAGGACAAGTATTTTTGCTGCAAGCTTACTACACAGCTCTAACTGTATTTAGCTTTCCATCAGTTTTCTGTTGTTCCAAATCAAGGTACATTGTTGGGCCATCTGACTAACATGAAAACAAAGCTCAAAGTTTGATGCTTTGTAAAAACAAATACCTGTTCAGAATTCAGTGATGCTTTGTAAAAACAAATACCTGTTCAGAATCCAGTGATCTGTCTGATCGCAGCACGCTGTGAAGCAGGGCTACGCTAGTGGAGAGAATTGCAGAATGTGTAGTTCTGTGAGTTACTGCTGCACAAAAGCCAGCGTGCAACGCATTTCTAAAGGTAATGCAGGAACTTTCCAAATTCACTCCTGAAACTGTGAGAAAGGCCGTACTAGTCATTATAACAGATCAAGGCGACCAACCTCTTTTCTGGCATCTTCTAGACTGGCATCAGGACAAATGAAGACATCACGACTGCACTGCACTGGTTCTTTTCCTGTTAGGCCTGCAACAGTCACCTTGATCTAACAGAAGAATACATATATCATTACAGTTCAAGAAAATACATTAATTTATGGGATTTTTCTTAGGTGTTAGCTCTAAAGTAGCACGCAGAACAACCTGAGCAATCCTGAAAGCTGTCAAACACAGAGCAACACTTAAGTTTCCCCAAGCGGCAGTGGTATTCACCTGGAGATTGACAAACACCCCTAACAAACAGTTCAACTTTTCAAACAGTACATTTAAAGAATATCTGATCCCACAGGTTTTAAAGAAAACAAAACAACTCAACCAAGACTAAGTAGATCAGGCAACGAATTGAAGTCTCTCTGCAGGTTCCAGTCATTCTCAAAAACAATTATGGTATGTTAAATTCTCTCTCTTCACTTTGAGATACCCGGCTGTAATATCACAGATGTGCATAGCATAGCACACATTCACTAAATCAACAGACAAGCTCGAGCTTCTCATGGCACCCAAAAAAGGAAGGAGGACATTCATGGAATGACAAAGGCGGAAGGAGAAGGTAATTTTATTTTGGTGATTTCTATACGTGGGAAGTTGGTGTTCATTTTCATGTCTAATTAGATGCTAACATTGTGTATCACTACAGGTGCAAAAGTAGCTAACAGCACAAGGAATGCCACTAGAGAGAATTCAGCTTGAGAAAAGAATTTTAAAAGTAGCTCCAGAAGAGGTAGGTAAGGTCATGCACCTGATGAGTACAGAACTGTTCAGACCCCTACAGAAAAGCACTTTCTGGTCCTATGCATGGAAGTTGTTGTGTTTTCTGACAGAATAAGATTTACTTGAAACATCTGCTCTAGTTTCCACCAGCCTCATACTTCAAATGTTTATCTTTTGCACAAATGGTGTCTGGTAATGCATGCCTATTTGGAGTATGGCATAGATACTTGCTAACCAGAAAGAGGACATAGATGACTTTTCATCCCAAACAACAGACTAAGCCCTCGAACGCCCAACAAACACAAGCTCGAGGCAAAGATATGCACTTGAACAAATGCCCATTAAAAGATTTTTCATTGTCTGCATACTCACTCCAGCTCTTCTCATAACATCAGTGGGGATGACAGTTTCCATTTCCTCTGCTCCTTTTGCCAGAATCACCAATGCTCTTTTTGAGGCCATGTCTTATAGTACACCGCACAAAGAGCTACTATCAGGCAAGAAATCTGTGAAAGAGCTGGGAGGAGGTGGAGAATGAAAGAGAGAGAAAGGTGGTTAGAGGGCAAATAACCTAGTACAAATCCTTCTTAACAGTGAAGTTTAACAGTAAGAAATTTGCATTACCTTTCACCTATACCCTCTCAAAATAAGTTCACTAGCTTTAAGGAAGATTCATAGCAATCCTATTTAAAGAACTTTTTACAAAGGATACATTGTGAATTAAGAGATTGAAAAGTTTGTCCAATGGGAGGCAGAGCACATCAGCATCAGCACAGGAAACAGCCTGACCTAAACAAGACATTACATGACTTGAGTCTGCCAGAGAGAAGGCTTCAAGGTGGGTGGCAGGGTTGTTTTCAGTTTGCACACCCTCCCTCACTCACACCCAGACTACTCACTCCTAACCAGGGTCAGGGTTTATTAAAAGGGTTTATGTGAGCTTCGACCTCACGTCTGGTATTTAGTTTCCACACAGCACGCTCCATGAAGAGTTTCCTGTGACTTATAATGACTCGACCAGTGCCTCTGCAAATCTGAGCAATAGATTTTCTGGGTATTTCACGGTTTTGTGGGGGAGAAAAGCATATGCACGTGTGATGGGGGAGCAGGCCACAGAATTGAGCAAATGGAACAAACTAGGTTTAAGAATTTTTTTTAGCTCCTAAATTCACATTGAGGTGTATAGCCAAATTTCCATTATAAGGTTAAATTAAATTAATTTTAACTACATCACATAAAACACACATTAACTCATGCTAGTCTGACAGAAGTCTGTGAAAGCATCTGTGGTGTGAGAGAAGGCATTTCACAGTTCATCCACTCTATGAGACAGGGATTTTTTCCTATACAGGGAATTTCCACACACAAGTGCACATAGCACCTGGGGGCGCTTCATAAAATAAGATCCACATTTAGTTGCCTAGACCAAAGAAATCCACCCCTCCACCTTGTATTTTCACTGTTAGTCCCATTGAGAAAGAGGCTGTTCCTGGAACGCAGTAATATACAGCAAAAGGTCCTGCAGCATGTAGAACTGGCCTATAACAGACTAATTCTGTGAGTCTAATCCTACTTTCAGTGCAGTTTTCTGTACTGCCAAACACAAGGCCAACTGAGCTGAGTACACTCAAATCATAGACGTTAGCAATTACTCCAGGAGAGCCTGGAGATACTTCAGAGCTGCTCTTCTGGAAGGCATATGTTGACTCTGCAAAATTAGCTTCCATATAGACTTGACTACCTAGCAATAGACAGCCTAAGGAGCCTCAAGGCTGAAATACTGCACTTGCTTCTTAACGTAGATAAACACTGTAGATAGGTAGTTTGTATTCAAGTTGTTAGTTCTTTAGATGCAAACGGGCATCTGATCCTGAAAGCTTTTCTATTTCCCCGACCTAGCAAGATGCAGTCTCTCCCTATGATCTGTAAACATTTCTCATCATATACTCCATAGATTAGTAGTCTTCTTTACGTAGGTGCATGTATAAATACTTGCCATGCTGTACACGTTACCAGAGTAAGATTAAGCTCTCCAACAAGGCAGAGTCAAGTTACACAGACATAACAGCCACTTTATTTAATAAGCCATCTACACATGCCTTAGAAAGTCTTCCGTTTGCTTCTCAGTGCTGGCATGTGCACGGGCCACCCCAAACCTTTAGGCTGAATGTATCTTCTTACACGGGTAAGCACATATTTCTTAAGGTGGTGACTTCTGGCAGGCAGCAGAAGCAGAAACTCTAGAAAGGCTGGCTGAAAAATCACACCCTTCAATGCTCTGACCAACAGGTACCAGAAGCAGGAGAGCTTTTGCAGATTATCAGCTCAGCCAGTCCAGAGAAATGCCCGTGTCTCTACATATTCATGCATTTATTTTAAAACCTGGCACCATTTGACGCAGTTCAAGTGCGCAACTCAAATTTCAGGAGGCCGCAGCCGGTGCACGGCCAGGCCGAGGAATCTGCCATGGCGCCCGTCGGAACAGAAACCAGGGAGGCAAGAGGGGCCTTCCCAGCCGCCGCTCTCCCGGCCGGCCCGCAGGCCACTCCGCACACCCGCCACCGTCCGCAGGCGGCGGCCGGGCCCGGGCCGCTCTTCACCCCGCGCCCGCCACCCTCCGGGGTCCCCGGGCGGCGCCGCGGGCTCCTCCGGCCACAACCGCCGCAGCCGCGACTCACCTCAGGCCACGGGCGGACGGTGACGCAGCCGCGCGCTACGGCGGCGGCCCCGCCCCTGCGGCTGCGGCGGCCCCGCCCCCCTCGGCTGCGGCGGCCCCGCCCCCCGGCCCGCCCCCCGCGGCTGCGGCGGCCCCGCCCCCCGGCCCGCCGGCGGCCCCGCCCCCGCCGCCCCCCGGCTCGGCGCCTCGGCCTCGACCTCTCTGACGCGGCCCCACGCTCCCTGCGGTCAGTTTTTTCCCTCACGCTCCTCCGGAGCCCGGCGCGCTGACAGCACGACCCACCTTCGCTACCTCAGCCGCAAGGCGCACACCTGCAGTTTCAAAGACTGGAACAGCGTTAGCTCTCGCCTCGAGCCAGCCAGCTTAACCTCTTCCTGCCTAGACGCCTTAAAACAAGCTTCTTGTGCTTTTTCTCAGGCAGCCCTCGTACTTAAAAGGTACTCTCTGTCAAAAAGTGCTAAACTAATTCATTATCCTCCTCCAAATTCCATCTAAAACTTTTAACCGCATCTCAGTTTCCCGGATACATGGTCCATTGACAATGCCCATTGCTCTGTGGCAGAATTTTTTCCTAGCTTTCTTAAGGAGAAATTGCAGCGTTTTGAAAGAGAGAAAGTGCTGTCAAAAGGACCCTTCAAGACTACAGGGAGCCCTGGTTTGAAAAATAGCTCCTTGCAGGAGCTGGCCATTCCTTCAGGGGTCTGCTTCCCAGCTCGCGGACCTGCTAGAGCTCTGGCAGAGAAACACACGTCTGTGTCGCGCAACAAGAGAGCAACTTCCAGGGGACAAACGCGAGACGCTCTAGACGCTTTCCTGGCACGCCTGAAGGCATCTGCTGCCTTGCCTCAGATGGCAAGAGTGGAGAGCTCGCATGTACTAACCAGGCTGAACTTGCGTCCTACGCAAATCTATGTGTATGCCAGCTAACCTGAGTGTTTGCTTGTGAGGTATCATGTATGCTGGAAGGCTCTTTTCTCACTCTCTGTTTTCCTTCCTATTTCCTTCTGCTGCTTCCATGTCCAGCTGACTGCAGATAGCCGAGAGGGTCTCCACAAGTTCCGCAGGTAGCCAGCCCCAGTGAAGCACGCCTCGTATCTTACAGGATACATGAAGATTATCGTACTCTGCAGGCCCCAGAGCACATTAAGAACACTACCCTCGGCTACGGCACGCGCACCAGGCAGCCTGGCCACCGCAACACGAGCTCACTTTAGATTAACTGCAGTTTTCAAGGAACGAGCGCCTTGTTTTCTAAGCTCGGCTCCTACCCTTGCACATCCCGAGGCACGCAAGCAAAGCACGTCTTTCAGCGCGAAGCCCAGCTTTGGTACAGGGGCGCGGGGCGAGGCGGAGCGGGGCCAGGGCCGGGGCCGGGGCCGCCTCGCCTTGCCCAGCCCGGCCCGGCCTCACCGTCCGCGGCCTCGCCCGCCTCACTGCGCGCCTGCGCCAGGCCCCGCCCGGGAGCGGGCAGGGATTGGCTGAGGGGACGCGCGGGGGCGGCGCCTGGACGCTGACCCCCGACCCCCGACCCCCGACCCCCGACCGGGCTGCGCTCTGCGGCCAGGGAGAGGCTCCGCGTCGCGGCCTGCCGCCGTCCCTGCCGGTGCCCGATGTGGCCCTGGCTGCGGTTCAAACCCGTCGCTTCTTCTCCTACCCACCCAGAGGAGATGGGGACCAGCGTGTTCCCTTCCTCGCCACCGTGGCCGCAGCCCTCTGTCGTGACTCGAGTGCCTTGGCCGTCCTGCGGCTCTGAGCAGCCCTCGCTGCCTTCTGGGCTTTTCCAGCGGGTGCTTTCCCTCGTGCTGTGCCTGGAAGAGGACACAGCGATCTTCCCGCTGAGGCAGCTGCTGAGGCCGCTCCCAGCCGCTTCCAGGTGCTGGGCAGAGCGCAAGGACTGCTTCGTGCATCTTGCAGGGAGGCCTAGGAGCTCTCAGTCTGTGAAATACCGTAATCCTGCAGCCGTCCTTTAGTAACTGTTCGAGCTGGCCCTTACCACGTATTTATGCAGTCAGAAATCTCACTGTGCCTTTGGGGATTTCAGAATTTGGTGCTGGTTATTTTAGACTGTCTCTCAACTCAGTCAAGCTCACGTCCGAGTTCTCATCCGGTCTAGGCCAAGGCTTTGCTATCCTCCTGGCTCTGTATCATCGGCACATCTGCGCACAGTGTGATCCACTGTCAGTAGATGATAGCACAGATTGCACTGCTGATAAAAAAAAAAACAATTAACAGGCCAGGAACCAAGAGACTTCCACATGGGTACCCCAATACATCCTCGACAGCGACCTTCACTAAGTGCTCTCTCAGCATGGTCAGCCAACGGTTCTGCGCTCACCTTACCTAGTTTCAGTATGTTTTCCCAGCTTACTTAGCAGGTACGCTGTTGAATGATGTGAAAAGCTTGGTGAAAGTCAGGGTTGTGAGGAGTTTACTGCCTCTCTGCTCTCCACAAGGCCTGCAATATTGTCATAGGAGAAAATTAGACTGGCTGGTACGACTCCTTGCTAACAAAGACATAGTATTTACCTCCTTGCTATCTTTTTGGTGCTTACAGAACGCCTGACTATTAATTCAAAATCCAGCTTTTCCTTCTGTCTCGCCTCGTCTGCTTTAGTCACCCTGGCTTAAATCAGTGTCTGGCTTAAATCTGTCCAGTGAGGGATGGAGCATCTCGAAGGCTTTCAGGGGCCAGGGCACGGCCCTCCGAGAGATGAACCACCTGCATCCTCCGGGGCTCCGGCTGCAGCTCACCCCCTCTGCCTTCCCGCGGCCGCAGCGGGCTCGCGGCCGGGCCTCCCCGCGGGGGGCTCCGCGGGACTCGCCGGCGCGCGGCGGGGGGGCGCCGCTGCCCGGCAGCGCTGAGGCGGCGGCGGGCGCTGCCCGGCAGCCCCGGGGGTCGCGCCGGGGGGCGGAAAGCCCCGCCGGCCGGGGTTTCCCCGCCGCCCCCGGGTGACGCACGGGGCGGCCGGGGGCGGCCGCTAAGGGCCGGCGCCCGCCGCCTCGCGCGCACTCCCCGCCGCGCCCGACCCCATGCGAGCGGCCCCGGCCCCGGCCCCGGCCCCGGCCGGCGGCGCGCTCCTGCCGCTGGCGCTGCTGCTGGCGCTGCCGCTGGCGCTGCGCCCGGGGCCGGCGGCCGCCGCGCCGTGCACCGCCACCTGCCCGGCGGGTGAGGGCCGGGCGCGGGGCGGGACGGGACGGGACGGGACGGGACGGGGGGCGGCGGCGGCGGGGCGGCCCCGCGGCAGCCACCGTGTGTCTCGGCCCGCAGGTACCTTCGTGCTGAGCGCGGGCTGCGGGCGCTGCCGGCAGTGCCCGCCCGACACCTTCTCCAGCGCCGCGGGACAGAGCGGCTGCACCCTCTGCCGCAAGTGCGAAGGTACCGGCACCTGCCTCCGGGGTGGCGGCGGCGGGGGGCTCCACCTGGGGCAGCGGCGGCGGGGTGACCCCCTCCGGGGTGGCAGTGGCCGTGGGGTGACCCCCCTACGGGGTGGCAGTGGCGGCAGCGGGGTGACCTCCGCCCGGGGCAGCGGTGACAGCGGGGTGACCTCCCTCCAGGGTGGCAGCGGTGGTGGGGTGACCTCCCTCCGGGGCGGCAGTGGTGGCAGCGGGGTGACCTTCGCCCGGGGCAGCGGTGACAGCGGGGTGACCTCCCTCCGGGGTGGCAGTGGTGGTGGGGTGACCCCCCTCCGGGGCGGCAGTGGCGGCAGCGGGGTGACCTCTGCCCGGGGCAGCGGTGACAGCGGGGTGACCTCCCTCCAGGGTGGCAGCGGTGGTGGGGTGACCCCCCTCCGGGGCGGCAGTAGCAGCAGCGGGGTGACCTCCGCCCGGGGCAGCGGTGACAGCGGGGTGACCCCCTCCGGGGTGGCGGCGGTGGCAGGGTGACCCCCCTCTGGGGCGGCAGTGGCGGCAGAGGGGTGACCTCCGCCCGGGGCAGCGGTGACAGCGGGGTGACCTCCCTCCAGGGTGGCAGCGGTGGTGGGGTGACCCCCCTCCGGGGTGGCAGTGGCCGTGGGGTGACCTCCCTCTGGGGCAGCGGCAGCAGCAGGGTGACCTCTGCCTGGGGCAGTGGTGACAGTGGGGTGACCTCCCTCCGGGGTGGCAGTGGGGTGATCTCCACCTGGGGCAGCAGGGTGAGCCCCCCTCTGGGGTGGCAGCAGCGGTGGGGTGACCTCCCTCCGGGGCAGTGGCACTGGGGTGACCTCTGTCCAGACAGCGCAACAGCAGGGCGATCTCTATCCAGGCGGCAGAGGCACCGACAGCAAGCCACAGCACTGAGCCCTGCAGCCGGGCCCGCTGGGGGAGATGAGCTTACACGTGCTTCTGTTACCTAACGTGGGATAAAATAATTTGTATTAATTTGTCATTTCATTGCGAGTGAAAAATATCTCTGGCAAAATAACGTGATGCACCTGCTGAACCGCTCTCTAAAGTGATGGTTTAATTTTTCTAAGCGGGTTGAGCAAAGGTCTTGGGCCTCTGCTACCCTGTGCTTTGGGACTGAATGTATATATAACATGGGAGTTGTTTCCACCTTTCAGGAAGATTCAGGTATTTAAGAGAGTGTTCATCAAAAAGTGATGCCGAATGCACATGCAGGGACGGGTATCACTGCAGTGGAGATGGCTGCTCCCGCTGCGACAGAAACTGTGGCGTGGGTGAGGAGAACACAGGGAGCGGTAAGGTCACCTTTCCCCATTGGCTTAAGCCTCCTGTGTCCGCTGCACTGCACACAACATGGCCTCTCACCCAATGCAGAAAGGGGAGCTGTAAGGACCTCACACGATAAAAGCTGCCAGCACTGCTAAACAGTTTGCATACTACGTGGAGCAAGCATAGACATGCTCACCAAAATCTGAGGCCTCTGGAGGCTCAAATCACATCTGCATTAGTTCCCTTTGCCTGGCAGCTGCCTCATGGCCAGCACATGGGAAACAGAGCTGGGAACTCTGGAGTTAAACGTGAGCTGCAGCAGCTTGTGCTAAGTTGGCTCAGTAGCCAACTATTGTACTAGTCCACAGCTCATGGGGATGGACACAGGGAAAGACTTACCTTGTGTACTCAAAGCAGCTTGTAAAACATTAACTGATGACAAATCTTTATGAATGTGGATCGTAGTTATTCTACGAGCAGGCAATAACAATGTTTCATGTGTTGTTTTAAATGGTCCTCTTATGTAAATAGTGCATGTCTGTCCTTGTCTGTTGAAGGCTGCCAAGCTTGCCGCTATGGAACTTTTAACGATCAACCCAATAGCTCCTGTAAAAACTGGACAAAGTAAGTAATCAAAAAATAAATGATACTGCTATTGCACTTGACTGAATTCATTTCCATGACTTTGTTTGTTTTTACTTTACATATTTTTCAGATGCTCTGCAACTGAGGTTCTGAAGCCTGGAACTACAGCAAAAGATGTGGTTTGCAGGCACACTTCAGATAGTCCTGCTTTAGCCACTACTCTAGCTACCACTTCTCCTGCATTTCCATTTTCTATCACTGTGCCAAGTGAGTCATCACATAATATTGTTTAATTACAGCTAAAGAGTTATGACTTTTTTTGAAACATACTGTAGCTCGCAGACATTTAAACCAAGAGTACCTTCTTATATACATTTCCAGTATTGCAAACTAATACAGAAGCAGACATGTTGAGATGGTGACAAGGAAGTTGGCTAATTCAGCTGCAGTAGAATTTTGTTCTGTGACACTTAAGAGAACACTGTTTGCCTCCTAGGGAAGGACCTCCAGATGGATATCATCAGAATTTCTCTTGCTGTAACTGGGCTGTTGTGCATACTGTTTCTGCTCCCTTTGTGCATATGCTTCAGCATCTGGCAGAAAAAGAAACTACATGCTGTCTTCAAGAAAAGTAAGATAGACATACTCTCCAGTTGAATTTTTCTTTTTGAAACTAGACAGAAATTAAGAATCCAGGTTTAAGTGCCTTTAAAAGATAGTTACAGATAACTTGACGGTTTTCTTTGGAAGTCAGATACAGCAACTGAAAGGAATCTGAAGTTTTGGAATTTTTATTACAGTCAACTCTCAATTATCTGTGGCTGTTTTATCAATGTTGCAGGTTAACTGTGACCACATCCATAGAGGTGAAAAAGAGCTCAGCTGAGCCTTGCTTATCCAGTTTTGTTTTTTTATTCCCCAGTACCATCCCTGGCACGTGTGGCAGTAGCGCTTTCCAGTTCTCTCGGCTCAGAAATAGTACCTAGAGCGCTCAGGCTCTGGGCCATAAGGCCAGCTAACACACAGCACCAACTATACTGCCTTTTGTTGTGCTCTGTGGGCGTCTCTGCACTTTGCCTTCAGTAAAAGAGGGAATATCAAATCAGGACATGTTGCTACACAGACCCAGAGCCAGTTTGAATCTAGAACTGCCCTCTGCTAGCTAATAAGCCCTCCGGGGAAGCTCTGGAGTTGGGCAGAGAAGAGGTGAAAAGTGTATTTTATCAGCTCCGGTTTGGCGCCACCTAAAGGCTCTTTTATATTTGCAGTGAACTCTGCAGTAAGTTTTCCCATTATTTGTAGAATACCAGTTAGCATTACTCTGTATAATGGAAAGCAACTGTAATCATAAGTTAGACTAATAGAAGTACTTATTTACAGCTTCCCACGGGTTACAAAGAAGCACCTCCCTCTCCCCCCCCCCCACTCCTTTGCAGCTGACACTGCAGCATGAAATTACACAGGAGACTACTGTCCCCAGGAAATAGCTTTCTGAGATTTACTGTTGAGGTTGGCTACCCAACCTATTTACTGTGGTGTAAGCTAGGGCTGAACGTTTGTCAGCTGCCCTCGGGGTAGTTCCATGTGTGGGAACAGATCAAATGCTGAGCATTCACAGCCTTCTCTCAGATAAGTTTAGCATCATCTGTGACTCTCTGTGGATATTCTTCCCTCACCCTTCCTAAGAAGTACTACCATTTCTGTACTTGGCACTTGAATGCACTTGGATGCAGGTTTCTCCAGAAAGGCATGATCAAAGAAATTTGTTTTGTACTTCTTTCATTTTGATTTTGAATTCCCCCAATAAATGCAGTGGAATTCTAGACATAACATGCTAATACATCCAATTCCAGGGCTTTAATGACTATTCATTGGGTGTGTGCAATTTTTATTTACCTAAAATAAGTATTCCATTATTTTAAATTATTGCCTTAGAGACACTTTTACATCCTTTCACCATTCTTCTGTTGTATTAAAAGATTATCAGGTCTCCTCACTTCTTTTCCCGTGGGAAGAGTATACAGTCCTTGCTCTTCCTGGAAGTGTACCCTTGACACAGTTTGTCATGTTTCAGTGCTTTCCAATCTCATTATAACACTGATTTTCTCCAGACAGCATTTATACCTTCCCTACAGACTAGAGGAAACAAACTAAGATAACTGAAAACTCAAAATATGAAATCCCAACAAAATGAATGCTTTTTTTCATGTCTCCACTTCTCAGCTTTTTAAATGCATCCGTCATTACTTCTCTCTATATATGCTGCCAATGTACTTTGTATATTGTTCATTTGTTTGATTATATACCCTTTGATATGTACTCCTCAAGTACAGGGTTGTTAGTTAGCAAAAGCAGATTAATTATCCTAATTATCTGAAAGCCAAACATTTTAGCCACAGAATCTTAAGACTCATCTTATAAACAGTATCTGAATAAGCGTGTACCTGTTCTTCTATAGCACACAGTTAAATCTTACCTGGTATTTTATTAAAAAAAGTGGTAATGTAAAGTCAACCTTTGAACAGGCAACTAGGAAAAACACCAGTTTTTTCTTTCCTAGGGATAAAGGCTTGATCCTCTAGTGTGATTCTGATTATAGGAGAAAATAGCATTACTCCAAAAATCTAACAATTCCACGTTGTTCACTCTTCCTTTCATCCCTGTGGCAAAGAAAGCGCTGGCAGCCCCTTGTGCATTGGGGAAAACAAAGTATGATAAGTTAACGTATCAGAAATATCTTTGTAGAGGAACAATTTAAGATCCTGCTGACGTCCTGCAGTTGTGACTGAAGGGTGGAATAAGATGGCTGGATGAATTCAACAGAATGTGAACATTTGCTCTTTTCCATTAGTGCATACCACACTTGAACAGTCAATTCAGGAAGATGATGCCTGCAGCTGCCGCTTTCCTGAGGAAGAACAAGGTGAATATCAGGACTGTGGCAAATCCACAGAATTCAGAGATCCTTTGGTGAATTAGGAATTAGACTGTCTATGTCAGCCAAATTCTTATTTCCTTTGAGAACACAGGACAAAAACCCGCTTACATAATAGAAAGGGTATCAGAATCTGTGAATTTCAGAATGCTGAACAGCCCAGCCAGTAAGGAGAAAGTGGATCTTTTTTTCTACTTCTTAAAAACAAACAAACAAAAAGCAAACCCACCAAATGAAATCAACCAAACAACAAAAAACCTGTCCCCCTCCCCCAGGAGTTTGTTGACTTTCTTCTCCTCCCAGTAATAGTATTTCTAACATACCGTACTTGATCTACGGACTTACATACGCACATCACTTAAAAGTAATAGTAGAAGGGCAGTATGGCTTTCTGGTCCCTCTTATAAATGATGTCTGGGCTATAATTTACATGTAACCTGAAAGCAAGTCTTTAAGGGATTTGTAGTGCTTAACAGAGCCACTTGTGACACTGATGGTCTGTGTATTGCCGTTACCAACCATTCTCTTGGGTTTGAAACCGCAGCTCCTCTTCAAGCATGGCTCAAACCCACGTGTTGGGTTTGGTGTACACATACAGATAGATCCCATTTCAAACTTTCAGATCCCATCAGCCCTGGATGCAGATAGCTGATCTGACCTGCACTCAGCTTCCTAGTTAGAAGCAAGGAAGATGTAAAAATCTAGAGCTGCAAAAAGTTTGATAATAGCTTGCATCTGCTGTTGTATTACACAGATTGGCTTAAGAGAGGCAGTGGAAACACTGAGAAAAGCTGTGGTTGACTTGATCTTAGAAATAGATGTTACCATGCAGCTGGACTGCAACATCTTGAAGCCTACATCATTCAACTTTGATCTTTCAAATGATGTAAATATGTTATGTACTTTGCAGATGTGGTAAATGTACAATGTGATACATTTCTGTTACTATTTTTGTAACTCTGAGGTTGGAAAGATTTTAACATCAGACAGTGTATCTGTCTTTTTGATCAATTACTGTTACCTTAATTTTAAAAGAGAAAAAAGAAAATGCATGTTTGAGTCATGGCATTGGCAATTATACTTCTAACCTTTTACAAAACCAAACAAATATCTTATTTCTGCAGTACATGTTATTTGAAAATAGAATGAAAACCCAGGCACATGTTATGTAAAGGGTGATTTTTTCCCTGTGACTTAAAAGAATGCCGTTGTGCGTGAAGAATGACAGGCTATCTTTCCGTTCAACAGAAGATTAAGATAGAAGAAGAATATTTTCACCAAACCACACTTACTCGTTTTGATAAGCTTATATATAAGTGTTTTAACAAACCAGCACTGTGAGAAAATAAACGTAGTACTGAAGCCTGGACAGCAAAGTTAACTATATTTAAATAAAATTTATTTTTTAAAACCCTCCCCCAGGTCTCCTTGCCTCTCTATTGGTACTTTCAACCAGATATATGCAAATATTACATTTTACAACAATGCACCTCTTTCAGCCACAGAAGCAGGGTAAAATACTTGTTAAATTTATACTCTTTCTATGAAATAGTTAAATTATGTCTACAGAGTAGACACATATTTATAAATAAGAACCAAGAAGCCCTGAAGAGACTGAAAGATAAGTTATTTTCAAAAGTAAAATAAATCATAGTACAAACGCAAAGGGAAGACTGGGGCACTTTCTAGAAGGATTGCAGCGCTTACTTGCTACCAGAATGACAGCAGCGCTAAATTTTATTTGGCAATCATCAAACTGAATACATACAGGTGAATTAAGTTGTTTTGCCAGTGCAGGTGTTTTCATAACAAAAGCAACACTGTAAATACTAAGATGGCTGGAGCATTTAGTAGTTTTCAGTTTTATACAATATTCAAATTCTATAAGTTAGGGATTTTTATAAAGATTTGAAATTATAGCCATAGATTCATGGACTATCTTTGAACATAATTTGTCATTGTGATCATTTGCCTTCACTGTGATCACATAGGGCAAATAAATTAGAAGCTTGTTTCCATTCTAAATCTCACAGAAAAGTACTGAAGAGGTTGCTTACATCCTCCTTTTCATTATGCGTGTAACAGAGACGGCTGTAATGCCACTGTCAGCAGGCTATGAAAACGCAACGTGCAGACTCATCACTTAAATTTGTTCAAAAGTTGGCACTACCGAAAAGCCACATATTTGCAGTTTCCTTGAATTTTTAAGAAATTGTTCGTTTGTCTTCTGAAAAATTGCACTGCAGCTAATAAGACTTCACTCTAATTAATGTGAGGATCAGTATAAGTTGCTAATACACAAATCACAAAAACAGGAATAGCGCAAGCATCTGATCTAATCATTCATGAAGCCTTTTTTCTTTTTTTTTTTGTTTTTTTTTTTTTTTTGAGTATTTTGTTCTCTCAAGCTTTTATTAAAAATGGAGTATATTAAGATTTAGGGACTATCTTTTAATCTAAAAGAAGAGAACATTGTTTTCATTAGATTAAAAGAAACATGGTTGTCAGAATTAATCTTCTACCAGTTTTCCTGAGCAGATTTTGTATCCAAATTTGTCTGTTGCTTAACACAGAGGATGAATAGCCTTCCTGCATGCATGCTGAACTCCGTACAATCCTTCACCCAAACAATAAGGGTGAAGGGGAACAAACTGTAACTATGTAGCTCTGATTATTGGTAATTAAGGCAGGAGGAGTAAAACGTGACTCTCTCTAACTCAAAACCAAGGCTGTGGAAAAGAAATATACAAAGCAAAAACAGTTAAAAATTATGGGATTAATTACTGCTTACATCCTTGCTTGTTTGCTCTGGCTTCTTTCTTCCACCCTAGCTTTTCAGGCTGAAGTTTGGTGGAGCAAAGGGAGGTTTAATGGGAGTCTCATCCATGTAATCAAAGAGGCCATCAGCTGTGACTGGATAACACCTGGAAAAAGGGAAAAGCCTGAATAACTACTGCAGAAAGTAACAAGAGCACTGAGAGGAGGCATGACTCAGAGAGCTAGACATGTAAACATCCTCAGTAAAGAATAATTTGTGAGGATGACAGAGGAGCTTATCTTTCCTTGTCTTTAACATTAGGTCCAAATCTTCATTGGAATTTTGGGGACGCTTTTACCTGAAGAAGTATGGAGTATTACAACATTTGTATATTGTTCCAAACTGGGGGCAGGGGGAGAGGGGGAAGGAATCTGTAAAAATTCTTTTTTTTACCTCCAAATATTAAAAAAAAAAAAAAACTGAGCCAAAAATATGTTAACAAAAATAGGACAGGTAGTCATTGTTTATCTGGCAACCTTGATCTGGAACTTAACTTGTGTAGTTTCATTTCATTCACATCCTAAAACTACTTCTTACTCATTCTTCAGACCTCTACAAACACTACTACTTGGAACTTGGCTTTTAAACTGATTCTTTGCAGAGAGTTAAACAGAAGTACTCCTCATACTGAAAGCTCTAGTTTGTTACCTGTCTTTTTTGATAGGTCATATGCATCTTGGATGCACAGGTAGCTCTTTTTGAGCTACCTGAGTAGAGAAATATTCTTTAATATCTGAATAAACTTAACATTTCACATGGAAATAATATGGGTCACTTCTAAACCTCTGAGCTGTAACTCTTGTTTGCTTTCTGTGACTTTCTCTTTTCTCAGCAGTCCTTCTCATTTATTATGTAGCAAGCAAAAAGGAACTGGGAATGCCATGATGACTTTCAAGCAGCCCAGGTGGCTGAGGATGAGGTAACAGGCCAGATGCAAGCTTTTCACTTTACCATTTGTTTTTCTTGGAAGTCAGAGAGTGTCCTTCTAGCCAGACTGTGTGTGGAGGCCTTGGTGATGTCATGCCAAAATTCGAAAGGCATGGAAAAAGGAGAAACATCCTCGTTAAAGATAAGTTTAAGCAGGGGAGCCTGCTGCCTTTTTATTGCTTCCAGAACCAGTATCATTTCCTGGCACGTTTACTCGTAGCAGTAATTGAAACCTTGGTCATCAGATGCCTTGATTTTATAGTTTCTTGGAAGACTTGTGTAGTTAAGGAAAGCAAAAGGTTTTCTGTCTCTTGCTCACTCTCGTCTATAAGTAAACAACATCTAGGTATGCTTGTGCATTTCTGTGCCCAATACTTCCAGGTAGGAGAGACTCCGAAATTGTTATAGCTCCTCTCAAGCATATAAACATACGATCATTCCTTTAAACAGAACATGATTTCTAATTTTCAGTGTTTCTACCAGATCTTTCATACTTACTCTGTCACTGCAGCAAGTGCATCTTGCTCAGTGTGAGCTCCTCAGACACCTCCTTCTGCTTCGAGATCTCTTCCTCCTTCAGATGCTCCGATTGCATATCTATTTCCTATAAGCAAAAACAAGGCTTATTGTTTAGTGAATACTGGTCTAGTTATAAGATCTCCCATAAAACAGGTGGATTATATAGAAAAATCTCTCTAACGCTGTGGAACGCTCATGAGGTTTTCAAATGGAAGCAACACTATTTAAAGAACTGAGGACACCAGATGCGTTCCTGTATATTGTGCACCCCGGGTAAAGCTACGCGCTATTTGAAACACATAACAACTTATCTTTTCCTAAAATAAAGCTAGTGGGCAGCCTTCGTTGACAGTCATTCTGATACTAACACCAAGCCCACAAACTACTCTATAGGAGATGATTCACTCTGAAGGGACTTAATACATAGGAAAAGTTATCTATTAAGCAGATAACTTGTACCCAACCACTTGCATATTATACAGGTCAAGGCCAGATGCCTTGGCCGGTATAAACGTGAAAAGCTTACATCTAGCATGCCTAACATACAAAGTCAAGGTAAATCTCACTACTAAAATGATAAAGTCTTATTCTCTCACTAAGGGCTACCTCATTTTTCTTCTCAGCTCCCAACAAGCCTTCCCTGCTATAGCAAAGATCTAAGTACCATTTAAAATATGTACCGGAACTATGTATTTTCCTGCTCTCTGCTTTCTTCAGAATCTCTCAAAGTGCTCCATCCCAATTACCAGCTACTTTGCATGTTAGCTGTGCATCAGGAACACGTCTGAGCATCCTTCTGCCGCTGGAACTGGCATGAAGATGACTATGGGATACTGTAATTGCCCTCACTGTAAATAGGAACTTTTTATATCATCTTCAAAGAAAATGGAAATTCCCTCTAACTTCAATTTGGCAAGAACTTGTTATGATATCACCTACTATGTTTCCTTTCACCTTCTAGATCTTGGATGCATGCCAGTTAAAGCAACTGATTATTGCTGCAATGCTCTGAAGCAAACTAGACTTTATTTTAATGAAAAAAAAAACCCCACCACCACCAACAAACAGCTGAACATCCTTTGAACAGTGCAAATCTCTGCTGTTTGTCCTGTTTGCATTAAGAAAATAAATCAGTTTTATTTGATTAAATGAATGCAAAACCCCATGCAAATACACCTACTTAAATTTAAGGTTGATTTATTATAGTTTATCTTACTACTGTTAAAGCTACTCTCAATCCATGTAATCTAAACTGAAACAAGACATTTTAAACCTGAAATAAATGTCCAGGATACCCATTTAAGCCAGAAACTGCAGTTTAGGTTAGATTGCCTCACTTCTCCTCTCTTGTACACCAGCATTTCATCAAGTTTAGAACAAAAGCTATTCTGGAAAAAAAAAAAAAAAAAAAAGAGGAAGGATGGCTAGAAAGGTGAAATTGACAATCTGTCTTTAACTCTAATGCTATAGAGTAGAGAAATATTTCTATAAAATTCCTTCAATATTCACAGCACTGATATTTTGTTGCCTTCTGTTTATAAAAAGTGTGAATCACTTAACCTGAAGAGAAGACTACACTGGCCTGTTAGCATACAGAAAAGGCATCATACTACTTTTACTCAGTGTAGTATTATACAGTTTTCAAAATAAGTTTGAAAATATAGAGTGCAATTCTAAAGAAAGTATATATAAGTGACTACAGCAACATTTATTTCAGTATTTAAAGCATAATATATTTTTCTTAAATTGGAACGGAAAATACTGTGACAGAAAAATAAGGGAATAGGTACACCAAAGGGGTGATGGGAGGAAATACTGTTTCCTCCAGAGGAGCTGCAACAGTGCAATTCAGCATCACAGCTGTCTCATCAACTTAAAAAGCTCATCAAAAAGCCAAAGACATTTTTTCTAATTTACATCATCATTAGTGCCAGCCTTAAAATGCATCTTTTTGATTTGCTGTGGTAACACCTCAATATGCCTATTATCTTATGGAAGCAAAGGTGTAACCAAGGAAAACGCTTGATGGTTAACTCAAAACTTATGATGGTTTCAGCTGTAATGAGAGGAAAGGAAGCTGATGTTCTGTTCAAGCACTGGAGAGGTCTGTCTCAGGAAGCCAACAGATATGAAAGTAACATATCCCTTTGTCGTTGCATCTCTAACCATTTCTGCACTCATCACTAGGGTAGCTATGATCATAATACTTCTGCTCACATGGAACCATGAGGCTGGAAAATGCGCTTGTGCGCTTTTTGAAAGTGACTGGATATACCTCAGGGAATTATGGAAAAGGAAAAGGACTTACTGTGTTGTGACAGTACTAGCCACCTTGCTGTGTTGTGACAGTACTAGCCACCTTGCTTCTTCTTCCAGTCATTCCTAATGACACAGAAAGTGAACATTACGCAAAAAAATGTTAGTATGGGGGCAGAAATGCATAGTAAACGAAGGAAATGTTGGAGGCCTCCCTCAGTATCTTGTTTCCAGGGATAGGGGTTGGCAACGGATTTTTCCCTTCTGAGCCTAACTCCCACTGGTCTGGTGAAGAATTTTTGAGAGAGGCTACAGTGGAGGTAGGATGGAATGCTATATACATGCTTTAGGCTTCGTAAAGCATCCGTCTTCTTCAGCTGAAAAGGGCCAAGAATACAGCTGAGCAGATAAAATGGGCCAGCAAAACCTCCCCATCACCTTCTCCAGCCGAGGGAAGGAGGACTGACGTAAGGACTAATACGCATGAAATGAGAGCAGGAACATAAAGGGCATCTAAAAGCTAGCTTGTGTGTTGCTTTCTGCTGAGAAGAATTGTTATGTTTCTTCTCTTGGTCTTCCACACCCTTCACCTCTTTTGCTGTCAGAAGGTTCTTAACCAGCTAGTTCTTCCACACATTAGAAGCTGTTCAATCAGCAGCAAGACCAGAAAGGGAAGAGATAGGCTCATTCTAGCACGGTCCTATGTAATATACACCCTTTACTTGTAATATACACCCTTTACTTGTAATACAGATCAGAAGCCTACACTTCCAGACGTGGCAACCATACACTTCTACGCACAGGTAGACAGTTCTTATTTGCATATCTATTCTCCAGACTCTGCTCAGAAGTCACAAGCTACTGTTGTCTGTTCCTGGCCTTACTTATAAGAAACACATGTGTAGCAGTAAGACGAAGGGCCTAAATACTGACCGTTGTTAGGAATCTTCTCATACTGTAAACTGTCTTGAGAATTCTTGCAGGGAAGCGTATATTGCTCCCATTACCTAACTCCAGTGTAGCAAGTACCATTCAGTTTGTTGGATCAGAAGGCAAAGATCTGATATCCATTTCTTTCATCTTTGTTAGTCCCTACTTTATTTATCGCTACCATCCACAGGGACGGATTTCCACTCCAGTCAAAATCGGTCAGAAAGTCAGTCAGTCATCATGGAGAAAATCAGCCAGCACCTGTTGTAGCAGGAATTCTTTGATAAACAGGAACCCATCTCTTAAACAGCAAAGAGAAGATTCTGTGTGGCCGACCGCCAACAAACACTCATTCATTTACACAATAACCTTGAAAGAACTGCTGTAAGCATCAGGTTGCCTGGTAAGACCTTGGCCAACTTTCCCCTCATTAAGTACACGTATTTGTCTCAAAATCTGAATCACTGAGCCTGCAGATTCCATTTAATTAACAGAAATATTCCAAGAGTGAAGAATTAAACAGATTATGCACTTGGAAAGTAAAGAACAAAATTAAAGTCAGCCTCTGTGAGCAATTCATTTGCTGCCTATGCTAAGTAGGATAGATAAATGATAGTGATTATTACGAGGCCTCTTTAATTAGTCAGTGGCTCCTTTCCAAGCACTGAGCTTCTATAGACCTGCCTGATATTTGTCCTCTAATATCAATTGTGGGAGAGTTAAAAACTACATTATCTTGCAAAAATGAGCCTGACTAGTGATCCTAAGCCTCTGTGTTTTGTAAAAACACAAAGAAAACGTTATACAAGGAATGGGAAAAATCCAGACAGAAAAAAATACTGAAAAGTACAAGGACACCTCTGACAAAATTGCTTTTGTTCCGTTCCCATTGTGGATTCCAGCCCTTATTCTCTTGCTCCTGCAGATAATGAACCAGGGCACCATCTTTAAAGACAGAAGAATCTTGATAAATTTCAGATAAAATGGTTTGTAGCAAAGAACTAATGAGCAAGAGCACAGCACAATTAACCGAGTGTGAAACAGTCAAGTGCGGAAAATCCAGAGGACAACTCCTATGGTTCATCCATCCCCTGTGAATTGGAATTGCCAATTATTCTGCAATTCTTCACTTTGAGCCAGAAAGAATGCAAGAGGAGAACCTATCCTGCCCACCCCACTACCCAACCTGCTAAGAAAAGAAAGGATCAGCAGGATATTGCTGCTTCCCTTTTTGACTTCATTATACTGTCTTTAAAAAATTGGATTTGAAGACTTAAGAGCCAGAAATATCAAAGCAAAAAGTTCACTAAAATCCTCAGATAGATAGATGGTTGTATGGGCAGCACCAGGACAGTAATTTGTATGAAAAAAACCCTCTCAGTTAGCTACTTAATATAAAATAAACAACAAACTAAGTTTAAGAGCAGAACAAGAGTGAAAAAGTTCTAGTGTACAGCGGTCGCCTAGTTCTGCAGCACCATTAGCTTGATAATTTTCTATTATAGCCTAAATTAAACCTCAGGAAAACCATGCTATTGTTTAAAAAAGAAAAATAGAATACCTAGTGCTAAAATTATGAAAACACATATTCTATATAACAACAGTATTTATGCAAAAGTCTAAAAGATATCAAGATACCCTAGCATAGAGAAACTACCTCGAATATACAGGAACAAGAGGTACATGTGATCCACAGGTGCAGGAAAAAAGCAGGTTAGTGTATAGCACTATAAGCAAAACAATTTGTAATCATTCAATTACATTTAGTAAGGTCTATGCTGTAATACACATAGACTGAAGAGTCTTGTTAAGCCTGCATCACATTTGGCTGTTTTTCTAAAGAACCTTGCTCCTTAATCATCCACAGTGATTACAAGCTAGTTCGTCCACAAGCTTTATTTTGCAGCAAACCAATTGTCTCTGATAAAAAAAAACAACAACAACAGAAAAAACCCCTCAAGCATGACTGTTGGAATCATTTGCCGCAAAACCTGCTTTAGAGATGTGGCGTGCCCCAAATTTGATTCCTTCTCTCCAAGACAATCCTCAAAACTATCTCAGCAAGTCTAACATCTTGACATATCCCTTAGTGCACACACAGACGCACATGCATCCTCATGCCATGTTCAAACCCTCAAGCACTGTGCTATTGCTCAGGCAGGCTTAGACAGTGCAAAAATTGATTTAATTACATCTTGATAAAAAAAATTATTGTAGAATCTGTGCTGAGATGTTATGGTGATGGCCACTAGCCCAAAAAAAAGAATCTAGCAGTTTTATATGAACCCGCTGAAATATCATGATATACACCATCCTATAGTTTTTATTACCTTTTCCTCAGGGTGTAGGGTTACTGTTCCATGCTCTCGAGTTGAAACAGTAAGGGTAAGTAATGAGCAAGGGTTCTGTTCCAAGGCCTATCCATACCAAAACTGATTATTGAATAATGTTGTTGCTATAGAATACATATTGAAAAGGAATGTGGTTCCTAGAAGCAGGTTTTAACACTTTAAAAAAAAAAAAATCAACATGATTCACTGTGTTTTCAGTTACAAAGGACCGTAGCTCACTGAGATGATATCACCTAGCCAAAACTCTGAGAGCAAATATGGTGCTATTACTGGATTTAGCAACTATTTCCCACTGCTAAGTTCACCACTACAGCTATCATTGGACAATCTGGAAACGTGGATCAATGGGGAAAGGACAAAGGTCAACTGGAAGCTTAGGATCTCTTGAGGCCAGAACTACTTGGATGCAAAGATGGGAATAAGCCTATGTACTCAAAGGTGAAGGGGAGCAGAAAGCAATGTTATACTCCATAGCCCTATTTATTGAAGACATCCATTTTCTCACCTAGGTAAAAGATAATTATGCAGGGTAGCTTTATTCTGTATGCTTATCAATTTATATAACAAACATGACAGCTGCCTTGTGTCTATGTGGCTGTGTGGGCGCCAGCAGCACATACACTCTGCCAGGTATCCAGTGTTACCCTCCGTTCCCTGTCCATGGTCCTGTGCACTAGGCAGTAACAAGGACTGAATTCCACAAACACCTCCCAAGTTTCCCTTTAAAAACTCCTTTTTCCTTTCCAGTCCCTACACTTCCAGCTATAGCAAACAGATGAACAAGGCTGCAGAGCCCTGCAGATAAAGGAACAATGTCAGGAAGGTAACAAGAGCACAAACCGGAAAGCAAAAGAAAGGTAAAGTAGTACATGGAAGGCAACAAGGTGCAAGAAAGGACTAGTGAAGGGACAGCTATAGAAAACCCACGTGTAAGTCAAAATCCTGCAGGAAATCTTCTAGCTATGGTTTCAAAAAGTTAAAATAGACAAAAATAAAGGAAAGTCTTCCAAACCTTTGGGGTAGAGAGTTCCCTGGGGGTGTCAGAGATAGGGTGTAGAAGGAGACTTGAGCCATCACTTCACTGATCTACTCAACATGAGGAGTGGCTCTGACCCCTCACAGAAACTCCAAGGCAGTGTAGACGTTTAATAGAAAGAAAAAGATGGTCAAAGTAAATGAGAAAGCAGAGCGGATCATACTACTCCTCAAGCAAGTACCAATCAAGACAGAAGACGCTGTCCTGACCTGATTATTGTCTGCTTCGCTTTATCCACGTAACTGTTTTGGTGTTCTTTAACAGTCTGAGCTTCCAATGAAGTTCCAGTGTCAGCAGTGTGATGCTGACTGCTGTCAGTGAACCTATTCAGGAACAACTAATTTTGAAGGAATAACTGTGTAAATACTTCCTCCAGAATAAAAGGCTCTTGATCTTACTTAATCCATCTTTAAGAAAAGAGAAGACAGTTCTTTAGGTGAGAAAGGTATATATGTGTGCAAGAGAAGAGAAATAAAATCTTTTTCAGAAAAGAACAATTAAAACAAAATCTGATATTTTCCCCCAAATTAGTTATCTCAGAGATTTACAAGTATTAAGTCTACCCTGTTGCCTGCTAAAGTAGGCTCACCCCAGTATCTGCTCCCTGGGCACTCCAGGCTTGTTCAGGAGGTTTCTCAGCGCCACCTTCTGGGACAGCAATTGCATTATGAATTCCTTAAATCCACCCAGAGACAAAACCAGCATGAGCTGAGAGAGAATGTTTCTTTTCTCTGAAATGTAGTCTGAACGAACTAAATACACGTTACTGATGTGCACGCTGGCTAGATGTTAAAAATACAGCTATCCAAAAAAAATTTAACATTGCTCAGAAAACCAAAGAGGAAAATATATTCACCTACACTAGTTCTCTCCCCTCACCGTTCCCACAACAGGAAAAAAAAAAGGTTTGGCGCACAGGGTCTGAACTGATTAAGACTCCTCTGGATTACAGGAAGGTCTCTAAAATTCTAAAAGCATTGGCTTTGCCTAGAAATTGCCTCGCAACGTACTTCTCTGCAACAAGGAAGCCCAAATTGGAAACTTTTGCTGGTTCTAGTTGCAGCAGTGTTGCAGAAACAGACCTGCATCTCCAAAGCAAGCAAGCTGAGATCTCCAGCTTGCTCTCCCCACCTGGGTGCAATGAATGGGAGTATAAGTATGGGCAGTTGCTGGCTTTCAGCAAGGCTGCTCTGTACTTCTTTCTGTCTGGTGTGCTGACCAGCAAGACAAGATAAAGGCATTTATGATCTAGACAGCAGCAGAATAACATTTCTTATTAGGTTTGAACAGATTATTTGGGATATTTTGGGAGAGAGGGAGAAGGTAAGGAAGGAGTTCTATTTTTATCGCAGAAGGGTTCCTCTTTCCCTATACCATCTGCTCTCATCTTTTCCCCTTTAAAAATAAACTGTAATTGCATAGTCAGTTCCATTACATTTTTTGTGGAACAAACCTTATTTTGAGATCTGGTCTCTGCTCCTCTGTTAGTGGCTGCATTACATGGAATCTGACTCTCAAAAGATATTGATGTGCTACATTTCCAAGCTCCAGTCATGCCAGACTGACTTTCCTTCATGTCAAACAGTGTGAAGGTTTAGTTTGCTAATTCTGTAGTGCTGGATGGACAGGGGAATTAAGGACCAGTTTGTCAAGCTTCACTTGAAGAATATACCCAGATTACAGTGTGCCAGCCCAGCAGGGCCAAAAATCAGGCGCTCCCCCTCCCAAACCCCCCAAACCAGTGGAAACTATACCACAAAGGAGCAATGTTTTGGCAGCTGTGATCTTGTACTAGCCCAGAAGTTTTAGATCACTTGCCAATTATGTAGCAAAATAAAGTATCTTTAGAAAGACTTAAGAGTCCTACCATCTTCATTTATGCCGAGATATGCATTTAGTTACGCACACATACTTAGCTAAGGCCTTCAGCCCACCGCAGAACAGGAAAACCTAGGTCCATCCCTCAGATCTTAAATAACTTTGAAACAAATTCAAAAGACAGAAATACTACTATGTGTAACCAAATACACCATATAGCGCTATTCAGTTGTACAGAGCATACACCATAAACGCTACGTTACCTTTTTCACATAGTGGGAAAAAAGAGCATCTTGGAAAAAGGAAGTTGACAGCAAGTGCCCGAGTTACGGTTAGGTCCTTCCTTTGATCCACTGGGTCTCCCTGCAGGCTATTTTCAGTACAGTAATTCCGTTGTCATGAGATGGAAAGTTCAGGTTTGCAATTGCCACTCTAAAACGCACAGACATGTAAGGCAATGAGAGTTAGTGACAAGATAACCTACTGCACGCATGACTTCATAAGGTAGCTATTTTAATATGAAAATAGATTTAATAATCACATGTTATAGGACTGAATAAATAGCTACAGTGAGAAATTCTAAGTTAAAGTTAACTTCTTAGGTGTTAAAGACGACAAAAATCTGCCACGCCAGTAGGGAGAGGAAAAAAGAAAAACAATAGCTAACCCTCTCCCCACCCCCTCCCCCTAAAAAAGCAAAAAAAAAAAAACCCAAACAATATGCTAGCCTCTTGCAGGGAAGCGAATAAAACTACAAACATTTTTTTCTCCTACATTAGCTAACGTGTACATTCTGAGGAACTCATTGACACAAGATGTTGAGATTAAAAAGCTCAGTAAAGTTCAAGGAAGCGCTGGACACATATAATAGGCTCATCCATACTTGTCTGTACTGTCAACACAAAAACATTCTACTGCTCACCTCTATTTATGCAAACTAAGACGAAGAGTTACATTCTAGGAAAAAGTCCCTTATACATAAGCTACTATTAAGTCATGAGGCTTCTTCTGTAAAACTCTGCCTTTTAGCAACTGCCACAGTACTGGACTAGAATAATGTAACTTGTGCTTATTTATCATAAACTGCTTTAAAACAGGGGAAAGAACTTTTGCACACTATGGGCTAGATTTTGTCCTCTCTACTTAACTCAGAAGCTGGATAGTGTCTAAATTGCTTTTTTTTTTTTTTTTTTTTAAATACGGTTTCCATTTGTTTATTAGCAATTTATTCTTCATGAGTCAACATTATAAATCAAGAACAATTGTTTCTTCTGATAATTAAGGATAACTTCTATCATAGGTTAACCTACAATTACTATTCAGTTTGTTCATTAATTTATCTGGACTACTGCTGCCCTAGTATCTCGAACCAAAGAACTTCCCTTGAAACAGATTCTATTAGTATGAATAAGCACTTAAAAGTGTTTTTCCCCCCAAAATAGTAGTTTTGGTAAAATTTACAATATTTTCTTGCAAATCAATTCCCAAACTTTCAAAGTGCAATTCACATTTACTTCCCTCACTCATTAATTCAGGGTTTTGTACCTTTGTTTAGGATGAGCTGTTTCTTTGCTGTGCATGATGACGTGTGCATTGTCCCCTGAGGAAAATGCCTTTGACATTTCAGTAGAGGAAAGACTGCAAGTGACAACTTCAAATTTGAGTAAAGGCAATAAGCTGTGGGAAAGTTGCCAAACTTCTACATGACGTACTTCATGATTGCTCTAGGAGGCTGAGTCTTCCTCGTGAGAAGACAAAGGACATAAGTTGGACATAATGAAGAGTGCTTCATTAGCTTTCCTTGGAGGATGCCCTGAGTGAATATTGATGATGCCATTGTCATTGATAGTTCACTGAAGGAGAAGTGTTTGTACTGAGCATCCAGCACCAACAGTGAGATCATGCATCAAATCAGACCTAATTACTGCCTGGAGTTTTGGAACGAAGAGTTGCATGACTCAGATGAGAAGAGAGAATTCCTCTCTAGCTACTTATTTCTCTCAGAGGGAAGCACAGGGAATGAAGCGTATATAGGTTAATTCTGCAGAGATGTTCTTTTGTCATATTCACTAACTTTAGGAAAAAGAAGATCAGAAAAATGGGTCTTATAGTTCAGACACCTGCAGTATATGTTCCGAGTCAATACTGGGCCTCCCTGTACACACAGGATGATAGAAAAGTTTAGGTTGGAAGGACCTCTGGAGGTCAGCTGTCCTTGCCTGCTTCTGTAGTCAAAGGAGGGCCAAATCTGAAGTTACATGGGGAGGCTCGGGGCCTTCTCAAGCTGAGTTTTGAGCATCTCCAAGGAAGGAGAGTCCACAGCTGCTCTGGACAACCTGTTGACCATGCATGTGTACATGTGAGAGCACTGCACTCATATACCCGCTGCCTTTGAATTAGATAGGCAGTGGAAACCCATGTGTTATTGCTGCTGCTAATTTTAAAATAGTTCTAGGAGCCACAGAATTTACAGTATGAAAATTAATCTTCAATACGAAACATTAATAAAGAAAAAAAGGAAGCAGATAAGCTCATTCATATTGCAGTTTACAATCATCATGCAATTAGAAATAGTGAAAGAACATTAGCAGTATCACAGTATTTTGAACAGCATTTGAACACACAAAAGTTTGATTCAGAGAGGCAGAGAAGAAAGTTACTGAACCTCTATTTATTATCAACCTGAGCATGAGCCATCTTCTAATCACCTAAAGGAAAGAAAAATATCATAAACACATACTTTTTACAATATAAAACTATCCAGTGAGTTCTTGCTCCTTGAGATGAAAAGTAAAATTATAAGGAAATGATAAGAAGATATAAAACATGGAGGGAAGAAAACAAAGACTAAAGTTATGAGATTACACATTATACATGGTAGCCATTGCGTTAGCATCAAATAAAAGCAAAAAGCAAACAAAAAACAGTAGACAAGTGGAACTGAAAGAGGTCTTCCAGTCTATAGTGAGGGACCCACATTTAATACTGACCAAGGTAGTTTATATGTATCAAGCAAGTCTCCAGATGGAAGCTGTACTTTCTCTGCCAAGACAATTCTCTAGGGCAACATTGGAAGAGGCCTTCTCAAATAAATAGATGTAAAACACTACAAGAAAAATTACAAGAGGAAAAAAAAAAAAAAAAAGAAGAGAAAAATCAAACTCCACTAACTTTTTCTTTGTTAATTAACTAGATGTTTTAACTCCCCCTCTGCTTTACTTCTTCTGGTGCAAGTACCCCCAGCACAACACAACAGCACAACACATCCATCCATCTCACAAAAGGGGGGGGGGGGGGAAAGAGTAGTGCATTTCATATCAGATGCTTTGCGTCAAGCCTGCTAAGGCTCATAAATCAGCTGTCTTAGTGCCCTGGTCATTTCAACCAACGTCTGACCCTTTCGTTAACTCATGATTTATAACTGGAAGTTACTTTTTTTATGCCAGATTTATAAACTTTACTGTGCTTGGTTTGATATAATATCCATTTTGTACACCAAGCAATAAGACAGTAAATTTATTGTCTATGAACTGTTACCTTGAAAAATTACATCAATGCAAAGTGGTTTCCATTTAGAATCAATGGGCAATAAATTCATTGCATTTTTTTTGAAAGTGGGGGAGAACATGATGATATTTATGAGGTCATGAGCGGCTATATAACGGGTGAAACTGGGAGCAGAGGCACCAGTCAGACAGGAGTTCCGAGTTAGGGGGTTGACAGAGACGAAATACATTCAGCACAGCAATGATGCATAGGCTGGCATTCTGCTGTCTCATTATTATCAGCTTCTCCTGTCCTCTCTTGTCTGTCCCCATCGTCAACACCAGTGAGATGTCTTATCAGCTCTCAGGTAAGTCTTTTGCTTTTAGTGGTCATAAAGCTTAGCAGGGGATGGGGCAAGAAAGCCGGGGGAGAAGCAGATATTCTTTCAGAAGGCACCTGTATCTGTGTTGATCAGCTGTAAGAAAAGCATCATCCGTATGGCTTCAGAACACTGGCAGCACAAGTGATATTATTGCTGTGTGCTAGTGTTATAAAACCAGGAGATTGGGCTCCCTATATATTTCTTGCTGCTGCTGCTTTCAGACCCAGGATACAAGGTATTTGAGCCTTCTAGCACCGAACATGAGCTGGTACACGCAGCGTCTGTCTTTGAGGCAGCATTAGCAGATTAGGTAATTTAAAGAAAACTTGGCTGTATGGTCTTACCTCTTGCTACACTTTAAAATGACCTAGGTTTTACTTAAGTTATCATTAAAAAGGGAGAAATCTACTGCAAAGATTAATGCAGTCCTACTTAGAGAGATCAAGAACAGGCCAGTTTGCCTTATGCTGCAAAAATAGCTATGTATTGAGAACGTTATTTGCTTGCACTAATGCAGATTCCATTCAGTTCAGTAAAAGAATAACTCTCTGCTTGAAAAAGCTGTCCTCAAAGTTTGAAATCATACTGTAAGTCAAGACTGAAATGTCTCTGTAAAAATGCACAGGAATCCAGAGGGCTGCTATCATCAGAACTGATATGTGCTGGAATAGTTCTGTGAAGTGAGTTCTGAAAGAACAGATAAATCAAAAGCTTATTCTTTTACTAAGCTGAGAAGGAAAAAGGAGCTCCGGTTACTTGCTTTGCTGGTGAAACAGCTGTTGCACAGGTTTACAGGTATCGGCAGTCCCTAGTTTGCTTCCTAAATCTTGGACTCACTAAACCAGCATCTTCTCAAGCCTTTCACTATGTAACTTGCCTTTACTAGCAGCCATGACTCAGTATGGATAACATCTATCACATTATAGGGTGAACAATCTGTCTCTAACCACTTATATATAGTGTGTTTGTTTGAAGGCATCCATTAGACTTATTAAATCTTCCTTGTTAATAAAAAGAGTCCCTAGGCTGAGTAAGACAGAAGTAGGACTCTCTAATATAGAGGGGTTTTTTTTTTTTTTAATTTCAAAGCAAAGTTGCCCAATAACACTTCTCCATGATAAAAAGAATATGAGGATGAAGATGTGAATTGTCTTTACATGGCACAGGGACGTTACAATATTTCTTACTTAGGAACTGAAATTTCCACTGTTGTCTTCAACTATCTTTTCGTACAACTGACAAACTAACAACGTTAATTGATTTCCAAGGTTTACAAATATCTTCATAGCAAGTTTCTGAAATGTTGTAGGATTATTTTTTCAGCAGTTTATTTTCTTGTGTAATTCCTATTGTGGAACTATACAGTCTAACCCACCCTCACAGGTAAGGGCAGCTAAAACTCTGTAGTATTATCTGAAAGTGTAACTACAAATTATCTTCATCTTCTCAGTCAGGGTTTGTTAATAGCTCCCTCTCACTGCCTGCTATTTTGAAGGTCTGCTATTTATTAGCAAAGGTGTAATTTACTGCTCAGATTATAAAAACTTCCTTTAGTTCAAACAGAACACCACTAAGGGCTCCTGTTGGCAACACGTCTTGAGGGTATGGGCTGGTCACAGGAAGATAGATTAAATCCTCTGCACGTATACAAATTAATTCCATGAGGTATCAGTAATCTGTTGTTTCAGAAACAGTAATAGTATCTGTAATGGTACATCCTTTGAATGTGAGAGATGATAAAGACGTACTGGGAAACATAGCTGGCAAAATCTATTTAAAGATTTCCAACATCTATTTTTCCCCACATTTTATTGCATACTTGGAAAATGGAGCAGATTAATAAGCCTGGAATATGAAGTTTTTGTCTTTTATCTGTGAAAAAGGTCCAGCACAGGAAGCAGTTGATAAAGAAATAGATTAAAAAAAAAAAAAAAGGTGAAACCTGGTATCTAGACCTGGTATCAGAAGCGATATCTTGCGAGTTGCCCACAAGTGGAAGGGGCTGCTCTTGGTCTAACAGCTCTCTTAACAAAAATCTACCAGATAAACAAGAATCTGGAGAGAATAACATCAGGAAAGTATCTTTACTCGAAGCTTTGGAAGGAAGAATACCCCCCCTTTTACATTCATTAAATAAGGATGGGTGACTGGTGATTTCATGATGCTCTTCAGCATATAGGGCCAAGAAGAAACCATTTCACACCGAGCAAAACAGGTATCTAAAACAAAAGGCTCTTACCATATGCCCGTTTACATCTTCTTCCACTTGCAGCCGATGAAGATTCCAGATTGAATCTGGAGCGGTCAGGCAGCCTGGGAAGTGCTTCCCTGCTTCAGTTCCTGCCAGGGCTCCTGGGCACACCAGCTGGAGACAACAAAGGAGGTGAGGCTTTACCACAGCAAGTTATGCAATGCATGCCCAGCATCCACAGATATTGGGCCCGGACTCCAGGGTATTTACCAAAATACAATATCATGTGCAGGAAACACATAGCTGTCATTTAGTTAACTAGAATCCTGGGTAAACCTGCTGAGCAGTCTTGTTTGCAGCGCAATACCAACCAGAAAAGTCTCCCTATTAGTTTAATAAAACCTCAGATGTACAGTAAGATGTATTCAGCTTGGAGGAGTTTCATATCCCTGTACAAAAGCTCTTCAGCTTCAAATAGAAGCATCCTCTCTCTTGAAATATGAAGCACCTTGGAATAAAACTGAATGGCGTGACCAAAGCTGTCTACAATGGAACCTGTCTAAACAGCGATGCCTCAGGTTATGAAGGGGAGACAGACAAATCCTTAGAAACTCAATAGTAGTGAAAGGGAAGGTATGAGTCCTCATAGCAGGTGAGAGTCTGAATTGGCAGATCCTGTGAAGAAGTTTTATTGAACAAAAGCATTGCTGTCAGGATGAGTGCTCCTCCCTCTCCTTTAGACACGGAGGCCATCTTGGTGAGGCAAAGATTGACCTAGAAGGAGGTGGTAGGCAATATAAATATTGCAAAACCTCTTAAAAAACATCGACACTTGCGGAAAGGGCAAAATGAATAGTTGGAAGTGATTTTGGGCGCCACAGACATAACAAAGGTCTGTTGCAGAAGACTCCGTACAGCTTGCATACCCAGAGGCGCAGACCCAACGGGAACAAGATGCCACAGCAAGGACGGGCCACATTGCAGCAAAACCACTTTATAGCTGGTCCTCCGAATATTCCAGTTCAAGCCTTCAGCAGGGTTACAGTATTACAGTACATATGAATGACTTGTGTAGGTTCACTGTTTCTAAATGACAAAACCTTTCGTTATGTCTCCTTCTATCAGGTCTTAGCCCCAGCAGCTACAAACCGAGGGAAAATATCAAAGAGGTACGTAAAAGACCAGCTATCGCTCATATAAGACTTTAAGAGCCAATATTTTAAACTGCACGAAAGCATTACCAAGACATCATTTAAGATCCACAGATTTCATAAAGAGTGTAGAATAAAGTGTGCCACAGTGTTCTTGAAGTTGGAATCACTTAATAATAAGGTAAGCAGGAAATAAAATCTAGGAAATCAGTAAGAAGTATAAATTATAAAATTAAAACAAGAAAAATCCAGAGTATTTCATTCTAAAATGCCAAGTTTTTTTCCAGAAAACCTACCTTCTAAATAAAGGCTAACTTCCAGCTTCAGCAGGCCTGGCCAGAACACCAACCAGTATCTGCTGCTTGTCATTTTTCCCCTCTGCCACCTGGGCTACACAATAATATCAGATTTGCTATAAGCAAAAAGGTAAAGGCAGACATATCATTCCTGTTTGCTTGTCTGCTAATTCAAATACAAAGGCAGAAGAGCTGCATTAGCTTTAGTGCATCATCTAGATCAGAGGTGTGCAGAGAGCAGCCTCTCCTTCCCCAGTCAGCTTGTGGGCCCATATGATCAGTTGGGGACAGGGAAGAGCACAAGTTAACCACCCGGCAATAACCTGTCTGATGTTGTTTGACTTTAGATTTTCTACGGAAGTCACCCTCGTATTGCTTTGCTGGGCCGCTTGCTGACCAAGGACAGAAAACAGCATAAGAAACGTGGAAATCTTTCCGAGTGCTTCTGGAAATATTGTGTGTAACCAGGAGAACAAACTCTGCCAGACTTTGGTTGCTTAATTTATACAGATGCCTGAAAATATGTATATAGATTTGCTTGATTTAAAATGAGAATGAAGAAATATGATGACAACTAACTTTACACTCCATGCTACTTGGAACTTAATAAATTTGTGATGTTTTGCAAATATTCTGTGAGCAACATGGTATTCTCTTTGACTTTAGAACAGGAATAAGTAATTGGACAAAAAGATAAATACGCAACATGGAGAGGACTCAGGCAGCGGAAGCAGGATACCCATGGAGTAAAACTTCCAAGAAGAGCGATGCCTCAACAAGCAGTCTCAACTGCATCCAATTCCAGAGGCAAGAGGACTTTCCTCTTTGCCTCCTGGTCACTTGATGTAGGTTGAGGCGCCAGGAAAGAAGGGCACTGTCAAATTCCCTGATGATGCTGAGCCAGCAAGAATGGCAGTTTAACAGCACCCAGTCTCCTCTCCCATCCCCAAGGCACCATGAAAACAATAAGCACATGTCAGGATCAAGCATCTGCTTGCACTACCGCTGGAGAGAGATAACTATTTCTCTTGGTTTGTGTCACTCAAAGAAAGATTAACCGAGTATATTTCTTTGGGGCACTTCGATTAGTCACCAGCTGCCTAAAATAGCAGGATTGCCTATGCATAACATAAGCCTTATGCATTGTATCTGATTATCATCAAGCAGAGCACGGAAAGTACACATTATGGTTTCCAGTATCGGGGTTTTCAGTCCAGATTGTGGACAGCCAAAAAAGGCCTCCCCCCAAAAAAATAACTTACCCCCCTAAAAGCTTCACCCCTACCCTCACACTGCAGCCATGTTCAAACATGCCAAGGAAGATCATAGATCATGCTACTATAGGAGGGGCAGTGACACTGGTTCCTGCACTGGGGAAAATGAGTCTGCTCATTTTCCTGGGTGATGCCTCCTCCTCTCAAATTACTCCTGTAGCGTCTCAACCCAATACACAATTAAAAAAGCAATTGGTTTCACATCTATTTGGTTTGTTTTGTGCCCTGTCCCAAACTATAATCATCAGCATTTGTATGCTCCCCAGCTTCTACAGTCCTTGTCTATTGGTTACAGTGCTCCCACCTGTTCAAAGATTTCATTAGAATAAGTAAGATTTTTCAGGCCGGTAGACAATGTCTGCCTTAGGAGTTAGACAGCAAGGCTGGTACTCCTGATGCTTTTTCCCTCCTCTTTACTTCATCCACCTAGAGTGGAGCTAATATGTTTCAATGCCAGTCTCTGAAGAGCTTCACATACAACCACAGGGGGTTTGGGGAGCCTTGGAATTTGCTGCACAGCATCAAGAAGAGGCATCTCATGGATAACGATTTGGAGAAAGAGCTGTCTCTATCTGATGACAATATATTGGAGCTTTAACTCTGAGAAACAAAGACACTTAGATGATGAGGGGGGAGAACCAACGTGCCCCTACTGAACACTCTTAAACTTCCAGGAGTAGAGCTAAGAATTCCTGGCCACAGATATTTCTGAAAGTACACCTCCTAGCACTTATTTTATTAGGATGCAAACAACTGGTGACTGGCACGTGATCTTCTCTCAGGTAGTATAGACCACGGTCTCTTACCATGAAAGAGCTTAAAAGCTCCAGAGAGATTAGACAATCACAAATATAAAGAACCAAGAAAAATATCTGGAAGCAAAATGACAAGGCAGACATAGAAACAGAAAATAAAGAGTAAAGAAACACTATGTAGCCTGAGTAAGCACAAATGCAAATAAAATAAAGCTTAGACCAATAATAAATTGAGTAAACAACCAAAAAAAATACAGCAAAAATTACTACCGGAGATAAACACATAAAAGACAAGGACACAGGAAACAACCCGGAGAGACAGTACATTGCTCCAATTTATTCATGATGTTAAGAGAAAACAATGTTCATAAGATGATGGAAACAGGTTTATTTAAATTTGAAGAGGTGATAGGGCTGGGGAGGGGAGAGGGATGGACACATGACTTAACAGCAGCCTTCCAATAACCGAGAGGAAGTTATCGAGAAAAAAGAGACAAGGCCCTTTACAGAAGTGCATAGCAAAGAGGTAATAAACACTGGTCATAAATTAAACATGGGAAGTTCCAACTTCATATAAAAGTTTTCCCTGCAAGGACACAAAGCACCGGAACAGGTTTCCTAGAGAGACTAGGGAATGAATCTCTGCTCTCTGTTCTTTCTATAACAAAGAAAAGCATCCTTAAAAGTGCAGAGCAGATGGATGCACTATGCAATCATTCGACACATTCTGAACATTCATCCCCTTCTTAAACAGGGCAGCAAGTCAATGCCTGTTTAGCAATCACTCCTTTCCTGTCACCTCATCAGTCAACAAAAACCTGAGAGAAAAGACTCCAAACCTATCTGAATGAATAGCCATCTAAGACAGATTCATTCCAGAAACAGGAAAGTATACTTACGAAGACTGGAAAAATTGTTTCGACCTCACTTGCAAATCAGAGTGAGCAAGAATAAAGCAAAATAAATAAAACTGCAACGAATAATAATGGAAAAAGTATTAGAAATAGTCAAAGGTTCTTTATCCATCTAAATAAGAGAATAAAGGAATGAAGAGCGATGTCCAGAGATGAAGTCAAGAAAAGGCGACTGAGATATAAACTCACAAATTAAAGTTTCAGCTTTTAATACCTCAAAATACTTGCTAAGAGTTATTGCATCTTAAGAAGTAAAACCTCAGACAACTTACTGTGCACAAGTTAGACTATAGCACTGCAGCAGGGGAAAACTCAGATAATTTTCACCCAGCAGAATTTACGTGGAGCCTGACACTTCCAATCAGTCATTCATAGTCCTTGCCTCTGGTAGGAAAGAGTTCAGCCTGGCTCTTTGGACATGACAGGCAGTTCTCAATGTGAAGACTGTGCTCAAGATACTGTTGCACTCGCAACTGCTTCCTTCTTGGAGGAAGCACTCATGGCAAATGCCAGACAAAATTAGTGCCAGGGCAGCAGGGAGCCTGACCAGCCCTCCACAGAGGAGGGCAAACTCTGCTTTTCCCACCCTGCTACAACAGCTCATGCCGATTTTCAGCTCTGAGATATTGCCTCTCCTCTACAGGCCAGAGATGAAAAGGCTGTCACAGAAGGGCAAAGAAAGATTCCAGGAAGAGACCTGAGGCCAGGCTGATCATCTTCCTCTTGGGCAGGGCAGAGCTCTCAGATCGTGTAGAAAGTAGAACTGCAGCTAGGGAAGTGAGCAGCAAGAATCCTGTGTGTGCCAAGCCAGGCTTGTCTATACAGCTTGTGGCAGTGAGCTGGAGCTTCAAACGGGAGCCAAGCAGGCAGAAACCTATTTGAGCTGCACCTGAACAATAAATATATATCCTAAGAGCAAATGTGTCTGTGGAGCAACACTACTATAGAAACAATGATGTGGTGTGATTCAAAATTTTTGAGAATTATTACTTTTCAGACTGGGGTAGCAGTTATAGGCCTAATGCTTACCTCTCGCCATCTGCCAAAACGTTGGAGAACACCATTCAGCTCACTTCTGACAGCTGCACAAAGGTGAAAGTTGCATGTTTTTAGCTGCAAGCAAGAACTTGGACTGACAAGAGAAAGGCTGTTATTGGCAAACAAGTAACATAGTTGCTCTGATACTACCCAGAACTTAGAGTAAAAATGTAGTGCCACCTTAGCCTTTTCCTTTTCACAAGTCTATTCACTCCTCCTCAGGATATTTGGACCAAAAATACCTAGCAAATTTGGCTTACGTTTTTAAATATGTTCAGAACGACCAAATAACCTTAAAAAAAAACAAATAAACCAGCAGTAAAAACATATTCAGCACTAACTTGGAGATGCCTATTTTTCAAGGAACTGTATCAGTTACGTTGCCAGAAGCAGCTTCAGTTACATAGTTAACTAAGACTGTTTCTTCCTCTTGTAGTTTTAATGAGATGCTACCGCTTTTGTCTTGTATCATCTAGTCCTTGCAGCGACTTCATCCTTCTCCTGCAGGCTTATTAGAGCACTGTGGACCATGCTTTTCTCCAAAGACCCTTAAAGCAAGAAAAGAACAGCAAGTTGTTTCACTGCAATTAACTAAGAATACCACTCCATGAAATATGCCTGTGAATTAAACCTGTGAATTGTTTCTCTGTACTTCCTCCAAGAACTCAAAATTTAACAGGGTGGGGCCAAGGTGCACTCAGCATTTATTTACCTGTTTTCTAACACAACTAACACAGGCAGATATTTTAAATTCTGCATGCCAAGTCCCAACAGTTTACGCATCCAATAATAATCCTTTATGTTTAACAAGTATATGCCCTTCTCTCCAGCATGCAATTAAAAGAAAGGAAATAACATGTCCTGAAGTAAGGTACAGTCAGACAAAAAGTAATATAAATGGCAACTATGCGACCATCTTCACTACAGCCACTACCTCCACACCTGTGTATAATCAGAAGAAGTTTTAAAAGAGTACTTTGTTAAAAGTCTGTTTCCTAGAAATCGCCAAATAATAAAAGTAAACTCACACTTCAAATAGTTCTTCACATCATACTTTCTGGTTTTATTTGTAAAAACAGAACCTCCTTTAAGTTATACAGTAAAAATCAAATCTGTAAATTCAAGCACAGCTGAACATTATTTCAACAAAATAGTCCTATCAACCGATGTCAAAGAGAAAAAAACAACAAATTGAGATTTAAAACTCAGTTCAGCTGAAGAATAAGCTTAGCAACACATTTCTTATTCAGTGAATTTTTAAACCACATGCTGCAGAAATACACTGGGGTCCCTGCTGTTCATAGCAATGCCATGAAAACATCTGCACATCAACTCATTCTTTTTTAAACATAAACATACAGTTATGAATGCAACAACAAAAATTGCCAGCCAAATCCACCAAGCATTTCCAATCTGCTGATACCCCCACAGGGGGTAGTAACTGTACCATTACTGTACTTGTATTTTCCCTTTGATCACTATCAACATCACTAGCCTTAGAACATTAAAAAAGTGACTACCTAAGAAACTCTAAACCATCTACAGCATTTTCATCATGTCAGGCAAAACAAAGTCCCATAAACTAAACTGAAGTATTGCAGCAAACATGGCTGCAATATTTACTCTATTTGTCTTTCAGATCAGAACTGGATCTCGCTTAAGACTACTCTGGCAAACTACAAAGACTGGAAAATTAATATAAGCTCAAGTAAAAACTATCAATTCCTGAAAGCTATGGAAACAAACTTTTTAACAAGTCCTTCCCAGAAGGCTTGCTAAGGCATTTGATTGCAAGACGCTGCGGTTCCAGAAGGGTAAAGGGTAGCTTGGGAAGCAGGTTTTTGTCCTAAATATGGTTTTGTATTCAAGACTGTGTGTTCTTGGGCAAGTATTTTAGTTTTATATTCACAGAGGGCATTGTTTCACCTCTTTATTCCTCTTATATTCCTCTCCTATACCATCATTTCCTCTTTAACCCAAGCTAGCATAGCCCCAGGCAAGCAATCTTGCACCTAAGATTTAGCCAGGATTATGATCATTGCATTTAAACTCCTAGAAGCGTAAGTCTACATTATATGTGATCACAGGGTATAGTGCTCACAGCACTGTAAACACTGTCTAGGATTTCAGTTGCTATATGATTCTACTGGGTACAGATTCAGAGGAGTACATGGTACAGGAAAGGCTAACATCCCCCAATAAAAAATACATTTAATGTGATTAAGTTTCTATGCGCATGTCAGAATCTCGACCATTTATAACAAAGACAGAACAGGATACAGTGACTGAAGATCCCTGAATTCTACTCCTGATTTTGGTATGAATTGGGGGTATGCATTTGTGCAAGTCCATTGAGCATCTGTGTCTCTGTATAACAGGGATAGCGATTGTTACTCAGTTTTCTGACACGTTTACCGCTCTATGAATTAAAAAGCACTATTTGAGCATTAAGTACGTATCGTTTCATACTAAGTCCCATTCTTTTATAAAATGGGTGACATGCATGCCTGCTAAGACATCATAAACCATCTCATTTTCTCCTCCCTCAACAAACATACACTGGAAATAGCGTACAGCAAAGCACTGATTATTTAAACTTTCCTTCTAGCTAACACTTCTAACTACTTTGAAGATGACAGCCATCCTTACTCTGAACGTCGAAATTAATCTCTTTCATCAAGTCTCAAGATGTATTATAAAGCAGTCATTTTAATTTAAATAGAACTAACTACAATGGATTCAATTGCACCAGTTTAAGTTGGCAGGAAGGAAAGAACATATAAATAAAGCATCTTATTAAGTGTTTCAGAAGAAATTTTTTAGGCAGTGGGGTTATAAAGCAGCATTCCACATTTGGGAAGCATTGAAAAATAATAGGAAAGGAGTAAGATATTGACCAGATTTTCCTACTGGGGTAAACTGCTATAATTAACCACCTATCAAAGGCTTTTATTTTAAAAAGGGTTTAAAATTCAAACACACAAAAGTACTGAGAATATGTGGATCTCTGCTGATTTGCAACACTTAAGGAAAAAAAAACGGGTTCACGCTGAAGTAACTGAAAGCCAAATAAAGAAATGGAACTTAAAGATACAAAGCAGTAAGTACAAAAGGAGGCAACCATACTGTAGAAATCAGAAGAACATTGCCTGAGTCTAGTTAGTCTTGGAAACTTAAGTTCAAGAAAAATAACTTCCCCTAAAATCAGATTTAATACGAAGGATTTTCACTGAATTGATTTAAAAAAAAAAAAAAAAGTAACAAAACCTTTATTTTCCTTCAAGCGTCTGCAGATCAACCACTATTCTTAACTTACTGTTCAACTACTTAAGTTTACTACTAAATGAAACTGAAATAAACTTAAATATTAAGGAACACTTTCATATAAGCAGGAAACAGAAAGGTTAAACAGGATGAAAAGGTGAATAATGTGTTACGTTCCAAAACTGTTTGTTTAGAAGGCTAAGGTGATTAACAATACGAACAGGAAAATCTGCTTTACTACATCCAGCTTTTGAAAAACAAAGTAGAGGCCAGACAAAATTTACCAGGTCCTAGTGAACAGTGTCTTGTTTGAAGAGCACTTTGAAACATCAAGCGTTAAGCTAGAAGCATTAATGCGACATACTGAAAGAGAAAATGACTACTGCTTTCTGAAGAAAAAAGCCACTTTATGCATAAACCTGTTTTTTCTCCACGGATTCAAATTGCTGAAGGCTCCAGTATCAAGAAGAGTGAGGTTAAAACTTGTATAGGCAGCCAACAGTGGTAAGACACAGTAAATATGCAGTTGGATATCAAAGTATGTCTCCGTAATATGCGACTTCTCAAGAAAGTAGAAGCAGTTAAGTCCAATCTCCCTTTTTTGGGATCAACGCAATGGAAACAAAAATGGGGAAATTAAAATTTAAGCTCAAAAGGATTTGCAAACCACATGCTTCAATTTTTAAAACCTGTCCTGAGAGACATAGCTTTAAAGGCAAAAGCTATGAAACAATGTGGTACTATATACTTAATACGAAAACACAGGGAGTAACTTTGCTTCTTCTCACCTCAGTTGTTGGGTTTTTTTTTTTTTTTTGATGAGCACAAACTGGAAAAAGGCATTTTAATAACTTGGCCAATTTTCAGCTGCTCATGAACAAGCCTACTGGATTTTAGAACCAGCTACAGAGATTTTAGAGCCTCAGAGTATTTGGATCTTCAGCTTAGACCTCTGAATGTTGAAGAAACAATAGAGAGCATTATGTGGTAGTATGGATTCAATACTACTAACATCTACTTTACTGGAGCGTACTGTCCTCCGAACTATTAGGGCTGCATCAATGTAGGCTCTTTACAAGTGCATCTTTTCATACTCTTACTTGCCAAGTTTAAAAAAAGAAAGTTTGTATTTTTCTCATCAGCGAGTGATCAAAAGTTACAAACACACCCCATTCTGTGTCAAGTTTGTGAGGTCAGGAAGGGAAACAGCCTCCCAGTCAGTGTCTTCAAAATCAAGCTGAGGGTGGGGTGTAATGAAGAAAGACAGTTTCACACATGCGACTGTTCATGTTGGGAAAAGACATCTGGATACATCCGCTGCTTGTATGTAGCAAGGCCAGAGGAAAAGAGAGCGGAAATTATACCAAACAGTTTTACGGACACAGGTGCTGATGTCTTCAGCATTGCAAGAGCGGAGGCGATTTTCCCTTGTGTTCCATATGGTCATCAGCCATTGCAGCCTCATGACTCACTTCCCTGATGTCACATGTAACACAGCCCTTTAAAAAGGAACAAGAACATAACCGTTTTTAAATTCTCCTTTTATGAGTGTATTTCAAAGAGTCAAATCTTGGTAACGTAATATATTTCAGTCTCTTTAAATCGCTCATCTATCGGCTGAAATCTCTTTAAGAGCAGAGATTCTGCAGATATCTTATTTTTAGAGGCAGGCACTTGCACCTCCAAATCAGCTTATCCCAGAAACACATTCTTTGGTCAGTGACACACGCTTAGCTTTGAGATGAAAAGGTACATGACTTCCTTTAATATGGAGGACTTATCTTTCAGCTTTGCTAGCAAGCTGCTCTTAAAGTAATTTGCACTGCAGTCTGAACAGCAACAATGCTGAACAACAAAACACCACTAAAACATCCGGGTGTATCGACTGACTAGATTTCTCTTGTTCTTGGGCAGCGGCATGATAGAGAAAAGGAGTTATTAAAGTCAGTTCTTTCTGCTGTCAGAAGCCTGGTTGTATTGCACATGACACATTAATGATTTCTGATTCTAAACAGCAGAGGAAACATGGCCTAGTGTATTTAACATTATTCTGTAGAACGTTATTTGTGGGTCAAGAACAGTCTCCTGGCCCTGAGGTGTCAAATATAAATATCTGCATATGCATTTTCATCTGTCTCGTGTAACACTCGAGATGAAAATATTGCAACTCTTCTGAAAGACCAAGGAACACAGTTTTTCTGAGTCAAACACACAGCCCTAAATACAATAGGACACGAAAGAGTTATATCAACAAGACATTAGGAAAGCAAAAACTACTTTTCTGGTCTTGTTCCAGTGCCAACGACATAGATCTCCAACATCTTTCTACCCTAAGAAAAAAAATAACACTGCTCAGAACATCACATTTCAAAAATCTAGCATGCAGAGCATGTCGTGCTATAATAAACATTAGATTTTTCTGCTACATGACTGGATGAAAGCAACCTACTCCTTTGTCTTGAGTTTTTTTGTACAGTTAATCATTGGAGCACTAAGCCTTTGCGGAGCTAGTTCTGCCTTGTTCCTTTCTTCTCCACAGCACCTGGGATTATATGCACTTTAAATTGATTAGGATGCTCAAATCATGAAGATAAGCATCCTAAGTGTTTATGGGACCATCTCTTCCCTAACACATACTAATATAAATCAGGAAAATTTTAGCTGAGCGCCCAAGAGTTATGCCCGATAAAACAAAGATAATAATCGGGCACAAAACCCCAATTGTTAAAGAAAGTATGCACCTAGAAAAAAACCCCAGCTATTTTTGTGTTTATTAATCTGTGCCTGAAGCTCCTCTGTGTTTACAAGTATCTTTCAGTGTACTGAGCACACCTGCTCTAACCTTCACTAACTTCCCACACTGTTGCCTGCTACTCAATCATCTCAACGGTCACCTTTATTTAAAAAAAAAAAAAAAAAAAAGGGCAAAAGACCTAACAGCAACAGATAAAACACTACTGTATATAGACTGTTAAGGTAAGAGCTTGAAACTCTTCCCATTCATCCAACAGTGTGACTGAAGGAACTTTGCTGCAGGTGATGCCGACACAGAACTTGCATATCTTACAAATACAGTGCAAATAGCTGCATTGTGGCATTTTTCATCTGGCCAGCGTTCCCAAGCTCACTTCATTCTTACATTCACTTACAAACAATCATCAGTGACCCCAGCACTGTAAAACTACATGGCTGAGAAACAACTAGTCAAGGCACGAACAAGCCGATTCCTTTCGCAACTCCTTACTTGGGTGTTGATTTGTTGCGGGACAGTCTGGGTCCGTATCCATGTGTGCACCTCTGCCAGCTCCTTCTTTTGCCTATCAGTAAACCAAGGCTGCTGCTTTTGCATGACTATCAGCTTCTCCAGATCCTCCTTTAAAACTTCCTCTTTACTTCTGCAAGTAATGAAGCAAGGCACTGATATAATCACATTGGGAGAGTCCCTTCAACCTGTCTCTAATGTTGGAGTCCAGACAGCATCAGCCATTAAAAAGCAGTTACAGTTTGCCATATCTTATTACTTTGTAAAGCTTCTTTCAACACTGGTCTGACAACTGTAAATTAGAAACCAACCCTTGTTTTTTCATGAATCTCAATTAAAAAAACCTGTAGACAAGTGAAGATCTTTGCAGTTGACCGAAATATTTACATATGACACACTAATTTTTCCATCTTACCTGACATAAGCTATTGTATCTTATTCATGGAGGACTTAGGAAAAATTGAAATTAGTAAAAACTTTCATGTAGCTTTCATACTGCATGAGACTGGGAGGGTTACTTTTCTGGCTTTATTGTCTAGAATTTCTCGAGAGCTCCTTCTTTAAAACAAATAAAGGAGGACAAACAAAAGTGATTTTGCCATCACACAAACATCTTCCAATCAGTGAGACAGGAAAAGATAGCATTTATTATTTACTGACAGAAAGTAACTTCATAACAGCTGCTACAGAATTCTTAGTCCCAGTCATAAATTATAAACAGGTATTCTATTTTGAAACAACAGGAGGTAGTAAGAAGTCTCCCAAAGTTTCTGTGGCATTCTGTGACACTTAGGCATTTCAAATTAAATTATATACAAACTAATTGTACACATACTGCAAATATAACATAAATTTAATTACCCTTTTATGCATTAAAAGTATAGAACAATAATCAATCTCCTTAACACTTCAGCACAAGTTACATGTTAGCTTATTTTAACTGATGAGGAAAATGGGAAAAAACAGACAAAAGGAAATACCATCAAAGCTGTAAGCAGATGTACTGAATTTCTGTTCCTGCCTTTTTAAGTTCTGGGTATTCGCATTGTTTCCATTGTCTCATTTTTAATTCTACAGTTCTTCTATGCACAACTCCAAGCTCCATGTTAGAAACTATTGATGTTTTCTAACCTGTTAGGCATTTGATATGTCATCAGAACCTGCTCAGGTGTGTGATCCATCCTCACCCAGGCTGATTCGTGTTTGGATTTATGAGATGTGCCTTTTTCTTCTGCTTCCTGATTCTTCTCCTCTTTGGAAGCTTCAGAAGAATCATTACTGGCAAAGTACTTGCTGCTTTTCCTGCTACCTGCTGGGAGTTACCATGAAAAAATGAACTCAGATGCCTCAAAGCCCTGAAGTCCAGCATAACAGTAAAGTCACCTGTCAGCTAGTTCTATAATGGGAACACAGGTAACTCCCAAATGAGTGCTCTGGCAAGCAATTACAGCTTACTGAGAATTCAAAGACTAAGTGCAATCTATGAAGTATCTTGAGATCTCCCGAGCCCTGTTTGCTCGCCTCCAAATTAATTGGTTCAACTTCTCTGCTTCTGTTCCAGGAGGCCCTGCTCTAGGCAGATTTAACTTTACTCAAATAAGACGCAAGCCAGTATCTAACGCAGACAAAAAAGCATTAACAAGCAAAATGAAAAAGCGCAACTTACTGGTTAAAGGCGCCTTAAATTCCTGTTTCTGAGTACAAGTCATTGAAGCATGCTCAGCTTCAAACACTGAAGGTTCATGAAAAATAAAAGACTACAGATCCTCCTACTAGGATTTCCCATTCGTATCGCAGTATCTCGTTAAGAATTACCAACGGGCTAGCAAGCCATCTAGCACCAAAGCTGCAAACATCCAAATCCCAAACTTCCCTACCTGTGCCACAACCAGACGTTTCATTGGAACCAGAGCCTAAAGAACTAGATACAGCTGATCCACTGCCTGATGCTGCTGAACCAGTACCCGACTGGGAGTCTTCATGCAGTAAGAGATCACTGAATTCGCTAGAGGCACAATGGCTACCATTGTCACCACTAGCTTCTGGATCATTGTCCTGGAAACAGAATCAAAACAAACACATCCACAGAAGTTACCCTTATGTTGAAAAAGGAAATTAAGGTGTTCAGCAAATTTGTCATGTCCACTAAGTTTTCATATCAGTTCAGTAGGGTTGGAATTTATAGCTCTGAAAATGAATTGCTATCCAGAACTCAGGACAACACGCTTCATGGGTGAAATAACAAGCCTCTGCACCCTCTTTTACCAGTTTCTGCTGTAGATCTTCCCCACTGGGTTTCTTTCAAAATATTGTACTTTTGCATTAAGTCAAGATTTTCTGCTGACAAGAGAGCAAGAGTCAGTTCCCTTCATATTCTGTTAGACGACATGAGGCAGCCACACACATCAAGCAATGGTGCACTACAGGGAAAATGAAATAATCTTCCCCTGATTCACTATGTGACGCTCACAGCTTCAGCAGCTCTAGGTTCACCACTCCCCCTCAGGACCCTACCCTGCAGATTCAGCTGATCCAGCCTTTCCAGCCCAATCTGGGTTCAGGAGCCAACATTTTTTCCTTGTCTGCAGAGCTCAGATTCCTGCCTCTGAGTTTACCACGGAAGTTGGAGATGCCTTTTCTATGCCCATGTATGGAAACCGACCCACACGGATCCCTGTTCTTCGTTCATTAGCTGCATCCCTGGGAGACAGAGGGAGTAATTAGAAAAAAAAATCTTCCCTTTGTTTTGGTTCTCCACAGAGACTGTGGGAATGGGTGAAAAAAAAGACACGAATTGTGCAGCCCTAAGCAAGTTCCACATGCAGAAAAGCCCACCCCAAATTCCTGCTGGCAATCGAGAAAACTGCTGCCAAAAATGCGTGAAGGCAGCTCACGGCAGCCTAGACCAAAAGATCTCACGTTTGTAGCATTTACTACGTGCCAACACTGGATTGTCACAAGTTCCCATGGGATCAAATATAAACGGCTTTCTCTATCTCCTAAGCAACGTGTGCCCTGCAGTTTACAGGGCATAGCCACTGGTAAAAGAAGCTAACAAACAAACAAAAAAATTACAAAACTCTGGTGACCATGAAACATAGACCATATTATTGTTTTTGGCAATTGAACACCACGGAAGTCCAGGTTTCTTTTCTGCACTAAAAACCCATGTTACTTACAAATTTTGCCTCCACATGTGCTTTAGCATCAGTTCTAATGGGAAACTCCGTAGGCTTTGGCAGCTCTTCTTGAAGCAAATTCAGCTGAAGTGGGGAGCTGCTCCGTGAGCTACTAAGCAGTGGGGCCTGGTCACACTGGCCCTCTTGCTGTTCTTCAGCGGACATGGCAGGAGAGGCTAGAAAGGGCTGATCCACAGAGTTCAGTGCTACTGGTGATGGAGCAGAGGGAGAGGGAGCTGGAGGTAGCGTAGTGCATGGATATGAAGAGGAGGGATAAGCATACTGAGGGATAGGAAGAAAGCCAGACTGAGGCATCTGAGTATACATGGGGAAACTACGAAAAATTACAGCCGTAAACGTGCCTATGTTTGGGGGAGAAAATGCTGGGAATGACCGCGCATCACAGCATAGTTGTGATGATGACATGGGCTCAGGTTTTAGTGAGTGAAGGGAAAGCTCCTCTGCTACAGGAGAGCCTGGAAAACCGGCTAGTGGATCAGAATAGACAGGAAAATCCATCGGAGGAAATGCGTTTGTACTGGAGAGGCTCAGACAGGACACTTCTGAGGGAGAGAATGACTGCTTCTGAATTGTTCTCTTCTCACATGGAAAAGTATTTCTATTTTTACTAGAAGAATGGCTATCTGAGGACTGTCTCTGAGGTTTCTGGCGCTTGAATTTTCCACATTTGCCTTTTTTACAGATAACTGGGCTCATCTGCTTTGAAGGGGAATCTCCTAAGGAAGAAGAAAGACAGACACATTCACTGACATGACAGACCTGGGGGGGGAAGAAAAAAAGGAGAAAAACATCCAGGTAACTGAGAGAGCGTGGCTTATTCAGAGAGCTGACTTTCCTCTGGATAAAATTCTTTCATTCACCACAGTGAAGGACTTGCTGAATCCACATTTTCCTTCATATAATCAGTTTTCTTATTGATCTTTCTGGCTTATCCTGATCAGATCTTTTACATTCCTTCAACCGGAGGCATTAAACTACTTGGGACTTGCAGGACTTATTGCAATAATTAGGTGCTTTGTGAAGAGTCTAGGATACCAACATCCAAGATGGAGTAGACCCTTCTGTGTGGGCAACACTGCTGCCAAGTCTTGGCAGCTCTAAGGAAGTATTCAGTCCACAGCCATAGTAAGATACTCACTAAATCACACAAAGGAGAACTAGACTCCCATGCTCAGCCATTTATTTCACAAAGCTGCTGCCTACCTTGACCACAGGAACGTCCATTGTTACTTCTGCTCCCCTGCTGGAGGTAAGTCCTAAACGGAGAGAGCAAGATCCTCTGGCGGAACTTGTCAACGTAGTTTTGCTCCTCTTTCTGAGTGTGGGCTGACAACGTCTCTTTTGTTAGCCCAAGTGGCTTTAATTCCTCGGGGACCATAATGAGACTCTGAGCATTCACAGGAGGCAGCTCAATGTGTTCACTTCCAACAGTGGCATCCTCCATTGTAGTCACTTCTTAGAACAGGGAAGAAAAGAAACTATTCACTCTCTGCTCTGGCATTCTGGTGTCAGATGCCCCAACGCAGAGCGCCACACAGAAAATAATCATGTCTGAGTTACTCAAACACAATTTAAAGTCATGGAAGCACTTTTCTTCCTTCACACTTTCTTAGTCCAACAGCAGTTAGATAATCATGTTTTTATTCTGCTTTCTACATTACAATGAATAAAACTGGCCCATTATGCATTTTTATTTTCCTCCTCAAGTGCCAAAAGTGTATTGTAAAAGGGGTGGGGGGAAAGAATAGCGACCTCTGTTAAAAATAGGTTTTATAAAAATATTGTAAAAGTTTCCATCCCCAAATTTTCTCCACAGTGCCCCTAGAAATAGCTTAATTATATTTTAGAGTTCATATTCATGAGAGCACATCTGATGCGGAGAAAATCTTCACGCTAGTTATTTTAGTCTGGAAATATCTTTAAACATCAATGAGCCCAGTTAATATTTTGCAAGTGTGAACAGTACCTGATTCAGGGTGTGGAACATGCACTATAGTGCTGCTGTAACTGCACTGGCTGGTGACAGACACCACACTTGGAGCCTTGTTGGTCAGAGTCAGGTCCGCCAAAGGTGTTCCCACCACACCTGTGGTCATCTGCTCTTTCAGAGTCTCTTCCAGGTCAGCAGATATCAGAGTTCGGGAATTAACTGATGAAAGAACAGCAGTGTCTACTGGTAAGCGAGAAGAATTCTACATAGGATTTCATTGAAAGCACTACAACAGCTTCTAATTCATCAAGTCTGACCTGGTTCAAGAAAGAACCACTCCTATGCAGACTATTAAATAAGAAAATTTTGTATACAAACGAATAAAACTTCCACATGATGGTAATGTCAGCACACACTAAACGTGGTATAAAACAAGTGAGTGACACAAAGTTCATTTAGCAACGATGAACAATAGATCTTTTGATGCAAACTACATTCAAAGACTTGATTAATATTAGAGCTTATGTTTAATCCAAAGACCTGGGCATGGGAAGTAGATAGTTCTTTTAATCAAAATATTTGTGCAGTTAGCATGACTCAGCAATTAAAAAACCAGAAAGAAACCTTGGAACATATGACAGTGGCATATCAAAAAATAAATGTTGGGCTAACAAAACGTTTCCATTATGATTGTCAATGTACTTATGTTACCTTCCAATGCCTTGACTTCGTTCTGGCTTTGCTGGGCTTGCTTGTCATCTCCTGAAGATGATGATGACGATGATGTATTTGTAGATTTACATTTCCTTTTCAAGGCTGGAATACTGCAGCTCTCTAGATATCTGAAATATGAGCATACCACAAGAAGCTCTCCCTACTCTGTGTTTTTTCAGTTTGGAGAGACAAATATTTAAACAATCCAAAATGGAGATCGAGATGCTGTTAACTAGTATTTTAAATTCACTACAGAAGATCTGGACACACAGTTGCCTTCCCAAGGGTATTTAAAATAAAACCTATCAACTACGTTTTGAAAAAACAGGCATTGCATATACAAGGTTAAAAATACCAACGTTTTATAAATTGTATCAACCTCCTGTTTTGTTCAGATGTTCTCAAAGCATATGTCAAGACGACAAAGTATCATGCCCATCATAATTCTCTTAAACTGCTAGTGTGTCAATGGTGAAGCTACCAGTAGACAGAAGTCAACGGTTACAAACAGCATCTTAAGCTCTAAATTCTTCATTGACACATAATTCAAGTTCACTCTGATTAAGTAACCAAGCTGGCTTCTAAAATACGTCTACTTACTGGAGACTTACGTTCAATGTTACATAGTTTAAAATATTTTAAAGCTCCTTCCCTCATACATACAATTGTTTGGAGTAACCCCTTTCTTTGCAGTTATTGATACATTTACTTTTTCTGTTCGAAGGGCATACACACTTCAGACTCTACAGGAGAAATTTAACAGTAAAAATACTCTTTAGTTCTCCCAAGATATTAGGGCCATCGAAATGATGCTTGCCCAAGACCAAAATTAGAGTTTAACTGTAGTCCCTTCCCACAAAAGGAAAGCACAAAATTCAGGAACCACATACATAACTTCATATGCTTCACTACAGTGGTCAAAAGCTTCTGTGCACCTGATAAAGCAAATGGAGTTTCTGAATTTGGATTCTGCCTGATTTTTGACAATAATTTTTTTCCTTTACACTTCTAAATATCCAGTAATATGATGCATTTTATCTAAATGTAGTAAATAAATAATTTCAGTCAAGCGTTGTATTATGAAGGATGTTTCAATCAGTTAATACCTTAGGAGGTGGTGTACAAGTTTGTATATAGGCATATATAACACTTGACTGAAAAATACAAAGCTAGAATTTTCACTACTGTTAACAGTATTTTTTGCTCACATTCAGTTTTCTTGAGAAATGTGATAAGGATCCTAATATATTTTATACAGGAAACATTCCAAACAATTCCAAATTTATCTCACAACTCAACACCCAATCAATTTAGACTGATGCAAATTGCTTAGATAGCTACCTTCCCCTAATTAATCGTAAACTTATCACTAAAATCACTTCATAGTTTACTACCTGATGATACTATCAACACAATTGATCTGCTGATACGATGGAACATGTGGAGTCTTCTTTGAATTATCATAAAATGCATTGTCTGGTTCTTCAGTGCTATCACTTGTCAATGCTTGGAGAAAGCAGGAAGCAGTGTGCCTTTTCCCTAGAAAAGAAGAAAACCTCAAAGGCACCTCTCAAAGGCATCTAAGCACTACCCCAAGATACTTATACAGGGATATATGGCCTATGCCAGCACAGCTCTCGCTAGTAAATTATTCTCCACTGTCATCCCAATTCACGTATTTGGGAGAGGGGGGAAGACAGAGAATGCCTAAGAAGAAAAAAAGAAGTTAACCTTCAACATCCACTCAGAATAACCTAGTGAACACAAAGAAAACATCATAGAAAATACATTGCACTTAAGACACTGACTGGAGCTGAATAAAACTAAGAAGTACAAGAGAGTTGGGAGATTCAGGCATCAAACCTTTCCTAAATAGGTTTATAAGTCAGTATTTCCAAGGCTGCCAATTTTAAACACAGCTACAACTACTATTACTCTTCTCTTACTTGTACTCTTACTTCTTTTCTACAATTACTATTACTCTTCTTACAAATTGCAGAATCTGACCTGTTATTCAACAGAAATTTACAGCTTCTTATAGCATAGACATTCTGGTCACAGTAGATTCAACCTTAGGCCTCAACATTCACAGTGCAGTCCTGTTATCAACAAAACCTGCAGTTAAGTCTAACTTTGGCAGAGAATATCAGAGTCCAAAACATTTTGGTATAGATTCCTATGATCTTTGAGGAAGATTTTTCTGTGTATGTTTGTGATAGGCACCAACTGGAAACACTGGAAACAATCTTAACTAGTGCAATATTAAGCACACAGTAACTAAATCACTACTTCGGTGGTAAGTGTTTTTCAACCTATGGGCCACGGGCTACTTCCAAAACCAATATCCACAAAGGTAACTAAGGGAAGCTTCCACAGTAGACTTATATTCACTACAGATAGGTCTGCATTTTCCCTGCCTCCCCACTTTTTTTTTTTTTTTAATTTATTGACTTAGAAAAAGGGACAGGTATGTTTATCCATATCTAAATGAACTATTAAAAGTTACTGCATCTGCTGCACTTTTTGTCTCCCCCTCCCCCCCCAAAAAAAATCACTTTCCAGATCTGAGCCATGACTAAGAGACTGTCTGAAGTGCTTCAGTGTAATAGCAGTTGGCCAAAGTCATGGTTACAGGTCTAAGGGAGTTCACGTTAACTTAGGGATCATCGTTACATTAACTCACCTCCTAGCATTTCTGAACTTGTAGCTTGTTCATTTCCATTCTGCAGCTTGCTCCTTGATGCAATATACAGCTGTTGTCCCAGACTCTTTATTCGGTTCACATCTGCACATACTTGTTGCAATGTCATCTTGAGATACAAGAACATGTGAAGTCAGAATAAAACAAATGAAAGGAGGCCATAAGAGACCATTAAGTTTTGTGTTCTACTGTTAGCCTATGCCTGGTATCTGCTGACATCTGTAACTTTAATGAATGCAACTATCATGACCAATTTAATTAAAGTAACTATGCTAAAGCTGAAACAGCCTCAGCATTTGAATAGTTTTATACCAATGCAAGCCTCGAGAGATGAAATAAGCCAATGACTTACCCAAGAGCCTCACAAGGAAACTTGGTAATTTGCAATGCTTGCTTTAAGACAGGATTGTTTCCACTGTCTTCTGTAGCATTCTACAGTGCATCTTTAGTCTCCTTTTTAAACCAACAGGAAAAATCCCTATCAAACAGATACCAACCCCCACCATGTGCAGCAAATACTCTCTCTAGTTGCATGGTTCTTCCATTTTTTTCCTCCAAGTCCACTCATTCTTTGAGAAGGCTGATATTTGAGCAGTTATTCAATTTACTTTACCGTACCACTAAAATAGTTATCCCCTCATTTTAGTCAGGCAAATTTAAAAAACAGAACACAGGCATACATACAGAAAAAAGTCGCAACTGCCCAATATAAGCACATTTAGTCTGAACACGGAGGTGTATCTTCCCACTTCAATAACATTCACAATGAGTAATGTGCATGTACACAGTAAGAATTTACATTTTTTAAACCATATTTTTACTACAGGCAGGCAATACCACATTTATAGACTTACCGGTTCTTGTATCTCCTCCGCACAATTCCCATTGGAGTCACTTGAAGATGCTATGCTGACATAGTGTTCATAAGAGCCATTGCTACCAAGGCTTCCATAACCACTAGAAACATTGCTATGAACTGGCTGTAAGTGGGGGAAAAAAAATAAAAATTCATCTTCTTAGAGAACACAAAGAAGGGAAACATGGCAACATACTTTGCAACACTGAGAACTTCAAGTAAATGAAGAAAATTTAGTGAGAAGTCAGTATTGTTTTGGGCTCCACCACTTGCTTGGGAAAAGTTCTCTGTCATACTGAAAGTTGTTTTGGGATGCAGATTTATCTTTCAACATAAAGACTTGGAGGACTTGGAAAATATGTCAAACAAAGTCGTTTTTCTAATCAGCTGGGTTACCCAGAATCTTACTTTTAATCCTGGCACGCAAGCCCATCTCCAGTTATAATTGGAGATACTTTTCCTTCAATTCTCCAATAATTTTCTGGCAGACCTTTTAAAAGAGATTTGATCAACTCCAAAGTAGTTTCCTAACAGGCCTCAGTTTCCTTAGCCTCTCACTCAAAAGGCTAACCAGTGTTTGGAAATTCCTTCATCTTCTTTACCTGCAGGAGAAGCTTGTAAATTTGTCCTTGCAATTCTCTTATCTCTTTCTCAACACTGCTCATTTCTTTACTTCTTGCAGCAAAAACATCTTCATTCAAAGGGCTTCTATAGAAAGTCAACAAAATTTCAGTACTAATTCTAATTTAATGAAGAAAAAGTAACTACAAACAGAGGTAGAACAGGTTTACAAAATAACATCAGCTCTTCTGCTTTACAAGGCACATTGATATTTTGTTAACAAAATGAATAAATTAGGAGGGCTATTAGCAAAAGTGATCCAGGCAGGGGAATACCACTAACTAGAAACATAGTGACAACTGTAATCTATATATATTTTTTATTTTACAGTCCCATTATATGTTTTCAAAAGTTCCCCCACCTCCAAAGCAATGGCCAAAGGACTAGACAGGATGTACCGTTTAGCATTCCTGATACAATAGTTTTGAATGCTGTCTTAGACGAACAGACTGCAAACAACATACTCTCCCTAAACAGCATCTTTCTTTGCCACTGTTGGAGACTGAATGACATGGACCGTTTGTCTAACCTAGTCAAACGTTTCTTATGTCCCTAAGTTCACATCTAAGATCTGAGAAAATAAGATCTGAGAAAAAGTCATACAAAAGCACATAGATTTTTCTTCCTCTCTCTTCCCTTACATTTATTGGACTTATGTTCCACTTATATTTTAAATATAAATACTTGCATTCCCATCTCTTAATAATATAATGCTCTTTTTTAAGACGAAGACTTAAGTAGCAGCTACTGCACCTTCCTCTAAACTAATCTGAATCAAGCTACAGCAAAGCCACAAGTAAAACAAATCAATCGTTTGACCTCCGATTATGTTCTCCAGTGGGATTTGGTTCCCTGAATCAACACAGAAGGATGACATCTGTTCCACGAACAGCACTGCTAGGGTAGTGGGACTGTGATACAAGAGCAGCACATCATGTGAAGCCCCAGGATTCAGGGAAGCCAGTATATCAGCACAGTGGCATCAGCAAATGTTGACAAGCATCTACCCCTCTGTCTCCTTCACTTGTAAGGCAAATTCACACCCCAGAAAATCTTGAATGAAAAATCATTTTGCCAAATCAAAATACATCCCAGAGGACATTTCCTATAAGAGAAACCAGATAAGAGGGAGGTATCAGGTAGCCATATTTCCAAATCTCTTGGGAACTCAAGAGAAACACCTGAAAAATGAAGAGCAACTTGCACATCCAATACCAATTCCATTTGCTATAAGAGACTGTACAAAATCTAATTAGTTTTAAACATCAAGTGAACATCCCAAAAGACGACAAGCCAGAAGGCAACTTTATCTATGTGTCTGTCATTTAACTTTTTCGTGAGCAAATCAGGCATGAATGCCGACTAATGATTCTTTAAATCTACTTTTTCCATTCCTTTCCAACTTTTATTTAGCTGGTCTAACACTGATATGTTGATTTAAACATGTGCATTAGCACAGTAGTTGAACATTAACCATGTGTACAAATGTATGCTTAAAAAAAAAAAAAAAAAAGGTTGGCTTTGACTTTTACTTGGGAGAGATTTAATCATTTTCATACTGAATAAACAAAATTAGCGTTTTTCTGAAGGAAGTGCAAGACAGATGCCAGATGGTTGTTCCAGACTGCACTAGCAATATAATGGCTCTACTTCAGTACTGTGACTATGTTTTACTTTATAGAATATTCAGTGAAGAGCACCGCACCTAAACAGTTCAATTCTACAACTGACTTACGTTCGGACTTTGTGTCGGCCAATGACGAACACTACTTTCCTGCTCCACGGATTCACAAAACTAGACCAGCTGGTATCCAGTATGACATAATCTCCATTTTGAGTACAAAATCTAATAGGTGAATGTTCAAAAGGGGGCTGGCCAGCAAACTTCAGGACTGAACAAAAACAACAACAACAAAAAAAACCCCACAGAGATAAGGTTTAGTTTACATTATGACACAGCAGTGGAAGTACAAACACTAAAGACTGGGGTTCTGTAAACCTCTGATTCAGAATTTGCTTTGATCTCAGACTTGCTGCTTTAGTTCATTTATTTTTGTCTAGGCTGCAGATCAGTCACAGGACAAGCAATATGATAATGGAAAAGCGTTAAAACACAGTGAAGTTCGTGGTAAGTCATCAGTACTTACTTTTCTGGTGAACAGCAATCATCAAAGGACGATCTTCTGGGTGCAAATACATCAGTATGGATGTTCCAATTAAATCTTGAGGCAAGTAACCCAACAGAGGCACTGCTCTGAAAATTAAATACATTATAATCGATTACAATATAGTATTGAATATTTACATCCTTAACCCTTTGCCTGGCAGTTAAGTCCACAGATATGATCTATGATGGCGTGATCTAAGGCTAATGTAAAACATACAAACACCAATGACAGAAACATTTCTGAGCCTGGAGATTTAACAGATTTTTTCAGAGTCACAAGCAGTGTTGTGCTTACTGTAGATGACAAAGAAGAAATGGAATCACGAAGAAAGAGATCACAGGCAAAACGTCAGTAAGAAACCCGACATGGGTGCTGCCAAGTGTGCTGAAAAAACACTACCGTGGTTTTTCAGGAGATAGCTTTAGTCTGGCCAAATTCACGTGATGCGGCTCAGTACCACTGTATCTCTGCGTTGTGATCCCCAGAGCTTTGTGTTATATGTTTCTTTCCACTGTCCTGATTATCACAAGTCCCCATTACCTTATATAATGGAAGCTGACTGTAGTTCAGTTTAATTTCACGTTTTTGGTCAACAAAGGAGATTATCTCTTTGGAATTCTAGATGTTTTCCAATGAGTAGACTGACACAAAAAATTACTGAAATTTAATAGGATTTGTTATTAATTTTAACTTTTGCAAAGTGCATAGTCCATACGCTTTACTTGTGTTTCCAGCTGCATCACCACAGAATTTTTTACTACCTCTCCACACACAGCTCCCAGTACCGAAGACCCAAATCTCACCTGTCATCTATCTCAAGAAAAATACATCCTGGGGTGTGAGTGGTGGTGAAAATTCTTTTTTCCATAGGAATTCGAGGAGCTAGTCAAAAAAGATATAATTATCAAAACACAAAATATGCGTTATTAAGACAGAAAATCCAACCGTTACTTTTGCTCATGATACTATATTATGGGCTCCTGAACTTTTGAATTCCTCATTGCTTTCTGACTAGTAACACAAAGAAACATTACAAACTATTAGGCAATACAGATTTCTTCTACTCTCCCCCTCCCCCCTGGAAAAAAACAAGTTGTGGGAAGGGTTAATTTCGGGACCCAGGAAAGATGTATACACACATATACTATATATATATATATATATATATATATATATATATACACACACACACACACAAACATACAATGTGTACATGTGTGTGCATACACACACACAAACTGGAACTTACATGGGTGAGACTACCCAAGCACAATTTCTAATCAGAGCAGCTAATTTTGATATACTGTACATTTTCCTATTGGCTTGTTTCTTACTGGACATTCCTCACTTGCCTTCATATCCAGAGTGAATTTTCTCAGCCAAAGCTAAACAGCAGGATTCTGCATCCATGTGAGCAGAAGTGCACACATGGACCAAGTATGGGGTGATTCGGAAGGGGTAACAATGCATTTCTTGTTCTCGATCTTTACCACGCCTGAGGAAAAGCAAAAAGAATCAATGCACCGGGGTGCCAAGACTCTGATGCTTTACACCAACAGCCCAGCGCTGCGAAAGCACAGAGAAGTTGTGCAAAGAAATTACGCAGAACACACAGAACCAGATGATTAGAAAGAACCTCCTGAGGCCCTACGTACAACCCTTTGCAATCACAGGTCAACATTCTACAGTAGAGTGATCTCATTCCCTTTAAAACCAAGTAGGTGTTTTGCCTCCAATACTCATATTGAAAGGCTGTTCTAGAATGCCATTACTCTAGCGGTTAAAAACCTTGTTCTAATTCTCAGACCAAAGGTATTCATGAGAACAACTCATTCGATCTTGTGCTGTTCTTCAAGTTAAGTAATTTGTTTTCTGTCTGTTGTTTACTCTGTTCCATGGCTAGGCAAGAACTCCAATAACTCTTAGGTTTTGTTTCACTGACCTACGTAAGCAAGACTCTTCTACCCTCAGTTCACAAATAGTTGCCATTCTTTGACCGTCCAGTTCCCATATGGGGTTGTCTTCCTAGCACATGGGTGAGCAGTAATGGCACGCAGCATTCCAGATGAGATCTTAAACAGGGCTTTATAATTACTGCATTAACGTTTCCCTATTTCTACTGCAAGTGCTTCTTCACCTGGCATAGGTTAGGAATACAGCATCTTACTCAAATCTGACAAAGATTTGAGATAAATTTTTGGACATCATCACGTTCTCAAGGTATTTTCCTACTCCACGCTTAGTTTAGTGAAATGTTTCTAGAGAGAAGTTAGTGTCGTAACGACGACTTTTGACAGTTCCTCTTCTTTAGGGAAAAAGAAAACAAATGGAATTTTTACACACCAGGAAGAGGGTAAACCACAAAAAAACCTATTTTCATAATTATGTCCACTGTGTGCTTGTGGAAAAAATATTTTTATTCATGAAGCCCGCTTTATTTATATTCCTGCTTTATTTATTCCAAGTGGCTTCACACAATTCAAGAGACTGAAAGGTGATTTTAGATCTCAGGTTTTTGAAACAAATGAATGTTATCATTGATCTATTATAGATGGAGTATGTATTATATCTGCTCAAAAGCAAACAGTTCTTACTGGAATCAGGAGACCATCTCAGTCTGGACCAGAACTGCACTGGAGATTACAAGGCTATCTATTTATCTTTTTCTTCATTTAGCATTAAGATGAAGTAGGCACAAAGCAACACGCTACATCCATAGTGACCGGAAGCAGTATCTCACGATTAAGTTCTTGCATTGGGACTTCGGTGATTTGAGTTTCTGTCACTACCTAGGCCACAAACTCCCGAGCAACCTTAAGCAAAACACTCTTTGCTTCCACTCTCAAATTTTAAAAAGGGGCACAGTACTTTTTGACAAGATCATTCCTCTTCTGCTCAGCAGTACCGAAGGAAACAGAAGTCCAAAAGAAACATGTTTGAACAGTTTTCCTTTTGTCCCCAGGCAAGTTTAACGACTACTAGTGGAAAAATACGTGAACTGAATGCCCGCTGTGAAAGCATAGGCTGTACGTCCTACCGGATGCCAATTTTAAACACAGTAAGCCAATTTTGTAATGGAGTTTCATGAGCTCATATTGGTCAGTCGTAACACTGTAACACTGTTTCTGCCCAATACCCTTTCTGCTTCCTGTGCCCAGCCCTCACAAACGTAAGACTGTAAGAGCGTACTTGCCTGATCCTGCAGAAAAAGGATTTCACCTGGGCATACTCATACAGAGAAGCTAATAAGAAGAACATACATTGAAAGTATCAGTTAATATCCTAAAAAAAAGGTCACACCTATCAGAAGTATTTTAAACTCAGCATTCTCCAGGCTTTCTGAGCAGGTCTCACCACCTCCTCAATATTAGCTATTGAATCAGCTGTTCAACAGTCTGCTCCCACTTCAAATATTTCAAATATTTCTCTCTCTTCCCCAGCCCACTCACTCATGGAGAAACACCAATGGAGGAAACACGCACGATATTAAAAATGCCCAGTACATCACCACAGAACAGGAAAGGCTAACATTCCTGTCTTTACGAGCCACATACCAAAAAATATATACAGTCAAGAGCTGAGGGGAGAAAAAGGTCAGTAACAGTTCACAGCAAGAAGATAACAGCAGCTCCACAGGGGTCTCACTGCTGCGCTGGGTAGGCATAGGACTGGCTTCCAAAATTCTGGAATACCTGGCACGTTAGCGCTAGCAGCCTCTGAGGTCCCGCATCCTTCTGTAGCGGCACATTTCAGCTTCCCAGCCCTGAGGGAAGTTACAGCCCTGATGCTGTAACAGCGCCACCGCTAGGTGGACAAAGGACATAGCTTTGGCATGGGAGCTACACTTGGACGGCTCACAGGTTCAAAAGCCTCCATTTAGTCACATCCATCATAGTGACAGAACAGAATGCTATTTTTTACAGCTAAACACAATATAATTTCAGTATTTTTACTGAAAGCTCATCTTTATATAAGCTATCCTTTAAGCTCAATTTTCTGCTTCCTACTTGCTGCCTTCTGGCTCCTTGCTGAGTAAATAGCTGATCAGCTTAAAACTCATGTTCAATGAGCTATGTTCACAGGAGGGTGCAAGTGGACTATAAATTATACATTGGACCTACATATCAGAGCTAGATTAAAACATTTTAAACTGAAAATTAGCCCCTTGGTTTCTTAGAAAGAAAAAAAAGCCTTACCCCCTGAGCAGCAGTATTTGGAAAGAGTAAGGCAGTTTGTAGAAAAATGAAGCATCTGCCTTTTTTACCCCCAGTAACAGTTAAGCTGCTAGGAGACCCTAGACATAGCTACTCAGGTTTTCAACTGAAAAAGGAACAAGTATGGCCTATATATACTGCTAGCATAAGCATTTCAAACGAATGACCCTTCTATCCTCATTCTGCAAAGAGTGAAAGACACATAAAGCTATTAAGATCATTGCCAAGTCCCACCTGTTTGCCTTTCTGTGTTCCAAAGCGGCAAGTGGGACTGGTCGGTGTGTGTGTAGAACACACTGACATCCTGAGGGACAAGCAGCTCTACAAACCGGGAGGAATCCAACAGTTTTTTCTTACAGTTTAGAATGGATGCTGCCTGATCAGAAATATGCACTATTCGCCCAGAAAGCAAGGAAAACACAGCCACAAAGGTGTCCTGAAAAAACACACATTGTTAAAGGCAATTCTCTCCCAAAACAGCAGCAGCAGTATCAAAACGATTAAAAGAAAAACAAAACAAAACCAAAACACCCCCCCAAACCCTAACAAAAACAACTAAGACTGAGGTTCAGAAATGTGTTCTTAAGTTAGTTTCTCATTAAACTTGTGTGAGAGCTATTATCACCTCCGATGCTGCAGTATGGAGACTCGTGACCTGCAAATGCTAGTGAGACCACGACAACAAAACTGAAGTAGGTGCCAGAGATGCATGCTTTTTTCAGAAAGACTGGTTATCATTCCACAAAGATTTCTCCCCAAATTTTGGCGTATTCAAAACAATTTCACATACAAAAACATTCTGAGAACTTCTCAAATGAAAGTATTTGCAGTATTTCCAATTTGGTGTCTGACACCACTTAATCTCAGGAAACACTCTTTATTTCAAACAGAGCCAGAAAGCACGATGCATACTGCAAATCAAGAAAAAAAAAGCATTAAATAATCAAGGAGTGCAAATAGAAGCTAAAGATAAGACAAGCCCCTCACAACTATGGACTTGAATAGCTTTGAAAACACACTGCTAAGCCAGGAGATTACTAGGCTGTATGAGAATCCTAGCATTTTCAGAGAGATAACTGTTCTTTCTGACAAAAGAGAAAAAGAGAAATGTAATTATTCCTTCACTTACTACAGTTGGGTAGCTCACATAAGCTACGGCATTGATTGACATTTACTAAACACAAAGACCTGTTCGTCTAAAACTTAAAGGTTTTTCAATTTTATAACACTATTTCCACAAAGAGATGCAAGGCAATTAAATACAGAGCGAAACAACACGTAGTGAACTCCTTAACTGAATGTCTTACGGTGTTCTTTGGAGTGCGTTCAGATGCAATGGTCACCAGCTCGTCTATGCTGTATGTGATCGCCTCTGTCTGAACCACTCTTCGGTCATTTGCAGGGTGGAAAAATGCACTGTTTGCTAGTTGAAAAACAGAGAAAAACAGAACAAACACGATAACGTCAGTAGAGAGACGATTTTGAAAGTAGTCCTTACAACTCTCACTTTTGTCATCTTTTTAGCGAGGTCCGAGGTGAGATGACGAAGGTCTACATGGTGACAAAAGGAAAAACAAATTCTGATTATACCACTGGAGCGATCGACTTAAGTTACAGGAAATGAGCAGGAGGAGAATGCCATGGCAAAAGAACAACTAAGCTACTTATTTATCTGTATGGAAAACAGCAGCGTAAGATACAGACTATCCAACAAGTTTGAATCTGGGACAGGGGTGCATTTTTTTTTCAATATATACAGAAAGTGACCAGCAAGCATCTCTTAGGGATTGGACTCTGAAAAAAAGAGAAGCAGTAGCTAGGCGTTTGAACAGAAAAGATAATGTGATGTTAATAAAACCTACAATTTCAAAAAGTCAGTTTTTTGCAGGATACCTTCAGTATTTCCCTTTTGTTTTAATGCTATTTGTTGCCAGACATGTCTATTCAAATCAAGCTGCTAGATAGTTTCTATACCTCCAGATTTTTTCTGTCACATACCTTGGACCTGCTGGACACACTGCAAGGCATAGTTGAGAGCACTGATAGTACTGGGCTTGCTGGAACTCCTTTTTTCTTCAGGCAAACACCTTTTAATTTCTTGGATCATCATCATCATCCTATCTCTGTGTGACTGGCTCCAATTCAGCTGTTCACTGTACAAAAAAAAAAAAAAAAGAGGTTAAACTTCACTGAGGAATTTTGGTATAGGAATTATCTTTCTGATGACTTCTTAAAATTAGTCACTGAACTGCTGCCTCATGGACTTGGCCTCAAGCTCACAGACGCTCCGGAAGAGTTCTCATGCTTCCTCCTCCCTATATTTCTTCTTGCACCTTTCTCACTTCTGTGCTATTTAGTCTCTTTTCCTCTACCTTTCCTCTTTTCCAATTCCAACATGACATGGATGGCAAAGGCACATCTTAACCAACCTGCTTGCTAAGATGCTGTGAAATTTAAACCTAACCTCTTGATCCCTGCTTGTGAATGAACGGTGACAAAAATTGCAACGTTCACCTCAGCAACATTAGCAACTAAAAACAAGCTGATATTTAATCGAGACCTTCTAAATCTCACTAGTATTATAGGCATGCATAGGTTCTGATTCTTTATGTATGCAAGTCCTAGCCTTGAAGTCAGCATCTGATAATAAGCAGCACTTCACGGATACGTGAAGTTCTCAAAATACACCTGATGCAGAGATTTCATCCCTCCCATGATTTAGGGGTCTTCATTATATCTGTAACAGAGCCCTTCACCAACAGCTGCAATGTTATTAAGAAGCAAAATTTCACTCTCTGTTTTTGCTTATCTCACTGGCTAAAACATAAGCAGTAAACATCCTCAAAATGCTGATCAATTCTAATCCTACAGCTGCGATATGAACACAGTTACTTCAGCTTTTGTCCATTCATCATTCTTTAATATCATAATATAACCATGTAAGTGACTAAAAAGGTTGAAGTACAATGTGTAAATTTTACATGCAAGTTCCACACCACAGAAATGATTGCGTTTGAACTGCTTCATTTATTTATTTTAGAAGTGCTGCATTGAATTTCTGAACACTCTGCAAGAGTACTACTAAAGTTATTTCTGCTGTACTACTGTTAAATACAGTCTTTAGATTAAGTATATTTAGAAGCTACAAAAGGGTTGATGACGCACCTGGATCAGCCAATCTAAGAATTAGACAAACAGCTTACGAAGAATCACGTAGCAGTAATCTAATCTACATCTGAGACCATTACAAATATTACAGTTGGGGATTCAGGTAAATGTCCTTGGTCTACTAAAAGAAGTGAGCCCTATGAACAACTCCCTGGATGACAGGAGTAGCAGATCCGTATGAAGCAACGTAGGACAGCCAGCTCTGTATGCTGTTGAGAGTTACCTGTTAATCTTGCTTTGCCTCCTGAAACTTCCAGCTGGGCTGCCATTTGGCTCATGGCTGCAGAAATCACTTCCACTGGATTTTGGTCCATTGAACTCTTTCCTACTGCAGTTTGTTCCCGTACACGTCCTGGAATACATCTTTGCATCGTCCTGATGTCCTTCCTCCTGCTTCCCTAAATCAGCAGGGTTAAAGGCCTCCTTTTGCTCGTTTGCAGTGCCAGCAGTGGCAGTTGCTGACCAATTCACACTGTGTTCTGAGCTGCTGCCTTGAAGTTTGTTCAGGCTCATCTCTGGTCAGCAAAATTTGACAATGCAGGGACACTGAACACCATAGCCTGGCTCCGCAACAAGTTCAGACCCCTCTGTTTTCCATACAGGAGGTCGATCTCGTGACTCTTCTACAGGAAAAACAAATACTCACCACTTCAAGAAAATACAGGTACATAGCTGAAAAGCAAACTCACCCTTCCAGGCTGAAAAGGCCTTCTATTCCAGATTTTTTCAGATTCCTCCAGATTTCCAGTTTTGTTTTTTTACTCTCTAGTAACTGTTCTCCCTCTGTTTGCGGTAACCCGACCCCTCTAACGCACTAAGAGCGCGCAGAAGCCGACGTCCGCGAGGGTTCATCCAGGGCGGCTGCTGCCCGGGCGGCTCCCGGCAGGCAGGGCGGCTCCCGGTGGCCCGGCCCGACCCGACCCGTCCCGTCCCGGCCCGGCCGTCCGTCCCTCCCTCCGCCTCGCCACAGCGCCCCCCCCCACGCCCCTCCCCCCGGCCCTACCTGCTCCGGCCAAGGCGGGCCGGGCCGGGCCGGGACGCGGGCCCGCCGCCGAGCGCCGGCGCTGGTCTCCGAGCGGGCCGCCCGCAGGCCCCGCCGCTCCCCGGCCGCGACGAGGCGGAGCGCGGCCCGCCGCCCGCCCGTTACGTAAGCGGCGCCGCACGCGGCCGCCCCGCTCCCACACGCCGCGGCCGCGTGAGGCGCCCGCCCAGCCCACAGACGAGGGAGGCGCGGAGAGGGTCAGAGGCGCTTTATTGGAGGCGGAGGCGGCACCGCCCCGCCCGTCACGCGCCGCCGCACGCGGCCCCCGCGCGCGCCCGGCCCGCCGCCACGTGCGGCCGCCCCGCCCCGCCCGCCGAAAATGGAGACTCTGGTCAGGAGGGAAAAAACACGGGCTTCCAGCTGCCTTTTTCTCCGGTGAGAGGGGGCACAGAGCGCCCGACTCCGCGGGTGCCCGAGAGGGCATTCCGCTGAGACTGGGGCACCGCGCAGCCAGCCACGGCGACCCCCTCCCAAAGCACGGGACTAGCGAGCTGTCCGCGCCCAGTCGGAGAGTTAGTGACAGGCCTTAGCGCTCAGCAGGTTCTTCCGCAGCTACCAGTCCCCGTATTCAGTTGAGGCAAGGCGGGAGAAGCAGAGGCAGGCGAGCCAAAGGCACAGATTGGATTGCTGCTCCCTGGCAGCACATGTGAAACAAGCCCCCTCTGCAATAGGTCTGAGGAGGGGCTAGAAGAGTGAACAGGATCAAGTATAAATCTGATACCACTCTAGGAAGTCTATAATTGATTATAGTGTTAAGTCTGGAAACCCTGGAACCAAATCCTCATCAGCTCCATGCTCCAGTTTATCAAGGCACTGTGCAAGCTGTGGGTTGTGCTTGTTAGTATTTGTATTAAGAGTGTCTTAAGGCAACCACGTAAAGTTAACATCTCACTAATCAAAATAATTTTGCTTTAAACAGCAGCAGATGGGCTGAAAATACAGCAGGTTTGAAGTGGAGAGGCTGAAGACAGACATCTTCAGTTGATTTGAGTTTCTTCCTGTAACTCATGAAGATACATTCCAGACTACAAAAAAGAAAACAGTTGGAAAAGGGACATGTCTCCTTCAGCCCTCCACCATAACAATCCTGTATTTTAAGAATTTAAGATACTAGAGATAGGTAGAGAGGGATTGATGAGCTTCCCAAGTTGTTTTTCCTAGCTTTAGTTTTCCTTTGTGCTCGCACCAGTACTTCTCACCTGAGATCACATCTGTTGCTAATTATTAGTGTTTGTTTCAGTATTGCAGCACCACTTGATAGTTCTTGGGAGGATAAAGTTTAAGGGCTACATTAGAAATTGAAACAAAGAAGGTGAGTTGTACACTCCCTGGCTTGCTGGTCCAACTCAATGTCAGTACCATTTCACCCAACAGCAGTACAGTCTCGACTTCTTGAAAAAAGCCCACATATTGTAGCAAGTGCATTTGGACCTGCCATGTTGAAAAAGACTGACTAGCAACATTAAGAAACTGGGACAAATGGAAATATAGACAAGGGAGGTATATGGTATTTCTCTTTATACTTCTGCAATATGCAGCTATAAAAAATTTGTTCATGGTTTGTAAATCCTTGGGAATATCAGTTTTACCTCTCTTCCAACCCATGTTGCACAGGCGTTCAAGATTCAGCTGTTAGAGCTCACTCAGCAGTGTGTCTACCACTCACTGTGCAGTCAACTAAGCAATAGTTTAAGCAGTCACTGCTATTTCAAGTTAATGTTGTTATATATACACTTTCAATTTGAGGACCCAGGCTTTACTAAACTGTATCAGTCAGTGAATTAATCCCTTCCACTGCAACTCTTCAGAGAAATCCCCATTTCAGTGAAACTTACCAATGATGATGATGATGATAATGAGAACAACAGCTATCAATATTGCCCACATCTGTGAAAAAAGCCACAACACACTTACTACAAGACTATGCAGCAGCATTTACAGGCTTTTAGGGTACTGGGGGCAAGGGGGGAAGCAGCCATTGCAAGGTACTCTTGCACTGTGTGCTAGATTAACAAGGTACTTGTTAACTTGTTAAGAACTTGTGCAGCAAGCTCATCTTGATTGACACTCAGAAATGGTAGGTTGTGCACACTGGCAACTGAAGTAGACCAAGAAGCTCCCTTCCGTTATGTCTCTATGCAAAGCCTGTCTCAGGTGACTATACCAACAGGAGTAAGAAGAATCCTATTAAACACCTCTTCTACTCCTATCCTACACCACATTTTCCACTTTGTTGCTCAAAGAAGGTTCCAACATTTGCCAGGAGCTGCGGAAGACTGAGCGAGCTCCTTCGGCTTTGCAATGCTTCCTTGCAGGTTAGCTCCACCGATATATTTTTGGTCTTTTCCCTCTTGTTCCCCAAAGCCTCAGATTGCAATAATATTTCCCTTTGGCCATTTCCATCTTAGACAAGGTCTTGTGTCAAGGAGCAGGGCTGGTAATCCAGACATTGATCACTGCGCACAAGCTCTGTGGTATATGTTTTAAAACTAGCTGCTATAACTTAACATTGGTCGAGTCATTTTTACTTCTGCTTTCTGAGATACTGATTGTAATACTGAGTAGTTCAAGTATTCAAGCCACAGTTACCTTACAGTTCTTCCACCAATACTTTCTTTTCAGTTTGGCTGCACTGGTCTCAAACTGGGAAGCTCCTGCTTGCAGCGCATCAGCACGGTCATCCAACTCTGACAGCTTCTGATCTCGTTCCAATACCTTGTCCACATTCACCCTCATGATGTCAACCACCTACATCAATTTAACACTTACAGTAAGTACATCAACTGTATCACCCATTGGAGAGATTAATTGCAGACAACAGATCCCAATACCTGATATTTTTGATATTTTTAATGTTCTCCTAAGGAGTAGGAGCAATTGCCTTTTAGGAAATCTAATCGCGAGCTTCAGTGAAAATGTGCATTTCACATGCAGCTGGAAGTTCCTAATACCTACTTTCAAACGTCAGTACTGCAGAAAAGTTCTCTAAGTTGTGCTGGCATTCCCTGAAACCTGGGAAATTATTTACGACCTACTTCAGAAGGAGTTGAGGCATTTTACCATGACTGACAAAATATTTTTGACATGCAATTCATTTTAAGTGCTATCCTGTTCAAGCAGATAAAGCTGCTCTTAACCGTTAACGGCTTTTGGATTCCTCAGAAATTTGGGCATGTCTTATTTGGAGACGATCAGCTGCCTTTGCCACCGAGGAAAGAAAAGTTTGTTCTCTGTAAGAACAAAGGGTACTATTTTAACTTACGCCCAATCCTCAGACATAGAGTTTGCAGCTAACCTTTAGACGCTGGCAACTTCTCCCCACTCCGGCAGAACAGCAGAATGGAAGTTTTTTGACATGCTGCCACCCCTCACCCTCCCCTTTTTTTTGTTTTTTGTTTTAAACCTTTTCAAGACCCAAAGTGATACAAGTATAATAAGGAAAGCTGAATTATACTAGGCTTCCCTTTCACATAAAGGAATAATAACTGCTGCGGCCAAAGCTTATCTATTTTGCTTATCAGGTTTTCTGAAAGAGACAGAATTACACTGCTATCAGACTAGACCTTTACCTCATCTACTTGGTGTTGTGTTTGTTGAAGACGACGATTACTGCCAGCAGCAACATTTGAGCTTCCAGGGCCGCTTGCTGACCTGCATTAAGGAAAGCAATCATTATTTTATAATCACTTTTTATAATTTTCTTCAAGTTGATAAGCTTAAGTTTAGAAATTATCTGCTGTTCCTGAAAACAGGGACCTTGGATCCTTGGAAGAAATATGGGGCAGTTTCCTTTCCCATGGGAGAAATGAGGTTTTAACCACTGACCTTGGGTATAAATCAAGCTGTGCCCTAAAACCTCCTGCCAGTGAATTAATTGCTTGAAGTGCTAAAAGACAGCTGTGGCTGGCTAATAATGCAACTTGTAATAAGGCATACAGTGACTTCTACAATGGCTCATAGGGCTCAAACATTCAAGAGCTTGGGTTCAGGGGTGTTTTCTTCAGAAAGAATGCAAATACTAAGCTTCAAGACTCAGCAGCTTTCCAAAAATGAAATACAGAAACTTAATGGTTATTCTAACTACACGCTCTTCCAGTGCTTACCCGTTTTGTTTGAAACAGTTGGCATGGAGCCAGAGAAAGCACAATGAGGAAAAAGCATTCAGCATACAGCAATTTACTTGCGGTCAGCTTTTAATTCCTAAGGTCAGGCAATCTAGTTCCTTTTACCAGCTGCAACACTTTGCATCTCTGTAACTGAACCAAGATCCTCTCTACACATTCCCCATGCCCTCTTCGCGGCTTTAATGTCTTTTTGTTATCCGTCTCTAGGACTAGCTGTACTCAATTTGCTCTTCTGTATTTTCATCCATTCTGCATCAGACACACTACTGTTTAGTGCACCTTGATATAAGAAAGATGAATTTGAATATTAGCTATATTTATACATTTTAACCTAAATCTACATTTAAAGGGAACAAAGGTGTACCTGTACAAGGAGCAAACCAGGAAGCCTATGACAGGGCTCAAGAGCAGTCCACATGTATGACAACAGAACTGCTCCTACACCTTGACAGCGAGGTCACCCTTTTATACTCTTTCACTGCTAATCCAAGACTAGACCGCCTTGGTAGACTTGACAGAAGCCCCTTCAGACTGGCCTGAAGAAACCAGGACAGGATAGCCCACCCTAAGCAGAAGACGAACGCCCCAGTGCCTGGGCCAGCGACACTACGCGGCTCTCAGCCACCGCAGCGCCCCTCACGGCTCCAGGCACAGCCGCTCCCACGAGCCCCCCGCCCCGCCCCGCCCCTCCCCGCCCGCCCGTCCGGCCTGCTCCGGCCGCCGCCCGACCCGGCACGGCCCGCCCAGCGCCGCTCGCCCGCCGCCCCGGCTCCCCCGGCCGCGGGCTCCCCCCCCCACCTCGGGCCCGCCGCCCACCCCGGCCCACACTCACATGCTGCCGCCGGGGTCGAGCTGCCGCCCACCGAAAACGTCCGACCGCGCCCGGCAGGAAGTGCGCGCAGCCCCGCCAGCCCTCGCGATGTGACGAGCCGGGGCGGGCCTTGCCTAGGCCACAGCCCCGAGCGGGCGGGGCGGCCGGCGCGTGCCGCGGCCGTTGGGGGGCGGGGGGGGGGTCGGGCGCCACGGCCGTTGGCGGGCTCGCCTCGCGGCCGTTGGGGAGGGGGAGGGTCGCGCGCCGCGACCGTTGGGCTCGCCTCGCGGCCGTTGGAGGGGGGGGGTCGCGCGCCGCGGCCGTTGGCGGGCTCGCCTCGCGGCCGTTGGGGAGGGGGAGGGGGAGGGGGAGGGTCGCGCGCCGCGGCCGTTGGGCTCGCCTCGCGGCCGTTGGAGGGGGGGGGGTCGCGCGCCGCGGCCGTTGGCGGGCTCGCCTCGCGGCCGTTGGAGGGGGGGGGTCGCGCCCCGCGGCCGTTGGCGGGCTCGCCTCGCGGCCGTTGGGGGGGGTCGCGCGCCGCGGCCGTTGGGCTCGCCTCGCGGCCGTTGGGGGGGGGGGCTCGCCTCGCGGCCGTTGGGGGGGGTCGCGCGCCGCGGCCGTTGGGCTCGCCTCGCGGCCGTTGGGGGGGGGTCGCGCGCCGCGGCCGTTGGCGGGCTCGCCTCGCGGCCGTTGGGGGGGGGGGGGCTCGCCTCGCGGCCGTTGGGGGGGGTCGCGCGCCGCGGCCGTTGGCGGGCTCGCCTCGCGGCCGTTGGGGAGGGGGGGGGTCGCGCGCCGCGGCCGTTGGGCTCGCCTCGCGGCCGTTGGGGGGGGTCGCGCGCCGCGGCCGTTGGCGGGCTCGCCTCGCGGCCGTTGGGGAGGGGGGGGGGTCGCGCGCCGGGGCCGCTGAGGTGGTGGCGAGGGCGGGGCGGGAGGTCGGGAACGGCTGTGGCGGCGCTCGCCGCTGCGTCAGGCGCCGCAGGGGTTTCTCCGCCCGCTCCGGCTCTCCCCACCGGTCCAGCCCGGCAGTGCCCGCGGGTGGCCGGGGCGTGTTGCGTGAGTGCAACGCCTGGTGGGAGCGGCTGGTGCCAGGCTGCGGGCACGCGGGCTTGAACCAGGCATCGGCAGAGGCCTCGATGTGGGCTGTGCCTGTGAAGCAGGTAACCCCGCCATACAGGGACTGAGAGGATTTGTGCCGGGGGCGGGGGGTGTTGCTTGTTCAAAGCCCTCTGAACTGTGTGGTTATGCTACCAGGGAGGCCCAAATATGAGTGTTTCCCCCCCCCTCCCCCAGCCCAGTGGCAGACACGCTGCTGTAATTGGCAGGCCGCCCTCAGCAGGCATACCCAGCTTGCTGAGCAGGCTGCACGTTGTCCCTTACACCAGCCTTTCTGTGACAGACAAGCCTGCAAGGTAAAAACCCACACCTGTTCTATGGCAGGTGGGAACTGCCTAGCAGGATAAGCACTGTGATACTTTGCTTCAGTACAGTGCAAAGGAGGAAGAGGGCTAACAAACGGGCTTGGGGGAGCCGCCTTTGACAAAAGCTGCCAGGAAAGGGCTGGACTCTCAGTTCCTGGCTAAACCTGGGATGTTTATCTTTTGCAGACAGTTGGCCACACTGTGATGGTGGACATCAGTGAAACAGTGAGGTACTGAAGAGGACAGGCAGCAACCAGGTTAGGAATGATCTGTGAAAGAGATCACCTTTAGATTTGATAAAGAGTGCATATGTATACATGTGCACGCGCACACACATGCAGTTTTGCCTGGCATACAAGGGACACAGCCTGTTCCTCTGGACAGCTTCTGTGCTTGTGTAATGGCAGGGACACACCTACACTGTTCGGTATATGTTAAAGGGACATGTTGCTGCTGTCATTATGGTATGCCTCCCCAAGTCTGTGTAGGCTTTTGTACAGCTGAAGTTACTTTGTTACCTGGATTTCAAGCATACGGAAAGAAAACAAAAGAAAAAGATCTGTATTTTTTTTAAGGAGTCTCAGTTCCTTCAGGAGTGAGTCTTCTCCATGTGTTCTCTGAAAACAGAGTAAGCATTTCCTTGGTTTAGTGGCAAGCTGGCTATCAGCTGTATGCCTGCATGGTGATGCTTAAGCTACATCTACAGTGCTAAATGTATTCATGACTTTAAGAGTGATTCATGCTCCCAGGCAAGTAGTGCAGTGGGTATCCCCCAGTTCTTAGGAGCAGCACCCTCTGAAGTGAATGGATACAATTATACTGATTGCCTAACAAACACTTGGCCTGTTGCTGCTCGATCCTTGTGATGATTTTTAAGATATCATTTTTCTTATATACTGTGTGGGTATGTGTGTGTGGTCTAGCCTGCCAGTTACGATTTTTAATCATACCACACTGAGTGCATGCCTTGCATGACCTAAGGGTAAGCGGAGGACACTCAAGAGCACAAAGCCTCCCAGGATGGTTTGCATGCTTGCACAGTGTACCAAGTCGGGTCTGGTCTTACCCTGCTGTCTACTGTGAATGGGCCCCAAAGTCAATTATGTCCAGAAGTGCGCCTGGGCTCATCGCTCAGAGAATTAGCTGGCTTACGGCAAAGGAGAACCCCCAAATTAACAGGCATGCAAAATGGACGCTCAGGGAAGAACTGGAGAACAATTTGGGGGGTTAAATAACAATGTAGATTTATGCTTAAAGAGCAACATACTTAAACGTGTTTCACTGAATTCCAGAAGAAACTCTCTTAATTAAATCTAGTCTACTGTTGCAGTCATGGGTATTGGAAGAACTTGTGATAATACATAGTCTTACAAAAAAGAGATAGTGTTAAAAGTATTTTTCTCTGGTAGGCTAACTTCATAGTTGGCTACAATTACTTGCCTTACTGAGGGTTAGTTCAGGTAACTTATGTATCTGTTATCAATATTATTGTGTTATTAAATGTGACCCTCTTAGGTTTGGACATCTGAAGGCCTCATGAATTTTAGTAAGATTGGACTGTGTGCAGCATAGGATTTTGGATTCTACTACTACATGTGCATGATTTCTCATGGAAAGCTCGGACATGAGCCCTGTTTTGAAAGTGATCTTTTTTTTTTTTTTTTTTTTTTAACTGAAGAGGTACTGAAAATAATTTGTGCTCAGACAAGCTAGCAGTTTGTAGCTGATTCCATATCTGCCAGATATATACTATTAGCTATAGCTGCTGAGTTAGGAAACTTAGAATTGAGACCAATGAAGAGTCGGTCAAATATTTCTCAACACTTTCCTGCTACTACTCTTTTTTCTCTTCATTTTCATTTCATTAAAAAGATACAAGCATACAAAACATTTGCTGGATCTTGTAGAAAACTTGTTATACTACAAAAAGGAAAAATGCCATTTTGTCCTTATCAGCATTTTGAGAGTACATACAGCAAATGGTGCTGCCCATGCTGCAGATACAGCAATGAGCAAAGATGGAAACAAAATCATGCCTTTATCCCTGATCAAAACATTCATTCAACCAATTTGAGCTACTTCACAAGTAATTATTTTCTTTTTAAACTAGCACTCTGTCATAATTTCACAGAACATTGACCATATTAAAGTGTATTATACTGCCTTGAAAATTAATTTCTGCCAAACAAGCCTGCTTCCAGTGAGCTGCAGCTGGGCAGAACCCGTCCCTATTGTATTTTGTTTAAACACAATGGGTTTTTTAGTGCTTTTGTGTAGTTGTAGTTATCTTGGCAAAATCTGTAATTTGAAGCTTAGAGAGAATGGGTGCCCAATGTTTGAGATGTTAAGTCGGTTTTCCTTTCTACTGTAAAAGCGAAGACCGCACTCAAAAAGAAAAGTTTCTCTAAGGGGTGAGGACTGCAGGAGAAGAAACAGAAGAAGTGGCTGGTGTCTTAAACATTTTGTCTGATGGCTGCCAGCTTGGGTGGCAAGCCGTGGGAGCTGCCTACAGTGCCCGGGGGCCTGAGCTGGCAGTGCAGAACGGTGTTGTGGAGCTCCACGGCTGGCTCCGAACCTGGAAAGGTCCCAGGGAGGCAGAGCCACGCTGGGGAGTCACAGAGCACCTTTGGGCATCAGCGCCTTGCAGCAAAGACCTGGAAGAGTTCACTGTGTGAAAAATCAGAAGAGTTCCTCTGCAATGTGCTGCTTTACGCACCTGATGAAGGTTACATACAGGACTGTAAGAAGCAGAAAATGCTGACGATTTGGGGAGCGTGCGGTTCTGTTTAGCGAATCCCACTGCGCTCTGGATGCTGCACACCCAGAGAGGGTAGAGTTTGGACCATTCAGATTATAACCAGGTATTATTTACAAGCAGGTTATGGAGTAAAAGAAACGCTTTTTTTCCTAAGGTTATTAATAGCTACTGAAGGAATATGTTGCTCTTTTTACTAGAATGGAAGAGAGAGTGTTTAAAAAAAAGGTCCACACTTCGTATGGGGAAATTTTCTTTGTTTTTAATTTACAGCAGAAAGAATATAAAGCATTCAGAAAACATTTTCCATATTTTAAGGGCAATTCAAAACATTTGCATGGTTCCAGCAGCTGAGTTCTTCAACAGATCCATTGATTCAGTGATGCTTTACATGCACGGTTACAAAAATAAAACTTACAAAAGAGAAGACATCTATACTAGTTTTACATGCAAGTCTTGGGGACCCCCCATTGGGCACCAACTGCTGTGTGGAACTGCCATAAGCGTGCAACCAGAGAGGGGGTTCATGTTATATTCTGTATTTCTGTCACACAGTATTACTGCTGTTGAGCGCGTTTCACAAAGGAGCAATTCCATTACCAGAAGACAGATCTGGCTCCTGGCACTTGGGAATGTGGATTTTCCCAGAAAGCTGCACTTACGTATCTTCTGTGAAAATGAAAGTTCCACAATCAAGAAAAGGGTGAGCAGAATCACTTCACTTCAGCGGGAGTCTTTTTAACTCACCAGTAATACACTGAAGGGTTATGACCTGACACAACAAAGCACTTAGAAGCTATACTTTACTTCAAGCATGCAAGTAGTTCTGTTGATCTTATGGAATTGCTTGCATGTTTAACAGTAAGTACATGCTTAAAACGTTTGGCTGAAGCAGGATCTAGATTAGTAGATACACCACCAGGCCCATGGATCTGGAAGAGTAATTGGAAATAGCTCTGTATATTACGGAATCGTTTCTGTATAAACATAGGGGGTTAAAATATTTCCAACTGAGGTCATTACTCTTGTTAGGAAAAGATTAATTCTATACTGTCACATACTGGTTAATGGGAGCAACATTTCGATTTCAAAATGGCAGAGTTCTTCCAGTAGTAATACAGAGCATTCCAGTTCATTCCAAAGGAGATTCTTCTGCAGTTCATGTTCTATTTTTTTGTGTGCGGAATATTTTATGTTTTAAGTCCTAATTCAATACAATAAATTGAGGCAATGAGGCTGCCGACAGCCACACTGTGAGAGCCGGACCATTCTTTCTATGTTTTGCCTCTTTTTTTCAATTTAGAACCAGGTCATAAAGCAGCAGTTCACAAATGTACAAGAGAATTCTGATAATGAGCTATAGCACATCTACTGTAATTCAATGCTGGCAGTGAAAAGAAGTAATTAAAAACAGGTACAATTATAGAAAAGGCACCAAGAGCACTGACCCCAGTTTTTTGCCACAATCTTTGTTTTTACTCTTCTTTTAAAGACACCAGTTTAAAAGCTTCTCACACGTTAATATTTTTAGGCTTCACAACAAGCCTTGCGTTTAAACATTGCAGTTGGTGGCCGGGATCAAGTAAGAACAACTATTCCAAAACTAACAACCTCAAATTTACACGAGTCCATTCAGAAATTTTAAACTGCCACTAGCAACACAAACATACAGGAGCAGTTTCTGATCTCAGACACATAGTAATCCACAATAACAACATGAGCCTCAGGAGTTACTTCCTTTACATTCCTGTGTAATTAAGATCAGACCCTGGCTCCTATTGGTGACGCTTTGTGACAGTTTTAAATGAGTATTTCAATTTTAAAAAATCTAATTTCTTTGGCTCCTCACTATGTGGAAATAGCAATATACCATGACACCCCTACAAGATCAGTTTGCATCTTTTTTAAGTTTTCCTTTTTTTTTTTTGTGCAATTTTTATTACATTTTCTGACTTCCAGCAGGAGATATGAAAATGTGAAACATATTTTCTACTTTCATACTATTTCTTTTTTTTTTTTTCATTTTATATTCATTCTAAGTGTTCTTTATTGGAGTGAGTGTATGGTGTTAAGCTAGATACGGTTTTTGTACTCTTATGATTATCTGCTCTGCAAAAGTAACTTAATTTTCTTAAGCAATATTAGCATTCGCATTACTTGGCACCATTGGCAAAAAAAAAAAAAAAAAAAAAAGAGAAAAAAGAAAGGGGGGGGGGAGAAGGAAGGAATAAATAAAGGAAATTCAACCAAACCAAACTCCTGGTAGCCAAAATCAAATGTAAACATATCCTTTTTTTTTCTTTTTTTTTTTTTAAGTAATGTTGCTCTGCCTTTTTTTCCTAAGTCTAAATACAGTAGCTCTTTTTTTGCCATTTAGTCATGCTTTAGCAAAAATGTTCTTCTAAAGAACATTTAAAATAAAGTTTCTTATAGTGAAATAAAGTTTTTGTTTCATTTTACAGACCATAGCCACTAATGCTTTGCTTTTTTCATTTCTTTTTCTTGAGTTCATGCACATATCTCTTTGTTTTAATATATACAGTATGTACAAACAATACATCCACACTCTTCTCGTTCATTCAGACAAAACTATACAAATAATAATTTTATCTTGCCAAGTTATTGACCCTTTGTGAATAAAATATTTAGTAATTAATCAATATATTCCCTTTCAAATATTTTTTCTCATTTTCCATTTCTACCTTCTATATATACAGAAACTGCCCAGATTTTGATGAAATAGCCAAAATAAGAAATTTACTGGCCAGAATGCAGCACCACTCTGATCTTTAGGTGGTATAAAATGTCCAGGCAACATATGTTTGTGACTCTACAAAACGACAAGAGGCTTGACGGTCACTTAAGATAAAAAGCTACATGTTTTACAAATTAAGAACTTAATTAAAATAATAGTACATGAAAGTAAGGCTAGAAAATAAAGTGCTGAGTATGAGAAAAAAAGTATATGACAACTGATTTGCAGGTTCTAGTAAAAATACCAAAAAGAAACTTTTTAAAACTTGCTTAAGCTGCTCTCTCCATTTCTCATGCATTACCCGTTTATCTCATACATCAACCCCTTCTGTAAATTCCCACGGGATGTATTAAAAACCTGCAGATTTAAAAAGTTGCATTAAGTGTGCTGTAGAGATTTAAATAAAACACAAAGGACAGAAGTGCGAAGGAAATGAGGATGCATGGACCCAATAAAGATGTACTGATCTAAGCCCCTCCACTGAGACTCCCAAAGCTTCAGTTTCTTGGAGATGACTGACAGGTGCAGGAACAGCATTCTTGTGTTGCTTGTGCATTCCCACCTTTTCTTAACAATATTTTTGGTATAGTATTTGTACAGTTCCACATGTTGTTTAATACAGCCCTATATGAAAAGGATAATTAATCGCTTCTTCCTTCTTGGAGAATGAAGCAACTCACAATTTCTTCCTGGTGTCTTTTTTTTCCCCGTGATCCAACAGAAGATTGAGTTCCAAGATGTCTTGCTGAACAAATTAAAAGTTGTCCATGAAAGTGCAAATGCAATGACCAAAACATTACTGTTAAAATACTGCAGCTGATATTTCCAGAACTGCAGTGGGTATTTTTGTTGTTGTTGCATGTCTCTGCTAAAAACAGAAAATGAAAACAGTCTGAAAAGCAATGTCACATTGCTACGGGATGCTGCTGCGTATCTTCAAGTTCCTTGGCCTTTTTCAATTCTTTCACTCTGAAAAAACAAAGAGGAGCTATGTAACATTTCTATTCCAAAAACTTTAAAGGGAGCAAAAAATCAGAATGATTCCTCATTATAACCTCCACTGCAAAGAAGCTAACTCCCAGAGAATGACAAGAGGGCAATGTGTTCCTGACACCATAAACAGTTGGAAGTGCAAGGATGGGACAGTAGGAATCTGAGACAGAACACATTTGGAAGGATATACTAATTTCCAGCCACCATTTTTTCCTGATTTTATATGTATGTATGTATGTATGTATGTCTGTGTGTGTGTGTGTGTGTGTGTGTGTGTGTGTATGTGTGTGTATGTATGTGAGTATGTGTATATGCATGTATATTTAACTACAGTTTGATTTCATTCTGGTATTAAATTGTCCTATTTAATTGCTTGGGATTTTTTGGACTGCTTTTCATTGACTGATTTTGCTGCTGCCTCCTACTCCAGCTGTTATGGCTAAGTGTTAACCTATTTTCTCTCTCCACAGATCACTGAAGCATGGACGATATTCTGTTGTGCCAAGCACAGTGGGGAAAATCAGTCATTCAGACTTACACGGAAAAGCTTGATGCTGGTTGATACAGTATCTCACATTAAGAGAGTGTTTACACAGGTAAAAGGTAAACTGGCAGGTAAAAGGAACTGGTATCAGCGTGAGCAAGGAAGATAATTTATATCTTCATACTTGTTCCAGCTGGTAGCAGCTGTATTTTCTGGAATGTTACTGGTAGTAGATAGATATTTTTTTCATAGCCAGTGGTGGCAGACACTGCCTGCCAAGTGGGATGGGGCCTCTACGTGGAAGAATTACTCTCCCTAAATGTGGCATGATGCAAGACTAAAATATGTGTGATGCACTACCTCCTCTAGCACTTGTTAGCATCAGTAGTAAATCATCATTGCAAGGTGAAATACACTCATAAATAAAAAAAAATTAAGAGAAGGGAAGGATTTCAAATCCATCAAATAAAGTAGAAATTTCTGTCAGTGCTGGAGGAGCAGCAGCTATCCCCAGCTCAGGCTGACAAACTGGCTGCACATCTGTGAAGGCTCCCTGCAAAGGAGCCAAAAGAAATCTGCAGAGATTTTCCACGCTGCCGCTAACCCTGAAGGTGGGTGCCCAGCTGGAGGCTGGGCTTGGGGCACCTGGACTTTGCTTCCCCTTGCAGGGAGCTCCTTTCTGTGGCACAATCCCTTTCCCTGTACTGTGTCCTTCCTTGCAATTCCTGCTCCCCAAACAAAGCCCTACTGTCACAGGAGGGCACGACAGGGTTGTCTTAATCCTGAACTAGAGATGCACTTGCTTGCTACTAAATAGGACTCCACAGAAAGTACAATCTGGATTTTTTTTTAAATGATGAAACATAACTTATTTACCCTTTCAGATATTTGTAGATGCACTTCCATGCTGTTAAGAACAAACAGCAAGTTAAACAGAGAAGGCACACACATTCCGTTGGAATAAGCATCAGGCTCACTTCTGGGAAAAAGCCACTTGCCTCCACATCTTTCTTCCATTACTGTGAGGGAAGACCCACCCCAAAAGGAGTAACATAGGGCCTAAATTAAAGTGATTTAGCAGAGCATGTACATGCTCAGCTGATCTAGCCGCAACTTGAAAGGACAAATGACAAAAGTACGGTACAAAGAATTGTGTCACAGCTGCAAATCTGTGTAACAGAATCCAACTAAAAAGGGAGTGAATGTAGCAAAGCTAAAGTAAATGTAGTTTAGATACTAAAAGGTGTCAGGAGAGGTAAGCACCAGCAATGCTATTGTGTAGCTTCTCTAAGTAGGTGTCTAGTCATACATCATCTTTTGGCTCTTAGGCTAACTCGCCAGCATATGGGTATGATGAAGGCTGTATAACTGACCTCTGCACGTGGCCCTACACATACATTTCACTGGTTCACTTACTTTTTTTCTGCATACAGTACTACCTAGAATCACAGTCCAAAAAAAGAGCTGGCTGCTTTAAACTCTTGTTTTAGCCCACTCAAAGGTAACGCTCAAGGGTATTCTCTTAGCTTACGAAACTAGGGGGAACAGGAGTCAATGAATGAATCACACTAACCGATAAGCGTAATATCAGACCTTTGCTAATCATCTTGATTCTACTGAACTGTTTGAGAATATCATGTTTGGAAAGACAGAGGGCTTTGCTAGTCCGAATGCACATGTCATTTTTCAGCGCTTGAAGCCTTACATCCAAGGGGCTACGAGACGCCTCTGAAATCCCAGAGTCAGTAGTTTCACTCTCTGCTCCGAGTCAGGCAGAGGGGGTGTCTCAATAAAGCTCTCCCAGACTCTGGGAAGTGCTCTGATCCCCAGGCTGATGAGGGGGCAAGAAAGCACAACCATTTCTGAATTTCTACTGGGGTAGTGCTGTCCTGAGCTTAAATTCCTTTTACAGCTTTAGTTTCTGTAGTGAAATTCTAGCTCTACCCATGTCAGTGCCTAAAAGAACCTTGCTGATGTCCAGGGAGCCAGGACTTCAACATCTCACAGACATATTGTTATGTTACCTGCTTGGTAAGTCCACATCATCCTTTCATTACAGAAAACAGATGAGGACGGGTACAGTGAATAGAAGATGCTCGCAAATGACACAGACAAATTGAACTTCTAAAGTATATTTAGTTTTCTTTTTTTCTTGCAGCAGAAGAGAAGCCTCTCTCCTGAAATTGTTACCAATATTTCTATTACTGCAGCACACAGAGTCAGAAGTTGAGCCAAGATCCCTGCTGTGCTGGAAAAATGCGTGCATCTGTGCACTAAGTCATTTTTAATGTTGAGACTAACTATACATATGTTAAAGACAACATCTACTAATGCATGATTTGCAGTGCAACTTCCAAGTGTTTCCTGTTGCACTTCAATACTATAATGTAAAATTAACCTGGTATTCCAGATCTCTTACCGAGAACATGCACATTAGATAAGCTGGTGGCTCTTCCACTGAGACATGCTATGTCTTTGTTTAGCACTTCAACATGCAAGGTCTACACTAACACAGCACTTCTGCTGGAAGAATGCAAGACATGCTTTGCTGCAAACTTCAACCTACAGCATGCAGTATCTGTACTGGTGCAGACCTAGTGAATCTGTTTAGCTGGAACATACATGCCAATGGAAATTAACTACTACGGCACTCAACATTTGCCCTAGTACAAATCCCATTCACCAACGTGCAGTGCCTTCCTTGGTCAAATGTACTTTACAGTGGTTTACAGATTTTCAGCTTTGTAAAAAATTTGCAAGTGCAATGATAATTATCACTTAAAAACATAAGGGCATACCAGTACTGAATTTACCTAACATTAAAGTTACAGGCTTTGGAATTTGTCATGGGTACATTAGCAAAAGACACAACTTAAGTCTACAACTGCTGGAAATAAACCATATATTCCACAGCACTGGTAAACTAGCTTCAAGATGATGGCCATCCAAAGTTATTAAGCTACCACATTTTTATTAGACTAACCTCTCTGTTTAGTACACATAATCATGCATGTGACACTAAAAATGGGAGCGCAGGTAGGTACAAGGAGTCATCTCCTTCTACAATACACTGCAAAGCGGGTATGAAAACCTGCAGTCTGCTGCTGACAGCCTCTCACGTTTGCTCAGCAGAGCGAGGTCAGAGGAAGCCCTAGGCTGGCACCAAGAGGCTGGAAAAGGCTTGCCCTTCTCCCAGCAGCAAGCCCAAGGCAGCTTAATTGCAGGACCTGTGGTGAAGCACAGCCAGAGCAGACTTGAAATACCTCTAACTGATACTAGTAATTTTGCAAATTCATGGCTAGACTAACACTTGGGAAGCACTGAAGTATTTTAAAGGCCCTGCTTCTCCCCCAAACCAGTGCTAAACACGAAGTGCCAGAACCAGTGTATTCATTAAGCTACACACAAGACCAAGGCTATCTGCTTAATTCATCACTTAAAATAATTGTGTTTTTAAACAGCCCACTGAATTGCTTTACCAAGATAACCTAACACTGGTGTTTTCAACCAATTAATTCTTCATTGGATAGCCTGTGCTGTAGCCTTTCCTGTGTTTTAAAGAACGCACAAGCTTTTAGTTCTCATTTAACACCTTTTTCTTTTTGAGGAAGCTTCTTGCTCAGTGGCACTTCGATTTGATTTTGTAACAGCAATAGAAAGTGTCAGTATGAGCGTGGGGTAGGTATCGTCTCTTTAGTAATGCTCAGTGTAATAATAAAAAAAAAAAAAAGCTAAAACAAAACAAAACCCCAAACCTCAAATGAAGTTTTCATATGTAGCTACATATGATTTGACAAGGGAAATTTTTCTGACACGTTATCACCCTTGAAAATAGAAATTCACTGAGTAAGGGCTGCTAGCACAGCTTTGAAGTGAACAATATCACATCGCCTCCATGCTAGAAGGCAAGCTATTTGTTTCATATTTTTCCACTCTTAAATTCAGGCAAGGAAGAGGGCCAAAGTGTAGCGTTTGCAGTTACAAGCATTCATAACCTGCTCTAAGGAAAAGAACACAAGTGGATTTTACAGAATGCTTCAGACTCTTGCACCAGAGAAGGATGTTCTTAGTGACAATGTTTCAACTCCAGTTTGGCAGATTTACAGTGAGAATTTAAAAAACAACAACAACCACCACCACCCACCATCAACAAAAAAAACAAGATAGCTGAGAGTACATAATACCAGCAGGCCACATGCTGATGGACGGCGTGCAAACCTCTCCAGAGGTCTACAGGCACTGGACTGGATCACTTCTGAAAGTGCCTCCAGTTGCACAGGGACTGGAGGTATGACTGTTCAGGATAGGCACAGCTGTAAAAGGGAGCACACCAGAATGGGTACCAGGCTCTGGCTGTTGCAAGACTGCAAACAAGGAGAAGTGCCATCCTACTTCAGTAGCTACTGAAAACTACCATAACGTTTTAAGGACAGTAAATTTATTTTTGCAGTGATAAAAGCCTCTAGCAAAACCCTCCACAAATATCATTTCCTCTAGATGGTAAGCATATCTAAGATCATTCCCTCAGCAATGGCTGAAGGATGGAATAAATGTGTGTGGTAGAGATGACCCACTGCTAAGCTGTCCTACTCACTGCCGGGGTGCTGAGTCACCAAAGGGAGGAGATGATTATTTGGACCACAAGCTTCAAACCCTGACACTCAGGAGCTATGCCCCAGTTCCCAGACTGCCACAGCCAGACCAAGCTTCTGCCATTTGAAACTGTGTTACTTACTTGGACACCATTCAGAAAGTTGCATCATTACGTGCTGAAGCAATGTAGAAAGCAACAGCCCCAGCAGCGAGCAGCAGCTTCGTGTCCCCCCCCCTCCCCCCCCTTAGTTCCACATGGGAGTGTGTGAGCAAATGAATTAGGCCTACTCAGAAAAGTTACAGCAAACAATGGCTTCATGGGTAAAGCATAACACAAAGCTGCTTCTTAAAATTTTCTACATACTGCCCAGCCAGGGAAATGTTTAATGAATCCGTGAGTTTTGTAGCAAATAGGTTCTGGCAATGCTGAAGATCAATATAAAGGACAGGGTGCACTGGGAGCCAGAGGCGGCTTTCTGGTGAGTTACCTGTTGCTCTGAGAGCTGAAATGGCTTGTGGGACATTTAAGAAAAGGGAGTTCTTGCCTTTTTCCAGATATCTCATTTGGATTGCAAAACAAAAAAGACAGAAAGGCCCAATAAGAGTGGCACCCCAGAGCATGCGGTCTGCAATTTAACAAACACATTTGTGCTCCAAATACATTCAGCCCCTGCAAGAGGTAAATGAAGAAAGAAATTACTTAGAAAACTTTTGCTGCAGGCACAGTGATGCATATCTCAATACGACATTTTCTCACATTGTCCTGAATTTGAACCAACAGAGAACTTTTCAATCCCTTATAATTTTCCCCCGTTCTCCATGTTATTAAGAGACATAAGAAACTGAGTACTTGAAACGCAACGGCTGCTGCATAGCATATATTAAAATCAAGCCAAAAATAGAAGCCCTAGGTGCGTGGGGGGCAGGAAACGGTTTATCCTTGAAATGCTGAGAGAGGGAAGGGTCTGCAGGAAGCAGTAAAATAAACCAAATGTTTTTTATTCAGGTATGAAATAAAGTTGTACTTACCAGAGGAACTGCCTTCAGATGTTACATGCACGCTCCCCAAACTAGAGAGCAGCATTTAATCAAACCGTAAGAAACTGGGTAGGGAAAGGGGGATCTATCTTTAAGAGAAAGCTGCCAGAAATTAATATATTCCTCATTATTCATGATCATAGATAATTACAACTCCACTTGTTCTGCTCCACAGAGGACAGAAGTTTCACTGTAGGCAGAAAGCGGCTGACTAATCTAATAGTTTGAAAAGACTCGCTCCTGGAGATTTGCCCCAGATCACCTGTCTGCCAAGAACAGGGCAGAAAGGGTCACAGTTCGGGAAGCCATGTATTTCTGTTCACGTCCTACATTCAGACTCTGAACAGCGCTCTCCTCTGTGGGAGGTCAGAGCAGATAGTTTAACCAACGAATAGGAAAACATCTGCACAGCAGGCACTGTGGTCAGCTGAAATACATTCCCTGGAGCAGGTGTCTCCGAGATAAAAGTTATTGCTTAAAGGCAATAACTTGATTTGCTTTTCCTAGAATATCTTCCAACTTCTGCTGCCGGAAGTTAGGAAGTTTGGTCTCACTTAAGTCAGCCAATAATGCCCCCGCCCTTTACTGATCCTGGTATAATATAAACCAAGTAACTCCATAAAAGTTCATGAAATCTAATTCAAAGAGAGGTTTTAAACCTGAAGCCTGGAAGCAAATACTCCGACCATCTATGCGCAGAGGCAGACTAAATAAGCACGGTGTCAGTGTACAGAACACATGAATTTAGCATACCTTTGTTTGCATGCATTCTTTCAGCATATATGGACATGTCAGCTTGTGTAGGTCAGAGGGCCCAGAAATATTTTTTTATGTGCATGCACACAGACAGCGTATGCACACATGTTGCTGAAGGAATGCAAAGTAGCACAGAATCATCTGCCATAATAGATGACTTTTGGCAGAACAGCAGCTGATGTACTTCATGATATTTCACTACTTACTTTTTCCAGATAATCAGAGAAGTACATTTAAGCCTAACAGAAAGATCATCTGAAAGCAAAACCAAACGCTCTTTAGTATGGAAAACAGCCACCTGTGCACCCCAGACGGTTTTTGACGATCAATGCTAAGGTACCATCGTCTCCCCCCGCCGCATATAACCTATTCCTCACTGTGGAAAGGGGTTAATCTAGCATGATTGATACTGCTTTCCTGATTCATGCTTCTTCAGTAATCTGTTATTAGAGACGAGTCTAAAAGCATGTATTGCTGACTTGGTCCCACTGTAAGAATGTACAAAATAACAAAATCACTGCCTCAAAAATAAAACAGTGACCTACTGTAAAAGGGAGAACATTAGCAAGTATGTCCTATTTGTACATAGGCACACATGTCTGTGAATATATTCATCTGCAATGTATTCTTCTGGTGTTATTAAAGATCAGCTAAATGCTCCTCCCATACGCTCCTCACCTCACCATCAGACGTTGCCATGAAGCCCACCAGATAAAGGATGAGAAAATCTGAGTCATACTAGCACAGGAGATCATGGATTGCTCTGCACAGCATTTTAACTATAAAACAGAATTAGATTCCTGTATTTTCTTTGGAAAAGCTCCCAAAGCCAGGAACTATCAGTGTAGACAGTGGCAGTATAGCTAAAGACAACCACTAAAATGTATACAGGTGTAGATTTTTAATTACTATTAATAGGTGCACATATTTAATTACTATTACTACTTGTGCTACACACATTTTCTTGTTATTGACTAGAGGAAATTTCAATGCAGTCCATTTTTCTCAATATTTTCATCTACTTTTACGGAAACTTCCAAGACGAGCTGTAACAGTTGGTCTGTTACTGTTTACAACACTCAGGATAGCAGTGTGAAACCGCACGCAATTCAAATAATACACAGCTGAAGTTCCCGCCCGGCTTCTTTTGGTTCCTATCTAACTGAGCCATAAAGCTGTCTCCTAGGAGTGGCAACTGACCAATTTCTCTATCCACACCACGCTACTTGCCGCTCAAGGCAAAACCTGCAAACGCTACTCAACTTCCAGAATCTGTGACTCTGCTTCCTGGTAAGTTCTGGTATGCTTTTAAATATACATAAATCTTAAAATGCAACAACTAATTCTCCTCCAATACCGGTGACTGGCCTGTCAGTTTTTGCCTAGAGCAGAATCACCACGCAGTATCTACAGTGCGCGCCCTCAGGGGTGGCTTCTCTCAAGTCCAGGGAGCTGTGGGCCTGGACTTGGCACTTGCTCCTTCAACGCTTTCTGGGTCTTCAGTCTCCCTGCAGAACACCAAACACAACACTGCAGCTATGCCTTAGTTTTTGTTCCTGTATGTGCACACTAGCAAAGGAATGAAACTCACTGAGCCGTGTTGATCTGTAATTGCAGAATACTCATTACTGTACAACACATACTCATGGAACTAGGAAGCTTTCAAAATGCACGAGCCAAGGTTTCACATGTAGATTCCCCTTTACAGTCTGTTCTACTACTGCACTGACCACATAAGCCAGACGAGTTTTAGTGTATTCTCTTAGTAGGAATCCTAGTCTTGAATGGAAAGGCACTACAGCACAATTACTTTTCTCCTCTACGTCTGAGTCATCCTTTCTTTTCACTTTGGAATCCAACTAGCCCAGTCTGGTAAGCATATTTTAAGTTTAAATCTTTCTTCCTATATGTAGAACAAAAAAGTCTTAAAATATATCCCCTCCTGTCTGATAGTCAAAGGTTACACACAGTGCTGCTACTGGAGAACACAGCACAGCTTTCAGCCTGTGCTACACCTGGGACCTCAGAATGGACCTCAGCCACCGAGCAGGGGCGTTTGACCAGCAGCCTGGGCCTGCCTGTGTGAACAGCATGCCAGGGAGCAGCAGGGAATTGCACTGGCACATCTACACACAGCAAGCCAAATCAGTTAAGCAGAAAATCTCTGGAGAGGAGGAAGACTGTGAAGAGCAGCACCAAAACCCACAAAAATAGGAGTAGTTGGAGGAGGGGATGTATTTTAAGCACACCAATGTCTAGCTGCAGACATGCACACCGCTTCCTTTCTTACAAAGTCTGGGACTAGCTCCACAGCTAGCCAGACAAAACCAGGAGAGATGGGGAGATCCCCACTTAGCTCCATGTAGTTCCCTTAGTTCCCTGCTGTACAAAGAGTCTCAGGCAGCGGAAGAAGAAAAAGATTTGCTCTGTGTCTCCTCTTCTTCCCCAACTCCTGTCTCGCATCGGTCTCTCCCAATTCTGCTGCTTTTGGAAAGGATTCTCACCTTGACAGGATTGTGGCATTTGGCTTCTGCTCAGGGAAGACACGGAGCAGGGTGCACCCACTGCTCTGGTTGGGACGGGCCCCATAGCTCAGCTTTCTCTATCCCACGACCCCACGTGCATCAGGTGATTGCAAGGCAGGCCCTTCGCTGCACCTAGGGGCACAGCCACTGCACATCACAGCGTTCAGGGGTCCCTGCCGCAACGGGCACATGTTGTGTCACAGGGGGGTGAGGAGTTGCAGCCTCCAAAGAAAGGGGCAGCAGGAATCCAGCAGCTAGAAGGCTTACCTGGCGCTCACCTTACTCTGGCCCACCTCAGGGCAGGAACCTCAAGGAAGGAGGGCAGGACACTGCCTGCAAACTGAGGAAGGTGTTCTGCTGGGCCAGATCCAGCCTCTGGGCATTTCTGCCCTGCAGCGTACTGCTCAACTGACAGCAGTATAAAATGTCATCATTCATCTGTACCATTCGTTACTGCCCCACTGCATATGGTAACTGATCCTGAGATTAAAGACGGTTAACTTGTCTACTTTTGTAAGAAAAAAAATTAACACTTATTTATGTCTTTACAGTGGAGAAAGGCTGATTAATCTAAGTAGAATGACATCTACTTCTTTAAGTCATTTATAGTGAATTGTACTTTTCAAAACCAAATTACAGGTTTTTTTTCCAAGAGGCTTTACAAACCAGACACGCAAGTGTAGATCAAAAATTACCAGTGCTAATTATATACAAAGCATCAGACAGTAAATACAAACAACCTGGTCAGTCCATTATTAAGAGAACACAGTTCTTCAATTAGTCTGCATTAGTTGTAAAGCACATTAGCGTAAGTGCTATGAACTGGAGCTACGATTTTCCAGCTTGCAGCTTCACAGTATTGGTGCAATTGAGAGGAATGTTTCCCTTCCTCTGTCTGGGCAAGATCCATGACAGTGAATCACTGAAACAGGTAAGGCACATCTGGGCCTTTGTCCCCATTTAATCATAATCTTATTTCAGTTGTCAAGAGTAAAGAACACAAATTGCTACTTGCACAGAGGTGAAGATATGCAACAAAAACGACAACACAAAAGTCACGCTTTTGAAAAAGAAGTTCTTAGCTATTGCTTCATTAAGCTAAATAGTCAAATCAGTAATAATGCCTCCAGGAGACTTAAGCCCAACTTACACTCTCACTCTTAAGTCATAAAAATCAGCTCTGCAATTGAAAGTCAGTAAAACTCCACGATCATCAATTCAGTTTTCCATTCTGAATGTTACATGGAAGCAGGAGTCCAAGTATCCCTCGCTCTGCTTCCTGTTTCTCCTTGAAAGAGTTGCAATAAACACACACATGGTGTTTCTCCAACTTCAGATTTTGCCAGAGAAAAAAGCTCTGTCGCCCTACAGCCTCCCAAAGACAAGGTGGTACTGAGCAGTCCTGACAGCTCCGGCACACGTGTCTGGAAAGCAAAAGCATTCCCTTCTCTTAGAGGGACTGGGACCTGCCATGGGAACACTCTGATCTATTCTCACCCTTCTGTCAGGCAGCAAACCAGTGCACTAATGTGACTTATCACGTAGGTGAGTGGACTTTTTTTAATCTGAGGAGACTCCCAACAGAAGCTCACTTAACAGTTACAGTAACTGCCAAGTTACTGTACTGTAATTACAGTATCCTCATCTTCATTGCAGCATTTCCCCCCCCCCCGTCTTTCTACTCTGTAGATCAAAATTCACAACTGAGAGAAGCAGCTGGCAAAGAGCTGACCCTGGTAAGGTAACCAGACATGTAACTTACCATGGACCAACTTCTAGGAGGTAAGAATTGGAGCTTAACCATCTTAGAGAGTAAAGTGCAGTGGGAAGAGCTCTTCTGTGTCACTCTGGCTTAGGCAGAAACAAATATCCATCTAGTGCAAGCTGTATCTGTACAGTAGCTTCCTAAGATCTAACATGAATGCTGTCACATTCTTGTTATAAAGGACATAATTACTCATTGAGAGTGTGTCAGTGCAGCCCATTCAAGTTCCAAAATCTACTAACAGCCATTCTGGATATTGTAAGATTGCCCATTAACACCACCTTCTAAGCATGCCCATGATGAATAAACAGGTCCTTTTTCACGTATTCATGCATTGGTAACATCTACTGTGGAGCTCTGTCCTGTTATAAAAGCAGCAGTGTTAGTCATTGCAGTAGGGTTAGTTTATACAAGATTCTGTTTCATATAATTAATGGAGGTGAAACTTACTGGCATATCTGGCTGCAGCCCCATGCAAGCAAGCAGAAAGCAAAAATATTTAAAATGGAAGAGAGAAACTGGCTAGCAGGCAGCTACACTCACCCTTTTGTACAGCCTATGGTCCACCAGAGGGCTTCAGACAGCAAAACAATACCAAAGAGCTATTAGCACACACATGGCAATAACGGTACCTTACCGATAGCTTCACTTCAGTGAGGAGGAGATAAATACTTGTGCTTGCCTGGAGAGAAAGACCCCTTCCCACCTTCTGCCTTTTGGACTCCTCTTTACAAGGGAAGAGCAGTCTTGTGTTTAGATGTTTTAGGGCAGGAAATAAGAAGTAAAATAAACCCAACCCTGTCATCCCGGTGGTATTTCCAGTTGCATCCTGCCCTCCCTTGCAGTGGCTGTCCGTTTTCTATCTCTGTCCAAACACTCCTCCATAAAATGCACTACAGATCATAATCACAGCCTAGCCATGGTGTAGATACCTATCAGAAGAGTAAAATTTTCATACAAATCAGAGAAAGTAGAGGAAATAGAAGATTATCAGTGAAAGCTGACTGCATGGACCACATATGGATTCAGTTCAGCTAACCCAAACCCACTTCAGAGCTCTCATTTTTCCCTTACAGCTCTAAATGAGTCCTATTTGGGAACCACTAAGTAGGTGGAGTACTTTCAAAACCGTTACATATACAAACCCTTAATGCTGCCTCACACAGGAGAGTGTGCCAGAAGACAGGTCAGCTCACAGCAGGTGTAAAGGCAAGTATCAGGTTGGAAGTTAGTGCCAGCTGACAGGTCCAGGCAACAGCTACTCAGGCACAGGTCTCCTGGGAGGCCAGGAATGTTGTTTCTTGTTCTTGACAAACAATACTTTTGTGATAAGTCATGTTGACACCATGTTATGGCTGATGCATGTTTTTCACCAATTTTTGAGAATATGACAACAGATGGATAAATACGTATTTTTTCAGGGTCAAATAACAACCATACGTCTCTGACTATAAGAATGACTGCTACTGATGAATGACTACGCTTGTCACCATGATGCCTGCTAATATCCAGCTATTTGAACTCCAGTATCTTTTCTTTCTCTAACAATACACTCAACCAAAACTTACATTTCTTTTCTGATTTTCAGCAATTTCTACACATCCATCACTAAGAGAACCTCATCCTTGGGGCATTAACTCTCCCAAAACATCTGAAATACTGTCTGATCAGGCAACAAGAATAGATTCATGAGATCAGAAAACTCAGACAGACCAACAAGCCTAGGAACGCTGCCCTGGATCCTCAGGCTGATACCAGCCATGTTTGTTCTACTGATTATTTGCACCAATAAACTAATGAATGAAATAGGACAAGAAAACCATTTAAGCTGTTCTGAATACTAACAAAAAAGGGACTTTTCATAATTTGCTTACAACAGTCTTTGAGGGATTTTAAATAGAAAAAAAAGCAACCACACAGTTGCCACGAGAAAGCCTAAGCAATTCTTGATAAAGACTACAGATTAAGATCTTAGTAAGAATCATTACTGGCCCAACAACAATCTGGTTATGGACAAAAACCAAGGTTAAACAGTTTCATTTTTTTTTTCCTCTCTCTCTCTCTCTCTTTTTTTTTTTTTTTTAAAAAGGTCGAATTGCTGAAGTTTAAGAATTCACTGCCTTTCTGCTTAGCTCAACAGCCTTGTGATAGAGCCCAACTGGCTTTTCCACATCCCTTTCCCATCAGCTTACTAGAGTCTTCTACAAGATCCAACTTTCTTGGACCCAGTTTCTTTGATGTTCCTGCAGGTGCTCTCTTCCCTTCTCTGTCACTCCTTCAGATTTTCCAAGAATATCAGTCATCTCTATTCCTTGTACTGACAAGATGCTGTAGTTTAACAAGCAGCTCCGTAATGCCATTTTTATGCTATGGAGCAATAAATTACATTAGTTATTAGTTGTTATGGTTTGTTCCTGGCTGCCAGGAGCCTGGATGACTGAAGTATTTCTTTATGGAGCCTGGGGCTTTAATTTCTTGTTTATAGCAGCAATGTACTCACTTCAAGCATTTCACGGGGAGTCTCCAATGGGATTCTCACAAGCACTCAGAAACAACGTATGCGGGGTGTTAGTCTAAGCACCCAGCCACATCACCCTAAGTTGTACCCTAGTGCAAGGGGTACTCAGGAGGCAAAGTAGACAAGGAGGCAAAGGGTATAATTAGAAGGTTTATAAAAAAAAGTGTTTAACTTATTTAACATATTAAGTTTTATTACTTCATCTCTAGAAAGGTGCAAGCAAGAGAAGCCAAGCCGTAAGGAATAAACACAACTATCGAAACAGAATAGAAACATTAATTACGAAAGCTTGGAGAAGAGGGAAGGAAGCAACTCCAACATCTTACCACCTGGTATCTCAGTGTACCTGCACCATGAACAGGGCAGCCCCAAAAGGAGGTGTTCAGCAGGAGGCTTCTGAATCTTGCTTGTGATGGAAAGAACAAGAATGCTCTGAGGCCAGGACATTGCAGTCCCAGGGAAAGCGCGTGGCGCTCACCCCTCAGCTCCCTCCAGCAGGGAGGGGAAGCAAATGGGTCAGCCTCAGAATCAGCTGAGAGACTCAAGCAGGTGAAGATCTGTTCCAGTAAGTACATCTGTATCATTATTTCCAGTATTATGCTTTTCCTTTGCAGTTGTTTCCACAAGCAAAATGTTTTCATCTATTTACTTTTAACATCCTGCATAGTAATAAAGCTCTGGGAACCTGATAAGCATTCTTATCAGCAAGCATGGGGATCAGATTATGCGGCGTGGTACCTGACGTCTGGAGTATCCACAGGTCCGTGGGATAATCCCATTGCGTGATCCTAAGATCACAGACACAGCCTAAAAGCGGAGGGTGTCCAGTGGTTTGGAAAAAGTCTTTCTTGGCAAGTATTTGCTGAGCTTTTTTGGCAAGGAGGAGGAATAGAGAGAAAGAGGCCTAAACTTGTCACTAATTTCTAAATGGTTCTGTAAATCTAGCAGGCTGCTAAATTTATGTCCTTTTCACACAGATTCTAAATGCTGTGTCTGCCATTTTTGGGAAGCTTTGCTTTTATTTTTAGCATTTGCCAACACCAGAATGTTCCCAAGATAAAATTTGGGTCAATTACTAATATCAGTAATGCTAACATTGTTCTAAACCTTTACAATTGCTTGGAGAAAGTACAGGAGCGTAAGCATGTGATCATTTTCTGTTCAGAAGGAAAAGCAGGGTGGTTTTGAAACACAGTCACATCTTCAGTGGAAACAAATTACTTTTTCCCTTGACGCATCCCAACCAAGAACCATGGGGTAATTCCCAAATAACCACAATCTCTATCAAAGTGCCTACGGACACAGACAGGACCGTACTGTTGCAGAAACTCAAGTAGTCTGCAGCGCGATGTAAAGCCAGGGAGAACCTACTCCCAATACATTTTACCTCCTTCTTGTTCTGATTTCTTATCTAAGAACATCCAAGACCTGTATCTTTCTCCTAGAGATACACAGCAGCAGCGACCACTCTGCTGGAGAGAGAGTGGATCTGGCTACAGGCAAAGGGAAGGGACTCCCTTGCAAACTTGACTGATGCAAATGAGTGGGCCTCACTCTAGAAAGAAAACAGGAGATGCTAAGAAAAAGGAAGGCAGTGAGATGAAGGCAAGAAAAACTGTTGGACTCACAGGCAAGTTAGGCCCCAGATAGCCTAGGTTACTGGACAGGTGGAGACTTAAACTGAGCACGGTTTAACGTGCATCCTGCACATTGTTGGAAAACCCAGTGATACAGTTAGTTACGAGAGACTCTTTGAGTGCACTTGTTTAGGTCAGCTGTAAGAGCCTCTGGCAGTTCGTCTCCAGAACTCCCACAGATGGGAACAGGCATATGGCTTACCACGGACTGCCTGGACATCAAGCAGATCTCAGAGGACAAAAAAGGCTGGAGTCTCCGCCTACTTCAAAGGGACAAGCTGCCTAATGAACTATAAAATGAATCTTTCAGGCCCTCCACCTCCTCTGATGAGAGCAAGAAGCCACCTGTGTTTCTTCATGAAATACTGTGGCTGTTTCAGGTGCATTTGGAATTGGTCTGGAAACTACAAAGCCCTCTTTTTTGTCCACACGTGTTACTTCCCACTGAACCTGCAGGTAAGAAGTCCTTCTACAACCTGAGCTACACCAACCTCCTGCAAACTGCAGCTCTGAACTCCTTCAGAAAGGACTGAGCCTATTTCTAAAACCAAGCTCATCACATGCCTCTCTGAGCTCAGTTTGCTCAAACATCGCTGGGCTGTACTAGACATGCTTCACAATCCATCAGGTCTGACCAGCTCCTGAGTGCTGTTGGTGAATGAAATGCACGTGTGGTGAGAATGGAGGGAGTGGAGTCAAAAACATCTCAATTCATTTTTGTCTGTGCAGTGTTCCACTTTGCAATCTAATCACATATAGGCCTCTTTCATTAACAAATTAAATGACCTGTATATAGTAGAGCATTGAAATGGGAGTGCTAGCTGCCACATGTTGCCAGTGAGCACTGTAGCTAACACGCTCAGGTTCCCACACTAGCAGGAGATGATTCCTGTTCACATCTGAGTCTGCTCTCCCAGTTTACTGAGGTAAGGGTGGGGTGACTGACATTCGAGTTAACTTATCTGCTGTTCTGCTGGCACATTCCACCTATCCACATTAAAAAGAACCCACCTTTGATGAGACTCTACCAAATGACCCTTGTGACCAAACTAAACCCATTTCCAGTGTACATCAGGTGTTGTCATGCTTTGCGCTTTTACCACGTACCACGAATGCTCTGTGCAGCGTGCAGGTCTGCTTAGCAATAATGAACTGTAGCTATCACTCAGTGAGCTTTTTTTCAGACTTCCTCAAGCCCAACCTTAGAAGCCACATGCCTTGCTTTGCTCAAATTTGCTCAAAGTTTCCTTATTCTGTCTCTGCCCAGCACAACCTGGGCTGCTTTACTGTACCAGCAATGGAGCCGAACACAATAATTCTCTTTTAGCAATAGTCCTAAGATATTTCCTTTTTGCCAATGTCTCTTGGAAGCAGCTGTGCTTTGTTATTTGATTAAAAGATCTGTAGTGAGCTGATTCTGTTGCCCTTTACATTGCACTTGAATAGGGCATTTGAATATCATTACACAGATATCAAAAAAAGATGTAATACCTGTGGCGGCAGCGTCGTAAAAAACGCATAATCTTGCGAGCAGCTTGATCCTGCTTCTTGGTGAGCAGACTGCTTCTAAACACAAAGAAGGAAACATCACGGCATAGGCAAGACAGGGTAGAAGAGTACTAAATGTCAGAATAATTACCCTATGAATTACTGTCCTTTTCTCACTGGCCGTATCTGTAAATTACAGCACAGCCCTGACTAAAACAATATATAAAGATCCCTGCAAGGTCTAACACCCCAACAGCTCACCTGAGTTTCTGTTGTACAATGGCAGCTGCTCGACGGTTTTGCCTCCTCTTCCCACATTCTTTGTAGCTGCGATAGTACTGCTGGATCAGCATTGCGGCTCGTCGGCTCTGCTGGAATTTTTTCTGCTCGTAATAGCTTCGGAATTTGCTCTGGATAAGAATGGCAGCTTGTGTCATCTTTTTATAAAGTGCATACTACAAGAGAAACAAAGAAAAGCTAAGACGTTCCAATAAAACCAGCAAGAAGGTTCCAGTGGTGAAAAACTCTTAAGTCACTACGACACGATGAGAAGCCAATGAGCATCTACTCACTGATTGGGAACTGACTGAGAAATGGGCTACAACAAACGGGAACAACTGTGAAATTAGGTGCAGAATCTGGTCTGCATCAGAAAAGCACGTACTTGTTTCAATACCTAGCTGGCAGAGGCTGTGCAAGTACACGTTAATGCTGAACAGATCCAGCTGTACTATACTTATGAACAACCTCGGAATGACCGGAGTTGATCCTAAGTCATGTTTATATTGCTTCATAATTTGTACTGAAGTGGGTCTGCATTAGACGTAAACCAAGTAATTCAACTCAGAGGAACTATTTTTTTCCTTTGCATACAGCAAAACTAATTACAAGGTACAGAATACCATAAGGTAAGACTCAATTTTACACAGCCATTGTTTGTCAAGAATCATACCAACAATAGCAAAATATGCCCAACTATAAGTGGAAAGCAGCACGAATGACTATTCCAAAATACTAACGAATTAACTAAAAAATAAAGGAAAATACACCTTTTTAAAATGTTTTCTTAAAAAAAAAACCCCACAAAACTTCAAAAGATATTTTTAAAGAATCTAATTTGCTGTTCACATGTGTATCTCACTTTCCTATGGCAATTAACTTTGAACAGCCAGCTTAAACAGTATTAATCTCTTGTTTCTATGCCATAACACAGTGTTGCAACTTTTGATTGGTCATATATCCATTTAAATCCAAGCATTTCAAATGGAATGACATATTACTCCAACTTAAAGAAAGAAAATCAGTTAGTCGAGCAAGGCTAATATTGAGCCTAAGTTACGCAAAAGCGTGTTTTTAATGATTACCACAGACAAAACTAATTCTCGCTAAAGGTCTGTAACAAGCATCTGCTGACCTGCAAATTTGTGCAAGCAGTTGCGCACATTCAAAATCTTCTCCATCACTAGATTTTTCTAGCCTCATCATGCTGAGGAGCAGGCACAAACTCTTTGGAAGAAAATCTTCTTTATTCTACATCCTTTTCCTTTTAAAATACGCAGAAACCATATGCATTCATGCATATTTTTAAAAGTCATCTTTATTAAGATAAATAGAGATCTAGAATAATCTATGTAAATTGTATTCGCACCTCTGAACTATATACTACGGTAGAGTTTGCTGATCTTATTTTGGGAACTGTAACACTTTAAAAACTTTAGTGTCTGTTGTTCCTGGACTTTTCACCAGCTATGACTTCCTGCTCATTTTATCGGAGGAGAGCTGAGAGACAGATATAGCAGCCACTGCCCTCCCTGTACAGGGCACTGTCCTAAAGTATCTTAATGGAGTGTTCCTGTCTATTGGAAAAAAACACCCAAAACCTCAGCAACCCAAACCAAGCAAAACCCCCTCTAATATCATCACAGACCACCATTTACCAAATTTCACTTTTTGGAATTGAAGCAGTCATTAGGTACAGTTGTATTTTGTCACTATTCATTTGTATTTGTTTTGTTTTGCTTCTCGCTTTTAAACTTTTTTAAAATAAATAGACCAGATTGTGGTTGTAAATTAGCTTTTTAAATAAGCCCACTCATAGGCTGGTCATGGTTTTCCTTCCAATTTTTAGCCCAGAGGCGACTTCTGTGGCTGAGTTACAAACCCCTGAACAGAAGGGTTTAAAGATGAAATAGTGATGTGAGCCATGGCTGTTCAAATCTACCGTCAGAAGCCTGTGCTCATCTCAGTAATACAGTAACATAATAGAGGAGTAAGGCATGTGAAAGAGAAAATTACAGTCTCTGCATACACTAGACCCCAACATGTTTGCATTCAACCTTAAGATCCACTTAGCTACTCAGGTACTGAGTCTCTGGGTCATCCATAACTCCCCACATTCCCTCTCTTCCTCTTCTTCCCTCCAACCGGGAAGAGGATAAAGGGAGATATCACCTAACCTCCATGAAGAGGTGAGTCCCAGCTAGTACAGGGGCCCCAGGAAAGCTCAGTTCACTTGCCCTGATAGAATAGTACTCTGATACAAAACCATGGCGCGTGAGGAAGCTATGAATGGAAAAACACCCCTGAGGACACATTCTCTCCAGGAAGAGCATGCCTTGCGTCCTGGGTAGCTTTGAGAAAAGCCGAGCTGATTCCAGGATCTGATTAGAGCAAGATGTTGCACAGCTGGCAAATCCATCTTTACAAGAGAAAGTTATTCATCATGGACAACTTAAGATTGGCATTAACTCCCGCGTCTCCCCTATGAGCAGCAACATACATGAGAATGATCTTCGGAATTCAGGGCACAGGCATTTTAAAGATGGACTTTCAAAATCCTTTCATAGGCAGGCAGAACACTAATGACAGTGTTGTATGGGTGGGATAAAGGTTCCCTTATGCTCCCCAAATACTGAGGAAAAGGTCTTACTGATCACAGAGGAAAGGCTAATAAGCAGCAACAAAGGAAAGTCTGTCCTCTGGAAACCGATTTCAGAACATTCCCCTCACCTCAGCCCATTACTGCTTATGGGAGCACCTGTAGAAGCAGGAGAATTTTTTTTTCTTTTTTTCTTTTTTTTTTTTTAAATGTTGATATGCTGTGGCACAGCAGCCCCTGCCTACCTCCCAAAAGAGGTCTGGTCTGTCACAGTGCTTTAGCTACTACAGGCATTTACTGGTGGATACTATTAAAGCATTTCACTAAATGCCAGGTTCTCCTGGTTTATTCTGAACGTGAAAGCTTGTGACCCAAGGGGAATGGTTTCCAAAACAGTGTTTGCATTTGTATTACCTTCAAGGCTATCCAAGTAAGCTTAGGGAGAAACAGAAAATACAAGGTTAATGTTAGTTCTGCAAATAAAGAATTAAGAAAAAAAACCCAAACCATCTTCTTTCAAAAAGAAGCGATTCCAGGATCCAAGACAGACTCTGTCAAGCAGTTTTTGAAAGGTACTAAGCTTCACTATTACAGGAAGCATCACTTCAGAATGACAGCATATGACGGTTTGAGGGTAAATCATGATGCACTCAACTAACACTAGCAAGGCCTCCCAAAAAGGGTAGTTGCAAAAAGGGTACAAGACTCCTGTCTTTCATTTCAAGTACCATGCTCTGAGGCATCAGACCGCCTAAGTCTGATGGGGGACAGTGAAGAGGAGGAGGTGGGCTCTAGCAACCAAAAAAAGAAAAAAAGTAGTAAAAAGAAGGAAAAAGTATCTTCTTTTTCTGGGGTTGAGAACTCAGCCTAAAATCACATCTCCAAAATAGAGTTTGGAGAACAGTCTCAGTCCTGGAACAACTTGCATCAAGCTAAAACATTAGATTTTCTGTAGTTTAAGAGTTTGGTACGTGCAAAATAAAACAACCTATTTTTCATCTTCGCCCTTATCAAAGGCAAAACCAACTTCAATTTCACAATGAAATTTGGCAAGCAACTAGTCAGAGAACAGTCTTGCTAGATTATAGGATGCATATAGGCCAATATGAAACACAACAATTCCCTCTATCTCACAGCAAAAATGCAGGCATCATCACAAACAAAAGGAAGCACCCTCTGAAATTAGATTCAGGATACGAATTTTCTTTCCCTTTTAACTTTGTCTGAGGAGGGTATCTCACTGCTGCAAGTTAAAAGGCACACAGAAACACAGTGGGATAATTCCCATTACAGAGGGCTGCATTCATGGCTCTACGGTGTGTTATTTCCACAAAAACTCATTTCCCTATTTACCTGTTTGTATTTTCGGTAGCAACGCTGAATGACAGCAGCAGCCACCTCTTGCTGTTCCCGGAGAGGACGGCCCTGTGCAGAGAAGCAAGAAGCAGCACATAATCAGACTACACCAACAAAACAGGACAGATAAGCGCTTCATAGCCACTTTCAGGGCTCCTACTTCTAAATCTCACCTCTCAGGGTTAAGCGGCCCAATTCAGTTGCAGGCATTTACTAGAGACGCCTCTACAGGCAATTCACATAAGAGACAAACCCTCAAAATTGATCTCTACCAAGCAGGGGACCAATCAGAACCTCTGGAGTATACTTTTAGGATACACTTTGTGACCGCTGTGCCCTCGCACAGAAGGCATGCTATGGTACAGCTTGCTCTTTCTGGCTTGGTGGTTGCTGAGTAAATGTCAACAAGTGAATGCCATTAGCATTGCGAGGGTTATGACAGAAACTTTTTTTTTTTTTTGTCTTAGGAGTGGATATTACCTCTTACCTACATTTTATTTCTTAACAAATTATACTCTCTCCCACCTAAGGAGGAAGACACAGGATGTTTCAGCCACTTACCTTGTATTTCCTGAACACTGTCTGGACGAGTTTGGCAGCTTCATAAAGTTCTCTCTGCTCATGATCGGACAGAGTTAACTGTGCAAACTCATTCTCTACCTTCTCGCTGGTGGATGCACTCAGAAATTCAGACCAGTCTGCTGCCGATGGAAGGCTGGGCTTCTCAAAAGCTATTTCACTGATCGGTGAGCCTGCAGGGCTCAAGCTGGTGTTTGAAGAAGGGGTCAGGGGTTCACTATATAGATTTCTGAAACACCAATCACAGTAGGAATTACTGGGTCACAAACCAGCAGGACTGGCATCACAAATAAGAACTACAACAGCATCATACATAAGAACTACAACATTTCTGAGTTCAAGGGAGAGACTCAGGCTCCCCCACACCTCTCCAACCAACATCCCTCCTTGGTGAGCCTGCTTGCACCACATCGCATACACTTGGCATTGGAAGTCAAACTCCGTGCCTTCCGATTCTGATCTACTTTCTGAGAAATGTCTCCTCTTATGCTCTGTAGCGTTTGTGAAAAGGTTTTGATGGGGAGATGACTGATAGATGGAAATTCAGTAACAAGTTTAGACTGAATGCTGCACATATACCTCAAGCTTATTTTCTTCTAACAACTATTCTGTCACTACAGAAGCTTGTCTGCTCTTCAGCATTCACATACAATGTGGGGGTTTATATCTTTATGAAAGAGATGGTTGTCCTTTTCTCTTGGGAGCACAACAAATACATTTCTCCCAAGTTCAGATTTAGTGCGTCAGGAAAGTCAGCATTAATTGTTCAGTATTTTTCTAAATTTTTGACCATGGTGCTACAGAATGGGTTTCATCTATTTCTTCCCTGATGAAAGAGAGACTTCTCAGTTAAAATTCTCTCAACTTTTTTACTTCTGTCAGCCACATTTTCACATCTTTCCCAAAATGAAAACATGCATGAAACTCACTGGGCAAGCTACATATTTTCAGTTCCTCACTTCAGACCTGTGACCATTAACTAAACCAAGAGGGCTGTGAATTACACCTGCTTACCAGCCTGTGAGTTCACAGACACTCACAGATACTGATGGTTTAAGCGGCAGTGCTTAAACCTGCTCTCAGTGTGAAACTTTGTGTTCCTGTCTACTTGTTGCAGCCACTTGCATTCTCCCATGAATTTGCAGCTGTACTGGCAACTTTATGTTTGTGTGGAAGAGAGTAGCTGGGTTTGGAGCAGCAGCACCGAGACCCACTGAGAAGTAGTATTTGCATGCTAAAGAAGCAGCCCACGCCGCCCAGCAGTCACACCACCTGAAATCCCAGAGCCATTTCACAGCTCTTACTAACCTTATCTGTGCAGCACTTGGCAGATGATCGACATCAGCAAGGTAACTGGCCAGCCAGCTCATTGTGGTGCTCATGGCAGCACTGTCTGTTCTCTCCACCAGCAGTGCTTCCATTGGCACAAAATTCTCCCGCTTGATCCTGTCAGGCGTAGCTTCAATAATGTGCTCTGCAAGTGTCATCATGTTGACCTGGAACAGAAAGCAAATGCTCATTGCCTGGTAACAGGAGCCTTATGCTGGCATGCTACAACCCATCTTTGCATCTCAGGGAGAGAAGAGAGCCTGCCACGGTGTCTCCAAAACTTGCAGTAGCTGCAGTCTGGTCTTTCTCAGCACTAGAGAAAAAATTGTTAACCAAAGCTCATTTGGTTTCTGTCTCTTCTGAAAAAGCACTGCAGGATTTCACATGTCCCAGACCTCTTTTTCATCACAGGTATGGGGAGCCTAAAAGATCTGGTGGAGGGTATATGTCGTGGACCTTTGCTGTATGCTGTCGACAGCTGTCAGTATCTCGTTTCCAAATGAAAAGTGATTTTGCAGCGCTCTCCCTGGGGGAAGGACAGGAAACGTATTAGTGTTCAAGCTGAAAGACAGCTGCAGGAATCTGAAACGACACCTGTATGCGCTGGTAGGGAGGGACACCAAAAGCCACCTGAAATGTTTGGAGTTGTACTATATTTGCTCTGCTGTAGTGAACACGCTTTTATGGCATGACGTTCATATCCGAGTCCCATACATGTGGTATGACAGGACGAGCATATTAATGAGAGAATCTAAACCCTTGGGACCACAGCTTTATGAGGAATCTTTCCGAACCTTTCCCCCCAGCCAAAGGACGCATAGGAGTTTGGAACCCAGAGAACAAAAAACAGTTCTTGTTTTGCAGGCATCTATTTCACCTATCACTATGCTAGAAAGGCCAAGGCAGTGCATGAGTTAGGATTTATTGTAGGCTGTGCTCCGGTTCTGCTTTTTGCTCAGATGACCAAACACAATATCCTTCCTCCAGAGATTGATTCTCACCTGTCTGTCCTGCTTCAGCTGTGTTTTTATTTCCTCTAGCCCATATCTGGTGCAATTTTTCCTTCTAAAAACCCACTGCCTTGTTTCTCCCCTTTCTTCCCCGCTCTTATCTCCTTGCCCTTTGAAGTTTCACAGGGCAGCAACTTCTCCAGCTGAGAAGAGTTACTTGCTATGAGAGCTGCTCTCCAGCACCAGGCTTCCTCCATGCCAGCTCTGTGCACAGGTGAAGCCTTTGACACTAATCTGCAGGTGAAACCAAACTGCAGCTCTTGGAGCCACAGCCAGATGCTTGAGCATACCCATTGCTCACCTGGCACGTTTCAGAGCAGCCATTTAGCCTGCAGCCACAGCACTACTTCTCTTAGTATCACCTCATCTTAGTACGGACTGTTCCCAAAGGACTACAGTGCCACCTTAGCCTCCTTTACTGATGTGGCCAGGGGGGCCTGCCTTTTTTTCCCCTGACCACGTGCCTCTTGCCCCCAACTGACACAGCATTCGGAACCTGCAAGTGACAGGAAAGTGCTCTGCTGAGAGCACGGGCTGGCTTCACAGGCTGCTTACAGTCTGCACGTCTCTTGCTTGTATAATCTGTGCAGATGAACAAAACCCTGTCAACAAAGCAAGAGGCAGGATCTCTTGAACTATCCGCAGTGAGAGACCTGGAAACTCTGTTCTGGAACAGTCTACCAGCTCCTCTCATCTGTGAGATGTAGTATCTTATCACAGTTAACACAACCCTTAGAGTCTGCAAAGAATTTTGTGCATTCTGTACACTGTCCAGGTGTATGCCAGTGCATGACCCTAAACGCTAACTGGTAGCCTTGCACCTGGGTTGAAAGGACACCCTTTCATAATGGAAGAAAGTATAAACCAGCTGCAATTACTGCCACCTTTTGCAAAGCACTACTCAGTGGCTCTGTTGTGCATTCCCAGAGCTAAAAGGCCTTCACAGAAGTTTCTCACAGTGACGTTCCTTAGCGTAGCTACCACATTCTCTGAGGTTGAGAAAGATGTCTCTGGCCAGATTATCTTACTGCTATGGTTATGCTTACCTGTAAGTCATCCATGTGGTGTAAGCAGTCCTCATCCCCTACGTTGTCCCTATAGGACAATAGCTCTGCATCCACCATCTCCCTGTCAGCCATCATCAGCACATTCATCTGCTCTCGCTGACGTAGCCGATGAGCTACAGTGTCCTTCCCCAGTGCAGCCCCCTTCTGGGTCCCTGCCACCTGCACTGCAGACACACCAATATAAATGTCTTTTGGGTTCCATTTGATTCCTGCTTGGCTGCCAGAGCCCCGGTACCCAGTGACTTCTGGGATGTGCTGGGAGAGCTCCCGGCCATAGTCCCTCATCCCTTCACTGGGGCTGATTGTCTCAGCGGCGGATTGCTTGGAGCTGGAGTTTTGCTTCCTGACACTTGGCTGTTCCAGGCTCAGGGCTGTGGAAAGCAGCTTCTCTTGCCGGGCTTGAAAATATTCGGGGCTCAGTTTATGCTTTTTGGGTGCTGGGTAATCTTTCTGAGTCTCGCTACTGTAGTAACTGGAAGGTTCAGATCTTGGTCGTCTCAGCTCTGGAAACAAACAGATCAACGGTGAAAACGAAAGAGGTGACACACGGATCACTATAGAAAGTGCAATAGCTCCTGCTGCAGAGCTGCAGGTGGAAGTTCATGCCATGTTCTAAGACAGACAACGGTACGCGCAAAGGGAGTAACTATCATCCAGGGAGGATATTATCCCAACCATTCTTAAGACACACGTCTTTCTAAAGAGACATTCACTCCTCTTCCCAATACTCATGCAAGTGCATGAAGCACATAACAAGGAGCCACAAAAAAAAAATAAAAATTGAGCATGGACAGCAAGGTTACAGGTGGCATCTGCCACCCAGGTGAGCTCCTTGCTCCAGCTTTTTACGTATCATGCGTCAGCAAAGGGGCACTTACCCTCAGGATTATTTTACCTGTATTTGTACTGGAAATCACAGTGACTCCCTTCTGAGGCTCTTGGGAGGCAATGAGCTCACTGTGCCACTGGGATACCCAGTTCTCTGTGTTGGAATCTGTGCTCGACGGGCACTGAATTCTGGGATTTTGCCCAAGCTGGGCTTGTTCATCTCGCTGTAGCTGCTCCAGGCACTCTGCCAACTTTACGTGGCCCCGAGACCGGGCAATAGCCAAGGGCAGTCTCCCAAGGGAGTCAGGAATAGAGATGGCTCGGCGGTCCCACTTATACAGCACAACAGCTGCATCCATGTGGCCCAGGGCACATGCCCACATCTAAAAAAGACCAAAGACAGAGAAACGACCCACTGCAAGATCAGCCTTCTTGTTCCTTTCTTGCTAATGCAGTGGAGTCTTGTCAGCAAAACAGGGAAAACCACAACGTGCTTGAATACCAGCAACCGGCTTTTAAAAGTATCCCATCTATACACAGGGCCATAACAGAGGATTAGAGGATGCTATTCTCTCCTTTGAGAGATGCCATCTGCCAAATGAAGCCAGTAACTTCTTATTTAGTAATAAATAGATGATTTCTCTAATGGCATCACTGCAGAACAGCTCCATACACAAGGGAATCCTGGAGATCAGAAACACGCAGACGGGACTAGAGGTAAGGAACAGTAGGCTCAACATTCTGCTGTTGTAAACTGGGACTTACTCTGGTTCTGCCTATTTTGGCTTTTTGTTTAAATTCTCCATAAATATGATTTCATGAGTCTAATGACCAAGATATTGTGATTTATTTTTATTTTTATTATTTATTTATTTATTACAATCGCTACAGTCTATCAGTCAAGCAGGGCAACTTGAAAGAAAGCACGTAAGGACCTCTCCCCACCACTACAGCGGACGCTAAATAGTAGATAAAACAAATCAAAATGCCCTGTCTGCTCCCTTTCCTCCAGTTACTCCATGACTAGGATTTTTGTGTGGCCTCTCTCAGCAAAACGCTAGGAAGCAGACAGTGCCATGCCTGACCATTTACACAATAAGGAAACACAAGGAGCATCTACTCTTTAGAGCAGAAAACACACCAGAGAAATAACACATCATACCCCTCAGGAGGGTCCTTCAGACCCTCTCAGAGGTTTCAGCCTCTGTTGCTTACCAGAGGAGTGCAGGAGAAATGATCCACGTTCAAAGGGTCAACTTCCAGCTCCAGGTCGATGCTGTCTGCATGTTTGGTGCTGCAGAGAGAACAAATGATGCTCTGTAGACATGTTCGGAACTTTTCTTAGAGCTACAGCTTTACTCAGTGCACACCACCAAAGATGTTGCTGCATATATGCCCATGATATATATTTACTGCAGCTGGTGCCTCCACCAAAGGGTTTAAAAGCATGAGAGATCCAGCAATTGGACTCTCTCAAGAGACAGGTCCTGCCAGAAAAGGGGACAGGAACAAGTTCTCGCACTGGGCACAAGATGCTGTTTGTAAGGGACAACCATAAGTCTGGAGCAAGCAGAGCTTATGCATGCTTCTGCCATGTCTGTATCAAAAACCTAAGAGTCCAAAGGGTTGGGTCTTACCGCCATTTGATGAGTGTCTGGATCAGTGTAGCATAGCCCTGGGCAGCAGCTAGGTGAAGCAGTGTCATTCCTCGGAAAGTCTTTGAATGGATCAAGTGTTTGGACTTTGCCCAGCAAGCACGACTCATCATCTTCTCGCACACCACCACCACGCGGCTCTCAAAGCAGCTGCCCAGTGTCCCAGTCCCAGAAACGCACTGCAACACCACACACATCCCAGTTCAACCACTGAGGGCAGCTGCAACCTGCCTTAAGCAGGTAACCGTTCACTTTTAGAAATACTGAGATAGTGGCAAATTGGAGTGAAAATGAATTGCTGCTAGACACCCACAAACTAGATGTGTTGTTCAAGAAAAACTATAACCCTTTCCAACACCTCCACCCCCCCCCCAAAACAAAAAACAAAACAAAACAAAACAAAACCAAAGTCTGGTAAGACAGCATAATGCTGCTGTGACTGGACACAGCATGGTTCATACCTGCACCTGAGTTCCTCCACTCCCACTCCCATTGCCCCCGCCTCCTACTCCTTGCTTGTGCTGCTGGGATCCTGTCATTTCGGCCATTCTCCTCTCCATCTGCTCAAGGCGCTCCAATATTGACATCCTGAACTGGTTATCTGGGTTGAAGAAAGGCAGAATCAGGATATTTCCATGGAAAGTAAGCTCAGTTTTTGGCAGCCTACTGCAGAAAGTCACAAATGACAGTCCTAGAAGTCATGCAAGAGATTTGCTCTACTTGGTAATGCACAGGGACAGACTCGCCCTGCAGCATCCTGCCACTTTCAAAGTGCTGCTGTAGGAATTTGAAATCCTAGGAAATTTCTGTAAAGGAAAGAGAAGGAAAAAAATCAAAACCACAACTCCCCATGTGACAAAGCTGGAGAGTTTTGAAAAAACACAAATGAATTCTGGACCTCCATCTGGGTGTCTGCATCCCACAGCAGCACACCCTCATTTGCCAGGCTGAAGGTGGATCCCTTCCGCACCATTAAAGTGAAGGCTATCCTACTGCCTCTTTGCACTTCTTGCAAGCGTCAAATGCTCCTTTCAGACAGCTGATCCACCTACAACACAACCACTGCAAGTGACAGATGCAAAGGAGAGATTCCAATATGCCCCCCCACCCCTATTTCTTTCCTCCTCAATTCCTGTATTTCCCTGTCAGAAGACCCTTCTCCCCAGGTGACTGCCTTCTGGAGGTACTGCCCTCTCAAATCCGAGTTATTCAAGGTCACGTTTTCCTTTACATCTTCCTTTGTGACTAACTGTATTCACACAATAACAGATCAGGATAACGCAACTTCTTTGAAAATAAAAGGGAAAGTAAGCCCTAAGCAAACATATCCCTTCAGAATGGGTTTCAATAGGATCATATCTGTCCAAATACTCTAGATTTTAGAGTCAAGTATTACCCAATCCCCCTACTTTTACAGGAGCCCTGAATTCACCTTGGCTTGTCTCCTGAAACTGTGCAATAAAGGTACCTGGAGGAAAAAAGATTGCTTTGTTTCCTTCTATGCTTGGTATAAGGAGGCTTTAAAAAGGTACTTGCTCCTTCCCAGACCTGACAGACTCCATTTCTTGGAAAATAACTTCAGCCAAGTGCCTGAAACAGGACTGCCTGAAATCACAGAGTACAGGCATTGATAATTCAGCAATACCACTCTGAAAAGTAGTGCAACTAGTGAGCCCTCCAGTCTCTGCAGAAGCCAGAAGGCAAAATTAGTTTTTCTTCTCCTTGCATCATAGCCCAGTATTAAGAGCCTGAATTGTGGAGCACAGATATTTAGATAGGCTAAACTCAGTCAATAAACTCAGTCAATCTTCTTGAGTGTAGGCTGAGTCAATGCAGTTTGCTTGGCAGCAAGCAGAGGGCTCTTTTTGTCTTGTGACCCCCAAGGAGAAGCTTCAGGTGGTTGATGTAAGGGCACCTGTAGGGTGGGAGGCCAGATGTCTGGAAGATCTTCCTGCATTAGCTACAGAGCCCAGGTCACCCTCCACAGACATTACACATCTGCATTACAACTGCAGGGATTAGAGGTCATTTCTTTCCGATCCACACTAAATCATGCTACAGTATAATTTGTTGGAGAGGGAGGATTTCATGAATCTTGCTATCATGCCAACAGTGAATACAATAAATTGCTGGGAAAGGACAACCCTCATCCTGGTTGGTTGCATATGCCCATGGACGTGATGTGGTAAGTGCAGGGAACCAGTAACTCCAAAAACAAAGCCCATTCACAGTAATGGGCACCTGTGCATGAAAATGAACTGATTAGGTTCTCAATGTCCTATCTCTGAAATGTGGTCAGCACATAGTACCAAAAGAAGTTGTGTTTTCCCAGCAAGTCTTTGTTCTGGCAGTGCTGCAGTGTGCTGCACTGCAGTCCATGTCATTGCCTCCTCCTTCCCCATTACCATGCAGAGCACGTATGCTGCAGAGACTGACAGCAACCTGGCATCACTAAGGCAACCCCCCTCACCACAACCCTGTGTCAAACACAGCCACTACAACTCACTCACTGGGAGAAGCAGCCACGTTTGCTGCAGAGGCTAAAGGCATACCATTTTGTGCATTTAATGCCACTCTGTCTAGCTGGATCGCCAGCACTTCATTTTATTAGCAGCTAAGAGAAGGAACACACACCAGGTAGCATATCTGAGTCTCCAATCTCAAATGGAAGAAATTAGCATCTTTCTAAAAATAAGAAGAAATTTATGTTGAACTGTTACTATAGGGCAATAAGCCCTGGGCTTTTATAATGCTTCCTTACTGCAGGGACTTGTTCCATTTAGTCGTCAAAAGAGAACAGTTATTCTGTACAGTCAGAAGCAGCAGGAGAAAATGATTCCAGTCAGGTACAGAATTATGCTGTGAAGATTACTATTTTTTTTCTTTTTTCTAACTGAAAGTGTTGTGGAACAGAAGTGGGGGACCCCACACTTGTGTCAATTTTCCAGACTCTTCTTTAAGGATGTAGCCTCTGGTGTCTTTAATGAGTGAAGTCCCCATCTTTCCTGATGGAGCAGCTAAAAACACTGAGCACTTCCTGGACACTTTTCATCAGAGGATCAAAGATATTAAAGATTCCCAGATGGGAACACTGAAACAAAGAAAGAGAAGACGAGAACTTTTCTTAGGGAACAGAAAACAGAATTTGAAACCACATCCAGTCCTCCCAAGTATTCCTATTCAGGATAGGCACCTTGACAGCGCTCCTGAGAAGTATTTAGGGGACAGGACTAGCAGTTTTCAGGCAACACAAGGTATCTATTTGACTTAACAGGTGTCTGAAGGACAGACACTAGAAATTCATTGCAGTCCTAAACGTGCACCCTTCAGCATCTTACCAAAACACTGATGTTTTTTATAGGTGGTTGTAAACTGCTGCTCAGTCTAAAGGCAGGTCAGAAATACACCGGTAAAAAGGGCAGCAGAATTAAACGTTCCGGAGTTCTAAATCTCCAGCATACAGTGAATGGACCAATGGAGCCTTTTCAGTATCTAGTAGACATTAGAAAGCTCCAAGCAGCAAACATGTTAAGTGGTGCAATAACACAGAAAGTACCACTATGCTGCCATTTTTCCATGTGATTAAACTTGCTATCTGAGCAGCTAGAACAAAGCTGCAACTGATAGAAATGGCAAAGTTCTTTACATACAGTGTTTCTGTAATAAATTCCTTTGGCATCAAGTACACCGAAGTGTTTTCCTATGAAAACCCTAATTGCCAAAAAAGTCTTGTTTGGGCTTTACTAGCAGTACTTACTAGCCCTCACAAGGCTGAGCTTTTCATAGCGGAGCGACAAGCTAGTCCATGGATTCAAAAGCAAACTTAGGAAATGCCAAGAAATATCACCGTGAAGAATTTTTCTGCAGGTTCCAGTCCTAAGAAAACTGTTTTTTTTTTTCCAGGGCCTTGTCAGGGCTGGGTTATTCCACAGTGCAAAGACCCTGAAGGGAACTTAACTCTTTCAGCAGAGAGAGAACAGGAAGAGCTGCCTGACTAGATTTTGGCTTTTGTACTAAGAAATTGGTTTGAATCTAGAGAAATCAAATTTCCTTGTCGTTTCCCTAAAATCTGAATTATCCTTTGAAACCAGAATGAGCTTCTTTCGTAACATGTGTTCACAGGAAGCTTACTACCAATTACAGTAACTGCAGCAAGTTATGGATAAAATATTTCTGGAGTTGCAAAACTACTCTGGAAGAAGTCTTTTAAGGATGAATGATTATTTACATCAGTTAGTATTTTACAGAGATACTGATTGTGTATGTGCAATGCTAATACCTAGAGAACCAGGATACAGATTTTTGTTAGCTTCTTTTTGCAGAACTGGCTTAAACTGTTTGGTGGTGGGTTTTTTTAAGCCCAGATCACTTCACCAGTTAATTTAAAGCAGACCTGTACAAACAACTCTACTAGCCAGCACAGGAGATATAGGGAATGGAAAATGGAATGAACAGAGGAGTTAGAGGGAGTGGTTCTTTTAAATCCAGTTTTACTCCCAGAGAAAGGTGTCATGGAATCATCGCACCTCCAGTTTTTCCTTTAGCGTCCTTCAATGAAGCAGATCAGAAATTCCTCAGTAAAAAACTAAACAGATTTAATTTAAGCTATATATAATTTCACTTGCGACTGTAAAAGCACTTTTACTGTGAAACTCAGAGTGCCTGCTAAGGGCTTGTGACAACTCCTGACCATAGTACACAGCACTTCGAAACGCTTCCCATTTTTTTTCTCCCCATGCAAGTAGGTAACAGTTACTACAGGAAACATGCAGGATTATATACCGGATGGGACTGCTGACAGATACATAAGTTCAGTTATAATCAGACTTACGGAGAAGTCTGAGAACGTGTCTTGTTTACTTTCGTTACAAGAGGAGCTACTGGAACAAATAACGTCGTGTTCTCAACTTAATGCCTTTGCCATTGAGGAAAGCCCCAATTTCAGAAAACGGTACGAAAACTGATCACACCTTCTGTTTATACAGTAACAACTAGACAACACTTGGCACAAATTAAGATGCAGGTAATCTGGACCCCAAAAAACAATGGAACACATTAAGGGAATGAATTACTTTAACTCCCAGAAAATATACGGGGAACTTTATGGCTCACTATCTGTTCCACAGCTCTCCTGAGAGCACATATAACCTGAAGATCACTGATTACTGGTAACCAGGGATAGGTCACAGCAGCTTTCTTCAGGGACTTACAAATACATGAACATGCCCCGTTCACAAAGGGATATATTCTCCCCCTTCTGAGGGGCACAAACATCGCAGGTGTGTTATCTCAAACTTCCTCTGCCTCCCAAACACAAGAAGTGTTTTAAAGCGTGTGTGGATTCCTGTTAGGCCAGGCCATTTTCCCCCATCACAGTGATATTTTGGAGGCCACTGGGTCAAGTGGGCACATCTCGTTCAAAGTAAAGCTCTAAAACATGTAGTACACTGAGAACCTCCCCACCCCCCAAAAATCAACTCCCTAGCACAGCATCTAATTCCAAAGGTCTGAGAATAGTTCCTGAACAACAGATGTGGTGCTAGTTATCCACAGTGAGAAACATCACGTGAATGGCTGATTCAGCACATGTCACGTTACCTTCTTCTGCAAGTCCCTGCTGCCCCAGGACCAGAATCCCTACAAATGAGTAAAGGGACTCTCGCAGAAGACGCACCAGAACCTATGTGCTCAGACGAGGAACTTTCAGAGCTTTAGTGGGGTGTTTCCTACTTGTTATTCACTGCATGAAAACTGGCTGAAAGGTACACGAGGATCCTACTGCTCTTCTGCGTTAGAAGCTACAAGCTCCTAACACTATTAACTTATTCGCCGTCTTTAAGCAGAAAGCTGTTACACAGATACAAGGCGAAGCCTGAAGAATCAATTGAAAAATAATCACTTTCAATCTTTTTCTCACAGCACCCCAACAGCCATATAGTAAGTTGTCTGCCCTAACTTTCCTGTCAGACTACCAAAGGACACTCTACTTTCAATCAGCATGTCTGGCTCAGTCCTTTTGGGAAATCTGGCCAAAGAAATTCATTTCATAATCAGAATTTCATCAGAAATATCTTGTCTGGTGGAATCCAGAACAGTCACATCAGCTCCCCTCAAGCAGACTGGCAGAGACTGTGGCAGTAGCAGCTGCTGGGTGACCCTAGAACTCGAGGAACCTCAGCCATTCAGTCCCGTGATTCCACCTGTAGGAGACAGACACTCAGGTCTCAATTAGAATAAGGATAGAGTCGCCACTCTAAACAGCATGGGGAAAACAAGCACCAAGTTTGGGGGAAACGCCCATGCTGCAGAAGTCATTTACACCTAAAACATTTCACAAACCACCTTTGACAGCTCACACTTCTACACAGCCCTCCCTATCTTCTAAGCACATGTTCCAAAGACACTGTTATTTCACACATGGTTCTCTCTTTTCTGAGCTACGTGAAGTGGCAACAGCATTGTTCCTGTTCTGTGGGCGTGAGCTCAAATCACCCTTCACTCATACACAGTGGCGCTCACTCTTGAGCAGTCCTAGGCCCTGATGAAATGCAATAAAGCAACATGTTAGCAAAGGCTGAGTAATGCAGCATGCTCAGCTCCTGTGCTAAAGTCTGCATGGCCCTGTGACCACCAGTAACTGCACTGCTGGTGCTGGCACGTGAAACTTTTCTAGGATATGCATTTACCTAAATCCTTAACAAAAGACAAAATTATCATCCAAGCCAGTACCACCTACTACTCTTCAGAAGCCTGCACTTCAATAACAGGCATCTAATATCTTCTATTTAAATCTTTCACGTTATCCAGGTTGGGTTGAGATGATTTTACTGCTGCTAAAAAACCCAGGTTCATTTGAGTAGGGCAATTTCACTTCACAATATTCTGGCCATTGCAGTGATACGTAACAGAATGTCAGAAAAAGAAGTACTTCCAGGGGGAGAAAAACAGTACAAAATTTGAACCACGACTTCTAGCACAGACATTCTGACAGGACATTCTGACATTCTTACCGTTCTGACAGGAAAGTCTATAGTTTTTGGACATGATACACTAGGCAGCAGGGCCAACTGTCTTCAGCTACAGTTACTTCTTAACTTCCCAAGCTCCACTTTTGAAAAAACAGTCCAGGAGGTGATCAAGGGAAATTCCTCAATAAGAGTAATGAGGCACAATATTGTCAATTGATCAGAAAGAAACTTTGTGATGGACAGGACTTCACAAGAATACATTTTTCTCTAAAACATTTCCACTTATGTAGGCTTTTAAAGCAAGACAAAACAAGAAGCCAGAATTACTAGACAGAGACACATCCGGTCGGAACCCAGAGGATCACTGAGTGGACACATGGGCCTTCCTGGCTTCATTGACACTTGTAAGCAAGTATGACATTAATAAATAGGGAAAATTTTAATCTTTTCCATCTCTTTTCTGCTCCTCCCTCCTCCTGCAATCTAACCCTCAAGAAGCTGAAGCTTAATATGGTTGCCACTCTGCTGCAAGGTCCAGCAATAACAAATGCTCTTCACTTTACCTCTTGGTTGCCATTGAACAGCTTGCTTCAGAAACTGTCAGCCCAACTTGTGAAGGAGGCCCACATCCTGCACAGCTATAAGACAGACATTAATGCTGACTGGTGGCTGAGCATCCACTACCTGCTATAAAAGACACAGGCTGCAGCAAAACCTGCTGTTACCAGGTGAGCTTGCCAGGGCTATAGCACACTTGTCACAGAGCTACGAGGCTACCTGCATGATGCACAATGTGGTACCTAAAACATCTATGATGGTGCAGGTTTTGAGGTAAGAGAATATAAACATACAGTAGCAAGTAACGGGATCCCCTTTGCCTGACAGAAAAAATTAAATGAATTATCATAAAGAGCGTTTTTTCTAATCAGTACACACTGCTTTATTAGACACTTCTGTCCTCCTCTAAAATCTGTGTATTTTGTTTCCAGAAGGATCTCTCCTTTCTTCCTTTTGCCAAGATAGTTTCAACCAGTAAGAAACACTGGCTGTACCACCCCTGATATGGTAGCGCAGTCGGAACTATTACAGAGGAGATACTGCTTCACTGGGAGAAAAAAAAATCTAAGCAATTCTTAGCAGTTGGCAGTGTCTATACCACCTGCCTTCTCTTACACTCTCATCTGCAAGGCTGTTTTTCCACCACACTGTGCAACACCATGCACACTCCTGCATATTCCATTGGGGCAGTATTTGCCCAGGCTAGAATTATTTCTCCACGATTGTCTACCACGCAACTGACAGTGTTTGGTTGCACTACACCTCTATCTGCATAAGTCCCCAACTACCAAGTTTAACTACTACGGAGCTAAGAATCCACTCCAAGAGCAATCACTGCCCCCCCAGCACGCGCAGTTTCTTTAACGACAGTTTCCATATTACAACGTTAATTGTATGAACATAGACAAACTGAATCTAACAAGTGCAAGAGCTGAGCATGACTAATATTATTCTGTAGTACAACTGCACTGTTAAAAAAAAAAAAAAAAAACCAATGCAAAGACGTTTTTCTGTTTTCCAGAGCATGTCAGACATACCATATTCTCTCATCCAATACAAGCTGTAAGTGGGGATGGAAGCAGTCTGGGACACTTCACTACCGTGAGTGCCAGTGCTCTGTTCCTATTTTACAAATGCAGCAAATTAAAACACTTCAGATTTCTACTTAATATTTTAAGACATAGGCACATCTCTGCTAGTGAGGTAGCACACTTCCCAAGCATCTTGATCAGTGAGAAGTGCCACAACAACCGAGGCACAAAATGAGGAAAACGCTGCATTTATGCTCTGAGCCTAAGGGACAGCTGAAGAAGGCCTATGCTTTCGCAGAAGAAATAAATACTACCAGTTATTGGCATGAATGATGAAAGAATCAAGATTTGCATATATAACCATCATCACTCTTTTTAAGCAATATACAACCATTGCCATTGCTTACACCTACCACTATAAGATTTTTTACCAGTAACATTTTTTCTACGTTTCCCAATGCTGTAGGGCTTCAGCTATCGATCCCAGGCCAGCAGCGGATTACTTTGTTCCACTCTCCTATTCCCAGCAGCCAATATTCCCCCAGAAGACGGTATTTCCCTCTCCTTTTTTTTTTTTTTTTTTTAAATCATGCCATTACTAGGAAAGAGGAGGAGGGAATAAGATGGGATGAGCTTTTCCCCAAATAGCAGTCTCTATCCCAACAGTGATAATGTTTTGCTTTTTCTTCAGAATTCTCTTCCCCTGAGCTCAGGGACAGAGAGATTTTCACAGTGTCCAGGAACAGCTACTTCAGCAAACTGCAGAAGATTTTAGAGATGCTAGGTGAACTTGGGGTATTAAAGGGAGGACACAGTGCTAAAGATGTTATTCCCTGCGCTATTCAGTATTTTGTATAAAAACAGCTGGTTGCCCTGGAGTCACCCTGTGCATCTCAGCTCAGAAGTTTGCTGTGCTTTCCCATAAGTGTCCTTCCTATGAAAGACGTTGTGGTTTTAGATACACACAAAAAAGCAAGTCTAAGGGGACGTGCTGCACTGCTGTTCACCTGCACTGTGCTACCGACTGCTGATGGAGAATCCTCTAAGAGGAACACCGTAAAGGAACTATAAACAGCCAAAACACCTCATAGGACTCTGCAGTATCTGTGCTACGGTACTGTAAATCCAGTAAAAGTTTTGACCTGAGTGTCCACTCATAGAAACTGCAAACTCAAGAAAACATATTCACCCACAAATCACCGTTCTAAGAGACAAAATAATATAAAATAACATCCATTTGCTACAAAATTAGATGCACGTGATCTATTGCAAGCTACAAAAAAAAGGGGAAAGACTGGATTAGCCAGCAAAGGAGATTTGAGATCTCCTTCATTGGAAGTTTTCAAAAAGTCAGACACCATCAGGCATGGTGCATGTATATTTATCCCTTCTTTACCCTGAGAGCGGCTTACGTGATCTCCTGAAGTCCCCCTTCCAGCCCTACTCTCTTGGTTGAGGTGCCCAGGAAAAGGAAGTTTTGCAATAACCTGGCACAGGACAGGCACGTGCTTCAAGTATCCCTAAATTCCTCAGAAAAGGCTAAGGCTACTTACCTCATCGTACGCTGTACCAACTGAATTATGAGCTAGAGGCATTGTTACAATACTACCCTTTCTTCTGCGTGTATGATGCTACAATAAAAGTGCCTTCAAAACGCTCAGTCTCTCTTAAAACATCACCTTGGAAGATTTTGGGACCAACAAGGGAGGGTAAGTAGATGGAAACATGGCCAAATCCCACAGCTGGGAGCACAGGGAGAGGAAGGGGAGGAACAACAGCCTTAGAAAGGCGTGCATTCACGTCCTAAGTATAGCAGAGTGAGGGACAATGCAGAAGCAACTTAAGGATATACAGACTTAAGCCCAAGCAAGTGTTGTATTATACAATTGCATCCTGCAATACTTACTGGAAGGAGTACTTCATCATGTCTGCGCAGCCACCTGCAAAGGGTGGAGGATCTGGACCCCTCTGTACCTCTGCCTGCCTCAAGGTAAATAAGCTGACAACATCCAGGGTTAGAGGACTGACCTGAGAGTCTACAAAGGCATCAGCAGAGCTCCAGCCGGCATCCTGTACAGCTCCCTGCAGCAGGGGCAGATACACCAGGCTCGCCCAGAGATCTGGTTGTTGTCTTTTGCGTTCTCATAGCCAGCTGGAGTTCCTCTGTCTTACTGCAGCACTAGCTGGAGTCTTGGCTGTGCCTTCTCCCATCTTTCTGTGATGGCACTGTATAGACTAGTACTCAGTAGCACGTTTCCAAAAAAACCCAAAAAACAAAAAAACCCACCACACAGTCCTGAGCCCTAACAGAAGACGATACTGAGACACGAAGCATGCCTGTTCAGCAACCAGGCGCTATACATAAACTGCCCACAAGCTGGAGTCAAAGGACAACACGCAGATGCATAGCTGCCTTTACCTGGCCAGTATAATAGCAGGACACCAGCAAGAACACTGACCACAGCTGACTCAGAGACAGCCAGGCAGCATGGTCCAGCACTTAGATGACTTTGAAGATGCTTAAATCGTTCTGTATGAATATGGACCACACCTCTTCTGCCAAGGCTAAGTAGTGCGCACAACTCACCAAAATCAGGCTGAATACAGTCTCAGAGCTTCAGATGACTCCTAACAACAGGACTGTGACTGCCTTTTGCCTTAACAGAAGGCACAGTAGGTGAGTCCACAAAACAAAACAAAACTTATAATCAAAAAAAAAAAAACCAACGATAAAAAAAATGTGACAGCACAGCCTTCTGGGGGAGCTGACCATATGAAGTGTTTAAAATCAGCAAAGTCAGAAGCAGGTTATCGGTCTGTTACGTACCAGCAGCATTCGCCATACTCTGTTCACAGTTTTTGGTCAACGTTCATAATTTCATACTGAAGCATATGAAGATGATTACTCTGGTACATGCTCTGAACAGATCCCAAACGTCCACCACTGTAAGCAAACGCCCTCTCTCATAGTCCTGCAATGCCTTAGCAGAGACTGAATAACCAAACGCTCTGACCACCATCCACAGCTGACGTTTGCGCTGAGGTAACCAAGCGGCGTCCCTTCGTCAGGCAGGAAGGATCCGCAGCGCTGAAGGTAAGTCCCCGCTTTCAGCTCTCAGGAGCTTCAGCTCGAGCTGTCCAGAGCTACTCGAAGAGCAAGGAGGCTCCCTCTGTGCGCTGCCCTTCCCCGCGCAACTGCCGCGGCGCCCCAGGGGACCGGGACGCGCTCAGCCCCGCCCGGGCCGCCGTACTCCGCTGCCGGGAGGCGGCAGGCAGCCCGCGGGCGCCCGCGCACGCTCCCGCCGCTCACCGCGCGGCTCCCGCGCTCCTGCGACGGCGGCGCTGGCGAGGGGCGGCCGTCGCCCACGGACACGCCCCGCTCGGGCGCAGCGGCGCCGCGGCCGCCTGCCCCATCCGACAGCGGCCGCCCGGCCCCGGCGCCGCGCCGCGCCGCCGCAGCCGGCCCAGCGGCGAGTCGTGCCCGCGCCGCGCTCCGCCCGTCCCCTCAGCGCGCCGCTACGGCGCGGCGGCCCGCGGCCCCGGGCGGCCCGGTGCGGCCCCGGGCGCCCTCGCGGCCGGCGGCGGGAGGCGGCTGCGGCCGACACCTTCCATTGTCCGGCGCGGCGCGGCCGGCAGAGCCCGGCCCGGCCCGGCCCCGCTCGGCTCGGCTCCCCGGCGGCAGCGCGGGCCGGGCCGCCCCCCCCGGCCCGCGGCGCCACGTGAGCGGCGCGGCCAGCCGCGAGCCCGGGCGGTGACATCACCGGCCCCCATTGGCGGCTGCCGCGCTGTTTACAGCCCGCGCGAGCCAATAGGCGGCCCCGCCCTGCCTGCGGCGCGGGCCGCGCTCCCCATGGCAACGGCGCGCGCGCCCGCAGTGCAGCGCCGCAGCCCGGCCCGGCCCGGCCCGGCCGCCGCCGCGCAGCACGGCGCGGGCTGCCCAGCGCAGCGCAGCCCAGCCCAGCCCAGCCCACGGTTTCTCGCTTTGGGGCGCAGGGCTCCCGCGTTACGCTGGCACCTGCGGGGTTGCTTCATGTATTTTAACAAGTGGTCTTCTCGGCGTTCACCGAGAGGCAGGCTTGCACGTGAACCTGCAGGATTCACTCCCTACTGAATACGAAGGCCAAAAGAGTGGAAAGTCCAGCTCGCCAGATAAAAGGCTCCAAAGCTTGTGCGTACACGATCTGGCAAAAGCTCGTGGGCAGTAGAAAGAGCAATTGTGACTTTTAGGCTTTGTTGTGTTCCGTGCTCCCTACAGCACAACAAGAGCGCCTGGAGAATAACAAGCCGCCTTGGAGCCCGCACAAATGCTTCTCTTCAGCCTCACTCTCGCCCCTTGCTCCTCCTTAGGCTTCGGGAGACCTCCCGCAGGGCATGTTATAGGATGTCAGCATCCTCAGGTGTGCCATTTTCTGAACCGTAAAGCACTGTGAACAGATCTGGTGGTAAATAAATAAAACCACATCTTTTATCACAACCTAGAGAACTGGCCTTCACTGCTGCTCCTTCTAGAGGAAAACAAGTTTCAGAGCCACTGTAGAAAGACCAGGCTGCTTTGCAAGATGGACATTGTAGGAATGTCGCTGTACTGCTGTGCGGTGTGAAGGAGCAAATCTCTTTTGTTCTCTCTACGGCTGCGTCATCCAGGCTCTCAGATGCTGCTTATGAAAAGGATGATTCACTGTGTGTCTGCAGGTCCCCCCAGACTTCCACTAGCAGAGAGATTTCTGTGTTTATGGAATTGTTACTACAATGCACCAAAGTGAGCAGAGGAGATCATTCAACTGAACCAAGCCTGTGACTAAAAGGGAGGTTGTTTCAGTCTCACAAGCAGCAGCAAGTTGTTTTGTCTTCAAATATGTAATAATAACATTTTAGACAAAGTATAAATTTGGAACATTCCCTCCTGCTCCAAATATCATACTGCAACTTTCCTACAATTAAGTGGCCCTTGACTTTTCCAAATTCATGGCCTTCCCATGCAATCAGGATTCAGCCAGGATTTGAACTCTCAGATCATCCAGATGAGACCTGTGCTAGCCATTTTGCTGAGATCTCTGTGCACCCACCCTCCATCTAGAGCCAGTGTGGAACCCAGACTTTCAGTACGTCAGAACTTCCAGAATGGCCTTATTCCTAAATCTGCACTGTGGGATATGCCATTAAAATTAGAGGAGGTGATGAGGACATTCTTCTCTCCCCACAACCTTAATGTTGTGATCATGGGCCAAGATCCTGCTGCACTTGATGCTGAAAAGGGTTCCAAAAGGAATCCAAACGGTGTTAAGCCAGCTTCTGGAGTACAAATAACATAACATCCTTTGCTTCAGAGAAGGATAACGAAATCAGGATAGAAATAGACAATTCTGAACTCTTCTCCATTCAGTTCCACATCCAGTACCACTAACTGCTTATACTTCTATGCTAGGTGGTGATCTAAGATGGGGCTTATTAGCTTCTTTAGTGTTGTGACTTCTCCATGTCTTCTCCTCTTTCTGCAAAATATCAGTTTGTAATAAAACTTTTTCTAGAAACCCTGTATTTGTTAGTGCCAGCAGAGAATTTTCCAGAATCCTTAGTATACACAGGGCCTCTGCACAAATTTCCAAGAGGGAATACCTGAACCACAAGCTATTAAGCCCTCTGAAAAAAATCTTTCAGTGTCACATTGTCTACAGAAATCCTGTAATTTGCAACCTCTAAATCCTAAAAGCAGAAATGATAGTAAGCATCTTGCTTTTGAAGCTCACACCGTACTCAACTTCTTATCCTGCTTTTCTAGCATTTCTTTCTAGTACAGACTGTTTCCAATGGTTTTTTGAAGGAAGAATGAATTTACAGATATTTATGAAAACACTTCTACAAATTTGTATTTATAGAACATGCTGAAGTAAATGAGAATGATTCACAAACAGGACATGAAAATACGTGTGTCACTTTTAAACAACCAAGTTCTAATATGCAATCCTGTTCATCTCTGTACACACACAATAGACATAATTTTAATAATAGCTCTAATAAGGCAAATTTGCAGAGCTAGTAAAAGTTAGTAACTCCTTTACATAGTCAAATTCCCACATAAAATTCCAGAGAATGTCACATGCAGTACGTTACTTAATCCAAAAAAGGAACTGCAGACTCCTGCAAAGATTCATCTAAGTACTGAAGCATGTTTTAGTCATCAGTTTGAGCATAAACACAGACTTTCCAGAGGAAATATAATGTCTGACCATGAAGTCAGACTAGCTGAAAAGACAACATCCAGATCGCAAAATTAAACACGCCTTTCCTCAACTCTATCATAAGATAGCCAAAATAGAAAGAAGATAGTCTGGAAAATGCAATCAAATCAATAAGGGACAGGTTTCCCTGAAATAACTGTAGAATAGTAGAATATGCTGGCCTTAATAATCATGTGTAAAATGAGAAAATGCAGATTTCCACAGGAATATAAACAAAGCATCCATACTGACTTTTGCATCTTTAGAGTAAAAGTAAAGAAAAGAGAAGGATGCATAGAAACATTTACAGTTTACAGTGCAACTCCTAGTAAGGAACAAGATACTAATGTACCGTACTAACCCGCATACCTCCCAGTGTGATGCAGCACAGCTCCATAACACAATAAAAAGTTCAGTCCTCTTCCTGAAGAGAACCTAAGTAAACAATCTTTTATGGTAAAATCCAAGATGTTAAGTCAGATTTGCATCTACCTAGGGGAAGAGAGGAGTAACTGTTCCAGTCAGAAAGCGACTGCTCGTTTCAGTGCTGGTTAGAGAGACAGCAAGAGGTTTGTGTCACAGACCCAAAGCCTGGGGGTCTGGAGTTGCAAATACCCAGAATCTCACTGGAGCATAAACGCAATTGTTTTAGAGCATGAACAATAAACTGGGGAGATATTAATGTAATCCCAGGATCCTGAAACCAGACGCCTGGAGGAAGAGTAACCGTCACCAACTGTACAAAGCAGGATCCAGAGACGTGTTTTTTCCTGAGGACTTTCATTTCATCTTGCTACTTTTTATGGACACCGGCTTTTTTCCACTGATGGTCTTTTATAGCTGCGAAACTAAATTTCTAAAGACCTCACCAATACTGAACACGCAGCTCCTACAAGACCATGTTGTCTGACTCTCATGACATCTGCATGCTAGAAAGGGCATCACCATCACATCCTGCTAAACAGATATTCTCAGTGGATTTTAATGATGAACAACTACTGTCTCTTACACCTATCACCACATTACAGCAATCACATAACTGTTGAAATGCTACAGGTAGCATGCATGGGGTAAAATAAGGAAAACTCAGAATTAAACAAGGGTGAATGTGCACAGTTTGGGAACTGTCCTTTGTAGTGCAATATACACACTGAAAGAGGAAGAAGTCCTCTACAGGATGGTCACCAGCATACTGCCCCTTAAAACTCCTTCTCCGCACCTCCCTTCACTTAACTTGCTAAAGTCCTAGCAACAGGGGACAGCAAGGGATATGGTTACACAATACTTCCCTTTTAGACTCAGTCACTTGCAGTACAACTCCCTGATCCCAATGGACAATGCACTTGTTCTTTGTTGGAAAAGGTGGAATTTCATCCTTACTCCAAGCTTACTAGTGATTGGAGCATCGATTACTCTAAAATGGGAAATTATTTGATGAATTTTTTTTTTTTTCTGGGAAAGACAATTCCCCTTTGTTCACTGAAAATGCCCTTCTATTCTTGGTACCTCTCCTAGACTCTAAGCCCTACAATCACTGGTTAAGTACTCCCTGAATAGTCATAAGAATTACCTGCTTTAAAAAAATCCTAAACTAAAAGTTGCTATAAGCATTTCTAAGAAACTTCATACTACTGCTGCTCTCTGCTAGTGCAGTAGCCAGGTGGAAGTAGATCCCGCTGGGATGCTGCACAGGCATGGGGAGGGATTTCAGGACGTGGCTCTATGGCAGGAGCTGCAGCAAGGTTCCTCTGTTTGCATGCATAAGAGCTGTTTGGCACGCAAAACGTGCTCAATTTTGCCTGCTGGTCACTGGGGAACTCTTGTGCATGCTCAGTTGCAGATGCTTCTCTGCTAACCCCTCTTTGCTGAACCTGGAAAATTCTACACAGGTGGGGTCCCGCACGTGTCTACTATCTTAGTGTTAACTGGGAGCAATCCACACCTGAGAGCAGCAATTGTCTGTACATTTATTTATTTCCTAGCTTAATTTTCACCATGTCCTTTCATGATCAAACTGCTACTGTCTGCTCTGTTACATCTGGAGCTGTGCTACAGCCTGTGTAACACAGATTATTACTGCAAAGGCATATGATAACGACACAACTCTTATTAGTGGACAGTAAATTCTCAAGAGGAGCTTGCAGAGTAATTACAGCCACAATGCTCTGAGCTAGGCATGGTCAGGCAGCTAAAGAACTGCCTGCCTCCTTAAGAAAAGGAACTGAGGCTAAAGGTGTTCAGATAACTGCAGAACTAAACAAAGAAGTTGATTGATTTCTGTCCTAAAGTACTTGAATATATACAGTTCATGTATCGAATGTCTTTGTCTTTATTTTAAAGAGTTTTGTTGAAGACAATTACAATTAATTGTTTATCCCTTTGCTAAGCCATCCTTGAGGTATTATGTACTTTATTAACACTGCCTCTCCCACAGCGGTCATACTAGCTGGAATCATTAAATGTGTTTAACAGTGTAGCGCAAAGGAATTCAAAATGTTCATTTGAGTTAATTAAAAAGAACTTTAAAATTCTAGTCAATATTTTGGGACTACAAATTTTCCTTGCAATCTTTCCCTCAAGATTATGTAGCTGACAGTAGGGCAAGGATTTAAAGCAGCGCAATTAAAGCAAACAGAGAAGATCAAGGAATTTGTGTAGTTATCTTGTTGATAAAATCAATTCACATTAGCTTACACCTTAGCTAACTAAACTAACATTTGTTCTCTAAGAATGCACAGGGAGATGTTGCTGGTCCTTTAAATAAGAGGGTGATTTGCTGCCTTTGGAGCACTGCATCAAGGCAGAGGCCTATGGTTTGTATAATTATTCAGTCTTTTTCCCCTGAAGGGCCTCTGCATTGCAGCGGTCCTTTCACTTTTTTTTTTTTTTTTCCCCTTCCTGTTAGCAATGCCCTAGTTTGTTCACTGCTGCAGTCCCCCTCCCCTTCACCATCACCACATCATAACAAGCTCTAACCGAGAGCTTGCCTGGTAACCAGCAGCTTCCAGACAAACTACAGGAACACTAGAGACAGCGATCACAGCCCCCCATGGCCACCTTCTGCGGTTCCTCCAAATTCACCAGCACTGAGAGAAGTGGCCAGCAAGGGTGTTAAACTGTATCCTCCTTGCATGCCGCAACGGAGAGACTGCTAACACTTGAATCTCCATCATATCAGTATCTGTTGCACTTCCCATGCAACAAGCACTTTCAGTAGCAGGTGAAAAGACAACTACAGCCTCTTCCAATAGTCAGAAGTCAAGCAAACTCAAATTTTACGTTGGACAGAAGATTATGTGCAGTTCCTCTTTAAGAATGCTTTCTAGGCCAAAATTCTGTTTGCAAGCATATCTCTACAACCAAGTCATAACTTTCTTTTTACTCTTACAATAGCCACCGTGACTTAATTGAAATGTTCCTCTTGTATGTGGCATGGAAATCATAGCACCCTAAGGTCAGAAAGCAGAGAAACTGAAAGCATGTGCATTCTGTGATATTACAGGGAGAGCCATGACAGGAATGTGTCAGGCTGCTCCTAATCCTAATGGGTAAACTGCAACAGCTGAAGAGACAGGTACTGTACCACTGAAATCATGTCTGGTGCTGCTTTGAAGGAAATTTTATTTTCTGATTTTTTTTTTTTCCCCAGTCATCTCCAAAAATATGAGCTCAAATTCTGCACACATACACACACTACTCTCTCAGAATCCAGCTAGAAAACGGCTCCTCCTGACCTAATCCTGGCATTCACATTTTTAGAAATGAACTCTATACGCTTTAATCCCCAGTGTCAGGGTGCTCACAGATTTGACCCATGCGACTAGTTTCTAGGCTTACAATTGCTAATGGTATGGAGAAAGAGTCCATGAAGACTCTTCATTTTAGTGAAGAAAGCTTTTTTTCTGTCAGGGCTTCCCAGATAGAACAAGTGAGCCTACCAAAAACCTTCCAAACACTACCTACATTGATTTTTAACTGGTCTGAATTAAGCTCAAAACTGTTCAATATTTCTCTAATTAAAGTGAAACTGTTCTACATATTTTTCATGTCCATTAAAGTATGTATTATAATAACACAACGACATATGCTACTTCAATTCTTTGTCATGATAGCAATATTTTAAAGTTATTAAACTGATATCAAAAGTAATATCCACGGTAGATTTCCCAAAGCATGTGTTGTATAACCATTACCATGTTTGCAAACGACAGACAAAATAGGATGAGGTTAATTGACTGAGGAACAAAGTGAATCAGTACATTAGCTCACTATTTCCCTTGTCTTCAAGGACAAGGGAATGAAGTGTGGCCCTTTACAAACTACTACTCCTGTGATTTCTTTCCTGTAATGCTGTGTAACACTAATACTAGTTTCTCAGCTATGAGATACAGACAATGCCTATATTCCCATCTCTCAGTGCTGACAGTTAGATAGCAGCAGTTCTGTTCTGATCAATCATGGATTCTTCTGCTAACTGCTAGGCTAAGAGCTAATGATATTTGAGCGTCCAGCTGATCCCTAGAAGGCATAAGGGATGCTGTCACAAGTCTTGTGAGTCTAAAAAGGCAGACTGCAGCTAGCACGTGCCAGAGAATGCCTAGCTTGCCATGAGCACAGACTGCTCTGGCCCTGAGATTCTCAGGTGCGTGAGAGAATCTGTATCTAACTGCTTCTCCATCTTCCCACTTTCTGCTTATTTACACATTTTTCTAGATATGCTCAAGGTCAGAATTCTCAGGGAACACAAATGCAGGGTAGAAGTTCCTCTCCTGCTGGGTTGTCCCCATTTTGGGGAGACATCAGCTTTCTATTCACATGAAGCAAACACCCCTTTGTCCCCCCTTCCTCTCAAATGCTGCCACATTTTGTTCACACCAGAAAACTAATAGAACATTTCAGCAAGAGGTCTGATTAATGGAGCAATGAGCAACAGACCTTCCCCACAGCAGAGACTCATCCCTGCACACCCCTACCCCCCACACTCCTCAGGAGCTGCTTCATTCATTCACAGTCCCACCATTTGGTGAACTTTAATAAAGAATACTGGGTGCTTCTTACCATCCAAGGACAGCCAGTCGTGCTGGGAGGAAGGCAGGGTTGGCAGAGCTCTGGCTTTATATTCAAACACCACAGAATTGGAGATGATCTGATTGTTGAAGGCAACTTGCAAAGTCACGAGCCCAGTGTCATGAGCTAAAAGGAAAGAATATACAGTGAGACAAAGACCTCGCTGCAGAACACAGTTAGGTATTATTCTTCCCATCTCCTCAGGTGCAAAGGGGCAAGGTGAGAGTAGATGTAGTGAGAGTAAGAGGTGCATTTGACAATATTTTTGTGATTAGAGAAACTGAAAATGCCAATCTTTATTTTAAAACATGAAGGTTATAAGCTTCAGAGTCAAGCCAATGCGCAATTTTGGCAGGATGCAGAATCACATGTGCTCTTAAAGATTAACCATCTTCACTGTGTTTCCAGCAGGAAGCTGGGGCCTAATGATAGAGCTAAGTTATTCTGCATATACTGAGAAGTCATATACTGGGTGCCAGCACTACTGAAAACTGCGGCAGGGATCCTGGAGGCATTCTCATCGCATGAGTGCCGAAGAGAGAGCGCAGAATACAGGCAAATTAAGAGGCAGCAAGGCAGTGAATGCATGCCTGATTATCAGTTAATACTCAGTCTATCTCAAAATGAAAGCAATGCCAAGAGCTTCTTGTGTGATCTGTTGTTAACGTATCAAGACCCTAAATTGCTGCTCTCACATTATAGGGGGTCAAAGAAAAAGTTCCTCAATGTTTATACGCTACCTTGCACAATGGGTCCATGAGTTCAGTCAAGACATTTAGTGCTTTGACAAAAGACATTTAGCACTTCAATCTTCATATGTGGTCTAGCTTCTCCTACCAGCTCTCACTCAGCATCCTTTGGAAGTGAATGCTGGTCAGCTAAATCCCTTCAAACTAAAAGAGGTCTGCTTCCACAGCAGCGATGTCGCTTAATTGAAAATGCAGCCAGAGGTGCATGGGTAAATTTCAGGTGAGACAAAGCGAGTAGAAGAAACGGCAATAATTCACCACGTGTTCCCACACAAAAGACAGCTACGTGCACAACACTACTAAACTAAGGACTTCCTCTGATACCACCAGCCCTAGGAGAGAGGCATTCCTTACCTGGGCAGTAGCAGCGCAGCACCCCTGGCTGAATTAAAGATGCAGGCACAGAGATCTGATCAAACAGACAGCTGTAATTATTGCTGGCTTCCTGCCACGGACCTGTGATTAGCACTTTCACTCCTCCCTACAAGGAAAAGAGAAAAAAAATTACAAAAGAAGCTATCCTCAGAGAGGACCATGCACTGAAATGGCATGAGTACCAAGCAGCATTAGGAGGGTTAACAGAACTGCCTCGCTAACGCAGATCCTTGGCACCAGCCAACGCTGATGGCCCAGTCCCAGGCAGAGCTGCAAAGTCACCAGCTGAGCGACTTGCCTAAACTGCTCTCTGTCCATATCACTCCACCCCACAGCCTGGCTTTCACAGGGAAGTGATTATATTGTCTGGGGTGCCTCTGGTCAACAAGTCCCAAATTGTGGGAGAAGAAACAGACAGTATCCCATACTTGAGCACCTTTGCTTCTCTTGTCTCCCTCAACTCCCCCCATCCTGCCCATACATTCAAGTCCCACGCTTTGCCAGCTCCTAGATCAGTGATGGCAAACCTTCTTCATGTTGCATGCCAAACAGCCCTCACACCTGGCACCTCCTTTTAACTGCTGAGTACATATCCCTATCTCCTGCCCACACTCTCCTTAATTTCCTCCAGTTCTTGCTGCTGCCCAGGCAGTCTTCAGGCTTTGTTTGCTTGCCACTGAAAAGTGCCACAGGCCAATCATGGCAAGCCTTTTGCAAGTTTGCCATCACTGCCCTGCCTCTGATGATGTGGATGGAAGACTACGTATAGGACATAAAAGGTGACACATCACCTCCAGAGTCACAGTTCAAAGCAGAACAGGAGCTAGATTGAATCTGACAGAACATGACCTGGGAACATCCAACCTAGAAACAGCAATCGTGCATCTTCTACTTGACTGGGAACTGGGAACTTGGTTAAATAAGGAGGCATGAAAACACAAGGGTGACTCAGAATGGGGCTATGCAAGAGCAGGGCAGCACTTGGAGAGGGGGTCCTTCAGCCAGGTCAAGCCTTTCCCAGACCTTTCCCCTTCCTCTGCCAGGGATCTCAGCAGTGCTCTACCAGCCAAATGTGCTGCAAGAAGAGAAAAATCCAAGTGGAAGTCTTTACCATGTGCCTCTTCTGCCTCCCCTGCTGGTGCAAAAGTGCACCAGCCCACATCCAGCCCTTAGACCTGTAGAAGTAAGGCTGAGTTCATCAGTGGTTCCCTTCCCCTTCTTCCAGAACAGCAGAGGCCTGGCTGAGAGCAGTGGCACCCTGTGGCCATCCAGTGCACCACATGGGTGCTTACTGTGGCTGGCACTTGGGATGAGAGTAATCCTTCAGCGGGTTTCAGTGGAAGCCCTTCTTAAGCATTTGGGAACAGAATGAGATTGTAAAGCTGTGACAGACGGAGATATGCCTGACCTTGGATAAACACCATTTTGCATCACTGGCAATATCATTGGCTGTGATGTGCAAGGATTAGTATCCAGCACAATCCAGTCCTCATCTGTGATGGCTGTCTCTGCTACTGCTGCTAATGCACCATGCATAATTCAGTGTAGGACACCCAACGAGGCACTCATTTAACAGTAATTCAAGCAGAGTAGTAGTGTGTAGCTATGCTTGACAGCATGGTTCAGCATGAATTCTACCCTTTGAATTTCCCAATTTAGAGGCCTAACCCAGTTCTAAAACTCTTTGCAAGTAATCTTTGCTTTCTAAAAGAATCTGATGTTTCAGCAAAAGCATCAACACTGCAGTTCAAATAGCTTTCCCAGTAATAAGAGACACATTTTTTTGAAAGAAAGTGACACAAATTTCTGCAATTGAAAGTAGTTGAGCTTTCTACGAAGCCAGGAGAGAGGGGTGTTTTCCCTGCTGCACATCCAAGCTTCCAGGCTAATCTTTTGCTACTGAACACGTGCAACCGCAATAGAGACCTGAACGGTATCTCCCTCTGTGGCCATGAGCAGGCCCGACATTGCACTGCACTTCAGGTGGAGTGTGGGCCACTCCAGCCCCTTTAGCCCCTTCAGTAAATCCACTACTGCAGAATAGATGTGAGATCTGTAAGCCCTCTTCCCTTTTGACATCTGGCTCCTGAGCAACAGCCTGTCCTAGTGCTACTCATTTTGACACAGATGACAAATGTGAATCAATGCAGCTCCATTTTTCCCAGCGCCAGGGTCGAGAGAGCGGCATAGCTAACAGCAGATCTGTCTTACACGACAGCAACACCCAGAAGCTCCTTGCATGGGGGGGAAGAGACGGTGCCCTGTGAGAGCTCCCTCCAGCAGGCTGCTCCTTCATCGCTTCCGTGCTGCCCTCGGGCGGTGGTCGGCGGCACAGCGTGGCCAATGGCGCCAGGTCCACTCCGGCCCCCTAGCCCCCTACCCCCCACTCCGGGTCCCCACCGTGCGGCCCTGCTCCGGCCCCCCGCCGCCGGACCCGGGCCCTGCGCCTCCACGGCTCTGGGCCCCCGCCACTCCCCATAAGCGCAGCCCAGGCACCGCCGATGCGTTCCCAGAGCTGAGGGGCAGGCCCCGGCCATCACGGGCAGAACGGGGACTACTGGGGGCAAGCCCGTGCGCATGGGAGCAGCTTGGCCTTCTGCCAGCCTGCACCCAGCCGGCAGCATTCCCAGGGAGGCCTCTTGAGCAGCCAGAAGCACCTGAGTGGAAGCTACAGGCACCTGGAAGTTTGCCTTGTCACTGCAGTTTGGTTATATTCCAGTCATTATTGCTGACAAGCCTTCTTACAGCTGCCTGGTGATGGGCCCAGAAGGGACTACGAGTATGTGGTATTCCCGTGAGCTGCAGTATGTCACCTTGGTGTAGCCAGGGCTCCGCTATGCGTGTCCCCCAAGGCCTTCCCTGCTCACACATTGAGAGGAACGGGCCCCTCTCAATTCGCCCGAGGGAAGGGTTCTTTTAGCTGAGCTCTTCTCCCCACTCCTGTGAGCACCCAGGGTCACTCTGCCCTTGCTGACACCGTCACCTCATCTGTAACTGAGCTCACAAGCGCACCGTTTGAAGACAACTGATGAGAACATAACTTTCACTTCAGGGGCTGAGCAAGAACCTGTCCTGATTCAGGGCCTTTCTTCTAGCTTTGGTGAGTTTAGTCCTTCCTTAAGCCCTTGGCCTTCGCTGACTGTGGAGCTCAGCAGTTCATCTGCCAGGCCCTGTGCCAGACCAGCTGCAAAGTCTGCACACAGCTCTGTGGCTTTCCTGGGTCCCTGAGCACTTGCTAGGCATCAGGCCAAGCAAAGTGTAACCACACTGATTCCATCAAAGCTTTGACAGAAATGCCACAGAGGCACACTGGCATGGCTGGATCAATAGAAAGGTGGAGAATCTTTAACTCAGCCACAGAGCTTAACTGACCCACTTATTTAACATGAATCTACTGTAGCTTATTCCCTTCTACTTACAATCTCTGTTTTATCTGACCGAGGTTGGCAAAATCTACAGAAAAATCTGTAAATAAATGATGACAACAGAAAAAAGGCAAAGGAGAGCGATGGCTTTTCTACGTAACCCTGTAGTAGTACTGCTGATAAAAGTATTTGAGATTGATTTCTACAACATAATGACTCTCTTCCAGAGACATCAGTGGTTTTGGCTCAGGCCCTCATGAAAAGATGCTCATGAAAAAAAGGAACTGGGAAGTAAAGTGGAAAAACAAGAGGGTTCCTCAGATCCCCAAGAGTGACTCGGACGTTCTGCCAGAACAAGAGAACGGCTTTTGTTTGCACATACATCTTCAGCATTAAGGCAAGAGTTATCAGAGGCTTATAGGATTTGTTTCACAGTGACTAATCTCACAGATGCTATTGAACAAGGACCCTGACAGCACATTTTCTTCCTGTCAGGTGTTTGGCTACCAGGGAGTATAAAACCATTTCCTATAGAAACTCATCAGAGGCAGTATGTGTTTGGGAAAATTTGCTGACCACCTTGTCAGATGCTTTGCTTGACAAGTCCTCCAGTTCCGGTCTACTTTTAAACAAGGCAAACACACATGTTCCAGAGCACAGATGCACCTACCACTATGGGAGAACATTTACAAACATGTATTAAGTGAAAACTGTAACACACAAGGAAGCAAAATTATCACAGTGCTGCATTCCAAGAATCCTGCAGAGCTAAGGTAGAATTTGTTTTGGAGATGACAGTTCCTCTTTATGGCTTTTTCAGATCCTTTTATGATTTTACAATATATATTTGCCTGTGGGTTGCTTATAGATTAAAAAAAAAAAATGCATGCTATGCAATATTTTTATGATGTAACTACAGCAATCAGGTGATTGTAATACCAGAAGGCAAAAATGTAAATAGTGCCAGACATGACAATATCAGAATGCAATTCTGAGCAGTTCTCTACTAAAAAGAAAAGACCAGTGCTCTGGGCTTACTGCAAGGTGAGATATCTACGGTCCTGCTGAGAAATTCTTACAAATTATAAAATTCTATCATTGCCAAGTACACTTCCTGAAATCTCATGGCCCTTTCTGAGTGCCTTTCAAAACAGCAGCATCCGATACTTAACCCTGTGCTGGAGCTACTGCGCCAGAGAAACTTCGCACTGAGCAGTCTCAATTCTCAATGAGTCTATGACACAGAAAAGCTACACTAATGCAACAAAGCAGCATTCAAGATTCTTTTCCAGTAGTTGCAAAGGCAAGAAAAGAAGTATCACCATATCTCACTACTTCTATGTGGCAAATACTGTCTATCAACAAAGAAAATTAATAGTTGGGGTATTTCTCTGAGGTGCTTGCAAATCAAAACCTGAAATTCCAGATATGAATCCATGCAAAGAGAAAGAAATCCTGGACCCGTGCTGGTTTTGAAAAATGTCCTGGTGAGTCTATGCGCATTGATTAGCCCTCATGGTCATACAAAACAAAAATAACCCAAGCTCTGCTAGCAGGAGTTCAGCAATTCACTAGTGTAGTAATGGGATAATAATAAAAAAACGGTTTCCATGGTAGCACAATAACAGGAAAAAACTGCAACAGAAAGGCTGCAGGGTTGCTGTGCATTTCTCCTTGAGTTCTGGGGCCTTCAACATAAATAAAAAGAGACCGTATAACTGCCCAGAGAACAGATATCAGCAGAAGCACTGTCCGTAGCCCAATATAGCCTCCCTACCCCCCCACCCAAATATTGTGCTTCTTGCAAATGAAACCTAACCGGAAAAATAAAAGACCAGTGACGACCTGTAGACTTGGAAGGCTACAGCACGAAGTACCGTGAGAAATATGCAGACAACCACCACCCTAAGACTAAGATGACATTCGTATTCCTTGTAGGCCTTTGTCTTTGGTGCCACGTACTGATCCAGAAGACTAGATATGCCGGTAGTGGCCATACTACTTCAGATCAGGTCCTCTGTGGACAGATGAATTTGAGCCACTATTATTTGTTAATAAGGATTTTCAGAAGGGTTCAGTTGCCAGCAGACCATTATTGTACTATTTTTCTGTATTAAATGGTTAGTTAGAGAATACCAGTGGTGACCAATATCATTTTGACACTTCAGTTTTTGACACTATGCTCCAGAGAAGGAAAAGCGTGGCATTCAGATAGTTTTCCACCAAAACCAAGAGAAAGTAAATTCCAGCTGGTGGTGAGCGGTAGGAGATCAGTGACCAAATAGTCTCTTAAACAGGGCTATGGATTCGGCAGCTGGCCGAATCTGGGAATCTCCCATCCTAGAAAGTCCCAGATTGTCCTGTCAGCTGCAGATTGCACAAACTCTGGGTTATGCTGAAACAAGTGGCTGACTGCCCTCAGCTGCTCACTGAGCTTGAGCCTGCACCAGTATCTTGCTAGCCACGATGGATTTGTCTGGAGGGAAAGCAGCTAAAGGGAGGATGGGAACTGATGAATGCTTTTCATCAATGTCTGCCAATCGTTCATGCAGGCTGGCAACTTCAGGTTCTTTCCACCTGCAGAGTGAATACCCATGTTTTCACACCAAGTGCCATGTTACAGAGCGGGTCGACTTTTAGAGCCACTGAAGGGGGAATCTCCTGAAGCTCATCACCTGTTCCTGCAACACCACAGTGCTAGAGTTATCACAGCATCATTCAGTTGAAGGTTAAATAAACTAATCTCCTCATTGCAGATTTCTGCTGCCTCACCCACTAACAAGTCCACATCCAGTGGCGGTGTCAGATGTACACTTACTGAGTGCAGCACCACAGGACTAGCGATCAGATAGCGGTAGCCAACTGGAAGAGAGAGAGCTCCTCCTAAGCAGTTATTACATACACCTTCATAAGGCAACGCAAGCAGTAATGCTCCAAAGCTGGACTCGGAAAATGCAAAGGGCAATTTTGCTTGTCCAGAACAACCTGCCTGTCCATAACTGGTCCATTTCTAAACTGAATATCTTTGATTTGGCATTCCTTGGCATCAGAACAGTCTGTGCTGCTGACATTTTCAATTTGTGGTGCCTGCAACTGATTTTGAATAATCTATGGGAAGGAGGTAAATGCTGACCTCATTAAGGCAATGCAGGTCAGGAATTCCTCTACTAAGAACATTCAAGCCATTTGGACATGCAAATGGCCTTGGATGCTCATAGTTCTAAGAAAAATATTTAAAAGCCGTATCAGAGCTTTAACAAAACAGTTCCTGGAACCCTTATTAACAAAGCAATGAAAGATTATGGTAGTAATTGTTAATGAGTAAAAGCCCTAAACTTACCTCAGGGTAAGACCACTCTGGTGAATAATCTGTCACCATGAACAAGCGCCCACTCTGCTGTAGCAACCCCAAGGTGCCTTGTGCTGCAGCTGCCGAGACTACCTCAGCCACATGCATGTATGCCATCGTGCTGGCTCCATTCTCTGTGCTGCTGAGTTGCATGTTGGCTTGCTGAGGACTGCAGCAAGGAATACACATTTCAGCCTGGTTGTAGGTTGCTCTGTTACTGTCTTCAGGCTGAGATAGTCCGGCACTGTCACCTGACACCAGCTGGTGTCCATAGAGAGCATTACTCCCACCTTCTACAGATATGAAATCATTAATTAGATCAGAAAACTGGTTGCTGAAGGAGATGTCAAAGTGGTCCAAGTTAAGCTCCATGTTGGAGGAGTTATTTAAGCTGGGATGGGCCACAGGATAGAGTCCTTGTACCATGTTTCCTTGGAGAATAGAGAGATTGTTCCCATTCCTGATACCCCCATTAGCCTCAGGCTGCAAGTAGTGTTCTGTGCTGCAGGCTTGAAGATCCCCTGATTTAAGTAGATTTTCACTCCCTTCTGCCTGCTGAGAGGTCTCCATGGGAACTTCAGCTTCTGCAGTCATAGCCTGGAAGTTTGCTTGGAACTGCATGAGCTGGAGAGAAGAGGTGGACTCTATTCTGGTTTCCACTGTGCCATTGCAGTTGGAAGTGGTTTGGGACGAGGATTCTGTTTTCACATTGGGGATTCCTAATGTGTTCACAAATGAGCCATTTGTGTCATTCAAATTGTTGTGGGTGTTTTGCTCAAGGGGAAGAGGTTTGCTGGCGTCCTGCAGAAAGAAACTGGGGGAAGGGGTCTGATGAACATGAGGGCTCTGGACGGTCTGATTGAAACTGGAAGAATAGTCCTTGTTGGAGTCAATGGCACTGAAGTCCATCTGCTCCAAGGTGGTACTTGGGCTCAGACCTCCTCCAGATGGAAGCAACCCTGAACCCGGGGTGAGGGTGAGAGAGTTAGATGCAGAAGTGGAGGAAAATGCTTCTTTGGACATCTGTTGTTCAAAAGATGTGTCCTCAGTTTTGATTTCTTTTGTGAGGGCTGTACTGAAATTGAAGCCACGTTCCGTTGTGGGTGACTGCCTTATATTGGTACTGATGCTGTCACCTTTCAGACCTCCTCCACCATAAGTCTGCCCTTGTTTGGGATTGTTAAGAAAACAGTCTGGGTCAAAATTCATGGTGGTTTCTGGAATTTTTCTACTTCCATCTAAAGTTGTGGAGAGTACAAGTTCCTCAGAGACAGTGCTAGGTAACATTGACAAGCTCTCTGAACTGCCTGTTGTTGGAAAAGCAAATTTGTGTCCGTCTGAACTCACAGCAAGTACCAGTCCTTGTGCAGCTGCATCGGAGGACAGAAGGTGTTGATTTGGGCCAGAGGTGGGTGACATGGTATACACAGCTTCACTGGTGACTTCTGACATAAACACTGTGGCACTTTGTGACAAGCTTCCCATAACTGAGGCTACAGCCATACTGGACACACCAGTGACTGCTGGGCTATCAGCCATATCTGGGTCGCTATTTAATCCACTGCTGATGGACACAGGAGAATTCTGGGTTGTGTCAGGGACTTCCACCTGGTTGGTGGAGGAAACCTCAGTACTATTTTGATGGAGCAACACCGGTTTTGCCACTTTGCCATTCCTCTTCTCTCGACTGGAGGCCTTGCCGTGACTGTGCTCGTTCTTGCCTTCAGAGACATCATTATTTTGTACCTCCGAATGAGCGCTGTACCCACCTGTCCTTGGTTCAACCTTTGGTGATATGATGCGATGTTTGGCACTGTTACACTTGTGATGCACGCTGCTTCCTGCCCCTATTCCAGAAAACAAACAACATTTGTTATTCAGTAAATACAAAATTAAAACAATATTAGTTGCGAATCTTATGGCCATAGCAAAGGACAGCCATACTTATGTATGTGTGTGTGAGAGAGAGAGTGTGAGTGCACATACGAGAGCGCAAGAGAGAGCTTAAAAATAAATTTCTCGCCAGTGCCAGATTTACAGCTCTCTTTCCACATAATGCATAGATCCATTGTGTGCAATGACAGTAATGCCCAAATACTCCTGTGTGCAAGCGCTCCTCTCACCTCAGGTAGCACCCGCTTCTTTGTTCCTCCCTGCCCTGATCAGAGAAGGTGTAAGGAGAAGGAGGGGAGTCAGCATCTGTGTCCAGTTTCAGTCTTATTTAAATATGTGCTTGATTTCATTACAGCGTCTGCAAAGCAACGCTCCTCTGTCAGCTGCGGCAGAGGATTTCTGCCTTGTAGGCCTTATTTCATTTGCATCACAGACAAGACCTCAACCCCCTGCAACACAGATATTGCTTACTTCACATTGGCTGATGTCAGATGGCTTGCCAACTACTCGGGGGGGGGTTGGATTCTGACTGGCAATCTAGAGGTGACAGATACTGTATTGTGCTCCTGTCCCTGGCATCACCCTGTTCCTAGCTTATTTTCCTTATTCTCTTGTCCTCATCATATTTCAAACAGCTGCCAATCAAATTATTAGATAAAAAGTACACTAGCCAGAATAAAGAGCGTTTTCCCTCTCATGAGGATGGGGTCATGTTTCTCTAGTTCAAAGGTGTTCATTTGTTGACAGATAAACATTTTATACTTTGAGAGGTTGCATGCAGAGAGAGCAAGTGGTATCAGAGAGGCCGAAGAATCCTCAAGTAAAGGTCACCAGAAGGCAACTCTCCATAGGAGTTCAGCCAACTGCCTTTGCTTGCCTGACAGAAGATGAACATGACTAGAGCTTCTGGGAGCTGGGAAATTAGGCAGGCTAAAGTAAACGGTTCCGTCTGTGAAGGCATCTTAACCACAAATTCTGGTGCAGCAAATGCCTTTTTGAAAAGAAGAACAGCCCATGAATTTTTGATCTTTCTTTCTCTAATTGATTCATTTTCCCCAGAATGAGGTAAGAACATTAGTTAGTGTCCTGTATAATGACTAATAGGGGAAAGAAGCCTCCTCCTTATAGCTAATGGCTATAATTATAAATGCCATCTTCTGGGTAACATAAAGTGTCTGTGTAGATGCTGTAATTTGCTAAATCTTTTGTTCCTTGCCCTTGAAGGGGAACTTCTCTATTATGTGCTCCAGATCTGAATCAGGTCACTTAAAGTAGTTCAGGACAGAGCTTTTGAGACTAAATGCGATATTAAATCTCTTTGTTCTCCTAGGTATAGAGCTGAACAAGAACAAGAGAGAGGCTTTCACATCGCAGTCTTTGTGCATGACTAAGAAATTGGGAATGTATGTGTCAATATGCAAGCCGCTGTAAAATAAAGTGACACTGTTATTTTAAAAAGCATGCAGTAGACTTAGCACAAGACAAAACATCAAAGGGAAGAATAACAGGATTCATGTTCAGATCTGCAAGCCTGGATAAAGCGCTGAGCCTTAAGGCTTGAATTTTAATCCTAAACCCAGGTATTTCTGAGGTCATCATTCTTACTTAAATCTCAATTGTATAAGGCATCTGCCCAAAAAAGAAGGAAAAATAAAGCCTGTGAAACGCAGACAGCTTTTCTTTACAAATTTCTCTAAAGTCTAATTAATGTACTATTTTACCCGACCAAAGTACCAGGAAGGGGCAGCTATAATGCAGGTGAGTTAGAAGAGTGAATCACTTAGCTTCCTGCTCATTGTGAAGTTTTAATAGGAAGGAGGCTGTTTTTTGCTGGTTCAGTCGCACTCAAAACAAAACCATCTTCTTTAACAGAAAGAAAATTTCCTTCTGTACTTTTTCGATATCTAAACAAAACTTGTGATTGTCTTATCCCAGTGATACCTTGCAATTAACTACCTGAACCTGTTTTCTCCAATGGAAGCGGGCTGCACGGCAAGGAGTTCAGAGGGTAAAGTTCGAAGAATATCAAACTCTGAGGCTTCAGTAACAAATTTTGAGCATGTAGAAGAGAACATGCCTTTCTGAGCAGGTGACGTATAGAGGGCATGTACTAGAATTTGCATGTTACAAAGTGTTTGCATTTTTTCCAGAAATTCCAGTTGCATCTTTGTATGCTTGAGACTTCTTCTATCTCCTCTCCTATCTCCTCACCTGAATTCTGATACACAATTCATTGTGTCTCAACATTTGGTATCTTTCAGCACTTCAGTACAACAAACTCTACTCCAAGTCTGGATTAAGCTACAATCATTGCGCGCTCTCAGCCCGACTCCTACTACTCACCCAAGGTACCAGTGCAGAGACAGTTGTGTGTCCGAGGCTGTGGCTTGGTTTGGTGACTGTCAAGGATCTGCTGCACGAGTTGTTCCACTGAGAACCCTGAACTGCTGTTTCCATTGCTGCATGTCCACTTAATGCCATGAACTGTGAAGAGAACAGTAAAAACTTCCCATTGGAAACTCCACAAACACTCCAGAAGCCATCCCAAAAGAACAGCAGAAACCCATTCCTCTGCTGTGTTTTCTCAGAACCGAAGGACAGCTATAAAGAATAAAAGTAATGATCATTATTTTGCTGTTCTCTAGTCACTGCTATCCAAAAGGCTATGGGCCTCAAAATGCAGTTCCTAGATTAGGTCTCCCAACCAACTGGTGAGTTAGTTGCTGTTCCTGCCTATTTGTAAACTGCCCAAGGCCATCTAGGAAACAAGTGGTTAAGTCAGAATAAAGCAATTATTTTTAATACTTTGCTATGTTTTATTAGTATTCAATTTTCTAGTACCCCACAGTTGCTGGCCCAAGAGGAACCCCTCCTTCGATTTAATTAGCAATATGGAATGAAATGTCATGTGACTGCAAAGTGGGACTGACCTAACTGCAGAAGATTTAGAGGAGACAGGTGTCTAATAAGGTAACTGAGACACAAATAATTCTCAGAATCAACAATTATAAAGTGACAGTGGCAGGCCTGCAGGGCTAAGGTTCATATTTCATCCAGCTGATTTGTTTATATTTACCTGTAAACCTTATATATCTGTAAATGGACACCCTTTCAGTAGAAATCAGTGAAGCATACAGAGAAAAAGACTTTAGTAGATAATCTGTTGCTATTTCAGTTTGCTGTTAATGGTGGCTCTCTAACTAAAGTGTAAATCTATAAAAACTGTCTGAATAGTACATATAACTTTTAATAAAAACATAACACATCTCAAGGAGCATTTTGGTATCTTTTTCTGTCTTAATATGAAAGCAGAATTAGTTTTATAATAAAATCAGCAGCCAAAAAAATGCCAATATAATAACAAGCATAAACCTTTGCCAGGACTGTTTTGTCAGATCCTGACTGGCAGCAGTGGAGACTGACTCAAATTGTAAGAGTCACTAAAAAACATTGGGTTGAGCCCTCGCCTTCCCCCCCTAGACTTAGACAAGTTTTTAGTAATCTGGAAAAAAGGGCAGAAGGGTAACATTGAAGAACGCTTGCAAACTGAAGGTCTCTTTTACTGGGGACTCCCTTGGCTTGTAAGATGTTTATTTAAATACGAGTGCTACACTACATGCACATAAACTGGTTATTTGAATAAAGGCTCCATCTCAGACATTTTTTAGATGCAGAATTTCCCATAACAGTGATATTTTCAACCTGACTCACAAAGGAAATAACATTTGTAAAATATTTTCTCCAGGATAACTGACTCAAAGCATCTTTTATCTCCTTTAGTTTCTCTCTAAGCAATTTATCTCTGTGTATTGTTTATTTATTCCTTGCGCGCAGTAAAGCACACTTGCAGGTTTTTGGGAAGTCCTGGCTGCTGGCAATATCGTTTCCGGGATGTTCCCTTGCCTGGTGCGCTTCAGGCCGGAAGAGCTTGTTCTTTACAGTGTTTGTGATGCTCTAGCAAAGCGTGTTCCTTGCACACTGTACTCTAAAATCCTTAACCCGATATTACTGAATCAAGGTTAGAAGTCCCCCTGACTTCAATTGCGTTGGATTAAGCCCTAAATATACACATCCCTGCTCACTGGAGGTGAGGTCATGAAAGTAGCAGCAGCACACTGGGCTGATAATCACTCTATAGTCAGAAGCATCTGCAAACTCCCAACGAACAAGCTGTAAACTGCTTCACCTAAGAATATTAGAAGAAAATGAGGGCGTAGTCATGACAGCTGTTGGCCATGGTCAAAGAGACAGGTATCATAACAAGGTGTCATGAGTGGCTATTGTATGAAAGTCCTATTCTGGTCTTTGACACTTATTTAATACATCAGAACCAGTCAGTGGAGGAGGTTTCCTGGTTCTAGTCTGCTAAACAGTCTTCTTGCGTGGTTCCCTTCACCTGTTACTGCATTTCCTCGTGACCCGCTGGCGTTACTTCGCTCGGGAGCGCAGCATCCTTGTCTAGTCTTATACTCCAGAATTTGTATTTTTATTGGCCAGGCTGGATAAGTCACAGAAATATTGTAAATAAGGCTTGCAAGCATTTTTCCTCATACCACTATTTAACGTTTTGCAGTTGGTTTAGTAATGAGTCCCTCTATGCTTACTTGACAAGCACATTTATTGTTAATGTACCCCACAGATTTCACTTTGTAGTATGTTCACAAATTTGAATTCCCTTTTAACGCTCAATATCTGTTATTATGTGCAAGTTTAAGTTTATACATGCTTCCTGCTTCAGTAGTTCTACTCACATTCATAGTATTATTCTATGACATAATCCTGTCACATGCAATATTATGCTTTAAAAGTAACGTTCAAATAACAGTCTTGCAAAAAGCACAGTGGAAATGAGATAAAATGCAGCAAAACGTTTAGAACTTTTCTGCTATGCTATAAAAAGTGAGTGAGCTGCAATTATTACTATGAAACTTTCCATTAAGTTATTTTTGGTAACCTCAGAAATGCTTTGCTATAGAAGTGAGCTCTGAAATACTGCTGTGTACAGAAAGACTATTTTACAGCAGGGTGTCATAGCTGCTTCCCTACTGCTGCTAAATTCAGGGATGAGCAGGGTATTATAGGGGGCAAGTCTGATAAGTGAATCATGTCTCATGGTTTATGTATACAAGATGACTCTTCTTAAGCCTGAATCAAGCTGTGAGCTGGAAGCTAAGAAACAAAAGACAGCTCTATAGCTGGATACACACAGTACTCTCTGCATTATTTTCAGGTCCTTCCATTATAATAAACTCCCATCATGGATCTATTGCAAGAAGCAGGCAGAAACAAGGCTTTTGATTTGCCTGAACATATCTGTACCATTCACAAATCAGGTCTCCAAACACTTGAATTTTCTTGGGAACACTATCCTCTACTTTGGCTTTGTCATGGTCTTTGTACTGTCATACCCGGAAGCAATACGTATCTTGAGAACGCATTTCTTACTGATCTTGCTCACTGTATGTTCTAATCTTTGGCATTTCAAGGCATCAATGGAGTTTCAAGTCCATGAAGTCCATGAATGGGTGGCTCTGCTTAGGGAACTTCCTCCTCTAACCTTGCTCTGGCTGATCAAAAAAGGTTCCAACTCCAGCCTCTGCCCATGTGCTTATGCTCTGCTTATGCTCCCTGTATGCTGTAAAGGTTATAAAATAAAAAGCCAGTGAAGGATGATAGGCTAAAAAAAAAAAACAAACAAAAAAACCCCCCCAAAGTCTAGATGCTTAATGTAAATTATCCACTATCTTGGCACATCCAATGTGCAGATTTTCTCCCTCCCCCTTTTAAAGAAAAACTCCCGTGAGTTGGGGAGTTGTTCGCACTGAATACCAAATACTATCAAGATGGCTTTTAACACATCACACATGGCTTCTTGCCACATAATGAATCAGCAGGAAAGGCGATTTCTATAGGGAATACAGTTCATTATGAAAGGAAGGTTAATAAAAAGCATGCACGCACACACATACACTCCTCTCCTTTCTTAAAGGTTCAAAAGGTGAAACCACTGCAGAAGTGTATTTGATTCAATGTAAATTCATAATGTAGAAACACAAAAAAAGAAAAAAAGGTTGACGCTTAGCAGACATTCTGGGAAGTATTTTAGTTTCTGTTCAGATTCCTTGCATATTTCCTTATAAATTAAGTGAAAGTTGTGAACTGCTCCAACATTTCCCTTTCCAAACAGTGCTACCGTGAACAGGTTTAAAAGCTGCTCCTTTTTACTGGTGACATATCCTTTGCCACACAATCTCTGCACAGTGCAGAAAGAGCCTGCGGAAGTGATGCAGCTGAGCCAGGGAAAATTACTATCATTTCTCTGGGCATTTAAGGAAGAGAACTGAAGCTGAAAGAAGGGCCATAATTCAGATTGCAAATGCTACTCCTAGCAGATATGCCTCCAACTTTTTTGCCAGAAAGAGGGCTCAACTCCTTTCTTCTCTTGTGGAAAAAAAAGAATCAAAATGGCTTTCCAATACTGACCCACTGGCTCCCCATTCATTAGTACTGCTAGGACTGTCTTGGACCATTTTTTGCAAAGGAAGGAAAAATCACCTGGATTACTGGCAAGACAGAAACTTGGAAGCCAAAATTAACTTAAGCACAGACAAATGTGATTGTCCAGATTGTCCAGTCACATTCTGGCTATTCCTATCTTCTGCCAAGGCTGGTGGCAGGGCCACCAGGTACAATGCTCAGTCCTCCAAAATTACCAGATCTACAGCCCTTCAGTCTTCCAGATATCTTCCTCCTCCCCATCATCTCTAACCTACCTTACTGTTTCATCTTCACACCAGACTGAAAACCCACATATTTCTCTTTGTCTCAATGGTTAAAAGCCTGACCCTCTCTGCTCTTTCCTCCAAGCTGAGCAACACATGCCCCTAAAATACCTTCTCACATCTTCATCTGATCATTTCTTCCTTTCTGAATGAGCTAAAGGTTCCTCTTTGCCACTTCATCAATTTTATACTTCCTATTTCCACTGCAAAGTTCTTGCTCTTCTGTATCCCACATATACACATGCAGGATACATAGACAGCGAAGACATTCCCTGGACCAGTTTTCCCTGTACCTTATCTGCTGCTCCTTTGCCCCTTTTTGACAGGTAGGGCCTGCCTTTGCTTTTTTGAGCAATAGCGATGACATTTCCGGCATGAAACAGATAAGCAGACACTGACAAAGGTGGAATATTTGGAATAATCGGGGCAGATTTTTATTTGCTTCTCCCTCTTGACGCATCTGGAATGGTCCGCCCATTCCATGGGTCCATCCATGGTTAACCACCCATGTAAGGCTGGTGAACCCTTACCTAAGAGTCCTACCCGTGGCCACTCCCATTTGATACAGGATGTTTTAAAAAAATCCTTCAACTGCTGATCTTAGTGTAAGTAGGAAAACTTTTTCCTACCTCCCTGCTAATGGGAATGAAAGTCCATTTGGCTTCTGAGATCTCACTCCACAAATTGTTGACACTAGAAGGTTGTTTCCATGGAGACTGTCAATTGGAAACGGCAGCCTTGTCCTTTTAATTTTCACTGTGCGCTTGTTGACAGAAATAAAGGCCTTGCTCTGATTTCTCAGTTCAACTGGAGGAAATTTTCATTAGATTTATCCTTTCATATCCAGACACCCACCTACAATTCAATTTTCATTTTCTAACCTCCACTTTCATTCTTAATTGATTATGAAGGCAAGATTTCCTGAATCTTATTGCTGGGAATGCAGGCAGGGAATAATCACCTTGCAAATTTGCCATTTCTTCATGTTACTTACGGAATTTTAATGCTTTTGTAAGGACTCGTACTGTAGTTTCACTCTTAGTCAATCTTTAAAGGGAAATCTTTCTTTCAAAATGAGACCCTTCCTTGAAAAATTGCTCAGATGTAACTGCAACTGGATACTTAACAGCAAGTAGGAACTAAATATAGTGAGATTATATTTAGAAAGGACCAGCAGAATATTGCTTACATTCATGGAATATGAAGCTCAAAGTAAAACTTTTGCAACTTTTATTTGCAACTAAAGCAATTTTTACGTATAAGCACCTGAAATTCAAGGCTACTCACACATGAAAGAATAGTGCTGAAGCTAACTTCCTTAGATTGTTCTCATAGCAATCCCGCAAGTTACTGGTTCGTAACAAAAAGTAGATCTCACTAAGAATTCTTGCCTCTGACAACGTTAATCTGGACAAAGTTGTTATCACTGGGCCGTTCCCTTCTGTGGTACTCAGAACTTCTTATCTGATGTCCTAAATGGACCCATTATTGAGTTCTGGAATTGTATGTAGTGCAATAAAAGTGTAAAGGTGCTTGGCTCTGATTGTATTTCAATTTAGCTAGTATCTAAAGCTCAATGATCAGAGAGAGAATGAATGCTCTTACACTTGACACAGCTCACAAGAAATGAATACAGCTTTAACTCTGTACCCAGTATTTCACTGCTGGCCAAACTGTGTTTCCACTAACAGTGAGTTAACTTTTCCATCTGTTTTTCAGACATACAGTTCAAGGACATCTTTTAAAGAATGGCAGACTAGCATTTGGAAGGGAGATAAATGTGGTATTATAGTTCATTGGGGACCTCAGACAAAAATGATTTGCAGTGGGGAAACTGAGTCAAGAGGATTTAGATTTTTTTTGCTTCTCATAAATTGTACCAGATGTTTTACCATGCACTTCCAAGAGATACAACAGGCTATACAGCATCCATATCTCAGATAGTTGTAGGTCCTCCCCCCCCCCCCATCTCTTTTCTAGGCTTCTGTTTAAAATACATTTTTCATGAAACTCTGTTCCCCACAGCAAAGCCCACTGCTCTGGGAAGTGCATGACCTGTCAGAAGCCCCAAGCTCTCACTAATATAATCCAGCACAAAGCTGACTTGTTCCACTTCGTGCCATTAGACTCACTGGAGCTAATCCTGGATGCTACAGAAATTCCAATGGCTTGCACTGACAGCCCAGCTGCCTACCACTGTTCCTGTGCCATCACTTCTTACAGTCACTGGATACTTATTACCCATTCTCATTACCCTCTGTCCTAACTTCTGTCCAGCACTCTCAAACAGCTCATCAAACTAAATTTTATGGTGTTTTCTATACTCATGGGTGCTATCATGCCCCAGTACTCACAGGTCATATTACACGCAGTGGAGCAGATCTGGCACTATTAGTCCTGGAGAGAGCAAGGACTGCACCTCCCAGCCTTAGACCAAGATGGACAGCACCCACATGCATGTGTGGATGGTGACAGGTGCCACAACAGCAGAAATTAAAAAAAAAAAATTTAAAAAGCCTCCTTCTATGATAAAAACTATAATCCCAATGTACCAGTGGAACCATTCAAGCTCTGACCTCCATGGTTAAGCTCATTGTAGATGAGATTATGGTCTGACTGAAGATAAAAGAGAAAACTTTGACGGATGGCCCATCTTTCCACCTTACGAAGTGATCTCATCTTAGCTTCTAGAGCATTTATTTTTCATCCTTTCTGGTATTGTGCATCTACTCCAGTCAGTTGGGAATAGGACCATGTTTTCTTCACCAGTATGAAGTCCCAGTGAAGTGACTCTGGTGGGCTGGCCACAAGAGTGACAATGAGGATCATCCTTGCCTTCAGGCAAGACACAGCCCGCTAATTCCCATTCTAGCACCAGAAAAGTCATGTCAGCAGCAGAAGACTTTGCCACTGACCACCAGGTGGCACTAACTGATAAGAAAATGAAAATCTAGCTTTGATGTGAAGAGAGTCTTTGTTGGTTTTATTTCTCGATATTCTATAATCACCTAGATTATAGTCCAGATATAAAACCTCCAAACCCCTAATACTCTAATATTAGATATTTTGGTCTTTGTTCTGAATAATTAAGAGAGAAGAATACGTCTACCATGCTTATATGCTGCTTATGGGCCACAGTTTCTGGCAAGTCACAGGGAGGGGGAAGGAATCACCCAAATTTCCAAATGAGATACATTTGCTAGTGCTTTAATGAATTGTAAAGCTGACAATTCTTTTAGTATAATTTTCAGTGGTTAATGCATATCCTTCTTAAAAGTATTTTTAGCAAAATATTGCCGGATGATATTTGGGGAAAAAATTGCTCATAAATATAGCGCACAGGAAAGTGCTAAGCTTCTAGCTCTTCCACTGAGGATAGACAAGAGTAATAGATTCATCAGGCCTATCTGTATTTTGGCATTACTCTTGACTTGTCCCCATGACTTTGTCATGGGTATTGATGGGTGATGAAATCAAGCAGGCGGCAGATATTGGCTATTAAGCTTACGTGAATGGAAGCTATTCAAAGGCAAGAGTGGTGGATATGAGAATCTATCTAGTACTGTAATCACCTTTTTTATTAAAATAAGGTCAATTATAGTAACAAGTAAATATTACTCCAACAAAACTGGACATCTGGATTACTAAAACCAAACTCTTTTGAAGAACCTAAGTTACTTCTTATGTTGAGGTCAGTTGAAACTATGCTGGCAAACTTCAGTTTATATCGAGGGTCACTTCCTACCTTTGTGTTAGAGAATGTTACTGATCATTTCATACAGCATTTTTGCAGAGTTAATCTTTTAAGATTCAATACAAGAGCCTTAAAAACAATTACTAAAATTGAATATAAATTTAAGTTAAGATTTAAATAAAGAGTCAAGTCTTCAAACCATATTCATGCTGACTACTGCTATTTAAAAATCATACTGGGCTAGCTACTAGTGTTTAATGCCCTCTCCAGCTGTGAGAACAGTGATGCAGTTTCAGGTCACCTTCAAAAGCCTCAGACTGTTTTATTTACACATATGGAATAGGGAGAATTGGCGTCTTCAGGGACAAGACTATTCATGTGAAGCAAGAACTTCCCATGCCCAAAGGTCTTCAGTTTGACCGGTTCCATATGAAATCTTCAGATTCCCCAGCTGTGACTGTGTGCAGGCAGTATGAGCTGGACCAGTTTCCAGTCAGCAAAGGAATGAAAAAAACCTTTCTTTCAGAAAGAAAGATAGTTCGTAATTATAGTGGACCTGAAACAAGGAGTGCAATGTAGCACCAGCTGTGAGAACTTGCAACTCATACTTGGCCAGCTGAGAGATGAGAAAGCCAAAAGGGCACGATTTGGAGACACCCCCAACATGAGCTGACCCACACTTTGCTGATCATATGGAGTATATATACAGAATTCTGCTGTGCTGGATTCTGCCACTGCATTTTGCTTTTACCACTAGATGCCTCTAAGGACCTCAGTTCAGATAAACCTCAAAGAAAAAATATAATGGCACACAAGAGGGAAGAAGACTGAAGGCGATACCAAGCTGAGGCCCGTTCTTCTCATCAGGCTTACTGAAATAACTTATAGGTGTCTCAAACAAAGTTCTCCCAGGATTTTCATAAATTATCCCTTTTCATTTTGCATAAACATCCTGAAAGGTTCCATTCATACTGAAGCAACACACATAATGATTCAGATAACTGGTTAGGACACTGCTGTCAGTCAGGTTATCACAGGTCTGTAAGCAGCAAGAGAATGTTTTTAGTGATGCTTTACAGCATGTTCCAGTGCTATCTGATGCATGTTTATATTTCTAAGACAAGGAACACCTGTCTCCTAATTCTGAAGGAGGGAGGAACCGTCCTGCTGGAGGTGCCAAATAGCATATTCAGCTCTCCCAAACCTCTTTGCTTCAGTTTGCTTGCTAAGCAAGAAAGTGAAAGAAACAACAAAAACCTCACACAGCTTCAAAGTCAAGAGGAATAAAACTAGATGAACCACGATATGGCACAGGTAAAAAGGATGACTGTCTACAGATTAGACTCTCACTTCAACAATCACACTATGCACAACATTTGATTAAGTTATTGACAAATCTGCTTTAGGCTGGAGGAATTTGGAAACATCAGGAACTCAAACTGTGAAGTCTCTGAAAGAAGATGATGTGATTAATATGAAAATGTGATGAAACTAATGTGTTTGGCTCCAGAATTTCATGGCGCACCCCATTTTGGAATCAAATCTGATGTTTTCCTGGTGAGCAGTGCTCCTCTGTGTTCCCTGAACATGGTTACTTATGTCCTTTTTGTTTTCTAAGTCTGATTGGAACCTAAAGCTACATTTCTAAGTATGTGTTTTCCAGGATATGTATCTATAAACAGAGGCGTGCACAGGCATACATGGATTTCTGTCTAATGTAATTGGTCCTGGGGTAATATGGTTCTTCTTTCCAGCAAAAATGTCATTTTCTCCCTCTCCTCTACTTGGGGGTCTATCCTCCAACTTTGTGTGGAAAGGAATATATGGAGAAGCAAAAAAATTGGGTATGTTTTCTTAAATGATCATTGTGAATTAATACGTAAAAATGGTATCAATCACCATGCTTCTGTCTCTTGGATAATTAAAGGGAAAGCAGAAACTGTGCGTTAGATGACTGACACTTACAGCAGGGCTGCTGATTTGGGAGAGGATCGCTGGCTGTTGACTTTCCACGAGTCCTCTCCTTACTACCTCTTCTTGTAGACAGGGCAGAGGTGCTCCAAAGCTCTGGCACGGATGCCCAGAGTCTGGCTGCTTCCCTCCCCACAGCAAGTAACAGCACGGTCTGCAGAGTTCAGGATGCAACAAAGGAGTGGCATACACTTAGAATTATTAATATCACAGTCAGTGTGGGATTGGTCATTCACTGACAGCTGAGCTGCATCAGTACAACGTGCTTCATGTTTATCACGCTTGTGATCCTCTAATCACCGAAAGCCTGGCACGATACCACCATTCGTCTTGGGGGGGTGGGTGAGAGAGAGAAGCAGGCCTAGTATTTTTTTGACTCAGATACTAGCACCTAGATTTAGTATTATGGCTGCTGAATTCATTCTCTCCTGCTTAGAGATCTACATTATGCCTAATTTCTGTCTTTGATTGCAAAAAGGCGTTAATGTAGACATAGGGAAATATTCTCCTGGGGGAGACATACAATATAATCTTCTTAAGTGACAGTTGCTTAAGACTGAGAGGAACTGGCTGGCAGTTTGGGCAGTATCACCGCATAGGCTAACAGAAAGTAATGGAGGAGAAACATTTTGCCTTGAGACTCAGGCTGTTCTCGTCATATCTGGCAATTTGTGGACCCATAATCACAAAACCACATTAAATATCGTGACCTATGCTAGCATGGCAAGGTTAAGTTATTTATACAGGTGTAGTGTACTGCTGTGCTAACTGTACTCTCTATCATATCCTTTTCCTCAATCCTTGCAATAAAGAGAAAAGTCAGAGCTGGAGATGGGTTCTGAAACAGAACAACGATAACTGATCCCTTCTATGTGGGCTGCTTATGCAGAGTTCTGCGCTGACTTATAAGAGTTATCAGTGATGCAAAACAAGAGCGTAGGCTCCCTTATTGGAATGGGTCCTTTGTCATTCTAAATCTGTGTAAGGAGCAATGTAAGATCTTAGGATAAGTAACTTCTAGGTGATGGGGGGTGGCTCCAACAGATGTGAGTTTGAGGTGATGTTTGAGACAAACTACTTTTAAGAAGAAAACGGTGCTTACAGTGGCAAGAATGTGTTGGCTGCCTGAAGCTGCTCAAGATATTCCTGATTCATGAATTAAATGTCATTGCTGTACTAATAATATCTTTGCAAATCAAATGTTTTTATAACAGTATCAGAAAGGTTCTGAAGCCAAGGAGGAAAAAACCCTTCCCTTTAAAAAAAAGTGTTGTTATTCAAAGGGCATCCTTCTTCATGCGGTACAGTAACCTTGCTAAACACAACAGTTTTAACTGTGACATTTGGCTGCAAATTTTTGCCATGTTTTATTTCAGAGAAAATTGGACTTCTTTGCATAAATTCATCAAGATGAGTTTCCTGCAGGTACAGCACGTCATTCTCCACTCAGTTTTGCAGAATATAGCCCAACCAGTGCTAACTCCACTGTCCCATCACTAGATTCATCCACTGAACCTACTAGTACACATAGAGAATAATATACTGACATGTAGGTTTGCCTTCAAGGGTCTAGAGACTACAGTTCAACCTCAAACTTAATTGTTAGAGTTACAATTTAGAAAAAAATCTCACTCTGAATCTACATTAAAAAAGGCTAAAGCTCTCAACTCCAGGGAGTACTAGTTCCCAAAAAACTGTACATTGTAAGAGACGTTGTTAAAAGCACTTCAGACTCCCCTTGATAGCTAGCTCCTTTTAACTGTGAAATTAAAGAAAATATTCTACTTCAAAGCAGACGCCAAGAGGTCCACAGCACTGCCTTGTCTGTACAGCGAACTTCCTGATGATTCTGCTCACCTAAGCAGCCTTCTCTTTAGACTGCAAAGTTGAGAACTTAAAAATGGGTAAATGATACTCACCCCAAAACACATCATATCCATTGCTTTGCCAGCTGGGATGAGAAGAAATACCTGAGTTCTAGAACTGGGCTTCCAAGAACAAACTGGAGTTTCAAACTAAACCCAACTGACCAATGGTGCTGGGCGTCTGATTATGACATGAGCTTATCACTTGGGTGACTGCACTGAAGTTCACAGAACTGCATCACCAAGCAATCGGACTCCACTATTTTGCTGTGCAGACAACGGACAGGACATAGATTTCGCTTATTTTAATAGAAATTTTGCCTAGACAGTTTGCACTTGAAAGAAGATGCTCAACACGGGCCCTTGCTGATTAAGACACCCAGTCCCACAGAGTCCCTCGGCAAACAGCAGCAATGCATTCTGATCTGACAATGTACAACATGAACATGGAGCTGCCTTTGGGGGAATCTACCTGCTAGTACTGTAAATGTTCTTAGTAAGTGAGTACGTGCCTACAAATAGGGCTTGAAAGTACAAGTCAATAGGTACATTCCTAGCAGAGAGCGTGTAAAGGGTAACTTAACATGAGCTTTTCTGGGACTATCTGGGTAGCTCTCACACACTACATAAATGTTTTTTCAGTAAAACCTTGTAAGTGGAAAGAGCTGATGACTGATACACACAGCAGATGCCTGCTAGACGTGTTGAATATTGGGAAGAAAGAAAATGGAGGCAGATGCAACTTGAGACTGAAGGTGACCAACGAGTCATTTGGAGGGAAGGTCAGTGACAGGGAGAAACATTGCGCTCCAAATTAACTCCACAGAGAGCAAAAGAGCAAAAAAGCGTTCAGATACTCACACATTGGTTTGAGCTGTCCAATGAGTTCCTCTTTTGTCCATTTTGCCCATTCTTTCTTGTCGGTGTTTATTGAGCACAAGATAGGGCCGCATGGTTTTCCACAGTCCTCGATGGCAGGTACATTCAGGTAATGCACCAACACAATGTCTGGGTTCTACAAGGAGAACAGGGAACAAAAGTTAGATAGTTGGACCTCTCCCCTGCTCAGCGTTGCCTGGATTTATCTTCCTTATGTTGTTTTATAATTATTAAAATTAAGAAAGAAAGAGTCATAATTAGATCCCACTACCTTCCAGATTCCTCTGAGATCCGAGCTATTCTTTAAAAGAAGTGGAAAAGACAAGACAGGACAGAGTTTGCAAATAGCTTCCTCCTCCTCCTTGAGTGCCCCTTGCTTGCAGCCTCACTGTTCCCTTTGTTTGCGCAGTGTGATTCTTTTTCAACCCATACAACATCAATGTTTGCAAGACTCCTGAAAATGCTAGTCACAACAAACACCAGATAATTTGCTTTGCCTTAAGGGACAGGTGACCTGCTTGATCAAGTGCTTTTATCAGTTCTGGTACACATTAGACTACCTTGAATATATGGAAATGCACCTAAGAATATCAATAAAAGTCACACTTTCAGTACATTCACAGAAAGAGGGAGGGAAGAGCCAAAGAAGCTAACAGTACTACAGATTACACCCAAACACAGGTTCTTTTCAGATAGCCCTACAATTTCTTGTCTTTTGAAGATCTTGCTGCTTTACGATAAAAACAGCAAGCTGCAGAAGCCTAGGATTAGAACAGACAGCATCATTTGCAGAACTTGTGCAAAAAAAACTTTGGAACAATTGCAAGGCACTTACTCCTGCAGGTTTGTTTAATGCTCCACTCTCTCTCTCAATGCACCTTCTTCTGAAGGGAGTTGAGAAAAAGAAAAGAAATGCAACTTTGCTTTGACGCACTGCAGTGCTGTCCCACTGACACAGACATTTCAAGTAGAAAGCTTAGCGCTATGTTACCACTGTGTGAGTAAATGAATCATCTTAACAACAGCAACAGAAAAATAACTCAGCTAGTTTCTCCATAGTATCCCAGGGAGATTGCACGATGGATAATAACAAGATTGAGAACTTGATTTCTTTCCCTTAAGTCATTTACTCCTAAGTTCACAAACTGTAATCACTGCTTTGGAATTATTTATACAAATAAATAGGATAATGGTGTAATTAAAACTTCAATGTTTCATTAATGCTGTTAGAGCCCAGTTCTGAGTGGGAGATGGAACAAAAGCCATCATTTGTTTGCAAAGTTGTGCTAATGGGAGTACTCTTCTGAAAGCCACAGAGAACTAGAGCTACATATAGACAGACACCTGTGCCAAGGAGATACTTGCCTAATGAAACTGCCTTGAAAACACTCCTAGCAGGAGGTAACTTCTGATGGGCAAAGGCCAACATTAAGGCCAGTTAAGCTGCCCCTTGCAGCTGCACCCAAAGCAAGTCTGGGATAAGAGCCCACAGCGTTCCTTCCCATGCCCACAAAAGAGCAGGACAGCGCTCACCTTTGCTGACTGCAGGGGCGACAGCACAAGAGCTTGTGTGCCCAGCTGAGCATTGGGGGGCATCCTGCACATCCCAGAGATGAGAAGGCAGATAGTCATGTCTCTCAGTTCTTTGAGACTTGGCAAAATGATGCTGGCAGTTGAAAACCATCCCTTCATACAGTGCCAATGTAAAATCAGCGTTAATAATAGAACAACCCTACAAAGTATGCTCCCCTCCATCTGTACTCTGGTACTCAGCAGCTTCAGGGATCAGAGGCTTCCCTCACTGTTTGGAGGAGAAACTCTCCTTAAAGTCAGGAAGAAAGGGAGGCCAAGCAGAAATTTGCATTTTTTTCCTGTATTAATGGAAATTTTAAGTGGCAGATTTTCAGTGAGGATTTTGTTAGATTACAGTATCAGATTTTTGAAGCCTATGTTAACGAAGAGTTGTATTGCTTAGGGAAGAGGCAAGGAAACCTAAGAAGCAATTGTTAACAAAATTTTTTCAGAGTGATTTTGGAAAGTGCTAAAGCACAGAAAATTCTCAGCTCTTTGTTACTCTACATCAATGCTGTTAAGATGTATGCTTTTATTCACTGTGAATTAACATATAAAAATTATATCAAATGCCTCACCAACCGTAAGGTCTTGGTAGCATCTCTCAAAATAGAGTTACATTTTACTTTCAGTCTTCCAGTTTCCAAGGAACTTGGGAACTATTTACTCATCAAGGAAAATGGAGCTTGCAGCCAGGCAGGGGTAAATGTTGGGGGGGGGGGGTGGTGGTGTTGATTTGTTTTGGCCTGATCAGGGCGGGAGGTCCAGCAGCAGCACCTCTCTCTCTGGGTGCCTGGGGAATTAACCAGCCACTTGAGCCAGTTCCAAAATGAGCAGATAGAGGTGCTCAGAAATAGGGAGGTGATGAAGGGCAGTTTTTAAACATTACTCTTCTCATGTATAATTCAGGAAAGATTCTGATGATAAAAATGATTACCTATACATCCAAATAGTCTCCATCAACTAATTTAATTTAATTAATGATTTCGATGGTGAAGTAATAAAAAGTAATATGCTTCAGGAGATTTCATGGAAAGGTAGCTCTTACTCTCACACAAGCTTGAAAGAAGAGAGCAAGGACATGCTACTGCTGCCACTGGCAGGCATCGTGGCAGTTGTTCTGCATGTATCTTGCTTTATTTCAGATACTTGTATCAGTATTTTTCACAGCCTGATAGTTCCTTCCTGATTGTCACCAGGCAAGTTAAGATGATAGAGTTTTCTGACTTCACTGCAGCTCAAGTAAGTGGACCTCAGGAGTGGGTTGGCAGTGGAGTTTATACAGGTCATGTTAAAAGTATATAAGTAAATACAAAACCAATAGGTTTGTTCTGTAAGTCTGTATCTAAAAGTTGACCTCAGACTGGCAAGTCTTGTGAATGCCACTCTACCTAGTAAACAAAAATGTTGTCTCATACAAATTAGGAACATGTATGTTTTGGAAAACTCTGTGACATAATTCACCACAGAATCACTATTTCTTTATAGGGACCTATCAGCAGAACAAGACAGACGCGAAAGACTAAAAAATTTAAAGTATAAGAAATAATAATACATCAGTATTATTTGATGCTATTTAAAACTTGTTTTGCCAGGAAAGAAAGTTATTTTATTCTTGCTTTTATCTGTTGAAGCGCCCTAGACAGAAAATCTCCCATTCAGAGATTAAGTATGAAATGCATCCGGCACAACTACAGCCTCAGTAGTCTGTTTGGAACACTCAGTGCATTCTTGGCTTACTGTTTTTTGCTTAACATGTTGCATGATATCTTATCTCCATGTTTGCCTATGTACATACAGGCTTGTAATTCAGAAACAGGAAAGGCATCTTTTTATTACTCACAGTTTCATTTTGCATCAAGCTTCCCATTTGTCCCTATCCAACTGGCCCACGCTAGGTACACATGTTCATTATCCCAAATCTGCTGTAACATGAAATGATCATTCAAAAAACCTCAGGTATAATTAAATTATTTTCACACAACTTGAATTTCCTAACAAAGGCGATTTGAGTTTGACAGCACTAAGAAATAACAACAATGAATAGTTCAGATCATTTCCTCAGGGTCCCTTTAATCTTGTTCCTACCTACACTGAATTTCACCTGGATCGCACTGTCCATTAGCCTCTGAATCATTCTCTGCGGATGTTTCACTCTGCGCTTTTGTCTTTCTGTTACCTTCTATCTAGTCTTCTACACAAATACATTGCCAACAACCCTACAGGGCAGATGGTCAAGACTTTCCGAGATTCCTGAACTGCCTCACCGCACAGGGAGCCTCTCTTCAACATTCTTACTACTCAGACCATCAGGGCAATCCGCTAAGCAAAAATGACTTAAAGACACGTAAGAGCTGTACTAAATGTGAACCAGTGACAACCTCTGCAGCTGATTCCCTTGTGCTATGTTGTCTCAGATCAAGTTCAAGAACTGGCATGGGCATACACAGGTCTTTCAGAATTGACATATTTCATGTAATTGTTAAGATTTAGCTGGAATTTCATTCTGGACGAAAAACAGGCTCAATTGCTCTTGTTTCAACATTTCCCGAGCAGAAAATTTTAAATCCTGAAAACCTCTACAAAAAACCTCTTCTGTACAGCTCTGCTCAGAAAGAACTTTGCAGCATTTATCACAGCTGTCCCTACTTTCTATACCTCTTTCTGTAAAGGGGTTTTAGTATGCAACACCCATCACTCTCAGACACCAGCTGTATACTGACAGCACATTTCCTGCCAGCTTATCAGCTGGTATATGATGGAGCATGTTTGTAAGCAAATTTTTTTTTAACGTATCTATTAGCACATCTGTAAATTCAACAAGCAGATACAAGTCATGCTGTTGGGAGAGGGTCATGGGTGGTCAGGTTTTGCACAGTTTGCCAATGTTGCTTCTCTATGATGCTCACCATCCTTAAAGCATCAAGTACCAGCAAAGTCAGAAAGATCAAAAGATGAGAGGGGTCCAGTAGAGTGTACTGAAGCCCTAGGAGGGAGCCACATGAGAGCTACTGCCACGGCTATCAGAATTGCAGATTCACAGTTTATTGGAAAGCTTGAGAAAGGTAAGCCTTCTCAGGGAACCTACAACAGCAGCTCTGGCAAGGCTGTCCTCAGAAAAATGGCGCTTGTTTTTAGGCAGAAGGGCCTCTGAGGGAGCTCTGGAAATGCTATGACGATAAGACACATTCACCAGTATTTTGAGGATCTTCTCTAAAACTAGTAAGACAGCGTATGTTCTGTTCTCTAGCCTCTGCCCCACTAAACGAGGGCAGAGATTTATTTAGACAGGCACTGGTAACTGATCCCTCTAACCACTAAGTTCGAGCACATCAGCCTATGAAGCTGTGCATCGCGTTTTAATGAAGTGCTGCACAACTGCCTGCTGATTTCAGGATTTACAGTTGTTTTGAACACTCTGGAACTTCTGTCACAAATCAGTAGAGGGCAAGTTTACGCATTTACTTTTCAGGGAAGTTTTATAGGTTTTTGTAGGCATTTACTAGTTATTGAGATTTGTTCTATCTGCTAAACATGAAGGTTATATCTGTGTCACTGATTCTCAGATGTATTGCTGTGGTGGTCAGGTAACTAACCGCACCAGTCAAGTGACAAATGACCCGAAACGTGTCTCTGGCTGGAGCATAAACGCAATAGACGGACATAAATCCTATTGAGGGATCTTTTTTGGCTATGACACTGACTAAAAATGAATCACCATCTTGCACCTTTTTACCTGGTTCTAGTCTTACTGGGTCCGGTTTTGCACAAAAGTAATTCTGCTGTCTTCCCCAGTCAGTGTAAGATTGGATTATCCTAAGGGACTGCCCCACCCTGTTGTCATTCATATATCAAAAATCAAACTACAACTCAGAAGCTCTCAACAGACTATAGTGTAAAGAACGGATGAGGGAGTAGGGTGCGTACCTAAGCATGGGTTTCCAAAAGTGTTGGTTGGGAAAGACCTCTGCAGGTCTCCATTACAACCTCCTGCTCTCAAAGCAGGACAGTCACCAACACCAGATCTTGTCTCTCAGCTCTGCATACAAGAGGTGCCACTTAACCTCATGATAAGTCACTGTGGAGCCACGCTAGGATAAGTCATCTTCCTAGAGCGCCGCTGCTTGCAACCATCGTCCCACCAGAGTACAGCCGTGGACCCTTCGCTAAATACTGCTTCAGGGTGCTGGGAGCCACCCTCCTGAATGTGCCACTCTGCAGCTCTGCCAGCAGCTCTGCCAGCAGCCCAGAGGCTTCTAACAACCCCAAATACTTCACAGGAACTATTAGGTGGGGGCTTGGAGAGCAGCCCATGGGTACAGAGCTAGATGATGTCTGTCATTAACTTACAGGGATTAAAAATCAGACCAAACCAAACCAAAACAAATAAGCTTACTGTCAAAAAATTCACTCGTCAGAACTTCCCTATAAACAGGATAATAAATAACCATCTCACCTTAATCATGCTGCTCTTCTCAAATGCCTCCAAGAAGCAAGGACTCTACTGCAAACCTGGTAGCCAGAAGGGGGACTGAGAATGTCTCTTCTGGAAAGAAATAGGTTACGCCACTTTTTCCCTTCTGTTAAGTTTATATTCTTGCCTCTTTTGAATCATTTGACTATATCTGTAAGAAGTGAGAGGAAGACAGAAGCACCTACCTTCCAACCCAGCCCTCGCACCTCTTGTTTAAATGGCTTATTGAATTTTTGTAGCCTGCAATATGGACAACAATTTGTTCAAATTCTTCCATGACAACAAGTGCTTTCCAGTGAAAACACAGCTGAGATCCTAGCAGAGCCATGAGACAACACCTCTGGGATACCTGCACCAGCTTCACTGTGAATCTGTTTATGAACGAAGACTGACTTGCCAGGGAAATGGCACGCATCTGAGGCTAGCAGAAAATGTTGGAGAATGTAATGGTCTAGCACAATTTAATTGTTATAATTACAACAGATTTGGAATTTGAGAAAATAAAATTGCTTTGAATAAAAAGCATCAGAATCTGAGTGAATGTTTCTATATGTTCAGATCTTAGATGGTGGGGAGGGAAAAAGAGTCATGCACCAAGACAGGTAGCACGAGCCACCTCTAATCTACTTAACATTGAGAAACTTCAGCTGTAAAGAGAAGGCCTATATTTATTTTATGCCTGAGGCTAATTTACTCCTCTTCTAAAATGAACTCTGTTACGATGCTGGGGACAGTTCTTCCAATAAGTGCAGAGTTCTGCTTACATCCAAACTGTCAGATCCAACCAGGCCTCCCATTAGGATTAACCCTTTAATCAACTGCATAATTAAAACAGAAGATGACAGAAGCTGACCAAATCTTCATCAAAATCCTGAAAAATGCAAAGGACAAGCCCCCTTCCCCCTAAATGACAAGAGGATTTTCAAGTCAGAAAATCCCAGGTGTGGGAGAAAAGCCGTAATACTTTATTTCCCATTTGCAGTGTTGGGAACACAGGAAAGACTGACAAGCCCTAGAGATGTCACTGCAACTTGATTTCAGAGTATCTTTCCGGCAGCCAGTCAGAAATAGGAAACCCTTAGCTTGAGAGTGAAAAGGGACTAGAAGACCTAGTGCCTGCTTGGAATGACAAATGTACATGCAACATTGCCTCTTTCCATAATAATAGAATTTCTCTTGTGCCTGGGAGCTGGGACTACTTCACTGCTATCATCAAACACTACATGTCGAGTTTCAGTCCTTTGCAGAGGTGAGCGCGAGACAGTTTTTCTTCAAGCCAGCTCCCAGTGGAGTTCAGAATATTCAGCTAAGTAATATGGGCTGTGAGGCCTGAGCCATCCCCAAGCACATATGGCTTCCTGAGGGATGACGGATTTAAACAGCAGACTCCCTTGTCATGAACCTTCTACCTTACTGCAAGTTCAAATCCAACAGTTCTCAAACTTCCAGTGTCCAGCAGGTCTCTGTCAGGGGGGCATTTTCTCTTCAGTCATAGTTCCAACCCCCTTACTTCATCCCCACCCCCACTTTATTTGCCCTGAGCGTTAAATTTTAACATGCTCAATATCACAACTGCATCTCCTTCAGCACTAAGAAATGGATCAAAAATCCAAATCACTACCAATATCGGTAGGTCAGTGGCAGAGCAACTAGGGAGCTGCTCAGCTGACTTGCTTCAGCTGAGTAATATGTGGGCCATTCTCTGAAGACAAGAGAATCCAAGACTCCTGATTTTCATCCCAGCCACCCTGCAAAGAAATAACCCCCCAAATATAGCCCTGGGCTCCAGGAGCAATAGCCACTAGCTCTGCTCCACTGTGCGTCCAGTCATTCCGGCCTTTGCTAGATACTATTATTACTTCTTTCATGTCAAACTTGCAAAGTATTACACATTATTAAAAACACAGAAAGTGGAACTAGCCGGTTCCAGCCCTAATGGTTTAACTGCAAAGCAAAAGAAAAGGCAGGTAGAAGGAGCAGAAGAGCTTAGCTCTGTGCTGTGCAGATACAGAGGCTTCTGACACCTTCCCCTGTCACTGCTTTGGCTCTGTTGCAGCAGGGGTTCTCCAAACCTCCGCCAGATGCGGCAAGATGGGCTCACTTAGGAACACAAAGATTGTACATGAACTCGATTTGACCCAGGTTAAGGGAGATATCGCAGTCTGCTTTGCTGTCCGGGTCCAGCTATTAGTTTTGTTAATCACCAACAAAAACAGATTTATTAATGTCCTAGATATAGGAAATACAGCACAACACAGCTGCTCTGTATGGAATAACACTAATAATCATCTTTCACTGAGGATCACTCAGACATCAAGGCTCCCATACTGAACAACAAATACAAATAAAAAATATGGCAATATATCCCATTTGTTCCAAGGTAAATGAAATGTTGAACACTCTTCCCACTCACTCCACCCACCCTCAAATCCCCAGCCTGTACATCAGGGGAAGTTATTTCACATTGCAAAACCTTTAGCTGATTGCTTGTCTCACAACAGGCTCGTACCAATGAAATGCTGGTGTTCCCTTTTGGGGTGCTGGTTCATTAGGTCATAAAATAATCATTTAAAATAGAAATAAAATGAGGACAAACAACTCGTGACACAAATTGTTACATAATTGCCTATATTAAATGAATTCAGGAGTTTAAGTAGCATAACTTTCCATTCCTTTCACACCTGCTGAAATTATAAAAGGGGCTTTTCTGATGGCAATTCATTCATGAGATTTACTGTGTTCCTCAAACCATTCAAAATGGTGAAAAAGCATCTCAATTTTCTGGCAATATAATTCACATCTATCACTGTGAGGGCTGGCTGGATTAATACCTTATAGATTTTCACCCAGAAAAACAGTGTGAAAAGTTTCCATAGTTTTGAGAGACTGTTGTTACATGATGCTGAGCTGTTTGAAATGACTTTGTTTAGAAACCAAATGCTATACCCATCTTTAAGTTTCAAATGGTTACATTAATCCCAGGGGCTTTCCTGAGCAATAAACGCTTTAAATTCCATCTACCTATTTGAGGAGATTTCTCATTAGAAATCAGGTTGAGAGTTTAAATTTTAGCCTGTAAAGCTCTTTGAATTAACCTTACGCCCTGTGCCTCCAGTTGCATTAAAGAGGTGGTGGAATTTATTTTCCTTCAAAAGCTTTTTCAGGAACACAGGCCATCTGGGGTCATCAGGGCACAAAGAGATATCAGAACATATATAATTTTAAGCCTACTTAAATCGGCATCCAGATAGTCACTGGTGTGTTTACTTTTCAGTAGTGATTTTAATGTCCGCAACACAATTATACCAAGAGACCTTTCTAATGCTAAGGGAAATGGTGGGAATGAAGAAATCTGAATGGCATTAGGCTTGGGGGAGAGCCAGATACCCTGCTAAAAGCCTTCTTTTTCTATGCAGAGAAGCTACAGGTTCTCTTTGAGGAGGCAGTTATCCCATCTCTTTCTAACACCATCACGTTCTGGCTCCATTGTAGTCACAGGACTCACACTATATAGGTAGCACAGCATCTCAGTTCTTCAAAGGTCAAGAATTCCAGAACAAATATTTTCAGCCCAAAACCTTCTGAGGGCTTTTTTTTTTTCCCTTTCTCCTTCTTTTTTTTTTTTTGTTTGTGTTAAAATCAATTAACTTTCGAGACAAGAAATTGGCATCAGGCTGATACAGTTCCACATACTGCAATCCAAGAAAATGATGAATTGTGAAGGCCGCAGAAAGCTTAAAACTGATTTTTACACTCATGTAATTATAACAGTGAGATTTCCTGCAATTGTTTTACAGAGATTCATTATTAAATAGGGCTGTATGTTTCATAATGTGCTCACCAGTTTCTCTTTAATACCTTGGTAAGGGAAGATAAAGTGTAACACTAAAGTAATTGTACTAGTCTACATTTCACGTCTCAAAAGAATGACATGGGGGTATAGAACCTCTGCAGGCCAAGGTCTGGATTAGACAAAATACTCTTTTTTCCTTTTGCTAATGTCTTTTTTAACTCCTCTTTATTTTTCTTCTTCCTCCAGTTGCTCCTGGTGTTCCTTGAAAGCTGCATGTTTCTTCCACTCACTAACTGTGCCTCTCTCATACCTGTTACACCAATGACATAGGCAAATTCCCATTGTTCTTAGGGAGTACTGCTCTCAACTCCCTAAACTGCAAGCCTGCAAAGAGCATCCTTGATTGAAACAGTGTGGTTTGTCCTCAATGCACGGGCAGTGACATCCTGAATACAAACATCAGTCAAACTCTAGTCTCTAACACCTTGTCCTTGACAGCTGCAGAAGCACCTCCTGCGGCTAGATCTCCAGCAGTGCCTAATGGCAGAGGATCGAGTATGATAAGCTTCAGAAAAGGCAGTAAGGAAGAGGATAAAATATTGTCTCCCTTAAAACTTTTGTATTTCTTGCCAGATACAAGAGACATACTTATATGAGAAGAGCTTGCTCAGCCCAGCTCTACAGCAAGGAGCTGACCCAGGGCAAACACACTATGGAGAGACCTCTGCCAGTCACAAGCTGCAGGAGCTTTATACTGACAGTGTCAGAATAAAAGTTACATCTGCCTTCATCTCAAAATCTTCTTCATCTAATTAAGTACAAATATACCAAGAGGAAACACAAATAAATTCTAAAGTGTGACAGAGCATTCAAAACTTCTCATGAGAAACAGGGGGTGCTCAGAACAAGACAGCACCATTCAACATAGAAACAGAGTTGCTAAAGTCTATGGTGGTGCTCAGGATGTAGCAATATGCTAGTGCAGGGCTAATTTGATTTGCATTGCTCCTAGACAGCCCCTGAAACAATGAGAGTCCTGTCCAGGGAAAAGTCAGGAGATGTCTAAACAAGCTTTTCTTTTTACGTTAGCCTGGCAGCAATCCAGTAGAGGTTAAGAACAGCACATAGATTAGCCTGGGTATTAGAAGACGGCATTTAAATAGCGTAAGCAGCCAAAGTAGGAGAGTTGTAATATAGAACAAATACCCAACACTTACTAATATATCATCAGATGTGATATATTTGAAGGTATTGTATATACAAAGAGCTGTCTCCGAATACTCCTAGTGATCACATTTCTTTACCTAATATACACTTCGTAAGACACAGAAAAAAGCAGTGCTGTAATTCCTGGCCTCCAAAGTTCCAAGAAGAAATTGATTTCTGAGTTGTTTATTATCTTTCATGGGAATGTCTCTTAGGCTAGTAAAAAAGTACAACAGCAGATGTTACTGCACAACTAGAAGTCCAAAACAAAATAAAACAAAAAATATTTCTGTTTCTTACACAGACATTCTTAGTTTGGACAATGGACATTTCTTATCATCTGTGTCACTGCTCCCGGTTGGAAGCTTTAACTTACACAGGCTGCTGACAGGGACAGGATAATTCTGCCGTGAGCTGAGATTGCTTTTGCTCATCTAGAAACATCCAGCTGAGCTGGTGCTGCTGACACAGAAGTCCTGTGTCTTGGCACCCAGGGCAGAAGAGTAGCAGGGAAATCCTCAGCCCTGTGTACTGCTCTAACTCTCCGCACAAAACAGTAAGAAAATTTCCTGTGAATCTGCACAAGGAACATAGTCTTTCAAGCATGCCTGGAGACTGCAGGAGGACTTTTCTGCTACACATCTCTCCAGGTTTGCTGGATTCCCATTATACCTCATCAGGTAAGTAGGCAGAATGAGATCGAATCTACAAGCAGATATACAGATATAGGTGAAAAATGAATGGTTTGAGGTTTAGCATTCTAAAAGTAAGTTACGCAAATTCTGCAGGAATTCCTTACCAGAAATTCATACAGATACATGTTTTCAGTATAGACAGTACAGACTTTTGAAAGGATAACAGAGAATGGCTGAGCATTTCAAGATTTGGCTCTTTAAGAACAACAAGGGCACAAACATTTCTGCTTTTGGTATTCAAAAACCTTCTTGTAATTACTGGAATAAATCAGTATCAGTTTAAAATGCAAATCTCAGCAAAATCTAAAACAACCAAAAGAGAAGGGAGAAGATAACATAAATGTCCTTCAAAGAAAAATGGCTGCCTTTAAATTGAAGTCCTGATAATGGGTCTGATTTCACACTGGCATCTATGAAAGGATGCTGCCTAACCTGATTTAATATCTTAAGAAACAGAGAAGCATTTTAATTATCTCATTCTCATAAGAGAAAAAGAAACTGGTTCCATAGGAGGTAAACATTGAAAGCTACAAGTTCTCATGCAAATTATAATGCTCAACTTGAGTTGGCAAAGAGGGAGGAAGTTTCCTTCCTCTTTGACGGTGTTCCCTGATGTGCGGTCTTTTACTACAGTAGTAAAAAGGCAGTAAATTAGGAAAATGCTATAAAATACCAAAAGAAACTGCTGGAATCAGTTATAAGGAGTCCAACTTTCAGTAAAAACATTTAAAGAAAGGGAGATATAATCACTGTAATGCCACAGATAAGCACAGGTGCCAAGACCGAGAGAAAGGCAAGGAAGACTCAGTGACAGAAGGAGTAAAGACTGCTTCATCCCAGCACACCCAGTAGAGGACACGAGAGCGTTCATCCAGGAAGGGCCAGAGGAGATATGAGTCTTCTAAGGATTCAAGGAGTTCACAGTACACTGCATATTGAGTGCTGAACAACACATACCTCTCTGCTGAATCACGCACCGCAACACCACAATTTGGCTCTAATACATCAAGGAGTTTGCAGATCAGGTTTTCCAGAACAGTTGTGTATGGTGGCATATTTTAAATTTCAAAACAGAGAACAAAGCAAGAAGCTGAAGTAGCAAAATCAACTCTTAAAAAGCAACTCTGACTCTTTCAAAGTCATCATTTTTGCTCTGTTTTCCACTCAAACCTTTCATCACAATACATCTGGACTCTTGAAAGACCATCTCCAGACTTCAATAGCCACTGAACAGTCAGTCTCATGAGCTGCCTGGGCAGATTTTTTTTTTTTTCCCCAATAACTTTTGGAAGAGTTAGTGTAACTATGCCATTGCTCATGTATAAAAAATGTCACTATGATAAAGGGATGCATAAAAATACAGATACAGATAGCAGCTTGCCCTATTTCTGCATTTAGAGAAATGCTTTCCTACTACACACCAGCTCATGAAAATCACATAATAACAATGGATCCATTTAACCCAGCTACTGTATCTGGTATTGATTACCTTTTAAAGCAGACAGATTTGCTATGGAAACCACTGAAGCATCTCTTCCTTCTTTCTGTGACTTGATCTCCCCAGTTGCCCAATGTTTAAATCCAGATTTTACACCAGCCTAGAGGTTCTTTAAACAATAATTCTGAGGGCATAGGAATTGAATTGCTTGGATTTGAATTGCTATGAGGTACTCTTCCTGACAAATGAGGCTTATTATGGACATATAAATGTCTTGCTATACTGTAGATGCAATACTTCAACTCTCCACCTTTGAAGGCTCATACTTAAACAACGCATCTATATTTTCTTATATTAAACTGGTATATTGCAACCATTTTCAGAATAGTATAATTTCTTCTGCATGTAAAACAGTGAGAGAACTAGACATAAGTATCTAATATTATAAAATGTCCTATACTTGTATTGTGCTTTTTCTTTTCAGAAGGTCTCAGAAAAGTTTGCTAACTGATAAACTGCTGTTATAAACATCGGTTGCTTGATTTACTAGCAAAACATAGCTCCTTCTAGGATAAAAATAAGCAAATATTTAATAGCACACACAGTATCAAGTGAGGAACCCCATGTCCACTAAAAATGCAAGAGAAATCAGAAAAGAAGAATGCACTGGGCTGACTAAGCACTGCCTTTAATGTCCTAACTATTCTAAAAAATTATGCAAAACTCTTAAAGAAGAGTAGTTCACATATTATTCAAAAAGACTCCAAGCCCAAACCCAGGTACAGACTGTAGTTTAGGTTACTGCACCACAAATTCTCAGAAGGAAATGCAACTTCCAGTGAATCTCCAGTATCTCTTCCTCTAGGACTACTGCAAGTCCTATGTCAAGATTTCCTAGCCAAATACTCAGTCAACTTGATCCTGCTTAGCTTTTGAGAATTAACAGAGACAAAACAGAGTACTGTCACATATTTGCATAAATCATTTCCAAATGTGTTACATTATCCATACAAACATGAACTCAGCCTTATCAAATTAGCATGTACAAATGTATATTTCTAGAAACTCAATATGATGCAACAGCGCCAACCTCTTTCTAGGCTGCTCTTCTGTAAAAGGCTTACTACTGCGTTCAGACTATTTTCTTCCTAATTACATGAAGAACAGGTGGGAGCCAGAGATCCCTTAGCTGACGTTTATTAGGATTTTGTGTTATTTCCATCGTTCAGAAGTACAGAATCTCCTCTCTCTCTTTTTTTAAAATCACATTCTTTATACAGGAGTTCTTTGCATTTCAAACAGGCTCACATAGACAGAGCTAAACTCAAACCACTTCGATTGTCATCATCTTCTAGAAATGTCCACATTATAAAGCACGTCCCAAGTGGCTTCTATCCTTTCCCAACTAACCCAAGTCAGAGATGCAACAATAGCTGGTCTGAAACAAGAAAAGATTTGAATTTCAAAGCTCTGCTGACGTTCACCAAGTGCTTTCAAAGTTTATATCAACAGAACACACTGCTTCATATTCTGTTTTGAATGAAACAGAACAGTGTAATTTTTTCTTCTCAATAACCATGTTAACTTGTAAATAACAATATGTTTCTATGAATTAAGAACAATTCACTGTGTATCTGAAGATACTTTACCTTTTTTTTTTTAAACTAGTATTGTTGTAGACAGACCAAGAAATAGGAAACTGACTTTTCCAAATACCAAAAGAGAAAATCCCAGGAGAATATACCTAGAGCTCAAAATAAACTTTCCCTCCAGAGACATACTTTCGCTCAGTCCTGTTCCTTAAGCCCTATCAAGCTCTAAGCTATTTTTGTATGATCGTCCCTCAAAAACTGTGTACAGTCCCTGCAGCAGTAGCATAAGAGAGTCAGTGTATACGAGTGGAGGCAGGTCTAAGGATTTGTTTAAGGGTGCATATGTGTATGGGATTGAAGATAAGCAGCTCTCAACACTTCACAGGGTGTCATCGATTCCCAGATCCATACATTGCATATTAACATCGTCAGTCATACCTATCAGAAAAGGAGCCTTGTGTAAAATCAGAAGTACCACAACAGCTTCTGCAGAATCTCTCAGTGACTAAGCCTCACCGAGTAGCTTGTCCTTACAAGGTTCTGCATTGCTTTCCGCAGCTAACAGCCACTTGTACCAGGGAAGATAATACACACTCTCTCTGTTATTTGGTATGCCAGACGCCTAGTATAGCTATGTTGTGGCATGCTTTGTCCAAACGGACCGAAGGCTTGCCTCCCAGCTTGGCATACGTGGTAGCTATTGGAATAACCCATACTTCAGCCTCTGTAGCCCTGCCTGATGGGCTAGGAAATTCTAGCTTGATCCTCATGTTGAGTCTACCACCATGGAATATAAATGGTGGGCCAAAAGCAGGGAAAAAAAAATAGAGTCACTTAAAAATTTTCTAGTGTTATATTACTATCTGCTACTTGTCTCTTGCTATTTCTGGCTGATGCCCGGATCAGGTTAAAGACTTTCACAAGTCTTGCCAGTATGTTCTGCCTCTCATAGTATGAGTCATTCCCCCTCCCTATATCAGGATACAGTGCAAGCTAACTCTCATTGCTTCCTGTATTTCTCCCACAGGTACAGCACAGCAAGTGCAGAAACATGGGGTTCCAGGTGACTGAAGAGGATGCAAGTTTCACCTTGATGCCTGCCTGGAGGTATAGCAGATAAACGCTACTTAATGTTCCACATACGCTGTATGGTACATGGTAAACCAATGAGACCCTTTTATTTTTATTCTTTGCTCTTGCTCTGAGGGCTTGGTCATTTATAGCTTCTTTAAATTTGTTACTCTTGATATCAGTGACTGGTAATATAATTTCCAGAGGAAGAACATCAATAATGTTCAAAACACTCTCATAATGTTGGCTTTGATAGCCTTGTAACATTTTTGTTCCTGTGGCATAATCCTTATGACACTGCTATATAATATATAGGTTATCCATTGAAGGTTTTGCTGTGATAATCTTTCCAGCCAAGAGTAACCCTCAGTGTCAGGGAATCTAAAGCTCTCCTTCTGCGGTACGTTTTTTCCATTTTAGAGTCCAACTGTGACTTAGCACTGAAAACTAGGGTTCATAAAGGTGTGAGTTTCCAAATTAAAGACGCACAGGAAGACAAGCAACATTTGTTCCAGATTAAGGCCATCCTCAGAGGTTGATAAGGACAGGTGTCCAGTGATACACCAAACTGGAATGTGAAACACACAAGCTGTCTCGTTCCTCACAGAGTAGGACTCCTAGGTTCTTACTACAACTGCTGGCTTAAACTTGCTAGGCATAATACCTTAAAACTGGGAAACTGATATAGCACTTTAGACTGGAAAGATTGAATTCCAAGACCAAACAGTATCAGATTTGAATTTCTTTTGAACTGCAAGAGAAAAATTATTAGACACTGTTCTTTCCTTTTTCTTTACTATCACTCTGAAGTCTTGAATTTGCCCAGATAGAACAGATTAACAAACACATGAACGCATGCCGTAGACTGTGTTAGACTGAATTTATCACAGGAATCTATCATCGCATCACAGGGCTTCCTGTATATATTTCTAGACTCCCAAGTGATTGCCTTGAAATCTTAAAAGGAAACATGAACCCATCAATGCTTTGTTATGCTGCTCAGAGGGGCAAATCTGACCTGTGGTTGAAAGCAGAATTAGCTCCTTGTGAGACCTTTTCAAGGACTTTCTGACTCCTTTGTAACAGTGTAGCTATTCAGTCTTTGGGGGCAGGCTTCTTTTAGGAAGATCTGGTATTTTCTGACATTTAAATTTTGTTTCTTTCTTTCATGGAAGGGAGTAAACACAGAGAATGACGTAAGTGTGGCATCCCAGTCTATATGAGTATATTGTAGAGCTCCCAACACACTTTCAGTTTCTCATCCCCAGAGAAAATGGTTCTCCACTGAGAACCAAACTTGCTGATATAGAGAAGCTTTCTCATCCTTACTGATACACCAATGTTTTTTGCAATAGTCTCAGTCTGATAACCATATTTTCTTACAAATGCCCTTTAACAAACCAACATCCTCTCTCTAACTGCATCATTCTCAAGGTTATTTGTTCGAGGAGTCATTTGTCAGTGCTTTTTTGGTGGTGAACCAACCACTGAGAGGAGCTGTTCCTCGGTGGTCAGGGAACATTTCGAGGACCTTCACACGCAAATGCAGGTCTCTCTTTCTCTTTATATTTGCTATCATGCTTGTGTTCAGCAGTTTGTGACTGGCAGTGAAACTCCCTAAATTGCTATCTGTCAGGGGAGAGAGGACCTTTTGGATATCTATTACCCTCAGGTTTATTTTGGGAAACTTAACCATTTCACATACTCAGTTATTTTTTAATAATGACCAGTAGTTGTGATATCAGTGCTTAGTCTGTAGTCCATCAGTATTATTAATGACAGGTTAAATTTGAGATATGAATAGTGAAATAGTTGACAAATTTTACTTAAGTGATTTCAGCCAAATGGAGCCTCGTCTTGAAAGGTGAAAAATCAAATTAGCATCCCCTGATTTGCATCCATTAATTAGCCACATAGAGAAGACAACTGAGGCGTTGGATGTTATGTTCTTGCCAGGCAAAAATGCTATATCAATTAGCTAAAAGTGAGGTGCCCTGACTCCAAAATGATCAAGAGAGTGAGCAACAGGGTTCTTGACTTTCTGCCAGTACTGGAAGCAACTGACCTTCTCTCTTCAGCAACATAGCAACAGAAAGGCCACAGCTGCTGGCAAATGGCAATGAGAGTATTTGCATATGTGTGCCAGTCAGCCTTATACCTTAGCTCTGCCCCACACACTTCCTAGTCCTCTGCAATTCTTTCCTTGGGGAGAAATGTGTGTTCTCTGTAAGTTCTCCACAGTTCAGACTCAGCTATGTGCTACTGTGATTCATTTAAATAAGTCTTATTCTCACGTTTCCCTCGAGTCTCTCTGCACAAACACACATCCCTTTTATTTATCCCATACTCAGTAATCCTGGATGAAGGCCGTCCTTATGGGTGACCTACATTATGTCCAGACTGAAGAACACACACCTGCAGCAGTGAGCCCCAGCTCTGGTTCCCAAATTATTTTAAAGCACAGCAAAATCTGCTTTAGGCTTGTGTGCCCTCCTTTGCCCCAACACGAATTTGGGCCCAGCTAGGGCCATGCACCATGCCAGATGGAACCGTAATGGTCATGTATTACTACAACTCTCAGCAGAAAGATCAGCCATAGGATTGACTATGGGCCCGATCCATCTGCCAAGTCCATCAAAAGCGTGGAATAAGCCTTACTGCCTGGAAGAGAGCATCAGAAAGCATATCCTACTGTGATTAAGGAGTTAGATGCAGGCTCCAAATGATGCTAACTATAACTAAAGCCACCCTTAAAGGAAGGAAGATAATGAAATCAATGAATAATTTGTTCTAGATTCTCCTGTTCTGTTTACTGATTAGCTGGGACACAAACATTACCCAAAACCAAGTTCACACATTACTAAGCTGTACCCTGCTGTTTGAACTGTACACTGGGGCTTCCCAATGTGAGGAGTCTCCCGATGTCCATATGAAACCTATGCGCAAAGCAGCTGAAGAAGTCACCAACGAAATAGATACATTTAGTTTGGGCTCTCCATTTATCACAATGCAGGTGGTTTAACTCCCACTGGTGTCAGCAGGATGTTAGTATTCTGTGTGCATGCCGTGGAAGGAATGCTGCTATCAGTGAACAGCATCAGCAGTCAAATGCTCAGCTCCTCAGGGATCTGTATGATTTGGCCACAAGGAAGTTTTAAGAAATAAAAGAGGATAATGAAATCTGTCCTAACTGCATTCTCTTTCACTGGAAGAGCTAGAACTCTCCTGTAACACTAAGAGCTGAGACGGGTATGGCTTGAGGAAGGTTATCATTTTGGTGCTGTGTGGCAAAATAAAAAGCATGTTCACAATACTGTTGACAGGACATCAGACTGACTGAGACAGCAGAATCCTCAGCAGAGAATACAACTGGTACAGAGAAAATAAATGGATAAATATACCCTGAGGAATATTAACAAAGCTTTTCCTAAAACTACAGTATGCTCTTTTCTAGGAATGCCAAGACCTAAGGGCATCAATTTATCATTTCGGAGGTGGACAAACTGCTCTGGTTAATGCCTACACAGCTGTCTGAATCCAAAGGAGCAAGACGCATTCCTTCCTGGGACCTTCTTGCTCACAGTCAGGCCTCTCCTTCCCGGGTGTACTGAGTAAAAGGGCTTTCATACACTGAGGAAACAGAACGGTAAATTGGATAACGAGCCCTGTCCTGCCTCAAACTCCCAAGGTAGAATGAGCAACTCAGCTGCTATCTAGAGATATTATTATTATTATTTGCAATGAGCAGACACAGTGTTACAACCTGGCTAAGGCAAAGTAAATTGCCCTTCAGCATAATATATCAGTCTCAAATCCACTGCATGTGAGCAGCTTGGTAATTTTCCACCAGATGACAGAACACTGATAACCTCAAAAGCTGTGTTATTTAAACAGAACAAGGTGAGCTTTGTTTATCCCTTGGGCTCAGGTTGAACGGATGACAGATTTAGAAGCTACAACCAATTAGATTTTTAAGTAGTGAGAGCAAATCTATCAGGTGAGTGAAGATGTATCATGTCAGTGTTACCAAATTCCTGCCTGGCAAAGCCTGAGGATGTGAAGTGCCTCTGACTGTCTCGCAGAGCGGTGGGTAGGGTGAGAATGTTAGAGCAGAGCATACGTGCCACATGAAAGCTGCTTTCTCTATTTTCTGTACTTGCACCTCTTTACTTCTGTGCGTTTCTATAGCTGTCTCACCTTGTCTCTTCAGAGATTTTCTCTGGTCTTTTTATTTTACAATATGCTCTACTAACAATAGTAAAGATTTGGCAGTGCCTTCTGAAGAACATCAGGTTTAGAGATAAATCTGTATGCGAGAGCCTGTATTTTCTCTCCTCAGTGATGAGAATGTGCAGGTTTTAGTCAGAGCTCTCCATGACCTCATGGACCTACTTTTCAGCCTTCCCATTCAGATGCACTGAAGTTCTGTGTTAGATGCTGGCAGTCTTCAGTGTCTTAGCAGCCTTTAGGAGCTCACCAGGACTCTGGGTGCTTCTAGTATTATCCTTTATCAACTATGTTCTGCAGCAGGGCTGACTTATTTCACATAGTGTTTCCCTCCCAAGCACAGTCCCCTCTGCTCCTATAATTACCTCATCTGTGCCTGCTACTGAATCCTTGCGATTCCAGCTCTGCTGCGTCCACTGGTGAGGAGCTGATGGGGGCTGCAACGTGTCTCTGAAGGCTCTTCTTACAGAAAAACAGCACTATGGCTGGGCTTATAAACATGTCAGCATAAAATGCAGTATCCATGCCTGAGGCGATCAGGATTCTGTACGTAAGGGAAGGCAATGTCTACCTTCATGCATTTTGGAACGTCTTTTGTTCTGCGGGTCTTTAGTGACTCTCTGCTCTAATGCCAGGTGTATGTCTTTTATGTGCTTAAGGAGGGACTTTTCCTATTCTGTCTCTTGTACGGTTTCAGGTATCTCTCCATGTGTATGCAGAATTAACACGATCTATTTGCTGTTAGATGCAGATTTGGGGGGGGGGGGGAGGGGGGTGAAGTTTACTTCTCAAAAGTGTCCAGCTGGAAGCATTTTCTAAGTTCAGGGCTGCTGCCTATAGTATACACTCACACTAGAGAAAAGAAAGAATACATAGTGCCAAAACATTGTACGCTTTACAAATATGAAGAGGCGGGGAAACAGACCCTGCTAAATTTCAGTAGCAGCTGAAGACAATTAAACACTGCCAAGTCATTTCATTTGATCCTTGAGCTAAGCTGACCCAGCTACATACATCGGCATATTCTGAGACATCCTAAAAAAGAAGCAATAGTTAGAACATCCAGTGCCAGATATGGGAATGATTAAAGTTTAACAAGAGCACTTCTTAAGTGTGTGAATGCTAGGGAAAGACAGCATAGATCAAAGTTTTTTTTTTTTTTTTCAGCTTAGGCATTAACGCATGTACAGTAGTATCTAAGAAATAGGTAACTCTAAGGAATAAGCAGCTTTTGAGAAGTCTCCTTGAAATCTCAGAAACATCAATACCCTTCAGTATCCTGTATCCTTCAGTGAGAAAAAGACTGGTCTTTCCTGTGTAAAGACAGTATGCAAATTACTATTGACTTTAAATCAGTAAGAAAAGAATACGAGGATCCCCAGGGTCCAAAAAAAATCCTTCTCTTGCCTTCTCCCGGTTGTATATACAGCCACCTTTCACTAAACTGAGAACTGAAAACAAGGTGCCATCACAAACAAACTGTGGCTGAATTAACAACAAGAAAGTTCTGAGGAGACCGGGCATCAACACAAGGGTGGTCACAGTCGGCTGGAATCCCACAGAGTTACTGCCCCAATCAGAAAGGTTAGTGGCTGTGCTATTCTCTCCCACCCAGGACTCAGAGCTTTCCAAGCATTTCCAAATTTACTGCATTTTCATTTTTTCTAGATCCTTAGAACATGGAAGAAGAATAGTGACCATCGTCTTACTATGCTTTTTAAAATGAGAAATTATTTTTTCTTCTTGAACTTATATTTCAGATCTTTAAATTCATCATCAGATAGAGTTTCTCACACATAGTTACAAGCCTTTCAATACTACAAAGAAGTATTACCGTTAATAACTAAAAATTCCATCCCTACAGATCTAGGATGCAGATAAGGAAGAAGAAAAACATGATTTACTGTCATAGTAAGAAAGGTTGCTACTTCCACTTTCATTACAAAGCATGTTTGCTCCTACTAGCCAAGTAACTCAAGGGCAGGTCAATGCAGTCCCCTCAGTGCTTGTCTGCTAAGTTCCACTAACTGCTTAAGCTCTCTGACCATGAATGTGCAACATGTCAGCAGTGATTGTTCAAGATAATCAAATGAAAGTGGATACAGCAAGTTTCTGGCTATTTATCGACTATGCATAAAGCTCACTTTTCATCATGCAGCGCCTCAAAAAAGATAAAAGTGAGTGAGTTGATCTGAGCATCCATTGTTAAATGTGCCACAGGTTACTAGAGGTAAGATTACACTTTTGAGTCAAATATTGATATTCTCATGCATTTACTCTCCTGACTATTACTGGAAACTCATAGCAGAGTGTATCTTTGGTTTTCTGCCTCCTGCTCAATTTCCCATTCCCTTTCACTGGGAAAACTGTATTCTTGTTATGCTAGTGAAACCCCACTGAACTCCAGTTTAAAGGTAAAAATATATCCCTATTGAAATTACATCAAAGGATAGAATACAGCATAAAGCTTTTTGCAAAGGTAGCTGCATAACATGATCTAACTTCAGCAAACACAATGTTGTGCTTTGCTGGAAAATGCTAATATATATGTTTAGCATTTGTACATATTCCACATAGTGGTTTTCTTTTTTTTTTTTTGGCTGGATAACATTTTTGTCTCACAAGCAAAGATTGCCTCTTTGAGTCAGAGTTAAGCATCCTACCCAGACGTCTCCTATGTGTCACTAGACACAAATGTCTTTACGCACCCAGCCATGCATCATTGCTTTCTAACATTGCCAGAATGGACAGTTAGTGATGACTCAGCATCGTTGTGAGTTGGGGTGACTATAACTGTGCCCCTTTACAAGCAACTCAAGATTTTCATCATACAGTTGGAAGGGACGCACAAGAGTTGTGGCTGCTTTGTGTAGTTCATCAGGAATAGAAATATCCCGCTACGGATACAGAGCGCAAGAAACTGCAGAAACATCACCTAAAGCAGAAATTTTCAGGTCACTGAGATTCCATGAATTACTGACTAGTGGTTTTTGGAAAAACGCACATTTTAAATGGCAAATGCTCTGTGCAGAAGTGGTTATTTTCACCTCTACCCACTAGGATCATAACGCCAGCATAGTCAGCATTCATCATCCATTTGAAATAATTGTAAATACTGGGTCAAAAAGCCAGTATTGTTGTTTTTCTGACTCCACCATTCTTTCAAAGTGACGAATGCAAAACAGAAGTAAAAGCAAAGGAGATTCTGTTTTTGTTACACATGCAAAAGTGAACTACGCTCCAATGTTATTCCTAAACTCTGAGACTGGAGAATAAGCACTGTCCATCCCAGGGCTCCTGAATAGGCTGTCATACTAAAACAAGATGCAGGCTCTGTCCTTCTATTTCTCCTCCTGCTCTGCCAACTTAAAGGGCAAATACTTCACGTGATACATATTCTCTTCCCGCCACATCGGGGGAATATTAGAGAAGCCTGTAAAAGAATAGCTGACACAATGACACCACAAGCAGCAAAAACAACTTGGGTCTTTTGCTTTTGAATGTAGACTTTCCCTGTAGAGTTTGTTTTTTGTCTCTGATTTAGGGAAACACTGTCTGAAGACACTCTATCCTATCGTTTAGGTACAGAATATTTGATGATGAAAACCTATGCGCATACAGAAAATATTTCCTATTATGAGTAGTTTGCATTTTGTCTTCTCCATATTTCATGATATTCAAAATGACTTTTGACATTATGTGAGTGGCACTCCTAATTCAGGAAGCATTTAAACTGGTTCAATATTGTAAGAATCTGGAAAGCTTCACTTCATATATATCTTCCCTTCTGAGTTACATAAACAACTTGGCAATGATCAGAACAGCTAAGCCTAAGATAATTAAACTGAGATTTCTCCAATTTCTGCCCTAAGTCACTCTGCTCACGTGTAGGAAAATAAATGCAGGCTAAAGCCACTGTGTGCAACACCTGCAGAAACACATGGATGTGTGACTGTGGTGGATTTATACCATAGTACATCCATTTGTTTGGCTCAAAGGGCTTCTGTCTAATAAGTAGAGTCTTCAAGTCATTCCTCTTCCTTACCATTCCATTTCAACGTTTCCAGTCTTTTCTGCTTTGGCCTAGTGCTAGACACAGAGGATACACTGAATGTTTGGGCCTTGACCTGCATCACTAGAAAAGTCCAGACTTTGGTAGACTTCAGGCACGTAACCCCTCTCAGAACTGACAGTCTCTACATTCGTTCTTACAGCCCTTAGGTAAATCAAGTATTAGAGGTCTCAGCTTATCTCTGAGTCAGATACTATCACAGCTCACACAAAAGGAACCAAAGCACATCCCTGTCATACAAAAAGCAGTATGGTACCAACTACCAAACAGGGTTTCTAGTGTTACAGATAAAAAAGTAAGTATATCAGTGTGGTTTACTGATATCTGGATGGCAGCAAGAGCAGACACTGGAATTTAAAGAAAGGTCTCAATAATACCACAAACTCCCCACTGAGTTCATTGTGTCATCAAGTCATTCTTTTTTATACATATAGACATAAGGAAAAAAATGAAATCTAAAAAGCATTGTCAACTTGAATGATTTTCCAGGTTCTTGTCACTAAACAACCATCATCCCTCAGAGCATAAGCAAGGCAATAAAACCAATAGAACTAATAAAGGAAAACCGTGTGGAGCTTGACAGATCTGGCTGTCCCTGGCATGTGACAGCCTATTTTAGCTTAGCAGGCAAACTGAAGCTGCAGCAGACTTGTCCATAGGATAAGTAACCCTGACAAAACCAGCATCGATTCTTAATTTTTAACTCTCTTCAATTCTACTAACAAAAGGTCCGTTTCAAAAGATCATTCAAAAGACTTCTCAGAATACATCTGCATCCAATATAACAGCTGCTCAATAATTGCTATTTAATTTCCCATCTCTGCTGGACATTAAAACACAGACCTGGTCTGTTCTTTAATAATGTTAGTTTTACACTGCTGTTAAAAGGATATAGCAGCATAAAACCAGGTCACAGTGTTTTTAATGAGGAGTTAAATCTCAGCTGGTCAATCTGGTCAATCTCAATCCAGAAGTTCCTAGATGATGCTATGTGGGGAGTTGCAGATACCCCAGCTACAAGGGGCTGGGTCACCTTTTTGCTACAGATTAAAAATATGTCACCTTTCTAATATCATTTTGTCCATACATGCAATTGCTATAGATATCCAAAAGTTTTATGTGTGCATAAATGAAAAATAAATCATTTCCGTGATTGGATATGGGACCACTATGTATGAAGATGATCCTTTCTTAAGCTGTAGTTTACACTATGAAACGGTCTGGGAACCTTTGTCTTATCTGCAATAGCATAATGGGGACTCCATCCAGCCTTCAATGATGCCCACGCAATTGTCAATACTTTGCTGTCCTGGTTCACTCCCTGATGCCTCAATCTTCACATAGGTACTAGCGTCAACAAACTTGATTTTGAAAGTGCTGCCAAACAGAAAAGACTGCATTGCAGTTTGATCCTAAATTGTTACTTCTGACAAATTTGATTCCATTTCATAAAGAAAAGCGGAACTTTATTTTCTTCTAAGCCAATAGTTCTCTTTCTAATAAATGGAAGGTGTAATTTTGCCTATTTGTGTTTGTTCTAGCATCTGCATTAGCCTGACACCTGCAGACCGGAGATTCAGGAACACCAAAACTCTGCAGTCCAGTACTGGTAACCACCACCTTACATAGCTTCGTAATTTCCCAGAAAATACTGTGCAAGTCACAAGATGATAATAGGCAGAAAACAAGCCCCAACAATACTACCAGGAGAGGAAAGCACCAGCTAGATCAGTCAATTTTATAGAGCAAGGCTATCCCTGACATGGCACGGAGAATTACTAGGTACGGGGAAAACCTAAATTTTTATTTGTAACTGAAATATTCAGGGAAAGACAAACCAAATGGCTTTTCAAAATAAATACAGCATGGAAGATATATGCTTCGAAGTTGCAGACATCCATTGGAAATGAAGCATTGTAATATTTCTAAGGTAGAAGGTCAGGCTTTCGTATATCCTTTGCTGGTATTTATGACATTGCAAGTACTCACAGCACGGCAGGAAAAGGCTCTTCCCTGGCCACCTTTTGTGTCACAAGTGCCTGCATGAGGAAACATGAATCTCTGAGTCTATGTCTCAACCAGCAAAGGAAGGTCAAAAGAATTCTCCAAGATTTGCTTTTGAAACAGGAGCTGTTTGCTGATTCTGCAGTGTGGCAAGAACTTTGTGCGGACACCTTCACTGCCGTGAATTTCACTTTTTCTCATTTGTGCCATCTTACATAGTAGTAGTTTTACATTTTGAACCTCCTGACTCAGGAACATACTTCTTCCATTTTATATTAACTTATTCTTGCTCCTTTTTTTCCCCCTCTGGAGTGAAGTAAAAAAAATACTTAAGCTTTCGTCTGAAAATCTGAGGTCACGCTACAGAGGTAGGTTTTGTACAGCTTGGAAAAAAACAAAAGAGACATTACATTGATTGTGTAAGATCATGTTAGAAGTCAAGAGCAGACTTAGAAAAAGTGCTAAGCACCTCAACTTCTTCCTGCCTATACTGGTGAGCCGTCTTGCTCTTTTATAGCAATTGTTCCTGACGAAAGTTTCAGTGATACTTCTCTTACGGTGTAGAGGTGGTGCTTGGCAAAGCAAATTAATCTGACTCAAGATCTGTAATGATAAAGTTAGCCTGCTCCTACCACCAAAGCTGGCTAATTTCCATGTAGCTTGTATATTCTGTTCTGAAACCTATGCAGTGTAGAAATCTTGATAGCATGTACAGATTACATACTATGTAAAATAGGGTTCAAGGACCTGTCAAGGCCCACTCACCCATCCCAAAGAAGGTGACAAACTGGGAAGAAAAAGGCCAAAAGAGCAAGAAAGTACTTGACAGAAAACTACCTAATATTACCTATTTGTGAGTCTGATTATGGCTCAGGCCCATCTGAGACTCTGAAGGAAAAAAAAATCACCAAGACTTCTGCTACGACATTTCCATTTGGCTTCCTTCTGCTGGTTGATTATACCATAAGGGATTGGGGGGAATCTTTAAAAGCTTGCCTGTGGGGCTGAGGCTCATATTACTCTGATCTACCTGAGGGACCACCTGAATGTTGAAGATGAGCACACTGATGAATTCAAGGCTGGTAAGTCTGCAGAGTGCCTTGAGTGAGGGAACTGGTGACCATCCCTCTCAGCGTGTTTCCTTTACCTTAGGTTCTCAAAAGCAGAGCATTCACCTTGTGCAAAGTGACAGGCCTACTGTAAACTAGTTGGCTGCTTGTGAGTCCAGCCCGATGACTACTGTCTTGTTATTTGCATTTCTTTAAACATTGAAAAACTGATTAGAAGTTTTAATTGTTATCTGGAAGTTTGAATCCTTAAAGCTATGTGGCAATCCTACTCTAAAAGTTTTGCAATAAAAGCCTGTTACCAAATTCTAGACTTAATTTATCCAAGAACTTGTTAACATTCCCTCTGTGCACTCACTGAATGAATGTGCTTTTGATGTCATTTATTTACCAATAAATTACAATGTTCTGAAATGATTAGCAACAAAGGAAATTGTTTTAATAGATCTGAACTTTGTTATGAACCAGGAACTTTGTTTCTATGTAACTGCACTTTCTAAAGCACTAAAAGAACAAATTAAACAACCCTAGAGCTTGTCATCTTTAAAATGGTCCTTACTCTAAAAAGCTGCACAGTTGAAATGACTTGCCAGAGTGAAGGGCTACATGCCTCTCCAGAAGCTCAAGTTCCCTTATTTAAATATGGATGCATAGATTCAAAAAGAACACAAGACAAGGCCAAGTTGTTGAGGCCACAAGAAGTTCCACAAAGCCCTCCTGTCAGTCAGGCAGTGCTTGCAACTCTCTTCCAGGATATAGTAGTTACATGCACAGGCAGCCCTTTACACCTATCATTTTATCCCCTGAGCTAGCAGTCAGGAGCGCTGAATAAGGTCCATTTAGGCAGACAGAAGGGTAAAACAACAAGTAGTCTCTATAAGCTCCCACAGTTACAGCTGTGACAAAGACTGCAAGAACAAAGACTGGAAGAGCATTCGATCCAATACTCCACAGCTGAGCACATATACAGGATAACTTGTGGCCCCAGTAAGCACATTTGGAGGTGAGAAATAAATCCTTGTTTGGTGATAAATGCAGAAGAAGTGAGAGAGGATGATTCCAGGGAAGGATTTCTCAAGCGAATAACTATGGTCAGTAACAACTGAATGAGTAGGTTTTGGGGACATGGTGAAATTTCTGTACCTGGTCTGCTTGGAAACTTGATGGCTGAAAGAAGGACTGGTGAGCTGCAACTCAAAAGAAAGGCCTCTCAAAAGAAAGTTCCTTGGTGCTCTATCACTGCTGAAAATCAGTTGTGTCAGAAATGTGTTAATGAACACACAAACTTCATTGTTTCCTTCCTTTATAAAGCATATCCTATATCATCAGCAAACGGTATTTAACCCTAGAAGAATGCTCGTGATGTGAGAAAGCTTTTTAAATACTTCCTGTTTTTAAACAGGACACTTACTCTCACACAGCAAATTTGTATTGAACATCATTTTCTCAAGGGGCTGCTTTTGTCCTAAACTGACACAGTGTTTCAAGGACTAAGCCTAAGGGCTGCAGAGCATACTAATTTATCAGACACAAGCCACGCAGCAGTGCTTTCCTGGTCCTCTGCTTGGGAATCCTACTTCCTCTTCTCCTTCACTTGGACAAAGCCTGCTGTCTTCTAACTCAGAGTTTCAGACTGAACCACCTGGAACTCTTATATTCTACTCCAGGAGAGAGAGGCCTAAAATTTAAGAGCCTCTGGGCTAAGCACTCCACTGCTCTCAACATTCTTTGGAGATGTCTTTCAGAGGAAGCGCAATCTGAAGAGAGTGGCTCCTGGTCCTCAGTGAGCAAATTACACTTCCATGACTGCTCCACAATGCAGCCTTCTAAAGGTACTAAGACTTTACGGCAAGGAGTGCACAAAGACAGCAAGCAATAGATAGGTATTTCATATGAGATGAACAGCATTTCAGGACATGCCTAATCTTACTCCACTATACATAAACAATATCCACAGGATTCTTATCTATTGTTGTTACGGGACCTCCAAAGATGAAGACTATACAGATTTAAATAATTTCAAGATTTCATTTGATATAACCTCAGCCAAATATAAAAGTGCAGAGATCCCATCAGTAACCTCTACAACTAGCTCAACTTTTTTCTCTCTGAATAACGACAGCCTCTGCAAACAAAGAACAAAGAAACAATCTAAAACAAACACTGTGCATTGCCATTTGGTTTAACAGACTTTCTATTCAAATTGACGGGGAGGAGGGGTCAGAGAAAATACTCAATTTATGAATATAATATAAATGGCATCTTTAAAAACAACAGTTTTAGGCACAGATTAGTTCTCCATCCTCTTTGCTTCTTAGAAGGCTAATCACCCTCCTAAATCAGTGCTTCGTCTGAACTTGACATTGGAAATCACACATAATTATACTGATGAATTTTGCTGAAAGCATACAGTGTTTTGCTATAGAAATGTAAACATAATAAGGTGAAAGGGTGATACAAATAGTAAAAACTGAATACTGTTCAGAATAAAACACTCAGGTACTAAAGATATTTGAGTGACTGCATTTATTAAGAAGGCAACGATGATTCCCACATCTACCTACTGATTTCTTCCGGAAAAAAAAAAAAGGCACAGGAAAAATGGATGGAGTTACGATTCAGGAGTAGAGTTGCAAACTACTAAATGCATCAAATTATTTATATATACACGTATCAGAAGAAAACAAAGTGGGACATCATAAATAGACTGCTTGAAACAGCAATACCGCAGACTGTCTGCATATTGAAGTGTCTGATGTGGCCAAAGAAACAGGTAGATCAAATAAGGGTCTTGGCAGACGGAACTCAAGACAGAGGCAATATTGAAATAGAGGAAACTCCAGCGGGTTTCTGGGGTGTGAATCATTTAAAGACTAGTCGAAGAAATGTAAAAAGCAACATAACACATGGAGATAGCAAGAGAAAAAGCTAATATTAGGAATTCCTCCTTTGTCATCCCAGTGTAACATCAACATTTCAGAACAAATTGCTGCAGCTCTAGAAACATGCTTGTCATCAGCACTTAGAGATATGATACTGTTTCTATGAGGGGAGAATGGTACCAGAATTTCAACAGCACAGCCCACTAATCTCACAAAAGAAACCAATATTAATACATACAACTTAAAATAGAAAGAGATATATTTCTTCTTTACTATCTCTTGCTGCACAACAAGCCACTGAAAGAAAATTGCTTGGTTTTCAATTTCAAAGCTGCACTTAACCCAATAGAAACAGACTTCAGATAAAGGGTAAGGGAAAGCATCCAATTATTTATTTTTCCTGTAGCATCTAAAATTATAACAGCTATCCTGCTGGTCTCTCATTACCTAAAATAAACACTTACGGAGCTGATAAATTGCCATGAACATTTTTCCTGTGTGTTGCCTTTTGGGGAGGTTTCTTGAATTCTTTGGATAGTTTCATTTATCTACTAACAAGCACCAAAATAATCTACAGCAGAGTATCTGAAACCCACAGAAAAGTAACATGGAATTTAACTGAATATAGCATTTTCCAGGGATGTTTCATTCTGGAAAACTCCTTCAGAACCTGGAACATCATATGTCATGCTGTCATGAAACGGTATTGCCTCTGTATGAGATAGCATTCAACTTTCAAAAGACAACACCAGGTTTCCTACACATCAACTTTCTTTGGCTTACAAGCTTTTGGCAAAGAAGTGGCAGAGCAGAGGCTCCTCAGGTAATTAGATTTCCTGAAATTGGGCCTGCCTTGGGAAGCTTCGTGAATTTTCTCTACATGGGGACACATTTCCTGAGTCACATTTGTGCAATACCTTACTTGAATAATTTTTATTTTAGTCTGGCCCACACTACTGTCCTGAACATCGTCACAATAGGCTGGTCTGAGTAAACCTTTTGAAAAATAATTTGCTTGTGTTTTTTAAAATGTTATATACGAATAAAATAACAATAAAAAGTGCTATGTGTTTCTTTTTGCTGCCGAGTATCGTGACTATTATAATTTGTTACATTAGTCTATCATCATATTTTTTGGAAATGGATTTTTCAATTCTTTTCTTAACTGATAGATTCTGATGGAAGACAATTCTTTCATGTTGTCTACAATTCTATATACGTTTGAGATCCCCAGATGCAAAGAAAGAATAGGAGAGGAGGAGAAGGGGCGAACCAAATATCACAAGCAAATGACGATGGATTACTGTAGTTTAAAATAATTTTCACTCTAGCAGCTGGATACAGAGCCAGGCTCTGTCTGAATTTGTTCTCATCCTATCTGATGAACTCTTTTTAGGGAATGTACCTATTCTTCTTAGAGCTTCATGAAGTGGGACAAGGTGTAATCTATACAGCTGAGTTGTAATGCTGGAAACGCCCTTTATATTGACCCTTTCCTGGCCTGAGTCACTATAAGATATGAAACTGCCGCAATCAGTCACCAGTATAGCTACCTGAGACATTACCAGCTGCATGAAGAACAAAATATCTCATATTATTGCACTCCAATCAAGCACATCTAGTAAGAGAGCCCCAGAGAAGCCTATTCAAAACATAAATTCCTAGAGCATTCTACGGTCATTAATCTCTGTAAAAACTCATTCACACACAAGGCTGGACTGCATAAACCTGACCAGAAATCCCACTGACAGGAGTCGCTCATCCCATGACACAGCTTCCACAGTTCCCCCGCCCCTAGCGAGGTATCCTGCCTCTACTCAACCACTGCTCCCTCCTGCTCCAGCGCGTGGGAACAGCTGCCAGCTCCAGAGAAAGGCTGGGAGCTAACCAAAGTGCCTCAGAAGGTTTTTCAGTGCGACTCTCTGGCTTAGCACATCAGCACCGTGCAGAAAACAGTTGCCCTAAGAGTTGCCTCCACTGCTTATTTGCAAGCAGATAAGAATTTTAAAAGGAGCCAAACTCCAGAGTTCAGAGTAACAGGTGTGTCTGTGTGTATGAGGGGACAGAGATCCCCAAAGCCTCCTGCGGTCTGGCACCATTTCCATGCGTTGTTGGACTAGCCCCCATCTGCACAGCAGCCAAAGCAGGCCAAAATCTGCCTCTGTCACTGACAACAGAAGAACTAGCACTAGAAGAACAGAAAAGGTCCCTGAAATTCAGGTGGAAGTACCACTGTTAAAGAGTGGAGAAGACTGTCTGAGAGGCAAGCAGCCTCTCTTTCTCCTTATTTTTAATTCTAATGAGAATACTTCTATTCTGCCACACACAAGAGGCATCCACCTGCACTGACTTCATACATACTGTGTGACTGTTCTAACTTAGCCCAGGTTCACTCTGGCTCACGTGAGAAAAGGATCAGGTCCCTCAGTCTTAGGATCCAAAGACAGTTTAACCAAATAGTTCTTATGGTTTACAAATAAATTCCATTTCCCATGGGCAGACACGACATATGCCAGAGCAGGAAAGCAGAGCAAAAAGTAAGATCCCACCCGCCAGAGAGCACTGAACTTCAGAAACACCAGAGAACACACGTATTAGCCACACGCAGTACGTAGGGCTTTGTTCTATCCAAGCACAGAGTGTGGAGGAAAATGGAAGAGAAAGGAGTGTGTTCGCCTCTTCCGTGTAAACATGTAGCTACAGTTGAGTAAGTAACGTTAAGTCTGATGTGAAGAAGCTGTGAGGCATTACTCACCCTGGTAAGTTTAATGTATAATTCAGAAACATATCATCAAAATGGAAAAAAGAACCTCTCAAATAACTCTGAAGGGTATTCAGCTCAGGAATCGCACACAGTTAACATTAAAGAAAAGCTGCTAGCCCAATAGCAGAAATTCACCCCACACTGAATAATTTGATTCAGATGCAACTCAGCACTGAAGCACTTTAGAAAGAACTTATTCATTTTCATAGGCCAGATTTAGGCTTTCTATTGAGTATCATATTAAGTATTAGGTGTTATCTTTCTGTTTGATAATCGAAGGCCATCAGATCTGAAAGCCTTTATCCCCCAACTGCTGCTAATTGTATTAGGCAGCCTAAACTAGACAGTTTGAACCTGCACTCTGCACCCTAGAAACTGCAAATAACCCCAAATTACATTAAAAAACCCTTGGTGGTGTGTCACCAGCAAATATTCCAGGGAGTAAAACATCCCAGATGCTCACAAAATTCAAAACATATGGTGCTACTATTTTGGATTAATAGAAAAGGATATAATTTGCAGCCATCTTGCCATATTATTTTGAAGAAATATTTATCTCAGGGGTAAATGTGAGCTCTGCCAAGACTTAGAAAATGTTCTGTGCTTTCTGCTTTGGAAGGAAGGTGCAAGAGAAGAACACTTCAGCTGCCTTTTGCTTCTGTTTTGGAAGGATTGTATTTGGATGACTGTCAATCCAGCGCTCGTCTAGAAGGAGAAGCATTAAAAAGGACAGTTCTTTTGTTTGCTCAACGTGCTGCAAGTGTCCCCTAGTGTCTATGTTTCAGAATTAATGATTTCTGGAATTCCTCATGCAATCACCAGAGCTCCTATGAAAAACAGCTTGATGGTTAGGGATGCTATGTTAACCTGATAAATTTGGAGAGAGTCTGGCTGAGAGAGGCCACCTCCAATCTACTATCTCCTAGTAGCAGAGCAAGCCAACACCACAGAGAGATCAAGGAAGAAAAGGTGCAGGGGAAACAACAGTGAGGTTTGACCCTATATAAGCTTGTAATGGTGCTTGTTCAAGCCTGTCACTGGTGTCAGCTCAGGATTAGTTAAAGCAGTTTACTGGAAGGTTTTCAACGAAGGTGCTGAATCCTTTAAGCTGCCTCCTTGAATTAGACTTGCATAGTTCACTGCAGCTCTAAGTTAGTGAAGTCAGGTCTCTAGCAGACACCTTGACTGCATAAGAAAAAACATCACACTTAATTGGGTAGCACTGGCAGATGGTTGTGCTTCCGGAGTGCAGCATGGAGCCAGTATTTCAATGCAATCTACTTCTGTCCCATCAGGGCTGCTCCCCTGCACGTATACATTCAAGTCATGGCTGCAATGGGCTTAGACATGTGAATTTTAAACTGCCCTGGGGATGACAGCAAACTAGAACCTGAGATGGGGAAGAAATTCATTCATGGAGCTGAAAAAGTACTGTGACATGGGAGGGAGGGAAGTCAAATAGGGAGACACTGACAGAAAAACCCTGAGCAGACCTTCAGGTGTGACAAGTCTCTTATCACACCCTGAGGGGATAGTTTATCTAGTTTACAGCAGAACTGTGGTGCTAACAGTTCTGAGCTACATTGCTTGGATCTTTACCTCATTGATAGGGGTTTCTCTGTGACCTCAGGCAAGTCACTGTGTCTCTCTGCACCTCATTACTACTATTCATTACATGGAGGTAACAACTTCCCCCCATTTTCTCCCATACGGACATTGCAAACTCTACTGTCTATTAAGGTCCAAGATCCCCACATGGAAGGATGCAGAAGGATCACTGCCTTAAGTCTGTTGCATTAAACCCATGCAACACTGTCAGCTTCTCTTTACATCTTCAATATATTTCTCCTGTTACATATTTGTTTGCTAATCTGCTTCCTGAACTAACAGGCTGAGAATCTGCTCTGAATTGCATGTGAGAACCAGCTGGCTACACCCTTTCACAAACAAAATCTGTCACTAGTTGAGACTTTGCATGGCTATGCCATGATGTCTGTGTTTTGTCAAGAGTTAAATCACCAATATGGAGATCCTTTGTAAAGAGCACTGGAATTGTCAGACCTGCCTCCAGTCATCTCAGACTAGCTGCGCCCTGTCTCCAGCAGCAGCAAGTATCCTGGAGAAAGGGGCTGTGAGTCCCCTAGTAGGCAAATGTGGATGTTCTGCCTTCTCTGAAATCTCACCATGAACCCCATTAGTTATAGATTAACATACTCTAAGTAAGTAAGTTGGAGTAAGGTCCAAAGTTTTATATTTCTAGTAGTCTTCCCATCAAGATTACTTGCTGTTTCTCTGGCTACTTTTATCATCCATAGATATTTTCATTTCATTTAAAAATTGTCCACATTTAAGAGTTCAATGACATCTCATAGCAGTCAGTTCTGCAGCACGGCATTTTCTTTTATTTTCTTTTTTTAAATCAGATTTGACTTTTGTTGTGATTTAATATAAATATTATACGATATATGTATCACATCTTCTCTTCTTCAATCTTTTCAAGCTCTCTATATAAGATCTTTCCAGAGCAGGATCTCTGCTGCCATTCCTCAAATCCCCATGCAATCCTTTCTGAATGGGACTGTCCAGTATTACCCACCTACATCAGACAAGGCTGCACCACTGATTCATGTAACAGTATTAGGATACTTTTTGCTATATTCTTCTTTGCTTTTTGCATTTTTTAAACATTTTTTTTGCTTCTTGATCTCAACTGCACATTAAGAGAAACGCTGACAAACCACAGGTGTTTAAAAGAAACAGACACCTACAATACTGAGGAACAGCTACTAATTTTCTCCACCTTTCACAGCTCACCTTTAAAAGTATACATTATAAAAGGTCTTGGTTCTCTCTCAGCACAACTCTAATTCATCCTGTTAGTACTGAGGTTTGATTGGAGCCAGCACGTGAGAACCATATGCTTCAAACGTACCCTTTAAAAGAGAAGTTGTAGGTAGTGACATTCACAGAAATAAGGTGGGAATTTGTTTTGAATACTCTGAAATTTATTTATGAGGGGGATCAGGACTTAAAACATCTTTGGTACAATAAATGTCTTGAGAATACTGAAAGGCTAGTCCAGTATCCAAAACAGCCCCATGCTTCAACACTGATCTGATCAAAATAAACTGTTCCCTATTCTAGTGACATGACTTTCCTCATCTCAACAGAACTGCAGGTTTACCTGTTGTTTACGAAGGTGAAGATGCTTTTCAGTGCACATACACAGAGAACACACTATCACTGTAACTTCTCTGTGAAGGGCTTTATCACAGGCATATTTTAAAGTCCTGATAACAGATAAGGAATAGGAACTTCGGCCATAACACTAGAACGTTTTCTTAAATTCTAGCAGTTTATCTTCAGAAAATATCAATATGTCTCACAAATCCTTGAACATTAGTAAAGCTGATGAGATCAGCCTTTCTGACCTCAAACAGTACTGCAATAATTTACTCAGCACTGTCAGCTCAAAAAGGGAACCGTTGTACCAAAACCAGTCTGCCTCCAACACTCCAAATATCAGGTACCTCTATCTATAGTGAAAAACAGAATTTGTAGGGCTGATGTGTTAATTTTTACCTGAAACAATGACTGCCCATGTACCTTTCACACAATGACTTTCTACATGCGTGAGAATAACAGATAATAGCCCCAGAGTTTCCATCCTTTCAGAGGTTACAGCGCAAGAGAGAATGAAGGTGTGATGAGTGTTTTAAGCTGATTTACAGGCAAGCTCCATGAAATGCCTGGTAGAAAGATCTTGGCTGCTCCTTTAGGTAGTTCTTACAGTCCAGCTCTCATACATATTGCAGGACCAAAAGTCCAGATAGATCATGTAATGCATAAATGGAGGGCCTGGAACAGAGAAATACTGAACACAGGAATAATTCTAAGCCCATTCATGTAAAAGACAGGACTGCCAGGAGGGTGAGACGGAGAGTAAGGAACGGACAGCAAATGACTGACATCAGAGTTAACTGCACCGTTGGGCCTTGTAATTCTTTATACTGCAGAGAGTGCTTGGGAACAAAACGGCCTGCGGCCACCCAACTACCCTGTGACTGAGTAGAACCAGAACATGATTGCTGAGGATGTGCATATAATCCCCAGTATATTACTAAAATCCACACTGCCTCTGAATATTGAATGACTAATCCTTGGGAGCCCTCAGCAGAGATTTAAAAGGAGCTATTTTACTTTGCATTGAGCTGGACCAGGAGTGCTCATGCAGCCAGAGTAATCTGTGGCAGTATTTTTTTCAACTTGCTGTACTTTTTGTTTTTTTTCCACAGCCCAGACTGCATCCATAGACTATGACATAATCTGAGTTTGGAGCTGCAATACAAAATAGCATACTCTTCCCCTAGCTTAAAGACTAAAAATTTCATTAAAAAGAAATGCAGATTCCTAAATTATCAGCCCTACCGTGCTATCACATTTGGCTGCTGCGTAGAGTCTCTTCACCTAACAACGCTTTTAAACTATGAGGACTCCTAGACTCCTTGAAAATTATAAGGACTTTTGCTTTGCACTGCTGAGAGGACAGCCCTATGTCTGGTCCTTAGAGCATGCTGAATTCCTACTTCTTTACAGTCAAAGTAGTCCACTGCCTTTGCCCCAAATGTTTGTGGTTAACTGGCTCAAAGGGGGAACGGAGCTTTTGCCCAAGCAAAACAGTTCTTCTGGTACAGAAAAGAACCCTCACTGAAAAATGTCCTCTGAAGCCTGTCGGCTCTGGTAAAAGAGGAGAAGAATATCAATGCTAGCGCTACTTTGCTGCCCATTCTGAAACTGATAGTGAAGCTGGGGCCGTAGCGCTACATGTGCTTCATGTTAATGAAGCAGCTTAGCATTTTTTTTTCATAGTCAGATCTTGGCATGGCACATGAGAAAAGAATTTCAGTATTACCACTGTGCTGATTTTAGCAGAGAAGGGAACTGGGGAGATGGGATTCCTGCAGATAAAAATAGAAGGTTTAAAAGTGACAGCAAAGAGAAGACTGCTGGAACATGGAGTCCTATTTAGCAGCAACCAGTCAAGCAGCAAGAACCACGAGAAAACAACCCATAAATAAGACAGAGCAAATCTGCTCTGATCCACTAACCTGCTTTGGGATAGGTTTACAGTGAAGAATAAAAAGAATTTAAGCTTGATTGTAGTGATTTTGAATATGTCTATACAGTGTTAATGAATATTCTTTGCCCTGGCTTCTCAGTTGGAATTAAAACATAGATAACTCATTACATATGCAGGAAAAATAGCCTGTCTTTCTTTTCTTTCTTTTTTGGAAAAGGGAGCGAGTGCACTACAACTTCCAGCTGTATAAGTTGCATAGGGAGGCATGGCTCAGAGAGGTACCTCTTGGGCAGATGACATCCTTGAATCAGTGAGACTGAGGCACAATGGGGTTAGAGCACCTCCACCAGCACTGAAACATTCTCGTGGGAGAGGGAAGCAAACAGAAATATGTCACCATCTATCAACTCATGAGAGCTGCCCTGGGATATGCAGCTCATGTAATACTCATGTACTAACAGGACATAAAATCAAGTAGAATATGGGTTTCTAATCTCCATTATGGAAAAACTGATATTTCTTTATAGTTATCTGACAAGCAGAGAGAAAAAGCAGGCTCACCTTTCTGACAGGGTACAAAGCCACACTCAGGCGCTGCTAAAGCCTTGTTTTCACTATTTGGAAATGCCTTGGGATTGCCAGTTGAATGTGGGTGGGTACTCCTAAGATTGCAATATTTTTGGCAAAACATCATCTCATGATGACATGACTCCATCAGCAAACAAAAGAGCAAACAAGAATAGCCCTAATTTTACTTAAATAACTTTGAGTAATAATTTCCTATATGCTCAGATTGAACACTGTGAAATGGTGTCCTATAGCTCTTTGCAGGTGTTACTGGATGCTGCTGTCAAGAGATTTTGTGCTATGGAGCCCCTCAGTCTCATACTACAATTTCTGACCTCCCTCACCCTGAAGCTTCCAAATGATGTGCCAGACACCATATTGTCACTAGATAAAAATTCTTCAAAGAATACCAAACCTGCTTTGCAGAAGATAAATGCACTAATCTCTCACTAAATTTTCTGATGAACCAGAAGAAAGGGGTGACTTAGCTTTTCTAGACTATGATGTTCAAGTACAGTGTTGACGTTAACAGGCCAAGAGACACAACCCTTCTCTGCCAGAGTAATCGCTGTCTTCCCTCGGCACAACACAGGAACTGAGGCACACAATCATCTTCCTATGGTCAGGGAGGCGGCCAGGATGAAAGGAAAGAACAAGTCTTACTCCAGCATTTGAGTGTTGAACCATGTAGCCTCTTTAAGTCTCTATCTACTCAGAGAATTCCCTGTTACAAGAAGTGCAAGCAGGTACCACTAGTTCATCCACACTGCCAAGCACCATTGGCCCAAGGCTTTCTACTCTCTTTTTTTTCCTCTCTTCTCCGTCTTGTCTTTTTCTGTTCATCAGCAACATCTTCATTTTAAGCACATTCTGCCTAGTCAGACTGAGCTTTAAATAACCTCACACTTCTTCATTTCTTTTCTTTCAGTGGCTAACTGTCTCTGATACAAGCAGGCAGCCAGCTCTGCTCCATTTGAGGAGGGAAGCCATTTGCTGCTGTTTTGCCAAAGTACATTTTAATAATGCATCTCCTGTGATGAATGATCATTTGAAGCACAGCCTGTGAGCTGGAATGCACAGGTACTCCAAAAGGAAATCTCAGAATATGCAGCACTTAAACAGATTTTAAGGTCTACTAACAACTGTTACTTTCCAAAAAATGCTTTGAAAATAATCAAAAACATGGTTTGGGTTTAATGAGGAAACATGCTTTTTGTTTGTTGACATGGTGCAACTTCCAGACAACCAAATCAAGAGCCTTTTTTTCTGCTAATTTATTATGCCAAATTCCTCCAAGCTGATGTCCTTTCATAGCTTAATCCTCTTCATGTTTCCTGGATATTTCCATTTCCTTTCAAATTGAGGGAGAGGCAATTTTCCAAGAGCAGAGCTACCTGAGAGGGATGGAAGAGCCTAGCCCAGGCCTTGCTAACTGCAGGACCGCAGCTTGTGTGCAGGGACCTTGCTCTCAGGAATGCAAAACAGGTTTCCTTTCGCACCATTAGCTTGGAGAGCTATGAGCAACAAAATCCCCTCCAACTTCGACCCCTCCTCACCCCTCCCCCCCCAGCATGCTCTCCAGGAGGTTCAGGATCTACCCAGTGGCAATAAAATTGGCTATTTTAGAGGCAGACTTAATCCCCAAACTCATGTAGAAAGAACATAAATGCCCTGCATCCCTCCTTACACAGAACTTTTCCACATTTTTCTGTCCTGATTCTTTCTCAAGGTCCCCTAGAGAGGGCTCTGGACCATATTTCTTATTATGAGAGGTGGGTGCAATACTACAGATACAGAAAGATCAGAGTTTAACTATTAAGTATCTAGAAACAAAAAAGGTCTTTAAATTAGTTTGCCACAAGTGTTTTGGGAGCTAACATCTCCACATCCAGATACCAATTAAAAATATCTTTGTGCAATGCGATGACATTTGCAGCAGCTGAGAAAGAGCCTCCTTCTCCATTTCTACGAGAAGAGGATACTGCAGCTACCACACACTGTGTGGTTTGCTTCAGTTCATCAAGCCGAATCTGCTTGTCCATAGATTTACTATAACCTATTTTCCATTTGCTTACAGAAAACATCAACCCACAATAAAGGAAGCTTCCAGATTCCAGGGAGAAACTGACCCTAAGAGATTATACCACAAGGGAATAGCCAAGAGTATCGCCACAAGCTAACACATCACTGCATTTAAACCATTTGGATGAATAAAGGGCGGCAAAGCAGAAAGCAAGGTTTACACAGAAGGTGATGAAAGCTGGCCAAAAGTGCCATACCTACTAGTCCTAGCAATAAAGTCAGTGAGTGGGCACATGGGCAGATGTGTGTGTGAGGGAAGGAGGTTTGTGGCTGCACAAGAAAGAAAAGGAACAGGCCCACTATGTGCTATGCATCTCATGTGAAACGATATGCTTTGGCAGCGCTCCCATGCCTGCCTACTCAGGGAAAGCTTTGACTAAAAATACCTGCTCCCGTGTCGGTCTGAAGAAGAAAAAGACCACTCTCGTGTTCCTCTCTCAGAAATAAAATATTGAAAGTTTATGTAAAGAAATGCCTGTAAGATGTAGATCTCACAATGTGACAGGTCTCTTCACTGAGGGATGACTCTCCATACCAGACTACATCACTTTAAACCACAGCTACCATGGCTTGTTCTTGGAACAAGAATCTAATTCAAGAATCCTGAAACTCAGTATTGCTGACTTACAAATAATGCACTGCACTGCACATAAAAATTATGTACCATATCTCCCCAAAGGCACTAGTTCACATTGAAAACAATTTTGCTCTTAGGTATTTCTTTAGCTCAAGAGAACATGAAAGTCTCATGCTGAAACCTTACTTACGCGTCATGTGGGAACATATCCAACCATGTAAGAAAATATTCACTCGTGTAACTAAGCATTATATTGTACTATTGCATAAATATATTTTAACGCTCAACATGAGGGAATAGATCATCTAATTTGTATGCATACGTTTCCATTTTCACATTCTTTTAACAAAGTTTAAACGGACAATGCTGTTTGGATTAGAGGCTGTCTATGAATGCTACTAAAGAGTTACTCTTGCAGTGGCACTGCATCTCAGCTCACCAGGGATTAAACATTGATCCTCCACCTAGGGATGTTTGGTGGCTCCCGTGTGCAGTGAATCACAGTTCTAACTCCCAGACAGTAGGTCCTCCAACAAGCTGTGAGATAACTGGGAGACTTAGCAAAGACATTAAAAAGTTCTTCTGCAATGGACCATGCTTGCTGTTCCTAAAATCAATCCTTCTTCACAAGTCTAGGCTTGAGGGTGTCTGACAAGCACAGCATTGGGAAGCAGTATCTTCAATCACCAAGGCTGTTGCTACCAACCTCTTATATAATTTTGCAAAACTAAGACTTCTCTGTTTTGCTTGAATGATTTGCAAATTCGTAAATTCATGTGGTTAGATAATTTGCGTAGAACAACATCAGAAAGCCGGCACAAAGTCTGGCACCCCTTGAACAGATTTCTGCCCTGCTTTAACACCCCTTTTCCTCTTCTCACCTGCTGTGTGCCAGTTTGGGATATATCACTTCACTTTCTCACTTGCATTCAATCTGCTTTTTAAATTTCTGTTTATATTGCTGCTGAATTTGGCTTTGTGCTTGCAACTGTCTGTATGTCTCTAAATAACTAGCTGTAATACAGTTATGAGCAGCATAAATCACACACCTATAGATGGCATATAAATGCCATCTCAAATGTTCAAATGACATATTGGATCAGAGCTATGACACCAGCATCTAATAGCCCATCGAAGGGAGGCTCCATGTTTTCTGCCTGAAACAGACCATGACTACATGCAAACACACAGTGAGCAAAGCATTACACTTCTGGATATTTCTTCAAATTAAAAGCAAAGTCATGCATGTTTCCTGGTAAGAAGCGTTAATTTCTAATCTGAGCAGGGGGAGCATGTCCCTAGGGAATGAAGTAATGAAGTCCTAGTGCTAGTTGCAAAACAAATAGATAAATCAATGTTTCAATTTGCTCCCTGTGAGAGAATGGGCCACAGTTGCTTAGCAATTCAAAGAACAAAGAACAGGCTCCTTACACACAACTAGAAATGCTACAAAAGTTGCTGGGGATTTTCCCACTTTAGAAAGAAAGAAAGAAAAAAAACCCTTACCTTCTGGTGACAACAACAACTCAAGGGCCAAAGGAAGATGTCATTTCCATGCTAAATCCCCTGAAATCCTTGAGTCACATCATCAATTCACAGCTGAGCAAAGTGGCAAATACTGTCTGACAGTATTTTCAAATACAATTTTCATGACAACTAGATGTTGCAATTAAAGAAATGCCAAATATCTGTGGCTTACAGAAAAAGTCCCTCATCTCAACTTCAGTGTAGAGATTCTATGACCACACATGTCTGGAAGAAAGAGGGTGCACTGGACAAGGGCAGGATTCATAAAGGACTCACACAGCAGTACTCTAAACTAGAAAAATTCCAGCTCTTGGATACTCTAAGTCCTTTCAGGTGCAAAGCTGCCTGTAAAACTGGGGGGGCTGAGACCAGCTCTGTGACTCACTCTCAGACAAGCAGACCTCGGCTGAAAGTGAGAAGCTGGCCTGGTGTTTTTGGCTTGGACAAGCTGAGGATGTCTGTATAATGAGGTCAGAAAAAAAGAGAACCTGGCCTGAGGTAATGAGGTACTTTGCTGACATAATTTATTACATGTAATCCTTATGGTCCTTACTGCAGTGTCCTTTGGACGTGTTGCTGCCTGCACCACACTAGGAATGGGGCTTGCTCGCAACATAAAGACTGAGCAAACCCAAAAATATACACGTAACCCAAGAGGAGGTCAGCTACATTACAGTCAGCGCTAGTCCCTAGCTATTCTTTGCCACCAAGAGCTGTATCTTTCATTCCTTCTTGGACTTGTTCTCTTCCTTTACCTAACAGAAAAGCAGTCCTGCTCTTACACCAGTCAGGTATCGAATTATTCCTCAGCCTGCATTTCAGGTTATTTACTGTGTTGTTTTTTATTGTCTGCAACACATAAGCTTTGCTGATGTACCTAAGCCACAAGCCCCATCTGATCTTGGTCCTGCCTGCTTAAGGGTCATATTATCCATGTCTGCCATGAGCAGGCAAGAAGCAATTGGACTGCTATAGTGTTATTTAAAGGCAGCTATATCCTTTTCCTATCTGTCCTCTCCAAGTAGAAAAAATCACAATGTTTCAGCTTTTCTGGCTTAAGAGACTCTGTGGCAACCCCCAGAATTGGCTTGGTGGGCATGGACCAGCAGGAGTGAGCAACTACCTCTCCCAGAATAGCTCTGTTTTTTGGGAAACTGGTTGTGTACCTCCAATTCCATCTGCTCTAAGCTGGCAGGCAGCAGCACGTGGGGAGATCATGAGGAAAACCCAAATTTATACCATCAAAGCAACTTGGAAAGTGAGAAAGATAGACTTCTTCATTAGAGCATCTGCAAAACTTACTGCATAAATTCCCTGATTTTTGTCAGCTGGTGCCTTGTCAAGGTGGTCTGTGTACAAAAGGCTATTCTCACCTTACCTGTAGGATACAACAACTATTATCATCAGCCCATTCCAGGAGCAGTAATTCTAGCAAGTGTTTTACTCAACTGTTTAGAAACCCAAATGGAAAGCCTCTGCTAACTTCTTGGAAGTAAAGAAAAAAGAGATACTGACACCAGCGTCTAGACATGTCCCAAGAGCTCTGGCAGGACAGAGACAGAGCAGCTTGTCAGAACGGTCTGAGGCCCAGAGCTCCCCTCCAGTCTCTGTGAGCGCGGACTAACTTAAGGAGCTCAGGGTCTGAAAGGAAAGTAAACAGCACTGCTGAATGTGGTGATTTAATACGTTTCTTGGTTTTTAAGCTGTGTTGTCAAAAGTTTCAACTTCTGGAGGCCTGGGATTACATGAAAACCTCAGTTCTCATTAATAACTAAATAAAATAAATACACGTGCCTTCAGGTTGTAGAAGACAATAGCAGGACACAAAAGTTTAAGTTCAAAAAAGAAAAGAAGCAGAACAAAAGCGAAGACTTAAAATCATATTTCAGAAAATATGAAATCTAGATTACGCCTGAGTTGACCCCACTGCTGCTGGGCACTGGGGATCATCAACAGCATATGAGCGAGGTAACTTTTTGGGTCCAACAGCCTACATACAATGAAGGGAGAGAGAGTAAGACCCTTTGGATACCATCCAAAGTACCTTTTAGCTTTAGATTTGCAATCCCAAGATGTGTTTTCCCTCCAGGGAACAGCTCCCCTCTGTTGGGCTGCCCCAGGAAGACACCACCACTTCGTAACACTCACAGCGTGGCTCACAAATGAGGCTCCCGTTGTTGGTTCTCCAGTCACCCTGTTGTTCCACTGTGCAAAGTGAAGCCATCACGGTGGTGAGCCACAGGAAACGGGTGAAAAGGTTCAGGTAGTGCAAACAGTAGTGCAAATCAGGAGACCAGAAGCAACACATCTTCCCCAGGTACGGGGTCACCTGACGGCCCCCTGAGCCTCTAAGGATCCCTGGCAAGAGGTCAATCATCTGACTATTAGACTAAGTACCCTTTACCCCTCTGCCTCAACTGCCTGTGCCCTCCTGCCTCCCCTGCCCCAACTGCGGCTGCCCTACTGCCCCCGCCCTGCTCTAACTAGCCCTGCCCTAACTGCCCCTGCCCAACTGCCACTGCCCCTGCCCCACCCTAACAGCCCCTGCCCTGCCCTAACTGTCCCAGCCCCACCCACCGCTACCCCTGCCCTAACTGCCCCTGCCCCAATTGCCACTGCTCCGCCCTAACTGCCCCTGCCTCGCCCTAACGGCCACTGCCCCAACTGCCCCTGCCCTAACTGCCCCAGCCCCACCCACCACTGCCCCGCCCTAACTGCCACTGCCCTAACTGCCCCTGCCCCAATTGCCACTGCCCCGCCCTAACTGCCCTTGCCTCGCCCTAACAGTCACTGCCCTAACTGCCCCAGCCCCACCCACCACTGCCCCGCCCTAACTGCCACTGCCTTAACTGCCCCAGCCCCACCCACCACTGCCCCGCCCTAACTGCCACTGCCCTAACTGCCCCACAGCCCCACCCACCACTGCCCCTGCCCTAACTGCCCCTGCCCAACTGCCACTGCCCCTGCCCCACCCTAACGGTCACTGCCCCAACTGCCACTGCCCCTCCCTAACGGCCATTGCACCAACTGCCCCTGCCCCGCTCCAACTGCCCCAACTGCCTACCGCCCAACTGCCACTGCGACACCCTAACTGCCCCAACTGCCCACTGCCCAACTGCCACTGCCCCTGCCTCGCCCTAACTACCACTGAGCCAACTGCCCCTGCCCCGCCCTAACTGCAGCTGCCCCGCCCTAACTGCCACTGCCCTCCTGCCTCCGCCCAGCCCCACTTGCCTCCACTGCCCCTACTGCGGCCTGAGCTGCCCTGCGGCTGAGAGGGGCCTTGGCGTTGCTGGAGCGAAGACGGCCCCTTGCCTGACTGCCTCGGCTTTCCCCGCTCAGCCCAGTCAGCAGGTCTGCCTGCTGCCCACAAACCAGAGTGCTCCAGCGATAATGCCTCACCCTTATGCAGACCTCCCACGGGATGCTTAAAACAAAGGCCTCTAACTAGTGCAGTGACCACAATAACCCAGAAGCAGACTAACAAGAAGTCAGATATATCATTTAAGTACACAGTAAAGATAGCAAAGCTACATGGGCCCACCCCTATGAAATCTCCACATCAGATGGAGTTACTGGCATGGGAAAGACTTCTGGGAAGCTGTGTTTCCACAGTGGTATTTGCACCTGCAGATACGGAGTCACATTTGTTTGGAGCTCACCAGGCACTGCCCGCAGGCACCAGTCAGGTGTGCCAGAACTAAGTGTTCAAACATACATTTCTCCTGGTTTTCAAAGTTCAGCTAAGTTAAAGAAGGGTTTCTCCCGTCTTGCAGTGGCCTTCAGAACCACTGCAAGGTATCCACAGCTCATCCTGAGAGCTCTCAAAACCGAAAGAGCTGGCCCTTCATCCAAAAAAAAAAGCACTGAATTTTAGCTCCACACTCCAGGGAGGGTTTCTGATTAGAGGAGCCTGTGCTAAATACTTCTAAAAGCTCTTTAGCCTGCAGGTAATTCCTCACATAATAGCCTTCTTGGTAGATCAGTTTTAGGAGGGTGGGGGGCTCTGTGCAGACTAACTCCTTGTATTTCGCTGTTAGGTTTCGCTGTTCCTTGTATTTCTATAACAAAGAAACGTTCCGTTGTTTGAGAATACTGTAGTCTCTCTCTCAATCAAACCTGAAATCACAAAAATCCATTCCCCCTCAATTCAGTTTAAACACTGAACAGTTCCCCAGGTAATTAATAATGTTTGCAAACGTGCCTCCTTTGAAGGACTATTATCATAGTTTAGGTGACAAGCTCAGAATCGTATTCCTCTTTGTAATTCCTAACATCTACTCAGGCAGCATTAATTGGATTCAAAGCAATTACACAGGAGTCATATTGGCCACTTTATATCAAATTTTAAAGAATTTTGTTTTGCACTGCTCCAAGCCAGAGTCCTGTTGCCCAGCCTTTCTCGTCTCAGCTGCCTGGCGGAAACCTGAGTCCATAGAAATACGAGTGCTGCTATTAAAGGCACGAGGGCAGCGCAGCCTGTGCCACATCCAAGGGAAATCCTACAGACTAGGCTGCTGAAGAGAGAGTTTTGATTCTTTTCCTGGATCTTGCATCAGATCTATGCGCCGAATCCAGCACCAGATCTCTTCCTCTTTCCACTCACTGCCTGCCCATCAGGGCTGAATACTGAGGTAACTTGTGCCAGTTCTGTGTTGAAAAACAAAATCAAAATCATCATCTTTTTCCTCTTTGAAATGGGTTCACATTTGCCAGCCTGAAAGGAACTGCACTACCGAAATGCAGAGAGCACAGCAATTTGCTAGCTCTTCAATTATCTGCAACACATCCCCCACATAAAGGAACAACCCTGCCATCTCTGAAAAACATTTCCTTCTGCATGGGGGCAGGAGGCGGGAAGGAGCCCTGTATTATTCATTCCAACCCATGAGGGAAAGGGTGCATAAGCCCTGGTTTTGTCAAAGTGAAGCAGTTAAATTTATCCCGACTGCAGATTGATGCCTATAGTCTATTACATGAGGAAGAACTGCAGGAAGGAGATAAACAAGCAGCCTCTGTCCCCGTGCTGCATGCCTTGCACCTGTCCTCGATTTACAAGGCGCAGCACAGAGAAAAGGGTGTGTATCACTTCACGCTCGGGGACAAAGTGACCCACATTTGTGTGACCTCCTCCAGCCTGAAAAGCCACAAAGCATTTTTGGATATTCCAGGACAGAGGTGAACAGACCTGGCACAGGAATAAAAACAACCTATGTCTGTTTCTATGTACTGCCGGCCCATTTCTCAGGGCTCAGATGAGAAAGTTTCTCCGTCGTTTTACCAATATCTAGACACATGCATATAGCCAAGTGAACAAAAGGGCCTGATGGAAACATGTCTGAGCAATGTCTGGAGCAGGGACTGCTCAGCAGTAGGTAATGTTGGCAGAACACCACTGTGACCTTCCATTCACTTATTTCAAAATCATGGGAAAAAATCAAATATACGATCCAATAACATTTGAGAATCCTGGCTTGTACCAGGAACAGACAGCCAAGCCTTGTTTCATAAACTGTGCAACAGTATCTTTGGCTGATTGAACATGGTTTTCTCTGCAAAGAATAAGCTTGAACTTAAATTCCACTCTTTGTAAACAAAATGCACTCTTTCGTTCAGGTACATTTGCTCTTTTCTCATTAGAGACTACCAAAAGATATTATTTTAACTGTAATTGATCATGCAAATGTCTATTTATTCACAAAGCTGTTGGGCAAGCAGCGCAGCCAGACCTGATAGGGCTACTTGAATCCTGTTCGCTTTCCAGGAAAGCGCCTTGAAAATGCCCACGTAAAATGGGACTTTCATGTCTGGGATGGGGTGAGAGGTGAGGAGGAAAGTCCATGTTCCTTGAGACAGCAAACAGCCAGGGCCACTCCTAGGGTCTTAGCCAGCAGGACTCCAGACTTAAGGTCAAGGAGGCAACATCCAGTTTGTGGTTCCAACTGGGGCATGTCATCAAGAAGGGGCCTCTAAAGAGCAGAAAAATTGTCAAAGGGAAGGTAAAGAACAGAGGCTGGTATGTGGGGGTGTCAGAGGGCCTGTCACAGACCGATTGCAACTGGAGCAAAGCAGAGTGACCATATGGGAGCCTGAAGGAGAGGGAGATGGTGTGCTGGCCAGGGAAAAGCCAAGGACCTGTGCAAACTGACTGGTGAGACAGAGTCCTGGAGGCTGTGGCAAGTCCATTCAGTGCACCTCAAGTTTAGGGGTTCCAAAATATTTGCAACTTTCAATATTTTTATGGAAACAGTCAACATTGACACTGTACGTAAAACGTCCAAGAGCAGTAAGCAGCAGGAGGAAAGTATCCTAACAAATCAGGAATCTGCCTTAATTCAAACACATTGGTAAAAATGAAGAGAATGAAGGGAGAACAAACCAGAATATCAGGAGTTTTCCTTAATATGCAACTACTTTTGCATTCCAACATAGCAAATGGATGCAGCCTTTTTTGCCTCACACTGTCACACTGTACAGACTAGTTATGTATTAGATTAAAATTTTTGTGTAGAAAGTTGGTGTTAAAGTTTAGAGATGGAAATGAACCCTTCTATATGGCTTTTTATTTTGGGGAAAATAGCGCGTTGAGTGTTTGCATGTAAAAGGGGCAGAAAGGAACTTCTGGCATTACGTGCACCAGGCTGCAAACTGCCCTTTGCTTCCCAAAAGAGAGCCCTTCCTTTGCATGGAGCCAGGATGTGGACACAGCTATCTCCACAGCAGCTGTCTGCATTGTCACAGCGCAGGAGGATTTTTCACTGTCTACCAGCACATGATCTGATTCCTACGGATAAAACCTTCCCCTTTCCGCTCACGTCTCCGGCCATTAGCTAACAATGAAAGGGAACATGGCAGCAGCCAGAGTCTCTGAAACACGACAGGAACCCAAGATTTCCCCAAGCAGAGCTGTGTCACCTCTGCTGAGAGAAATCAGAGCATCCTGAGCCAAGAGCCAGGGAGGCACGGAGCCATTTCAGACGGCTTATTCGTGGCTGGGATGTCCGTCTCTGCTGCGCTGGGCTGCCCAGGGCGTACCGCCACCAGGCTCAGTGTGCAGAGCGTCCATTCCTGGCACCAGAGGGAGCTGTGCCCCCTGCTACAATGCTGGGAAGGTTACAAAACTGCCTTTTCACGGCAATTTTTTTCTTTCTAAAAACAAGGAAACCCCTGAAGAGTCTCTTTATTAAGAGAAAAGAGCAAGTAAAAACTGCTAGCTCTCTGCTTCACAACTGCTGCAGAGATCTTGAATACAGAGTAGTTCTGCTCCTTCCTCCAAAGAGGTCTTTCCCCAGAACAGAAAAGTTTCTGCTTTGAAAAATCCAAAACAAATGAATGCCCCCCCATCACATATAGATAGAAAGCTTATTTTAAGTTGAGATCATCCTTATGAAAAAAATGTGGGCATACTGAACAGATTATGAGAATCTTCTACAGTTAACCCTTGCCCATACACACATACTCTAAAATCTAGGCTTGTTATCTTGTAGGAAATCCTAAATAAAAACAACAGAGAACATAATATTTTCTAAGTTTTTAGAGACATTTCTACAAAACCCTGTTTAGTTGCCATCATATTATATTTGGTAGACTTAACAGAGGTCTTCAGTATTTTTCCCTTTAGCTCTGTAGAAATGAAAGAGCTGAGGCCAGAAACAAAGACGTAAGAAGGAGAACTGGGAAAATTTGAAAAACAATGTGGTATTAAAACGTAGGAACTGTAAACCAATTTGCTTAGACTTTTACACCATACACCTTTTATGAACTACAGAAAGTTAAACCCAGCTCTGAGCCATACTGATGGTTTTCAAAACTGTAATACATTATCACAAATATCAGCACTCTGATTATCCTCAAGAATGTGCAAACAATCAACATTTTTGCAGTGGCTTCCAGTGCAAACTGTGTGTGCGTGTGTTTCAGAGACAAGGGAACTGCAGAAGCTGCTCTGATAGAGTTAATGTGCTGCTCTGCCAGAGCCTATTTAAAATTCCAGGCAGTGCTAATTTAGTTTTAATGGGCACAAATTCAATTCCAATGGCTAAAGTATGCAAATAACAAATAAAAGGAAACCCCTGCTCCAGCAGCTGCTGGAGAGAAAATTAACAGCCTCTCAGCTCCCCACCTTGGCCTGAGTCACACACTCCCCACATATAAGCTCCAGCAGAAGTTGACCTCATGTCAGTCCAGACTGCTGGGAGAGACGGGACTCACCCACACATCACCAGCTGATATATTTATTTGCTGATGAATGCAGAAATGACACTAAAGGGCCCTCAATAATACCAAGCCTCATTAAATTTTGATCAGGGCAGTCTCACACTCACTCTTCAAATATTAAGTCTTTGTAAGTAAGAAGACCCTGTGGCAGAGGGGTTTGAGAGTTTTTGGCAGGGCAAGGCAGGGCAAATGCCTTGGAAAGAATGTCTCAAAAGCACGTTTTGTCTTTCTGACTACTGGACTCAGAGGAGACTGGTTGTTACTGTGAGTTATGGCATCCATGTCACTCCAGCACAGGGGATGGCTAGAAAACCAAGTGACACTTTCTTTCCCAGATTATTACAGGAAGGGCCATGTTCCACAAAAGCAAACCTAAGATGCTGTTGGCAGCATGCTGTTGTGTCCCAGGTCTGGCCTACCACTAGGGTGAATGTGGTACTTCCTCCTCACTTGCAGCTTTGTTCATTTTTCCATCCTGTTCCTTATATGTGAAATCTATTACACTCCTGCTTCACCAAACCATTGCCTACTCTTCACTGTGAATTATAAGCAGGAGGTATCATCCCCTGATGTCTTAAAGAAATAACCACTCAAGGGTGGTCATGTGGAGTCATTAAAAACATAAGCCTGTCTCTCTCTTTCCTGATGCTTTGGCTAAGGATCTGTCTTCACATTGCAAGTTCTGAGGAGACAAGCCCCTCATCTTTGGGCTATTTGAAGCATTGTGCATATTTTCAGTGCTGAACACACAAAGCAGTAAGTCACCGTGTTATCATGGCTGGTATGGCTCCCAGAACTACGGCTAACACCTGCTGCTTCAGTGAGGAATCTACAGGAATGATTTTCTGTCTTGAGCAATATAACAATGGGCTTTTGTTGCAAGCTTGAATTCTGAGCTACAAATACAACTGATGTTATTGATTCTCAAGAGCTGGTCACTTCCCTGCAGCCCAGGAAACGAAACTATTAGAAACACATTCCCAAGTTGGAGGTACCGGCTTAGAAAGCCGCTCACGGGTAAGTTGCAGCAGCATGCATACATTTGTGTGTCTCTATCCTGAGGGCTGGAAACACAAGTGAGAGTACCGAGGTGGGCACAACTGAAATCCCTTGCTAAACAGCTCGTATTGACACAACGAGGCAGATTCACCATAGTCAGGTCCGTTCACAGACTAGTTTCAAGCAAACCAGGAGGTGACATCAATAGCCAGCAATTTGACTCATTCTGTTGAGAGTTTAGGAAAATAAATAAATAAGAGCCAATAAACTAGCAGGGGAATAAATAGAAAGAAAAACAAAGAGAAGAACTAGGGAATAAACCAGAATGATGAGGAAACAACCACCAAACCCCAAGTCATTCTTCACCTGCAGTGTCTACATGCCAAAGCATGTTATATAAGATGTCCAAGTAACGTAATAGAGCAATCTGGGTATCTTTGTAGATGACAGCAGCTGACACACAGGAAGGAAGGCAACAGCATTTCTGGGAAGTGTAAGCAATGTGACAGAGAAATTACAGAGACTTATCAGATGAGGACACGTAGCATATCAGGGAAGACCTGGAAAAATGCCACATCACAGATACTCCACAACACAACACAGCAAAGCAATCTAGCTAACCTGTTAGAGGAACACTGACAATACGGCAGAAGTTTTGTCTGTAGAGAACAAAGGTTAAATTTCCCAAACTGAGATGGCTTTTCCACCCTGCTGCTACAGAAGCTGAAGTCAAATTGAGTTATGCTTTCAAACTATACAGAAAAAGTGCTGAATTAAACAGCTTAGTAACTTTGCGTATTCAAACCATGGCACAATACCAAAATATGCTGAATAACAGTTGTCTAATGCATATTTCTTTAAAAAAAATGGCTAAAGCAGTAGAACCTAAGAATTTGCACACTGAAAATTTACTTTCTCTGCAACTACATAGAAGTTCATAATGAAGACAAGAATGCACGAATGAACAGGAGAGGAAGCAGATTGTAGGGGAAGCCTGTTATTATGTTTGCAATTGCATTGTTTGCTGAGTGCTCTTCACAGTGACATGAATGCTAGAGTTTACCTGCTGCTTCATTGACTCATCATTGCAAGACATTGTGTATTTATCATTTGCCCCTCCCAGTTGAACCCACAAATGGAAAATATGCATCTTTCAGAGTAGATCAAAAGTCAGGTACTGAGGTGCTGGGGGGGTAGGGCTGGAGTGATGCACTCTTACCCTGAGTGCAGGCATGCAAAACCAGTGAATCCTTCTAAATTCGACTGAACTGGAAGAGATGGTCCCAGTCCTTCTCCTAAACATGTTATCTCTGCAGTCTGTTTCCTGATATCGCAGTAGCTGCAGGGTCACCAAAAGGAGAGCAGACATCAGTGTCTCGAATGTAACCTAACTTTTATCCAAATAAACTGAGATTAATGATTTCAACCTTTATTTAGTAAGGATGGAACTGTAGTAATTTCCAGCTTCCCATTCCCTGCCTACAACTAACTGCTTAGTTCGCAGCCATCGTAGAAAAACACAGGTCATGGCTTTATGATTCTGCCAGGAGAGGAGAGATGGTATCAGGAAAAGTCAGCTTTGATGAGCATATGTGGACTCGTTCTGCTCCTTACCAGGCAACATCACTCACTACTAATCACTTGTAAAGTGTTGGGTCAGGTCATTCCTTCTCTGAACTCATTTACTCCTTGACAAAGGCTCATTATGTCACCAAGCAGCACCAGATAAACAGTGAGGGATGAAGGACTCCACAAGGACACTTTTGAGAGTGTTATACCATGCTGCTGGGCCTGGGAAGGATAAAGTGCCACAAGGAGGGAGGAATGCAAGGGCCCGCCGTACCAGAATTGGCCTTCAGAGACTCCACTAGTGGATCAAAACCTGGCCCAGAGACTATACTGTGCAACTCGTACCTTTGCCACATGAGAGGAAGGGTGCTCTATTACTATAAAGGATGCATCCTTTACTCTTTTGTGTGGCACTGCAGTGAGAGTGGGATGCAAGGCCAAGCAGAAGGGTTAGGGCTGGGGATAGCAAAGCCCAGCTTCATCGGTACCAAAGTTCAGGAGTGGAGGCTTTTCAAAGTTTTCAGGCTCTTTATCAAAGGAATGTCCCTCTTCTTCCTCTACCCGACAGGCACACGTGTGCTCAAAAATGAATGGTGGAAAGACCAGCCCTACACACTGGCAGTTATCTAAAGCTGAAAAGCTGCTAGGTTGTCAAAGTGGCTTCACAAAGGGGTGGCCACAGAGTCTATCTACTTTGACCAGAAGAAACGAGGATAAGCATTCAAGAAAAGCATGCTTCCTCAACAGCTGAACTAATTTCCTGCCTGCACAACTGGAGGCAGGTAGCCAGGCAGGCTGTGCAGATGCGGTCACTAAGGTGTGGGGAGCAGTGAGGATCTCAGCAGAGGTGGCCCTCTGTTGCAGCGATCCCATGGCTTTCATCACGGCCCTTCATGTTGTGGGTTTGTATCATCCTCATCTTTGTCCTCAGTTCTGGAAAGCCCTGTACCAACTCTGACAGGAAAGCACACGCAACAGACAGTATTTCTGACCAGCGACAGCAGCATCTGCAGACATGCAGGAAGGGCAAGTTGCCTAGCACAGCAGCTCCTCAAACACCCTCTCACTCTGAAAATCTTTCTCACCTTGCCAACAAGCAAGGACTCACAGAAAGGTTTTTCCAGCAATTGCCTCATCAGACATAAAAGGCATTAATATTGCTGTCTGCTCCCTGCAGGTGCCATGAGCCTTGCACTGTCCGCATGCTGCATTACTCCCAGCAGGGAAGCATTAGCGTTCTCCTCCTGTTGCTTGCAGCCGTTGTTACTTGTTTCAAAGCTTTTCAAAAAATATTTATGTATTTATTTTTAAAACAAACTGACACTTGGTTTCTAGGAATCGCTCAGATTTAGTATTGGAAGATGTATGCTTCCTGAATGGCTGAGGCCAAAGGCCTACAGCCTGAGCAAATACTAGCATGTGCCACATGCCACATTTCTCACATTACAGTAATGTGCTTCCAGCCAACAGGACATGACTCCTGTGGAACATGGCTTCAGTATCTCCAGGAAAAGCTAATCAAGCCAAGCTGTCATCTAGGCACATACTTACCAGTCTTGTTCTTGGCAATCCCGGAGGGTGACAGAGAGAGGGTTGGAAGAGAAATGATCCTGTTTAGCAAATTCCAGTAAGAATCCCTACCTCAGACAACTCCATTCATGTTAGGGGCATCTACTTCTTCTGTGTTACTGTCATATGCAGGATTTCATGAGTGGGATCCTAATGGGGAGTCCCAGGCCTCACATTCCAGCACTGACCCAGCATCTGCACTTGAGCAGTCATCCAGGAGCTGGCTTCCTTCATCTCTGTTTTATCCTTGGTCCCCCTGTAGCTGACTCTACTGTTCGTTAGCACAAGTCCACTTGGTAAAAAGTACTTGCAGTAAACATGTTAGTTTTCTACCAATATCTAGGAAGCAAGGGTGGTTTCAGTCATACATGTTCAGCTGAGTATATGAGCACGGAGGCAGCGCTATGGAAAGCAACCCACACCTGGAAAAGATCTGTTGTCAACATATAATTCTTTCTGTCTGATATTTCATTTCTTGTGGAGTGTGCAGACAGCTGCAGAATGATTGATCCCCATATGGCTGGAAATGGGATTTGTTTGTTCTGGCAGAAACAGCATGGCTGCGAGAACTGCCCCGCTGGCAGAGAACCATGAGTTTCTCCCATCCACTCCAGGCCTGGCTTTGAGTACTTCTTTAACCTCTGCTACCACAGATATGACGGAGACACCCTTAGCACAGGATTCATGTACATTTATAGTATCGTGATGGAAAAGAAAATTTCTGTGAAATCTCTGAGGTGAAGTACAGGGAGCCTGAGACCACTTACTCAGGACCCAAGAATGGTTTGTGCTATTCTCCTTGACACTGCTGGATCTCCCAGTGCAGATGATTCGCACACCTTAACAAGTTAAATCTCAGCAATGCTAGGCATTATGCTCAGGTATCCCCTTCTGCCTTCCACGGACTCAGCAAAGTCCTCTAAGCACAGTCCAAATTTAAATACTGACACATTCGCTTTGCTGCTCCCCTTTAAGTAAATTCGCGTGTTATAGGAACTAAGTTTAAATTGTCCCAGAAGCAGTTAAAACTGACCATGTTTAAATTACTTGAAAAGCACACAATGCACCTCATCATCTCCAACCTTTCTTACCTTGCCAGCAGAAAAAACAAAACCCAAACTTTTCTTGAAACATCTGTGAACCCTATGTCCACAAACTAACTGTTCAGACCATGCAAGCCACCATGTAACATTCTCCATTATACTTCTGGTAACCTATGTAACTTGCATATAGTCAACAATCTGATCAGTAGTCCACATGATAATTATGAGATGAACGCTGGAACTTTTAGTTCTTAGAAATTCATACCATACACACACTGTAACATATCATTTACCAAATCTTGGGAGGAATAAAAAAAATTATCAAGTAGTAACTATTAACAACATTAACAACAACAACCACCCCAACAACTGTTAATCTGGAATGAGAAACAAGAGTGCCATATTTCAGAGTAGCATGATCCCAAAGATCCCTATTCTCCAAGCTAGTGTGGAATATAGCGTTCTGACTGTAGAGTAATTGCAAGAACAAGCGTAGTTCAGCTCTGAAGCAAGAGAACAGTAGCACACATTTGAGGCAGGCTGAAAGAAAGACTGAGGTTACAAGATTCAGGTAAGTACTCAAAACTTTCCCAAGCCATGCTGCTATGAAAATACAGAGCCAGTAGCAAAGTAAGATTTGGAATTTCCTCTCAATGGCAGCATACTGCTCAGCCCTGTGGAAACCACCTCCAACACAATGTACTGAGTAAGATCTTGATCCCTGTCCAGGCTTTTCTGTTCTGCCCATTGCCACTGTAATCCTTATTCAACACAGAAAAAGGTTTGAAAAAAGGTTCAAATCACCAACCCCCCCCCCAAATCTTAATTCCCTATCTCTGCCCAAACTATTACAAGGGTGGAAACTCTGCATAAAAACATTAACACTGGTTGCAAAACCTCTTGCATCAAGAAAGAAGCTCTCAGCAAAGAGACAGAAGGGTAGGTCTGTCTGGCCACCCTGTAAACCGCGTGGATCTGCAATAGGAAGGGTCGTTCCCTGGAAGGGATACTGCTTGCTCAGATGTCCATACTGCATATATTGAACAAATGGCAGAATCAAAGTCAGCTAATGCTGCAGTGATGTTTACCTGACAGCTGACTTGTACACTAGATGTAGCGGGACACTGAAAGCAGTGAAGCTGCAACTAATATTATTTCACCCAACCCCTTTTGATGGTCCTTGTACACGGATGCATTTTGCCTTGCTACTGCCTGCAGATCCAGACGGTTATAGCTGGGGTGGACCAGTTCTTTTCTTCACTTTCACCCTTTTAGGAACATAGAAGAAGGAGATAAAACTACTACTGAAAGCAGAAGCTAAATATTTGATTTTCAAAGCACTGACTGTTTTTATTAATATTTCTCTCCGGTCGACCTTCTCTGGCTAGACTGTGATGTTTCTTGTCATTAATAGGCCATGTCCAAATGCTACCTCACCTTCATGCTTCATCCCTTCCCCGAATGTGAATCCACACACTACCAGCTCAAGCCTACGTGACTGTTCAGAACAGCAGTAAAATCAGTAGTATCCTGTTCCAAGGGAGCTATGAAAGTGGGCCTGCACCATGTCCCTCTCTACTCCAGGGATCACCAGGAACGTTCTGGTGGCACTGAACACATGAAAAATTCATACCTAGACTTTTGGGTCGTACCCTACAAATGGTTCTCCTTCCAGGGTAGCCCATAGGAGCTTCAGACAAACTTGGCTTATCAGGGTGGTCCCCAGTCTGCTCTGGAATTCAAAGCACCAGCAGTAACCACTCACTCACCAGTTACCTCTGCTGGTGGAGAGGTAAGCCAAATTTCTAGACTCGCTGCTAGATAGCCCTGCTAGTGCATTTTGTATTTTTTTTTCTTTCATAGATTACCTCTGTGCTATGCTTATAATGAAGTAGCACCCTTGGAATGTTACTTTGGCCATAGTTATCTGGGAGCAGAATAAATATGTTTTATTTTATAACCAAAAATAACAATTTGCAAGGTAGAAAGAGCCTTAGATGTCAGGAAACTGAATCTTACTCAAATCCAACAAAGCTAATACAAACAGAAGAGGTGCACATTATCAGTGCAAAGGTGGGATGGAGAATGGACCAGATGATCCTGATCAATGGCTGCATTTACTGTATTTGAAAAAAAGAGACTAGGTCTTTTCATACTTTTGGCTGTACAATATAATCCTAAGAGCTATGAGATTATCATACTCAGGCTTCTCCAAAGACTGTAGCTTGAATACTTTATATCAGCGATTTCAGTTCCAATCTGAATTCACAATATGATTTCTATGTATAGGCTCACTTTCTATTTTTGAGAAATAAAAGGCATTTATTTCAAAAGAAATACCTAGAGTGACAGAAGATTGAATTTCCAGAAGAATTAATCTCTAAAACACTGTATGCTGTTCACCTGAAATGTAATTTGACAATTAATTGCCTTCTAACGGTTGGTGGGAGATCTCTTCAAAAAGTCTTTTCAGATCAGGAGACAACTCTGGACTTTTTATTGTAGTATATCAAATTTCTAAAAGAATCAACTACATTTGCAGATGCCAACGGCAAAAAATGATACCTTGTGCACTCTCCCCTCAGTACCACGTACTGAAACCACTGCTGAGTCTGCTGACAGACAGACTGCTCAGCTTTAGCAAGCACCTGCAGAGCTGTGCATTGCTGAGAGAGATACTGAAAGAGAGCATGCAGAAGACAGAAAGGCTAATGCTTAAAGCAAAGCCCGAGAAAGCAAAACCCGGGGAGAAAATAAAGGTCACAGATAATGTAAGAAGATAGAGCTGTGTGGCTCATTGTATGGTTCTTCCTTGCCTTTGTGTGGAAGAAAGAGTGTGTGTATGTGTGTTTAGGAAAGATCCTGGGTCAAATATGCAACAGCCCACGAATAAGCACTTACACCGGCAAAATTGCCAGCTGCTTGTTAAAATGAGTCAGCTTAGCAACTGGAACATCTCATGTTCTATTGGTCAAACATTTAGTCATCTCTATCAAATAAGGGAACATAACACAGCATTTCTTTCCTCCCTAAATCTTCTGAGCAAAGGTACTTCTTGTTTGAAAACGCTGTTCTCTGGGTTTCAGGGTGGATATGACAAAGGTATTTCATACTAATTCCCCTCTAAGGTTAGAACTGGAAATTAAAACTGTACTGCAGGGCTCTGACTCTTTTCTGAAACTAAAAAAAAATCCAACTAAATTAGAAATTGAGGACCCCAAAAGATTCTGCTCATTAGTGGGCCTTTTATCTTATAGACTTTGGCTGTTAAAATTACTCTTTAAATATGACTCCTTTTTTGTTGCCTTTCTTTGTGTAAGGAAACACTAAATTCATCATATGACAGTAAGTGGTCGATGCTGATTTGAACAATCTGCATCAAAAGAGAAAAGAAAATACGTAGCTTCCTCAACAGGTATTTCATCTCCCAGGAAGAGAGCTATTGAATTAGGTCAGGTGTAAGCCTCAGAAGCTGCCAGTGTAAATAACAGCATAACCCCTTTTGCCTAGCGTAACATACGCAGCTTCTCAGCAAGGACAGAGTTAACGCTGTATGTGCAAGTCTGAGAAACAAGTGTCCCTAAATGAATTTTAATGAGTCTCCTTAGAGGAAGGGAACAGCAGTCTAACATCAAGATGCAGCGAGGGCTGAACTCATCTTTGTGACTCAGTAGGGAGTTACTGCAATTCATTATTGCTCTTTGTCTTATGTCTCTTCTGAAGGAAAAACAAAACAAAACCCAGAACTTGACAATGGAGGTGGGAATCCCTTAAAGGTGCACAGGTCTCCTTCTCCCACTTCTTTAAATTCCAGAGCCAGCCTCTAGGCTGGCCTCCCTGCCAGTTTGCCTGCTTACCCCACTCCAAAGCAGTTAGGAAGAGAAAAAGAATCTGGAGATGTGGAAGTAATTGTTGCACTGGGACCTTCACTCATAACAGTTCCACATGAGCTGCAAAGCAACACACTTCTGATCAGAGAGAGAAGAGATTTTTGGAAGTACCAGATAAGGAGCTGCTCATAAGTGGAAGGACGAGTGGCTGTTTCAAAATGAGAAGGAGATGGAGCACGCTAGAAACATATATAGCAACTCAGGGAAACAGATGACATATGATTGCCATGATCTTTTTCTCTCATTGTCATGCACTCTGTTGATTTAAAGGATTATATGCATGGGGACATAGAAAAAATAACTGAAAGTAAATTGAGGCATAACTTCAAAGCAGATTAGACAAACTAGATTAAGCTTCTAGGTGCATCTCCTTGTTCAGGATAATGACTCTCTTCTTAATTTTAAAGTTACTTTAAGTAACACCTCATCAAACTCTGCTTACATCTTCCCATGTGGTGCACCACTCTTCTGCTGGTGCCCCACCTGGTGTGCCATGCACCATGTGACAAAACAAGGTAGCTGCAGAGCAAGGCTCTAGCACTCTAGAGATAATGCTATCAGGAACAGCAGCCTGCACCGGTTAGAGACATCAGCCTCTCTGTGTGTTAAGGACTTACGCTGCAAGAGCAAAGAGGACAGAGGCCTGCGTCACTAGAATGTTTTTTTCTGGATGGACCAAGAATTTCAAGCATCAAGTTGATCCAGAATTACCTTTATTCCTTAGCGTGTCAGACAGGAGCGTCCACACAGCTGGAACTGATTTGTATGCAATAGTCACCTGCCTTGAAAAGGCTGCAACAACGGATATAAAAAAGACGACACAGAAAAAGGGAACGTGAGGTGCACTCCTCGCACTGCTATCATAGAATTCATTTGATTTCTGTGTACTTTCTCTGACATACAGGAGTCAACCGAGACTGCAGAGCCCACCTGCGGTCAGGCAACACCTTTGTTAGCAAGTAACCAGTTTGGATTGGCTGAAAAAGTCAGTTAGAGAGCTATTGCAACGTCGTTCAGGCAATGAAGAATAAATAATAGAAAAACAATCTGTTACTAATTATATCCTGGTGTTCTCACCTTTTAAGTTTTTGAATCACAAGTGACATCTCCTAATCATCAATCCTATTCCTTATTGGAGGGCTTAACATGAAATAGTCAGTCTCCAAGAGCACCTGCGTTTATTCTGATCAGTAATTTGATGAGAATCCATTAAAATATACTGGGGATTGCTTTACCCCCTAAGGAGACAGTTCAGACCAAGGGCTTTTTCACAGCTGCCTTTGGCAAAAACGTAAGAGGAAACTCATTTCAGAAGCGTAGCTACTTGTAATTAGCAGGGCCTAAAATGCTAATGGAGACAGTCCTTGTTTATTCAACACCTTATTATAAACTCTATATGGGGGTCCCAAAGGGAACAGGAAGCTTTTGCTTGCGCTCAGGCATACCAAAGACTCGTGGAGACCTTGACAGCTATGCAAGGGGTTGTTACACATCCCAGAAACAGTCTGAAATCAATCAAAAAGCAGTGGGAGCAAACAAAGCAAATAACTCCAATCACGTGCCTAAGTAAAGGCTGCTGAGGAGCATACAGTGCAGCAGTATCATCTACAGCTCTCCAAAGGAACAGAACAGCTTAAGAAAAAACCCTTGCAATTCTGTTACAGAGCCAGCAGCCAAAACACGCACATTCTTCAGCAACTGTCTTTTCCTGGGACAGCCCCTGAAATTCTTCCTTTTGAGTAATATATAAAGTCTCAATCCTTGCTAGTCCTAGCACTTCGGAAAGAATCCTTTGTACACCTTTATTCTATCAGAGCTAGGATACAAACTGGCATCATGTCTGCCCCTCGTTACCGCCAGCAGTTCTGTTCAGCAGTCTGAACATCGTTCGAACCAACAAATCCACTCTTCAAAGTAAAAAATACAAGAGCCAGAACGATTTCTACTTCCAAGTTTCCTAAGGATTTCCTTAGTTCCTCCTGCAACTCCGACTTTCCTGGCTACATCTGGCATTCACCCAGTCAAAATGCTCCCAACTTTTACACAACGAGGCACTTAGCCGCATAGCTGGATGGGGTGTTAGGCCTTTCTCTCAGGTTCACTTTATAGTTCTCCTGCTGCATTTCCATTACTTATTTTTACCCTCAAATCATATGCAGGTAACCCACCTTGAATTTGCAGCAGACATTCTGTACTCAACTTTATCTGTGTTTTCCCCCTGAAAAGGCGAGCAGAGGCAGATGCCCAAACTCAAGACTATTCCACTTTAGCACCTCCGCATAAAATTGTTACATCATGAGCACGAGTAATCTCAAATTGTTACCACAACACTTCAATAAGCCAAACTAAAGGCAGATTTTCAGTATTGTTCTAGGGTGCATATCGGTATCAAGCTTTTAGGCCTACACTGAAATAGTGCTGTACGACATTTCTGAATGAAAACAGTAATTGCATCATTGACGCATACTTATCAAATCTGTACCTACTTTTTTATTTTCATTATACACAACAGAGATGGTGTTAAATGTATCATAAAGTTATAAAATACAAGTGAATAATACCCATGCTTTAGTGTAATCAATAACATTTTCTAACAACTCATAGCAAACTGGGGTTTCTATTTCATCAACAATAGATTGCAATTACGTTATTCTTCTAACATGCTTAAAATTGCTGTTCTATTTGCACTTAAACCAATTTGCTTTATTGACCAAATCAGGTTTGGGGGCCATTATACAATCCTTCTACAAATCCCAACTCAGAAAATTCCTGCCAAACTTCAATAATTATGAAAAGATAGCATTTTTATTTTAGAAGGAATAAGCTGCTATTGATAAGGGTCTTTTGGGCGAGATATAATCACATTTTAATCCCACGGTCAAAAATTATTTTTTTAAGTCATTTTAAAGTAGCTTTCGGAGAATGAGCTTTTATAATGAATGCAACACAGAGCTTGTGCAAAGCAGTAGGGAGAGCAGCAAGTTTTTCCAACACAGCAAATGAAGAGATAAAAAGAAAGGAAGAAGGATGGAAAATAGGAATACATAAGTTATGAATAAGTTAGCTAGGTTGACCAGTGTTGGGATGCTGAAAAATAACGGAAGGTCACATGCATTACAGAATTTGCAGAATTTCAATATGCTCCTTGCTCATGTGCTTTGCACAGGTTCTCAAAATCTCATTCACTCCACCAGGAATGAGAAAAACAGGCCGTGCAAAAGCATCATCTGGCAGTTTCCAGCGTAAGTTGTTTTCTGGAGACCAATGACCTTCTGTGCCTTTCTGTGGTGAAACAACTTTCTGTAACTAATCAACTAATTCATTAAACTTCTGAGAGGTAGGTCAAAGCCTCCCTAATTTAGTCAATTAATCAAGTTGCTATAGTTCCATTCGGTGTTTAGGCTTTGACAATAGTTTTTGTGACCTCTTTGACCACATAACTATCCCTCAGAAGCCTTTAACCCAATGCATTATTCATCACCAACTGGCCAGTTGGTTGCCACCTGCACAGAAGTAAGAACTAGCAATTAGATCTATGAATTCAAGTTGCTGCCAGTGAGAATTAAAACCGAGAAGCAGGAAAACTCCAGCTGCTACTTCTAGATTAAGGCGTTCAAAGCAATCTCAGAATCTCTTTTTCACTCAGCCCAATGAAACAAAAGTCTCACTCAGCACCACTTAACTTGTCTCCCTAGGTGACATTTCTATAGGTCATTCTGATAGCTCACTGGACTCTTATCTTCCATTTATTTCTGTTGGGAGACCTTTCTGACTGTGCTGCAGAGTACTGGGAGAAGAGGAGTTTTCCTACCAGAGTAACGTAACGTGGCTTTCAGTGAAGCTTGCAACTTCTTGTCAGATTACTTGGCTGATGAAAATGGAGAAGAACGAACCTGGCACTACAGTTTCCCCATGCGGCCCCTAAGCCTCATGTAAGGACTACTCTGATAGACCATGCAGAGTAACAGGAAGAGAATCTGCACTGATGTACAGTAAGATCAATAAAGAGCCAGTCTAAATGGACGTACAGAAAAAAAAAATCTCCTTTATGTGGAGATGCACACAAGGCCCCTCCCAGCTCACATGGAACTTGGCTGCTACATAGCCCTTGTGTTGGCTTTTTAGATGAAGAACACGAGTGTGCTAGACATGGTAGTGCAGAAAGATCCTATTCAACTTGAACAAAGTCAAAGCGCAGGAAGCATTTGCTACCTGCAACGTGGGAGGATAAGAAGGGCTAGAGACATGGGCCATAACCCATTAAGCAAGGTCAGCCATCTGAAGAGAACTGGGTAATCTCCCCCCACTTCTGCCTTTAGGTGAAAAAGGAAAAAAAAAAAACCCTCCCTACCTCTGTCACTAATAGGATGTTTTTGCCAACCATTTGAAGCGGAAATTCTGACTCTTTATGGTAGGCCTGAGAATGCGGCAGTCATGAGCAAGTGGCAGCGATGCTCCTGAGGCTGCTGAAGGCCCTCAGAGATATGACTCCCTCTGGTTACTCAGTGAATGCCTGTTTTTCCAGAATGCACCACTTCTAGCAGTGTAACTCCAGCGTAACACAACAGCAATCAAAGTGATCTGCAATATTGTGCAAGAAAAGAGTCAGTGAAAGGAGTTGCATTTGGGAACTCATTAATCCAACACTATCCCTCCTCATCCTGTAATGCTGCTGTCTTTCTGTAGTTAACGCACTTCCACGCAGCACATCCTGTAATTAGAAATAGCACCTGGGAGTGGCCCAAGGGATAGTATTTAGGATGTCATCTTTTCATTATACGTGCATTCTGATGCTGCAAGAAGATAGTTAAAAAGTGGAAGAATCAAAAAGTACATGGATAATTTTTTCCCTGACGTTTTTAAGAGGGTGCCAATCTGCTTTAACAGGCATGGAGGCCGTTTCACCACATCGAGGTGAGGAATTCCTCTCCTCGTTACCAGGCACTCAGGGACCCTGTCACTTTTAGCTGGAGGGTTCTTAAATAAAATGCCACCACCTCATCCTGATAAATTTGTTAGACAGGACTCCCCTGTAGGGTGGGGTGGGGTGGGGTGGGGGGGAAAGCAGAGCAGTTATATCAAAGAGCAGTGGGAGGGGGAAAAAAGCCCCCACTCCAATTTCAGATTTTTGGCAGGGGTAGGCAATGCCTTCAGAAAATGGAAAAATGATTCTACAGAGAGGAAGATATTTTATTTCTGTGTTTGAATCATGAAAAATCCTTTCTTCTGCTCCCTATGGGTTAGAGTAAAACTGCTGTTTCCTTTCAAAAAGTGCAGGGTTTTGGGGCATTTACTGAATAAAACCATTCAAATTAAAATCCCATTTCCTTACTGGGTTGGAGAATTTATCTATGCCTGGGACTAAAGTGTTTAGATTCATTTTAAATGATAAGATTCACCAATTAAGTTAAGTTAAAAAAAGGAAAAAAAAAGCGTTATCCACTACACCTTACCTTACTTTGACTCCTGGGAGGCTATTCCTACTTCTGGAGAAGCTAATGACTCTAAGACCACCCAAGGGAACCAAGCATCATAAGACAAACCTATGATCAAAACATTAATAGTGCTTCATATAGATCGAGGTAGGTAATTTCTCTCGTCCATCATCCTACTGCAGCTTCACTAAACAGTTTCATCCATCCAAAGTCTACTCCTCTCATAAAAAGAAGCCTTGCTTTTCTCACTGCTCCCAAGGTGAATCCAGTCCTTAGACCTCTTCCTCTGCGACTAAGTCATTTAAGTTCAGCTCATGAGACTCCTCTTCGCATTTTCAGCAGCAGCTTAGGAAAATACTAGCCAATCCTTTATATAAAATAGAATTTTCCCGGGCCTCCTGGTGAAACCACACAGGAGTGGAGCACAAACTCCTGGAGAAACCAGCCTCAGGGCCTGATTTTGTATTAGTGTAGTGTAACAGCCTAACAATTCAGCAAAAGCCACATTCAAGAAAAGGTTTGAAACTAGACCTCCCTGCCACTTGTGTTTTGAATTCTGAATGTGTTCTGTACCTTCTAGGTGTATTACTATGAGCTTGCGGAGACTAAGAGACACTACAATCAGCTGAAGAGCGCAGAGACCAGGGAATTCGCTCTCCCTGCTGAGAGTCTTACACTGTCAATTACTGCCCTGTGAAGCAAGTGCTATACAGCCCCAAATTAAACACTGCTCATGCTGAGGGATCACTTCTGATGCTCATGCACAGAGGTAAACGACACCATAAGGCGCACAGCAGAAGAGAATCAAGTCACGGGATCCCTAACTCGCCCTGGTGCTCACCAAAAGCAAGCAGCGCAGCATGGGTCGGCATCAGCTCCCAGGTCAGCACCTTGCTGGTGCAGCACCTTCAGTAACTGTTCCCATATGAAGCCTTGTGTGATGAGAAACATGTCCTGAAAGCAAAGTAATGGGTTCAGTGACCCTGATGCACTGTCCCTTTAATCCTATTTCACTATACGGACCTTGGTGATGAATAGTCTCTGTAAGTTGCTTCTCATGCGTTATTACAACACCAGTAGTTGCTAAACAGTAGTGAGAGGTTATTTCAGAAGCAGGCAAAGATACTCATGGATTCATACCATTCTCATGATTCTTCTGTCTTTTGAAAAAATCAGCCAAGTTGCTGAAATGGTAACGTAGCACAAAGGGTCCACACATCAAGTGGCCATGTAATATGCTTTCCTAGCAACACCTGATTCTTTCCCAGTTGCCTAAAAAGAAACTGAATTCACAGTTCAATAAAATTTAGAAAATAAATGAAAGAAATGAGTGAAGTACAGAAAAAAGAAAGAGGACACTGCAAGTCCTCTTGACTGTAGAATTCCTTGCAGGATGCCACAAAGCAGCTGCAAAGGAGTGTTCCTGATTCCAGGCCAGTATCAGCATCTCTCAGCAACGCTGTGTGGGTTTGCTCCTTTTGTACCTACTAGCCCTCAGTGCTGCAGTCAGCCTGCAAGAGTTGATGACATCTCAGACATCAGAAAAGGATTGCTTCCCTGCTCTGCCCGCTTATTTGTGAGCGGCGTCAGGACTATGTGCTTGCTTCTTTGCCGCTTTCTCTAGGCAGTTGTTTCAGCCTTTTGACATAGGCAGAAAGGGAATAGGCTCATGACAGAAAGGATAAACTTCTCTGCTACTCTGAGAAAGAAGAATATACTTTAGTACAGTTTATTGATGCAAATAATGGCAACATAATCCTTATAGAATACAATCTACTTTTACTGGACTGTATCATCACAGAGCTTTAGTTTTAGTTAGGATAGCCAAAACGTTCAGAGAGGGCAGAACGATTTTTCTCCCTAGGATCTACCTTTCGCTTAGTCACCTAGAATAAGATGTGATCACCTACCCTGGAATCTTGCTTGTACTCTAAAAGAGAACAAAGTTATTCTGAAAGATGTTCAGGGTGGTTTTATGACCATTTGTTTTAGAAGATCTGCACAGTATTGCGGTTGTCTCCAAACAGTGCTAATACAATTTTATACGGGGGCTCTCAGGCTCTCTACGCTCACCAGGAATACACATCTATCAAATATGGTGCTGCTATGCCTATGCCACCACAGAATCTAAGCACCTAAACAGGTCTGGCTAATTTAGGGAAAGATCATGTTCTTCTGCAGCTGGAGACCCGAGAGACTGGCAGATTAAATAACTCGTTAACAGTAGCATTACAAATCCATGCTAGACTGAGAACTGTGACCTTAGGCTGGAGGCCCTGCTCACACCGTTGATGTGTCAGTGTTTATGAATGAGTGCTGTGCTCTGAGTTGCGCAGTATGCTTGCAGTTATAGCATGCATAAATACGCAGTCTGGAGAACTGAGCTAAGATCAGAAATGCCTGGAGAGAAAACAGGATCCTATTAGCTTGGGCTGAATCCATTCTACAGTGTCACAAACACTCATTTTCAATGTGGAAATTGTTGTCTCTTATATACAGTGGATGCAATTTTGAAGTATGTATAGCAGATTTGCCCTACCCTATAGCATGAAGCATTTGGTTTGTTTTCTGGATTAAACTCCGAGACTGGAAATGCCTTCCTTCAAGGTGTAACAGGACAGTAACCTTCTGCCCTCAGGTGATTATCTCATCAGGAAAAGGAAATGTTCAGTTCTTTGACAGGCTAAAGGTGCTTTTCACCAGATATTACTGAAATATTTCACTTGGCTTTTATTTTAATGCTGCATACTTTATTCAGATATATAACTAAAGGCTTTTTAATTAAGTTTAATAGCACCAGTTGGAATCCACAGCTGAAAAAAACACCATATTCAGAAAAGACAGCATACGGTACAACCTTATTCTAAAAGATTTTCTGATTACCAATATTTACTAGAGAAAATAATTGAGGGAGGTGACACATGGAGATGGAAGTGCAGATATGGCCACATACTATCAATTGAGCACGGGCTTTTTTTAATAGCTGCCAGTGAATCCCCGCTAATTAATTACTTATTGCGGTGCCCTCAGTTTTGTTCCTAGGCGAGTAACGTATAAAGAGAGTATAAGCCACAGGATAATTAAGGGATGAAACAAGCATCAATCTTTCTGCACTGAAACCTGGCACCCTTCAGCGGGAACAGCCTGTGTCGAGTCAGCTTCATTAGGTATTGTCTAGAGCCCGAATCGTCATTTGTTTGCATCAATAATGCATTCAAAGGATTTATCTAACTTTCAAATGTGAATTCATTTACTGGTCCCATAAGCAAGAATGAACTGTGACCAGGGAAGTGTTTCATGTTACAGGTTGGATATGAAACTCGGACTACTTGCTGAAATTTGAACAATTACACTCCATCACAAATGCTTATATTCATATAATTTTCTTGGATGTATTACAATAATGAATTTTAATAGAAGGTTAAGAGGTTTACAGATACATATTCCATACATGAATAAAGCAAACACATGTGTTAACAGATTTATTTCAACAGGCTAGCCTATGAACTAAAGTAACAGAGCAATTTTTCCACAGGGCTAGCAAACTGCCTGTATCGACCCTAGATTCCTGCCTGTAGCACCGATTCTTTTCTCCAGGGCAAACTTCAATTACAGTCACCTTCTTTTATCTCTCTTTTTATACTGAAACGTTCACCTAGAATATTCCTTGCCCCCCAGAATGATCCTCTCTGGGCAGAAGGAAACCACGTGTCACCCCAAGCTGAGCAGCCGGGTGAGAGGCTACCACCCCAGCATTTAACCAGTCTCACTCAAAGTCTAAAACTGACTTGGTAATTTGCCTCTAACACGCTGTGTTAGAGGTAAAGAGGGCAACCAAATGTAAGATTTTGAAATAAATTCGTAGTTCAAAGATAACGATACTTCTATTTATACAACAAAAGCTTACGATGCAACTAAAAAGTAGCGCATTTTGCATACTGGTTGTATGGTATGAGGCAATCTCCTTTTTCGCTGTTCTATCTGAGATTAGGCAACTACTGGAACACAGTAAAATTTAGATGCGCTGAGACCGAGATTTCAGTTCAACTCTTGCCAGCTTTATATTTATTCCAGCTAGATTTTTAATCCTTTATGTAGCTTCTAATTTGCACTGCAGGGATCTCTTGACGTAGCCAACAGTATGTTAATATGATCTCTTCCAAACCAGTTTCAATGCCTGTGCCATCCTGGAGCAACCCTAGTGAAGTGAGCTATCTAGCAGTTCACGAACAGGGATGGTGGGTCAGGTGGTCCCAGGAGGGCAGAGCAGCAATATGCTCGTTTCGCCAGATTCCGAATTAAGGCTCATTCAAAAGCAGAGACAAGACTCACTTCAGTGCAAACAAGGAATCCTGCTGTCCTGAACTCCCCCTACCTAGCAGGAAAACCACAGAGGGGCCCAAATCATGCTAGAAGGTGAAGAAGAGTAAGCAATGAACTATCATATCCAAAAAACATTTTTCCTTGTGTTTCTGATTGATCAGGGATGTCTGAGTGCAATCATTTTAGGTAATTGTGTAAAAATATCCCTTGTTCTATATTTTAAAAGGTAATAAGCTTCTAGCGTCCTCCAGAACATAAAGGCAGTGAAAACTATAGAAGCTTGCTAAAAAGGAAGTGTCTAGACTTCAGGGATGTACGTCCCACAGAAAAAAATATGTATTTTCTTTGCTAAATATAATAATGGTGACAAAAGCACCCGAATTATTACAGAACTTTATATTCTAAATGATTTTTAAAAATCTTACTGTCCCCATCTCCTTCGGTTTTTTAACTGAGGGATATTTTGCAAATGTTTTCAACACAGCTTGTAGCACAGAAGTTAAGATCAGTATCTGAACGACAGATCTGCTGGAAAAGGGGCTTGTTTTACTGTACTTTAGCTATACATAGTACTGAGGTCCAGCTTAACAACCGAAAGGTACGTGGAGACTCAGATTCTGCCATTAACTGGGCTTTTTCCAATAAAAGTTACCTAAAAAGAATCACAAACCTATCTGAAAAGACCATCAGCTAAAGCAAAGCAATTTGTGATCACCACAGCTGTCAGCAACTCAGAGACCTTCTGAACCTTTCTTTGTAGCAATGAGGCCTAAATTAAGATGGAGGGACAATAATTTGCCATAAAGACATGCTCTGAGGTCTCTGCCTGGGCAATCATGAGATGCAGGAAAGCTGCAGGACATTGTTCCCAGAAGGGTCAAAACCTTCTTGCTCCTAAAGGAAAAAAAGAAAATAAAAGGAACCGAGGTACAACTAAAACAGCATACATCTGATAATTAATGCATTATTGTCACGCTGTTTCCTCTGCCAGTAAGGCCTTCTTTAGCATCCTACATGCAGCTTGGGGGCTGGGGGGTGGTTCAGACAGTTCAGTTCTGCTGGATTGAAAATTAACGCTCCAAACTGGACAGCGCTCCAAACGGAAAACAGCAGCAGAGCCTACATTATTTAGACTTCATCCTGCTCATGTTTACCAGAATTTTACTAGTATTCTCACGTAAAGGGAAGACTAATGGATTTCATCCTTGAGGCAATTAAAAAGTGATTTGTCACACGCCAAGATGTATGGCTTTGTATAGGCAGATATTACTCTGCTGTACCACTGACTGTGAGAGAGAGGGAGAAAAGAGCCATCAAGAACCGAGAGCAGAGTTCAGCTTGTTCTAAAACACCAGGCGTGGGTGCAGATTATAGCACTTGGCATCTCTACATCACCATCACAAAGTTGTGATAGCAAGCTTTACTGCTTCTAAACAGCAGTAAGGCTCTAAGCCTTTGAAAGTTGCCAACTTACATTCTTACTAAAGGCTTACTTCTCCAGGCAGCCATGCATTTCCTAACTTTGAGATTAATTCCGGAAAATATTCAGAGCACTCACTACCTGCTAATCTCCTAGGCTATGCGGACATAACGGCAAAGAGATGGGAAGCAAGTGTAAAAGCGGTCCTAAGCATAAAAATGAAGTAATACAAACATGTTGATAATGATCAGTGGGACCATACAGAAGTAAGAGCACATGAAACGCGCTATAGGCCAGAGTGATTAGGGAATTAAAAAAAAAACACAAAACAAAAAAAGCCAAACAATGTTCTAAATTCTGAGTCTTGATCGCTTCTAAAATCTAATTGTGGAACGGCAGGGCTCCCCAGCCTTGCCAGAAAGGAAGAAGTAGCAAATCCTGCCTTTGCTTCCCAAATTCACAACCAGGCCTAGAACAGACAGAGTGAGACTGCATTTCATCTCTTTGATGCTGCTAGTCTACTCGGCCATATCCTTCCCCACGCTACAATCATAACATTCTATAGTTCCTCTTTACATATGTTTCTAAGTCCTCCAGTACCATATACAACAAAGGATGTCTTCTGCAACAAGGACAACAAAGCTAAAGAAAGCCATCACTTAAATGCAAAGCTGCTTTGGACACAAGACAATCACAGAATTAAAAATGAAGCAACGGCAGGAGCTCTTCTTAACATCAAGCATTCTTAATTCATTGCTGATTTTTTTCTAAAAAATTTCCAGCAAACATCTTCCTGGATAAAGCAGCATCTAATGACAAAATGAAGTTGATAAGAGCAATAGCTGAAGCAGAAACAAAGCTGGCGGCAGCTGTGGGAAAGGAATGGGGGCTTGCAGTGAAGAAGGCCCTGGCTCTGCAGCCCCCAAGCCAGCCCATATACGGCGGGTTGCATAACACAGGCTGAGTAACATCTCAGATGTTTGAGCCGAGCGTAACAGCTCCCAAATCTTCATGCTTTCACTCTGCCCCAATGCTTTTTGAACTTGCACTGGTATTTCTGCCTGGTGGAGAGCAGGTGTTCCTGTTTCATGGATTTAAAAAGGCCCCTTGTTAATGCCAAGGGTAGCCCTCCCCTTCTCCCACCATTTCAGAATCCTTTGATTCTCCTCAAGGCTCCCAGTGCATCAAACATTAAAAGACTAACGTTATTTTGAGCACAAAACAACACTAAAGTTCAAGATATTTTGCAGACGGATTTTCAACTCTTTTAATCCATTGTGAAGCCAAAATCCTGCCATAAACATTCTGCAGCATGCTCCAGTTAACTGCTCATGCAGATATATACCAAAAAAAAAAAAAAAAAGTGCCTTTTCAGCTCCCTCTTTTCAGATGACCTTGCAGTCCCCCTACCTCATGTCTCAGGAATCTCAGGGGGACTGGCTAGGATTCAGATAAAAGGATTTCATTTATTTTCTTTGTCATTGCTTTATGAAGCTTTATTTTATCGACATCTCAACTTCAAAACATTTTCAAATACAAAGCGAAGCAACAGAGATCACTAGATATTCATAAGGACTTGGTGAAGGTGTCTTTTCTTTATTCCAATCAACTGTTCCCATGAAGGAAATCCCTTCATATTGTGTGTATGCTAAGCTTTAACCTAAATACTCTACTGATGTCACTCATGGCAGGGCAGCCCACAGTTCCCTCTGTTCCTTAACTGAACTTCTCTGAATAAAGCTGCTTGCTATAAACACGGCTGATCCTGGAAAAGGCAGAGGAGGCAGCAGGGCGAGAGGGCTAAGGGCGAGGGGCATTTGAACCCCTCACCAAACATTTCCTGTGGAAGCACAGGCTGCTGCAGGCCCAGCAGACACCTCTGCTCTGGGGCAGGTTTGGTGGACAAAGGCCCTCTGAGTGCTTTGCCAGCAGTGGCTTGCTGCAGCCTACCCGAGAGTAACAGCCTACCATGGTGACAAGCACTGGTGACACCCTTCCAGCTTGTCTGGATGGAAAGCAAGAAGCTGCATGGGTTCCTTGGGTTTCTTTCATTAGAGAGCACCAGGCTTCACTGCAGCCGAAAGAAACCGAGGGGAGCATGGGAACACTGTGAGATCTCTCACATCTGTACCCGTGGCAATGGACTTCAAGCGTGAGGCTCCAACAGAGTGAGGTGCAGCAGTCTTAACAGGGTTTGCTGTTTTTCTCATATTTTTTTCCATGTCTAATTAACACTGCTGCCTTTGAGTAGAACTGCAAACAAAGGAGCAGACGGGAGCCCCAGGACAGACGATCTGGGGGAAAATAAACATTTCAGAAAGCTCTACTTAGAGCAAGCCACTGTGCTTCTAAGGGCACCAGTTCTGACCAGAAAGAAGCAGAGAGCACGTATTATATTAAAATAAACATACATATTTATTACAAAGCTCAAACCCATAACTTCTCTTTCAGCAGCAGTGGCTGTTTCCTACCATATTTTTTAAACCCCACTGAAGAGCTGCAATCAAACCTTACACTGTCCTGAAAGCTATTTCAGCACAGAGCTAAATCCTTACCTCATTTTCCTAACAGAAGTCACGGCAAGATTTAATCACAGGACTTCACAAGGCTGTACAGACAAGTAGGAGGGATATCATGGCCCCTTCTGTTGTACAGGTTGTTCATGCGTCATACTTTTCTAAATAGATATTTTATAACCTTTGTGCCAGCACAACTTTGCTCTCCTAGTATGGATTTTGCTCCTTTGTATTAGTATTAGTTGAGCGGCATTCCCTTAATATGTGTAAATATAGCAGCGCATCTAAATACTGCACTTAGAAGAGAAAATGCTCCTTCTTAAAAGGGCATTAATGTCCAGAAAACACTAACCAAAACTGATATACAGTTAAATGCACTGGTTTGGTATTTGTTCATACCTAATTGGTATTTTCCCACTTATTAACTACAGTTAGAACATAATACAAATAACTGAAGCCTGAGGCATACGACAATCCTTTCCGCAGCTCTCAGGCTATGGGAAGGGGATGCCTCACAAGGGATGATTCCTAGTAGGCCAGGTATGTTGTAAAATGGCTAGTCTGGTACTAGCGAAGGACCCTCCTTACATTGCCCTTGACCCTCAAGAGCGCTCTGTCACTGAGTGTCACACATCACTGCCAAAAGAGCATCAGGAGAGTGCTCAGATAATAGCTCATTTACAATTATAATTGTTCATGTCCATGAGTAATCCAGCTTAAGCCCTTTACCATCTCAAATATTTAGTGAAATCCTGCCAGGTGCCTGCAGGGGAAAAAAATTAGGAGCCCTCGGAGAGCACAACAGATTTCCAGCTCTTTCTAGTCCTGACAGTCTTTCATTTATAAATATTCTCCCAGTCCCACTTTTTCCCCTTTCCCCTGCCCTCCTTCTTGATGCACAAACAAGTGCAGCGTGTGTTAACATCGTGCTTCTCTCAAGGGCGCAGCTGCCAGGCGACACTCTGCATGCAGACAGGCTGGTGCCTGTGTGCCAAGCTGTCAAGCGGTGACGATCCTCTCTGGTGCCTGTGCTCCACACCTGGCAGGTGAGACCCAGAGCCTAAAACCATCAACAGAATGGTCTCCTCTGGCAGTGTCATGTGAAACACTGGCTTTATTTTGGCTGGGCTAGGGTTTTTGCTTTTGCTTTGTTGCTTTTTGAAGTGGTGGAGCGTCAACATCTCCTGGCCTTGCTGCTTCCTCCAAGGTTAAATATGGGAATTTCCAGCCCTGGCGGCTGACCAGTATCTCTGACTCAAAAATCCCAAGATGGGCACCCTTTATGTGCAATCCAAATCGCATAGAAATGCAGACCTTTCACTAAGGCAGTTTCCCTTCTTTCACACAGACCCTTCCTACTGATTAAGGCAGGACTCTGAAGACTTTCAGATTCCAATGTCTGCAGATGAACACCTCGCAGAACCCAAGATTTGTCACATCAATTTTTCATATTTTGTATGTTTGTAATTTTTAACACTAGACGACAGCACTGTGCTTATCTAGTCTGACTCCCTGCATAATAGAGGCAGAATTGTACCTGGTGGTCCCTTCCAGGGACTGCTGGCTGAAATAGAGGCACATCTTTCCAAAAGGATACCAAATTCAAGAGGTGGAGAATCCACTGAGTCCCCTAATTGCTTGTTCCCTCGGTAATTACATTTACTATCCAAACTATAAACATAACTCAAAGTTTTATTTTGTGGACTTCAGCTTAGCAGTACTGTTTCTTGTTCTGCTTTTGTCTGTTAAAATAAAAGACTCTCTCGCTATTAGATCTCCAAAATACAAAGGCAATTAATAGGCTGTGGTCAAATCACTGCTCAATTGCCCCTCTCAGCTACTGTATTCTCTTACTATAAGATAAGTTTTTCACATCTCTGATTATTCTTTTAGCTCTTTTCTAAAACCTCTGCAATTTTCAACCTTTAAAAAATGAAAGGACTATGGCTGCATATGCGCTAGCATTATCCATCACAGAACCATACAAAATTTCAGCTTTCACAGATTCGCATTACTATGGACTGTAAGTAATTTTCAGAGACACTGCTAGTTGCTGCTATCTTGCAAGTCTATTCTGACCATTCTTTTTGATGTAAAAGCCTGCTTTTCACTTCAAACACATGTTGATAACTGTGCCCATCTTTAATAACCATGTTCAGATTAATTTTTGTGACCAATCTTCATCAATATTTATTACCCTGCAAAACTTCACAAATGGAATTGGTGATAAAACTTGCAGGTAATGATTTTATAATTTCTTTCAGATGGTTGATAAAATATTGAATACTACTGGGCTCAGAACCAGTCTCAATAGGATGCTGCTAGAAACACCATGACAAACTGATATATTTTCCATTAACAAGTAAGTGGTGAGATCCATCAGCTAGCCTGTTTTAATCTACAGAGCACGTGCCAATTTGATAATTCTTGTGGTGTTAATATTTATGCCAAAGAAGAATGTTGTTAAAAGTTAAATGCCTAACCTTTTCCCCCAGTTGAAGTGAAGAATAAGCACTACTCCATAAGCACAGTAGGAACAGCTGTCTCCGTAGTGTTATATGAACAAGAAATAAGGAGAGTATTCCTCATAAATGATCTAGTAGGACTTACTAATCTACTGTAGAACAGACTATTCCTTTTGCAGAACAGGCTATTCCTTTCCTCCTTGCAATAGCCTTTGATCTAGTTTAAGAGTTATCTTCTCCACCATCTACTCCCTTCCCTCTCGTGTTCTCTCAGGCTAAAAAGTCTCAATTCCTCAATTCTTCCCAGGCCCCTCTTTTCTAGACCCTCATCATTCCTCTGACTCTCCTCTGGCCCACTTCCAGTTATGCGTATCCTTTTTTGAGATGCAGCATCCAGCATCAGGCATTTCTGTTCCAGAATACAATGGTGAGGAGAGCAGAGAGACTGTTTCTTCTGTAATCCAGGTAACAGGCTACATGGTTTGATTCTTTCTCCCCTTCCACAACCTTAAAATATCAGTACAGAGAGGAGACTTTTAAGAAAGGCATCCAAGGGAGCATATCTAATGCTGAATGCAGCTTCTTCAGGGAGAGTGTGCCTGGCATTTCCAATCTTAGCCTAGCAGAAATGATATCTGACACCTCTTTGCTCTTTAGAGCCAAGTAATGCTCTTGTTTATACAAGATCTCTGGGTGTATCACAGGAAATTATCAAGTTTGAGCTTGTATGAAATTACATGATATTTTCTTGATAAATGATAGGACAGTCTATGAAAGCAACAACGATTGTCCTTGAAGACAGTAACTTAAGAAATGCCATAGTAGGACATGGATATTCCTTGCCTTTGAACACTAGCAATGATCACCAAGCCACAAGGACCACCCAACGAGACTTGCAGCTCCTTCTGAATATCACTGTGTTCCTAAAGCATGCTCTTTATGGGACAAGCACAGGAGCGGTGCATAGGCTGTGAACATTTCCCCCCCCTCCCGCTTCTTTTTTAAGGCCTGCAGCTGGACACAAGCAGAATATTGAAAAACATATTTCCTCATGCATCACTAAAATGACGTCTAGTATTTCTCCATTTTGGATCACAACTTCCAGTCCTCACAACACAACCAACTCTCTGGCATATGGGAGTGAAATTAAAAAAATCATATTGGCTGCCTACGCTTTCTCAATTTTCTGTCTAATGCTACTCTAGCAGCCAACAGGAGGGAAAAGCTCTGCAGCTGATAAATGCAGACAGGCTGATATTAAGAACTGTAGAAGTTTTGTCAGCAAGAAACCATAAGGCTATCAATGCAATATTAAACAGAGAACACCTGGAGCTCTCATGGGTTTTTTTGAGAACACAGCCATGGCGAAGTAAATACCCCCATCAATATCACTCTGCCAAAGAAAAATATTCATCATTACTACTTCAAGACAGTAAGAGCAGGTACGGTTGGGAATACAGATCTTGTCGATCTTGTAAATTTGATATTAGCGGTAGATAGACTGCTTGCACCTTTTCTCATTTTCTCTGTTTATATAAGTTGCTTGCTTTACAATGGAATTATACATGTGGTGTTTAAACATAATGCTAAGCTCTACATTTTATGAGGCATCCTGAACTAAGGACAAACTGCTTGGGGAAAAGATGTGCAGGCTGGTAGTATCAGTAGGTGGGGAAACGCAACTGTGCTGCTCCCAGACCTGCTGCTTCCTCGCCTGCTCATGCACAGAGTGAAGTTCTCCAGGAACTGTAATGCATCATGTGAACCAGCTCAGGGCTGAAGGCAGGTTTGAAAGTCTACACTAGGTAGTCCCTGGGGTCCAGAGAGAGCAGTTCTCAGCTCCAAGACTTGAATCCTGGCTAAGCCTCAAGCCCTGCTCATTGCAGCGCGCAAGATCTGCAGCAGCACAGGGGGACACGCTCCCAGCTGGCCAGCCAGAGCTGGCAGCTCTGGCTACCAAGGTAGAAACTCCCATCTCTCTGGGTTCTCCTCCCTGGACTTCTTCCCTCAGCTGAAACACCTGTGCAGTTTGGCTGGTCATGCAGAGCAAGGTGAGCACGTGCTACTGTTCCAAACTGCATACAGATCCAGAGGTTTTTGTATTCCCAGGCTACCTCGGAGTAAGCCCTCCACAACCAGCTCAGGCCATGTCACATAGTGCGGGGTTCAGGTTGGCAGCCGGAGCACATGAAGTTGTGCTGGCTTCTGTCAAGCTCTGCAGCTGGTAGACATTGATCTTCCTCAAAGGCAATGCTGATACTGAGGCCTGCTATGTTTTGCCCTTTGCTGAAACCTACACTTGATCAGGCCCCTTGCCTGCTCCCTGCACTCTGCTCACTCGCTGTAGTGCATCCGACCTGAGCCAAAGCCCTTCTTGGGACTTTTCACAACTGCCATTTCTCCTAGCTTTGCCCCTTCTCTTTGCCCTTCTCGCACGAAAATAAGTCTGGGGAGAGATTTTTGAGGGCAACCCTTTCCCAACCTAACGCCGACAGACTGTGGCGATGGGACCTGCGTTTGTGCTTTTCCATTATCAGGGAACAGACCAGTTAGCAGATTTGCCTTTTATGCAAAAAACAGCCTGCAGCTGCTAGTAACGAGCAAAGTGGCAGAGCTCTCTACTGTGGACTGAAATCACTCACTCTCCACCTATGACCCACTGGTAAGGTTCCTATAGACCTAAGGTTCTGTCGGTTTTTCTGCATAAATTTATGCGCTAAAAGTATGAAAATAGGACAAATAAAACACTCTTTGTTTATAGAATATTATAAGGTGAAAGCTCAAATGCTAGGAAATGTAAACCAGCCTTAAAGTTTCCCACATGACTTTAATTCCACCCTTTTGTATGCCTCTGCACTATTTGATCGCACGCTTCTTTTCCGTTAGGAGCCTTGCCTAACTCGGTTACCAGCATGAATGAATAAGGATCATGAATCAAGACTGAGCAATTCATGAGAAAGCATCATTTCTCCTGCTCTCCAGAGTCAGTTGCTGCAGAACTCAGAAGGTGTGAAGTGGGAGAAGGTAGGCAAATAAAATGAGAGAAAAGGTGTTCCCACACATAAGGCAGCTGAAAGTGGAGCTAGAGGACTGCCTCCATTTCTTTATGTTTCTGGACAAATATATGAAGCAAAACCTGCCATAAGCAGTCTTGAAGTATGCCCTTCGCTGTCCATAATTTTCCGTGACCAGATCTGTGCAAGTGTACAGCGTTCACAAACGCAACAACACCTAAGTGGACTTACATGTTACTTACACTAAAAACATACTAAGTATTCAAAGAAATTAGATTATAGGTGCCTCTAAACAGAGATGCATAAAATGAATTTACTACATTTGACAATTTTTACCTCATTTTCTGCACTTCTGTGTCCCCTTTGCAAAATGGTAATAATATCTGTTATCTCAGACTGAAGACAGACAGGATATGTTAAGTGTAATCTTGGCCACACACTCAATGATGAGAATGCATAACTATTTGATTAGGGCAATATCCTGTATATCAAACATATAAGGTAGAAGTGCTTGGAAATACAATGTGCAATTTTCTATTTAAAGCCTGTATTATAACATGCCCAGGGAAAAATTATGTCTGCACAGGATCACGATCACATTGAGTTGAGCACTGCACTGTACATACTGTAGTTCACAGAATTTGGATGCTCTCTTGCCTCTTCAGCTGGAAACATGGCCCACACTGATGTTCAGCTAACATCCTATTGACACTATCTCTAGTTCCCCTATTTTTGTTCCCTTGTCTGTATTAATAAAGAACCATCTGCAACCTGCCCATTTTGTTTTGGGTTTTGGCTAGCAGTGCACAGACGGCTTTTGCACCACCCAAAACCTATTAGCTGTATTATGAACGAGCTGGGGCTATTTCCCTTCTCCACGATCTCTGCAAGAGGCACTAGGATATGCCCCAGGGACTGCTTCCAGCCTTTTCTGGAAGGTAAGACACTTGTGCATCTTCCCTGTTCCTCATAAGCATGCCACTTGGGGAAGAAATATGCCATCCTGCAATAGGAGGACTCAAAATCATTATTAATTGTACTCTTATAGCTCCCAAACCACAGAGACAGCTGGACGATGGCCTTAATCTTATTTTGGAGATAAGAAATCTAACATTGCCACAACATCGCGTCAAGATTTTCTAGGTGTCTTGGTATTTGTATGTGAAGATCTGTAGAATCACAGAGCAGCTCAGCTGAGAAAGCTCTGGAAACTCTGGAGATTGTCTAGTCCAAACCCCTGCTCAAAGCAGGGTCAATTGGAGCAGGTTGCTCAGAGCCATGTCCACCCAGGTATTTAATATCTCCAAGGATGGAGAGTCCACAGCATCTCTGTGCAGCCCATTCCAATGTCTGACCATCCTCACAGTAATTGTTGCTATGTTTAAGTGAAATTTCCTGTATTTGTGTGCACTGCCCTTCGTCCTTTAACTGGGAGCCACTGAGAAGAGTCTGGCTCCGTCTCCTTTACACCCTCCCATCAGATGTTTATGCACATTTGTAAGATCCCCCTGAGCCTTCACGCCTTTAGGCTAAACAGTCCCAGCTCCCTCAGCCTCCTCTCGTTCATGAGAGGTCCAGTCCCTTTATCATCCTCATGGAGCTTTGCTGGACTCGCTGCAGTATGTCCAGGTCTCTCTTGTAGTGGGGAGCCCAGAACTGGATACAGAACACCAGAACAGAGGGGAATAATCACCTCCCTCAAGCGAGGGAGAGAGGTGAGAGGCATTTGCTTTTCACAAGAAGCTATGTTTGAGGCAATTGCTTTGAGTGTAATCTAAAGAAAGGGAGAAGTGTTCATCAGCAGAACTGAAAACAGCAATAGCCAGAAACAGAGCGTGCTCATCAGATGGATTTAGTAAACCAGAATCACATTTCTCTGTAAGAAGACATTAATCCAAGTCAGAGAAATAACAGGTTGCTACGTAACTGGGAAAGTGGAGTGGGTCTATCTTTCACTCATTTCCACTTTATTGTCACATGGACTCTGCTACCAATACCACTCAGTAAATACATGGAGCACAGGAATGGTAGGCACATGGCAATAGATGCCAAGGGGACTCAAAAGTGTGAAGACAGATAAAGAACTACTTTTTATACTGGCATGCCTTCTGCTTTCCAGTGCGATGATAAAGTGCTTATCCATCAAGGGACAGCTCAGGATGCTGCTACAATAAGAAAATCATATGACTTTTATTTGCTTACAGGAAACATGCTCCATGTAAAAGTGGGAAAAAAATTGCCCCTAGCAGACCCCTCCGTGGACTCCCAGTCCAAGCGCCTCTTAATGCACTATCTTCTGCCTCTTTTACAAACCTCCTTACAAACTTCTCATGGCCTGCCACAGTTTTTCCACATTATTTTTACCTTCCTCTTCTGTAGCACAAGTTTAATTAGCATGTGACTTCAACTAATGGGTTCCCCAGAGAGAAAGGGTCAATGCATGTATGCAGGGAATTTCTGATCTGGTTGTCCAGGAAGAGAAACAACTGCTTAGGGAATTTCTGACTACAGAAAAATTTTTTTCTCCTCTCCCACACAGGTTTATAATGAGAAAGCTACAATATCAAATTGTTAATGATTTCATAGGTACCAAATCAGTGCCAGACTGAAGTCTCATTCACATAACTTCTCTTTTAAGAAAAGACCAGAGATGTTGCATGACATTCATATTACAAGTTAAGAAATGTTTCACAGTTTAGAATTCATGAATTTGGTTCATTTTTCTTGACTTCAAGGTTTGAGCTAATCTGCATAAGTTTTCAATTGTGCTTATTCACAGTAGCCAAAAACACTCGCTGCATCAAAAATAGAATGTGATCTGTTAACCTCTGCTGGGAAAGTCCACAACAGCGTTACTGTTTAAAATAGGCGAAGTAAAAGCATTTTTCATGACTTCTTTAATAAACATCATTGAAAACAAAGTACCTGCATAGTTCAGAAAGCCTCAAGTTTGCATACAGTAACTATTTCTGTTCTGTTCCTGTAAAGGCTGTTACTTAACAACAGCCCTGAATTAAGAGAGTCCAAGGCACAGAGAGCTGTACCGCACTCAGACATGTGCAAATGGGGTACCTCTTGCAAAACCACAAACTGAACAACACAAACACCACTAAAAGCTTGCATTACGAGAACTTTTAGACTTTGGAAAAAGCCTCAGCATCCTTGACTTTGGTACCTCTTGCATATGCCAGTGCGTATTACAGCTCTCAATCAGAAAAAGCAGGGTATCGCATAATACATAACTGTGCAATGTGCACAGCAGAGCTGGGGATTTGGTGAGTACTGATGGAAGAAAGCCCTGCTCTTATGCTTTGGTAGTCCAGTAGCTGCAGAGCTTGGATTTAGGGGATAAAGTATGTTCTTAGACAAGCCTTTTAGCTCCTGCTGCTGTTTAAAGCTGATGAGAGCAGAGCACTTTTCCCACAGACCCACTAAGATGCCAGCAGTTCAAAAGGATGCAGCAAACCAGCCTTTCGCTGCAGACAACCTTCAATGACTTCTGCACTGCAAGCCAAAGCCCAATGCTGCTGCAGCCAGTAATGACACTGCATTAACATCAAAGTGAGTAGGTTTTGGCACTGAGCGCAGGTCATGGCAAACAGTGCACATGGGGAGTTCAGCGCTCAGTGGTGCAGTCCAGATTAGGGTACAAACCATGCTAACAGCTATAGCCTGTCCAAGTTCTCAATGCCCTGTGAATAACAGCACAGAGATGATCCACTAGGTTTTCAGCCGCTGACATATGACATTTCTAGTTAAATAATTTGTTTGGCTTGCCCTTAAAGGCAACCAGAGAATCCTATTATTCCAGGTAAAATGAGTCCCCCTTTCCTACTTCTATACTGAACTGATAAAGCTCAAAACCATTTTGCTGAAAACTATAAACTCAGCTTCTCTTCCATTCAGCTTGTGCTAGCCTGAGGCAACACTGATATTATTATTATTTGAGGACATTTGCATAGGAAGAACTTTTTCTTTTGATAAAAAAGGAAGCCTTTCTATATGTCTCTTGGTCTCCTCGCAGTGGAGAGAACTATGGCAGTTTCATCACTATGCAAATTAGCCAAACATCTGAAACACTGCACCATGGGAGTTTGCAAGACATTTACTGAATATACGAGCAAGCCACCTACTCTGCACCACTGTTCTGTGCATGCATAAAAAGCACTGAAAGACACCAAAGTTGTCTGCTCATAGTAAACTACTTCAGGAAGGAAACACAACGTTTCAAGGATAAAAGGAACTTCTGGTTTAGCATGTGAATGACAGGAGAGGTTTAATCTCTGCGCTCCAGGGACAACAGAAGTAGCAGGACACAGACGTCTGCATTAAGGTTTCCCAGGCTAAAAGGACAGGTTCAAACAGTCTAAAATTCATTACTATCTAAAAAAAACAAGAACTCCATATAATCTAAATTGTTGGACACACTATTTTTGAGGGAAGGAAGTGGTAACACTAAACAGCTCTCCTGCGCCTCGCTCCATCGCCTTGCATGCCCTTTGCTGGCAGCGCGTTCCTGTGGGCACACCACCTGCTCCCTCTGCGGCTTGGGGTCTCCTGCACATGTCCTTTAATCTCACGCTGCCCTATGATGCACAGTCCCTAACTTACAGAAGCATTTCCACTCTTCTTTGGCAGCAAGCAGGAGAACAGATACTTTAAAAAAAACCATAAGCCCTTGGTGATCATAGGAAAGCCCCCTTACCAACAAGAAGGGAGAAAATTATTTTTAATGCTGTAAGGTTATCCAGAGAGGAGAGTCAAGCCTGGCTCCATGGCCTTCTCAATCACCTGCTGCATCATTGTCAGATTTCCCAAAATTCGTCCTTTTGCTAATAAAATACAGAAAAATATCATTTCTTAGGTCAAGGGCCCCATACTGCGGCTAGTACAAGGACACGAGCCAAGTTGACTCATAGGGTCCCAATAAGCCAGTCTGACCCATTTCTATTGCTTCCGATGTGAGAGGTGAAAGATGAATCAGGGACAACAATCTCACGTGTCCGTTCTTTAAGATCTGAGAGAACATTCAGAGAAAATGAAGACAAAAGACTGTCAAAGCTATCTGTCACTACATCCTTAAGCAGTAACACATTTAATATTCCAGAGAAAACTATGTAGCTCAGCAGGACTGAACTGGCAGAAATATCCCCATTTAAATTGTAAGAAAAAACATCAAGTCTGGGCCAGGAAACGGTATCTCTACCATCCAGAAACGTCAGCCATCAGCGCTGACGAAGTAACTCCAGCAGAAGAGGACGACACATGTTTTGGCCCTGACTGCTACTTCTTGCGGGACAGATGTTGTCAGTTTATGCAGCCCTATCTAGGAAGTATTCTGTTCTAGGTAGAATCAAAGGCATAACCACTGATCTGGTTTTAGATTCTATCACGCTTCAAACTTCTGAGAAGCCTTCACTTGAATCATTTTGCTGAGCCTCTCTATAATAATCACATCTCCCTCCTGCTAGTTTGATGATTAATGGCTGAGTTTGATTGAAAACTTGGTGCTGTGCCCTGTTTTCCCAAACTTCCCTGTCAAGAAACCTTATTCTGCTATTTTGAGAAGAGACCTCACCTTGCTGCCCATACCATTAATTGAATAACTATCAGTTCCAATTTATTCTACTTGGCTATAAATTAGATTTCAGCTGGCTATTTCCAGGCCCTGTTTCAACAGAACCTTATAAAGCTGTGTCCCTTGGCTGGTGCCGCTTGTCAACCTGCATCTGTTCCTGGTGTATTAAAAGACAACAAAGCCAGAAACCCGCCAGTCTCTTAATGAACAGAACCCGATACGTTTGGCTTTGTTCTTTTCAAGTTTATTGTTGTTTTAATGAAGACAACTAGGCTTGGTATTTAGGAGACTTATCCCGTCTTCTTGCATCCCTCAACTCTCTATTTAGAGCAGAGATACAATAGGAAGTCGAAAACTGATCTCAGGAAATTGAGTAATGTCAACACTCTCTTATAACAAAATGCCTTAAAAAAAATCAATATTTGCAGAAATAATTACTTGTTTGCAGTTATACAATTTTTTTTTTTTTAACTCAATGAACTAAACTTGTAAAGTCACTTTACTAACTCATCTGGGTCAATTCCCACATGCCACACAGCTAGAAAACTGAGATATTCTCATTATGTATCGGCAATTTCATAAACATAATTCGTGGCACACAATTTACATCAACAGAAACATCCATGTAAGGAAATTCTTGTTGCGTGAGGAATTCTAGTGTGAAGAGTTGGGTCCTTTAATGTGCTCCCCTGAATCACTAGCCTTTAGCAGCAGAACTTGCATGCTCGCGAAGAAAGCCACATGCTCAGAAAATTCTATATTTTATTTTTAGAGAGTTTATATTTTTAAAATACAAGCCTTCACCTATTTCTGCAGCAACTCTATTTTTGTCTGCTAAGGACATTTTCAAGAACGTTACTTTGCTTAGCACCTCTCTCTTCATCGTTATATTTTTATTATAACAGTCACATGTAACTCAGTTTATTGCCTCATTGCAACATGCTTGCTGGAAAGAGTTGTGTACAGTTTCAGACCAGTTCTGATAAGGTCTGCCTGAGAGACAGTGGAGAATATGCATTGCAGAGTAATAAGTGGAGATCATGTATGAGAGATGGAAGATTTTCTTGCCAGCAGTCCTTATTTAATAGCAGCTCTTGGGCTCTAAACATTGTTCCAGACTCCGCACTGCTGCTGCGTTTGTATTGATAGGAATACTTTCACAATTCCTTTAAAAAAAAAAAATCTTTCTGTGCTTGGATATCATAATATAGCACTGTTCCCCCCAGAAGGTGGGACATGAAGAAAATACACTTTTAAAACTATGAGAAAGACAAAAAGCTTTCTAGCTTTTTTAGAACAAATACCACCCCTGCATATCTTTCATTCAGATTGTTGCTTTCCAAAAACAGACATCTGTTACTCTTGAGATGAGAGGGAGACTCCGTTCAACAACATAGCAAGTAACTGGTCATCATTTATGGCAAACATACATAGATAGATGGCTATCTGCTACTTATGAATGTACATTATATAAGACTATGAAATAGTCTAAGTTTTGTCTGGGATATTTGGGCGATTCTTTAACTTTTAAAAGCACTGAGAACTTGCATGGGCAGTGGGAAATGCACATTGTTCTACACTTATCCAGAACGCAAAAGCAGTATTTTAAAACAAAACGTGCTGCAAGCCAGGCACAGAGAGAGGAAGAAGAAGAAACTACTCCTGCCGTATGGAGAACTAGACTAATTATCCATTACTGGCCTTCTTGCATGGTCTTCTGCCATTACTAGACCGATCAAAATCAGAAACATGCCTTGGTTCCCAATTTGGTATCACCTACATTTCTTCTGATGGGAAAAGGCAGAGGAAGAGAGAAAGAATTTGTGGAACCATCAGCATGTTGGCTTAAAAATGCCTCAGCACTGATCAGTAGCACAGTATAACGAGGACAAATAAATTTAACAGAAATACAATATCTCAGGCTTACTTGCTTTTATGTTTGTTAGAGAACCCAAATTCTTACTGATGTAAAAGCTGTAAATGCAAGGCCAAAGTATGTCCTTTGAGAAATGGATAAATTTACAAGGGAAAAAAGAAGCTGTGCACCAGCTTCTTTCTTTCGGCACTGCATCCTTCATATAAATTAATCACAATACAGAATTTGCAAGGCATGTTTCCCATCAAGGATTGAAAGAAGATGCAATTAGGGAAACCACTCTCAAGTGAAAGTCTCATCTCATCACAAGAGGCAGGATTTTTTTTTTTTTTAAAGAATACAGCATCTAGGGATAAGGTGCGTTATAATACAAAATATTTTTGCTTGCTGTTTGCGATAAACAGTATATATCCCTCCCTTAAATCTTCTAAAAAGTAACGATTGTTTGGATCACTTAAGAACACCACCAAAACCATTTCTTTTCACTCCTTTCAAAATGAACTGAATTGAAATCCCAGCTCTGTCACTGTAAAATTTTTTCTTTGCAAGTTTTTCATAGATCTTTAACAAGGAGACAACTTTTCAGATCAGTATCTGACATGAGACCTACGTTAGAGGTGTCGTTGAATCTCCTCTCTAAGTATAGGTGGCAAATTCAGGGAACTGCCTAAGGTCCCCTACAAGTAAATTAAGGAATTGGTAGCCATGGCAGCTTTGGAGAAAGGTGGACATTTGCTGAAGGCTAAAGAATGCTGGGGGAGAGAAGGGGTCAAAAAGAATAATAATATTGTCACTTCCCTACATCATGATGAAATGGCTTCTGTCCATTGTCAAATACCTTGGTCCAAAGAGGAAACGGTGATTAGTAAGCTTCAACTTTAAAACACTAAACTTCTTCAACTAATAAAAAATTACTAGCTCGATGAGTATAATTATTAACTGCCTCAATACACATCTACCTCTTCTTGCAGTACTGAAAAACAGATTTGTATCCTCTTTGGTTTTTATATGAATTTTTGTGGCAGCATTTAGCTTCCCAAAAGAGTAACGGATGCAGTATCATTCTACTGAAGAGTGAACAAACTCTAGCAAAGGTAGCTGCAGGGTAAAGGTTTCCACAAAGCTGCAGCACTTCTCCTTTCCCCAGTGTTGAAAGACCCTGTTATCATGAGGGGTGGGTTAATTTGCTGCGTGTGCCTCTGAAGCGCAGTTGCACCCCTGTGCTCTGCATCACTGTCAGTTTGGCCCCCTGGCAACGCAGAGGCACAGCCAGACAACTCTGTCACCTCCTCGCTGCTTTGAATCCATGAGACGGTGCAGTCTGGCAGTTGTCTCTTGTTGCTCACATCCTCTCTCCAAACCTACTGCAGGGTGACGCTCTCCATTGATGTCCACGCTATCGAGCAGGGCAAAGTAACTCCATTCAGTGTTTTACTCAAAACCTTTGGATGGCAAGGGCTCGTAAGAGCAGCTTTCCCCACCCAGTAACACGCATCTCCAGTGCAGAGCTCAAACTGGTGTTCTGTGATCATAGACTAATTTAATTCCTATTAGAGTATAAAAATTAATAACATTAAAATGTCATGATCATCCCACACTAATTATGCATCTAATGAATAATTAGCTGTGGACACATTTGACATTTTTGGTCATTAATTTGAGCAAGTGTTTTAAGCCTTGAACAAAACTCCTCTGTGACTGTGACTATGGCTGCGATTTGGTGTTAAGCAGCACAGACGTGCAAAGTCAACACTCTCCGTAATGCCTGTCAGGAGAGCTGAACACATCAGATGGGGAACACTGTCAGGTGGAAAACAAGCAGCACAAGCTCATCTTCCTTGCAGACGTGGGGAGCCTTTTCCTGACTGTGAGGAGAAAAGCCTGGCAGCAGCAGTATGTTCTGCTGAATTCATTAGAGCGGCAGAAGTCCCAGAAACACTGTGACACGACAGAAGCAATAGACAGCTTCTTCCTAAAACGCTCTGCTCATCTCTGTTTAACTTCAGTTGCTATAACAACAAGAAACATCTCTCTATTGCCTTCACAACTTGCTACGAATTTTGCTGTGCTCTCTTTCTGTCTTGGGCTATTATTTGAGGTGATCTGGAAACAATAAGCTTGTTTTCCAGAGGCAGGTTATTCTCCACAGAGCAAAATAAATCCTTTACTTTATTTCATTTCAGGAGGGTGAACTACTGCCATCCCCGTTTCCAGGAGCTCCCAAGCACACGGCCAGGGCAGCGACAGACCAGAGAGGCATGAAGAACCAGAAGAGGGTACAACTGTGTGTGCGTGTAAAAAAAAAAATATATATATGTGTGTGTGTGTGTATCTGTATATATATTTTATGTTTGGCTCAGGGTTTTACTGCCCTTTAGCCTTAGCTCCTTCCCCTCCAAGTCCACCTCAAAGATTTTGTCTGTAAGATCTTTGAGACGAAGGAAAATAAGAAATTAACAAGCCTCTCCTAAACGGTAGGGATGAACTCTTCAAATGTTACAACACACATCCAAAGTTAATGAACAAAAAATGTCTAATATTTACAATGAATGGACATACAAAAAAAGTCATGAAAGGCCAGAGTTAGCACCAGATTGAGCCTAAAACAAAGAAACAAAGACAGAAAGCAACAGATGTTTTTCTCCTAATTTATTCCATTAGGATCTTCTCCAGATAACATACAATGTTGCTTGCTAATGAAGCATTTCAATCTTCTTGCTGTATCACTAGTAAGTAAGCATCCCTAAGGTCAGAGATGCACAAGAATGCAGGAACAGAACAGCTCCTCCTGGGCAGGCTTTGTCTAATTTTATAAGCCCTATTTTTTGTCAAAGAGAAAATAAAATCTGCTTCCAAATGTACAAACAATTCTGACAAAACTTAATTAACTCCTCTTGCTGAGTTGCTTCTCTTTAATAGTGATACTTTAAAGTCATTGTGAACCCTGTTTTTTGTAAACTTTTCAAAAGCCAATCTCGATGTTATGAACCACTACATATATGCTAGGTATATTTATTTTAAACTAGAGGAACAAGGCACAATCCATACCTAAAACATTAAAATATTTTACTTCATTTATTGCCAATCTTGGTATTTTATACCTAGTTGAAAAGGAAAGAAGGGAGAAAAAAAAAAAAAAAAAAGAGAGATAGAAACTGCAAAGCTTATTTAAGAGCTGTGACCCAAACAACAAATCCAGGCCAGAGCAGGTAATGGAGCTTTTCGAAGACTGGTGCTGTACAAAATGGGACACAGTTAATGTTTTACAAGCAAACCATATATATTTTTTAAAGGAAATCCCACTCTGGCAGCAATAAGCTACAGATATCTTCCCTGATTATTACCTCCTCTTTCTCCTAAATCTTTATATGGAACCTATATGGGGGACGGTAGGTAGATGAGAGGAAAGAAGAGGATAACAGGTCACATCTCTTTGGAGTCAAAGTACAATGCTGGTATTTGGCTTGCACTGAAACTGAAGAAACCACGTAGATTCAAGCTGCAAATAATTTCTTCTGGCTCATTACTACTTTTCCAGAAGCAAGTCAGCCTCTGAACGAGTAACTTTTGTAGCATAAATATCTGGTCTACAATCAGTCAAGTTACATAGCAGCCAACTTTTTTTTTTTAATCAAGTCCCCAGAGCTCTAAGGTTTATGTCAAAAATAAAGGTCTGCAGGAGCTCGATGGGTACAAATATCAGATAACACAAATAAACTCTACTAGGAGCTTGGACTGTGTTATTTGTTGGAAAATGTAACTCTTTCCAGTGCAGCCATCAGTGCCCGTGCCAGTCTTGAGGCAAAATCAATTGTACAATTTACATTTATATTATTATACACACATACAGTTTGTATCTGTATGATCATACTGTAGACTTGCAAAAAAATCTAGCCCCTTCCCCAATTTACTGATTAGCTCCTGATAACGAGAGGTAGAGAAGGCGTCATGTGCCAGCACTGCGCAGCAGGACCATCAGCTCTCTGCCTGCACCTCAGACATAAGGCCGCACTGCTGGGATTTTTGGTTGTGTTGCACTGAAAAGTGAAAGGATCCCTCCTGAACCACTACTAACGCCTTGGTCTTTTACATCACTCTTGCTTCCCAAACTTCTTCCTTCTACTGCGCATATGCACTACAGAATTTAAATTCCACCAAAAGAAACAAAAGGAGAGACACAGTCAGCTGCAGACTATGCTTTCATCCGTCCTCAGAGAGTTTCTCACGCTGTTAGCTTTCACAGTCGAGGGGCATACTGCCCCTCTACCAGCTAGGGCAGTGGTTCCCAAACTAGGGTCTACAGACAGCTGGTTGCTTGCAAGACGTAACTAATCGGTAGAACTAAATTAACCAGTATAAACTACAAGTTTTTTGGTTCTCTGTAGCTAGACTGGTTGGGCCATGGGAATGTTTGAGGGCTGTTTATGGTCCAGTGAGACAAAAATTTGGGAACTACTGTTTTAAAGAGATTGTTTTCCAGCTCCTCCAGCCTGTGAAATATGATCTGAGATTGAAATCTATGACAAGCAAAGGTGCAACACTCCACAAGAGATGGTATCTCTTCAGACAGAAATCTTTCAAAAGTACAAGCCAAACAAGCACTATTAGAATCTGTTCACCCACACAGACCTTCTCTTATAATGGCACAGTTCAGATAGATACACTTTCAAAGTAAAATATGTTCTTTCCTATTGCACTACATCTATTATAATATTCTTGCAAAGAATTTCAATTTTTCTCATCATGAGAACAAGATCTGTAACAAAGCCTTTATTAAAAAGAAATGTAAGACATGGTATTCATTAACAAGGCTGCACAGGTGTGTTCATGAAAGAATTCCGGCTCTGGTCATATTTACTGGAATTGGATTTAGGGTTAGATATAGTACAGCAGTCCTATCACTGCACAATAAGAAATTTGCTGTCACTATGTATTATGCGTGTAACAACGTTGTTACTTAGAACTGGATTCAGACTAGAAATACTGAGGAGCACCTGGGAAAGACAAGGTAGAAATTTTCTCCCTGCAGTAAGTCAGTATGACTTTTAAAATGAAAGCAGTTTTTGATGTATTCCTGCCACTACAGCACCTAAAAAGAAATTTTATAGGGTGCCTCTTACAAGACAGAATTCAGAGTAAAAATTAACGTAGTCCAAAGTACTAATATTAGAACGCTTTAACAAATAGAAACACACAAGTTTAAAGACAGACATATCTGACACTGAAAAAAGTTAAAACTCATACAGAAGGAGAGCTAATGAGAAGAACCCTGCCCTTCTGTCGAGAGCTGTGCATTGCTGGGTTACTTGGGTCTCCCTGGAAGGAGTGATCCTGCAAAGCAAATACGCTGTGCATCCCGAAATGTCATGAAAGATGCATTTAGCTTGAGTTAGCCTAATGGCAAGCTGCAGATTGGATGTTTTTTCTTTTTTTACATTCAGATTGGATCTGTCCTTCATAATTTGACTGTGTAGATATATGAAACTGTTTCTGCGCTGATGAGAGCGTTTGAAGTGTGTATATAAAGTCACATGCACAGTCTTGTGACAGTTGCATATAGCACTGGGACACAAATAGCCCCTTTTTGTTTACTTTTGGCACAAATGCTTGTAGCACTGTGGAAAGACTCTTAATTCATTTGAGCTAGCTCATTTGTTCAAATGCAGCAAATTATACTAGAGCAGGTGTGAGCGTTCTGCAAAGCTGTTAAAATGATGCTTGTTTGCATCTTAGATACACATATAAACATGAGAAAACCTACAGATTATATATATATGTATATATTCAAAGATGCTTAAGCATGTAGATTATAATGAAGGCATAACCTGTGTTTTAAAAATGTTTCAGTTTTTTTGTTCTTTGTTTTTTGTTTTGTAGAGTGGAAGTATGTAAGGACAATTGTTATCGCCTAAGTTAGACAGCACTCTACAATAAGACAGGCTCTTATCATTGATATTGCTACCCACAAACTATTTATTCTCAATTAACAGAAGCTATTAGCAGATCTGTCAGATTTCGCCCTTTAAAATGTTGTATCCTTCCTCATTCTAGTTCAAGAATAACCTAGTTTGAACGGATAAATTATAGCACGATAGGGTATTTGGAAGAGGTCCCTGCCTTCAGGTCATGACAGCAACCTTTTCTTAGGAGTTCTCCTATGACCAGGCGCTTGGTTTTCCAAAGGTGAGCTGAAGGCCCTCTCTTCCCTTTTACGTGAGGGGGCCTCTCTCGCTGGAGCACCTCCACTTCTACTGCCTGCAGTCAGAGGACCTCAGTCACCTTCCCACACCCAGCACATGTAAATTAAAATGTAAATTTATACCACATTTTAATATATATACTGACCTATACGTATAAATGCACAAAGCATACTTTGTTTTGTTTCCAAAAATTACATGCAAACGAATCCTCTACCTAGCTGAGATGCAGTTGTTACATTCTGATTTCCAGCATACAGTGAATTTTTATGGCTGAGCTATAAACCTGTGAAAAATGGGGTTTATAATAGAAACTCTGACACCATCTAAAATATAGCAGCAGTATTGGGTGCTGTTGTAATACGGCCCTAATTTATAAACCACTCAGGAATCCTGTTCCATTTTCAAACTATGGACAGTAATCTAGAAAAAGGGTAAACCACAGGGAAAAAATGGTCAGGGGGTCCATGAGCTATAGTGTCTAGTCCGTCTAACAATTCAAAAAATCAAACTGGATGCCACAATATTTAGGCCATACACTGAGTCCTGGACTGTCACAAATTAAAAACATGGCATTTCATACGATATGGGTATATTTCATAAAACCATGTGCCATTTCCTATGCCTCTGGGCAGTATTTTCTGAGTGGAAATTTGATACAAGAACACTAGAAGTAAAGAAAAAAGAATAGAGAAACACAACCCCAAACCTCCAGTTTTGCTTGACATAATAAATGTTTTTGCAAGAGGGCTTCAACGTACTCCCATTTAAATTGAAAAAAGTGGCTAAGAAAGCAGATTGTTTACTCACAAGAGACAAAAGTTTATCACTAAACATTAGGAAAAGGCTCTCAGTATTTTGAGCCTCCAGCTCTGCATTAAAATGTATTGAAAAGACAATAAATTCACAGAGGCAGTACTCTGTCTCATCGCTCAGAATCTGTTTTTCTGCAATATGTTAGACCAGAAGCTTGTTAGAAATCTTTATAGTGACCCTGAAACGCTAAACATAGATTTCAACCTTGGGATTTACGTTTAGAGAATCTCTTTATGCCTCTGTGGTCATTATTTCCCTGTGATGCCTTTCACCGTATTTTGTAAACATCTGCCCTCGCTTTGCCCCTTTCTGCTTTGCAGAACAGGAAGAACAGCAACCAGGACATAAAAGTAAGCTTTCTTGCACCTTCATGTGAGTCGTTACTTTGCTGACTTTCATATCACGAACCACCTTTGCTGAAAAGATGGTTCTAAACCAATGCTTCCACCTTTCCAAGATGCCCTCCTAGCAGTGGGGAGAGGTTACCTAGTTTAGTTGCCTTAGAGCTGATGATTTTGCTCAAAATTTAATTCCCAGAGGACTTGCATCCCGTCCCTTCCTTTCTTGCTTGAAGACAGGATTCTTGTTCTAATGCAACAGTCACAGTTTACAATCTATTAATAAAGTGATGCTTGCTTACAGTTTCAGAAACAAAGAGGGAGCTTTTGACACAGCAGTTAGAAATCAAGAACATGAGCAAGGATTTCATTCATGGCTCTATCTCTTGCTTCAAAGGCTGAAGAACATCCCTTCTCCCCTACCCATCAGTTAACTCATCCTGAATATTGGGATTACATCACTTGTTTACCTTGAAGGTATGTTTCCAAAGAGCCTTGAGACCCTCAGCTAGAAAGGGCTATAGCAGTTTTCTACAATGCATAAAAGATATTTAAGAAGTATACATGCACAGAGCCCCATGCATACAGACACATATCCCTTCTGCAAGCAACAGCAGCTTGAAAACTTTAGGTGTACCTATCTGAACCTTTAACGAGGAGCTCTGTAGCTGGTAAAGAGAAGAATGGATCATGAATTAGATGTCTGTGCCTCTGGTATGTCTCTATGTAAAGCCAGATTCTTGCGCCTGGGCTCAGAAGCCATTTTAGACACGCTTTCATTTAATAGTGTGCTTAAAAGGACGATCAAGAAGCAGCTGCTTGTGCTGTCCAGCTGCACATCGTCCCTGGGCCATGCAGACAGGAGACCGTGAGGTGCCTCTGCTGGGAACCGAACGAACAAGCAGGAGTTTGACTGAAGCCTGCCCACCTTACAGTAAAGCTTGGGATGGAAGAACACAGTCTATGGCTTTCAACGGGGAACAGGCGTTTTCAATCGCATGGTGACAGGCTCCATCTTTGCAACGGTGGCTGGGTTATGAATCTTTGAACGCAGAGTTGCAACCTTTCCTTTCCTGGCAGTTAGAAAATCGATCTAGATTACTGCTCAAAAGTAAACAGGTAGCTGGGGCAGACCCAAATCACCAGTTTCACGTAATGAAAAAGGACAGTTTCACTCCTACCTTGATAAACTCCAGCAGTGAGTTCTACCAGCCTCTGTTCTATGTATGTGAGACCAGACGCTATGGTTGGCACCAACGCTGTTCTTATCCACAGCAAGAAACATTTTCGGGGCTCATGGCTGTCAGCTTTAGACTGACGTTTTCATTGTGGCCTTCCCAGATCTCTTTCCTGTGTCCCCTACATGGCTTCCTTTTGCATGCCAGGCATCAAAGGATAATAAATGAAAATTTATTATGCTTTCCTTTCTAAAACTATTTCCTAAAAGGCTTGATATAAATCTCATGCACCATATTCCTGTCAGCCACATCACTGCCCACCAACTCGGTAACACTTTACATACAACAGGCGTAATCCGCCCTACTTAAGCGAGCCATGAGACCTTCAGTCACTTCATTAACAAAAAGCATTGATTTGCCTGGTGAGAAAACCACCAACAAAAGCCTTAAGCATCACTATGCAGCTGCACTTTCCCCTGAAAACTTCAGTAGCAGGCACTTGTGGCAGCTTTGTGACACAGGGATCCAAGCAGAGAGGGGCTCATGACTTAGCTCTTCCTAAACTGTTAACAGGCTAACGAGGGCATCTGCAGAAGGAATAGGCACTAAAACTGAAACTAGATACAAAATAAATATTCCAGAGTTGGATTTCTTAAAAAAGATTCTGCTGAGCTATAGTTCCACATCAAATTTTTATTGAATACATTTTCTACTGAGAATTTGTGCACTAAAACCAGTCAACATCAGATGAGAGGAGTATAATTTCATGTACAGTTTTCACTGCAAATATCCTTCAAGAGAAAAAGCAAAAGCACTTTTTAAGCAAGTCCATTCCGTACCTTCTCCTTCCTTTCTCCTGCAACAGGAGTTGCAGACTGGAAATTTGAACCTATGCAGCCCTGGTCCCTGCATTACCACCAGCAGCACAAAGCCACTGAGAGACACTGGACACAGAATTCAAAGGTCACAGAGAGGGGGGCAGCTGCAAATGATGTGAGATGCCAACATTGTCTCTGCTAAATAGTCACTGAGGTTGGAGCTCTTTACCTGCCTTTAACTGTGTGAAAAGCACAAATTATATTTATATATTTTATATATATATATATATAAATATATAATTCCATCTTTGGAAATAGAATTAGGAGGAATTACCACTATTGCTTCATCTAAGCTCTTTATCTATACATCTCATGCCCCATGGAGAGGAAAGAGAGAACTATGATATCTGCAGGATGGAAGGCACCATTCCTGCTCTAGCTTCTCTGCCTCTCCTCATCCGTCTTTTGACAAGCCATTAACTTTTACATGCCTGCAGAAGCCATGACATTAATAACACAAAGAGCTCTGGCACGGTCTCAGAACGCACCCCATGGCAACCCTGGATTTTCAAAACATTTTACCTCAACTTAGAAGGAAGAAAGATTATTCTTCACCATGCCTAAAGATGGTGCTTAGGCCTACTTCATGTATAGTAAAGCCGCGAAGAAGCTGACGTTTTAAAGTAACTTTGATAGCTTCACTTGTTCTCAGCTCATGAATATATTAATTCATGTGATTTCAGCAAACTACTGTTAAAACTCAAACTTAACACTACTTGTCTCCCCAAATTCAGAGCTGCCCCTCCGATTATTATGCAGGTAATACTAATTCCTGCGTTTGCAATAGGTTTCAGATTTGATTTCCTTTGACTCTATACAGCCAGAAAACAAAGGTTTCACTCCCTGGAAGGATAATGCTTCACACTGTACAAACAGAAATACACGGGTCACTTCAAGCTTGGAAAGACCCTATGACCTTAAGTGATATTACATACTGAAAAGCTATTTTACGTATCTTCTCTTAGCAGCTTCCTAGCATCTAACAGTTGTAGCATTTTTCCTTCCACTTAAGACCACAAGGTGAACTCAGAAAAAACTTTCTCCTTTTCTCAACGGTACCCAGCTTTATCAGCATAACATAAATATTGATTGGGGTTTAAAATCAAGTACATTTCAGGACTCAAATGGGTCTCAGCTGCAGTGCCATCTTAAATGCTTATATGGCTACTCTTTTGCAGAATATTTAGTTACCTGGACTCCTGAGAAGAAAATTACACTGAAAAACAGGTCAATAAATGGCAGATAAGAGATGACATCCCGTAATAGACATAATTACCATTAATCAGAGTGTCTCACTGAATGGAAGTAGGTTACAGTACATATTTAGTGTAGTTTTCCATGAAAAGGGGAGCATTGCTATATGATCTGGAATTTATACTATGAAATGTATGGTTTCCTGAACTCGCACTGCTTTATCACAGCAAAGCCCACTGCTGCTACATTACCTCCACAGAAACAATCCACATAAGTGACCTTGAGAGATGTTGCATTCATTTTTCTTTCTGCATATTTGTGGTGGATTTAATGTTCAATAAAACTGAAAGAATAACAGCGTTTGAGACCCAGGCTATTTGTACAAGTGCCAAGTACAGCAGAAAGAGTTCAGGGCTGATCTCTGTTCCTCGCTCAACCCGTTCACATCAAAACTGATGTAATGGCTCCGTTCTCTTTCCTATAAGCTGAGGAGGGAGTTTATTTTCTATACAAATTCCTTTTCCTACAAGGGTTCACGTTATACACATAAGGCAAATTCCCAGCAGAGCAAATGCAACTTTTTAGTTTGTCATTCTCAAGTTGTGGGTTTTATTTATTTATTTTTGAACATAAGCATGAGATGAGCAAAATCTGACTGATGTGCGTCAGAAAGGCAACAGTTTAAAGTATTAAGTGTCTGAGGCAGATGCTATAAAGAGTCTTTGCTGGCACAACGCAGCAAAGACCTCCCTGCAGGAACATACAGGTTTAAGAACGTGTTGACACTCGGCTGAACCACGTCTGATGAAGGTCCTACTTGCAGTCCGAAAGCACTACTGACACTAGCGTCATATCTTAAAAAGAGCACAGTCCCTCAAGAAGCTACAAATGTATGTGATAAAGACAGAAATAAACACAAATGTCCCGTGTTCATAAGTAACAAATGCAATGACTGAGCACGCGACATAGGGACGAGGGGCCGAGCGCACGACAGACCCCCCACAGCAGTTTGGGAAGGAGACTCTCACTGCCTCTTTGCTCCATCCCAGCTCGATACATGGACAAATAAAGCCACACAAGGATGGTAAGCCCGACTGGCAAGAGAGAAATAATTGCAAATATAAGGACGAGCTCTGCCATTGTGTTAGGAACGTTGCTGCAAGATGGAAGAGTTCACACTGGAAAGATGCTAGCACTACGCTACTGTGTTAGAGGTCACTTTCTTCCTGCGAGGAGGCAGTCTCATTTACTCTAGGGTCTGGCATTTACGACAAATGGCTTTCAAAGAGTTCCAGGAGCAAATATGCATTAGGAACGCTGGAAATCCCAGCAGCCTGCCCTGTCCCTCAGGCAGCAGAACAGGACTGCATTGGTTTGCTGAGCTGTAAATGACAGTTACCACAAACAGCAAACAAAATGGCAGCAGAGAGAAGTGACGTGCTTGCCATCTTTCTAGCTGGGACGGTAACAGGAGCCTCTGCTGCTCACAGGGAAGAAGTTCGTCAGGTGAGTGGAAACAATTATTTGATTTTTTCAATTATCTACAGGCCTGTATCTCACACACCTCTGCAGCAGCTCAACAAATCTGCTGCTTTGAACCCAGTCTTTCATAGTATACTCTGACATGAGACAAGGTGCCTCATGGCTTATTTGCCGATAGTAGCACATAATGCAATATTCTTTCATTTGTCTTTTTTTCTTCACAGCTTTCATGCTTTCCTAGATGAGGCTTCATCTTTTACAAGCACATCTCTGCTGTCTGACCTTTGTTGTAATGAAGGTTTTGGTTAACCCTTTCGATCCCATACTGGTAAAATACAGCTCTAGAATGTTCTTCTCTTGTCAAAGTAAGTATTTCTGACCTAGGAAAAATACAGTTTCTTTAACCATAGGTAAATCAGGCAAAATGTAAAAGCAAGGGACTGAAATAATACACTTTTTTCCCCAGAGGGTCTCTGGTTTCTGCAGTCTGCTGTGCAGTGGTGAATACTGGAAGATCCTGAATTCTGCAATCCGAGAAAGCTGATAGGAGACTTGTTTACTGCCTCAGATTTCTCTAAGGAGAAAAAGCTAGTTCATCTCCCATAATCACACTGATAAAACACAGAAGGCTAACTCTTGGGAAACTTTCTCCTCCTTTTACCCCCTATGCAAACCCCTAAGCACAAAAAGAGAGCAAGACATTAAAGCAGTTACAAAGTCACTTTAAATCCTAGTCTCTCCTGCCAGGAAACAGGCTTCAGTACACCTAAACAGCACCATCATACACTAATACTATTTCCTCATCAGTATGTGGCACAAGGGGGATCCCCGTTATCGTAACAAGGGTCTATTTGCACCAAGGGAAGAACAAAACCAAAGTTTTGTGATACTTATAGATACATACATAAAAGCAAAGCCTTCTTCCCGACAATCTTCTGATATTTGAAAACACAGCAGGATTCTGCCAGAATACGTAGTTTTGTCTTAATACAAAAAGCTCTACTGAGGCGATCCCATTAAGTTTGCTATGCTATTTCATACCAGAGCCAGAAAAATAACCTGGAGGAAAATCTGCCTATCCAATTGCTGGATTTCATATATGAAATCAAGTGAGTTTTCTTTTTAAAAATTATTGTTATCCTGCTTGCAAGCTAAAGATTAAAACGATATATGAGTAGCTATGTTATATTTGCTTAATAACAATTTAAAATACACATCCCCTTAACTCGTGTCTTGCCTTGGAGATGTCTCATGCTGTACACGTAGCCAGTTTTAAAACCTCTGGCTTTTGAAGTACCTCTAGTTGATTACTCAGTCTTCCCACAGGATATTTTTAACTAATGACCAAAAGTAATGAGACATCCAAGGAATATCTTCAAGAGTTGACAATCAAATACACTATTGAAAATAATGAACAATATTCTTTTATGTGCCCAGTATAAACTGTAAGAGCATTACCTGAATTCTTAAGAAATACACAAGCTGCACCAGGAAAACCTTTGTTTTTATCTTCTGCTTGGTACTCCTGACAACTACTTATTAACAGCTGCCTACTGCATACTCATTGCATTTGCACATATTCTGTAAGCAATCCTAAGCGCATGAGTACTATTTTTCCACAGAATATCACAATATTACAGGAAAAAAAGCTTTTAAGTTAGCAACACAGGTCTGTTTTGCATAGGACATATTCTATTCTAGGACAATTGTCCAATATTATTCAAATATCCCAAGTAATAATGATTTCATTAATCTCACACAACTACCCCAGACCTTGCATTATTTCTCTGTCTATTCTACTTGAAATGCGTTTCATTGACTTTCACCCATTTTAGCCATATGCCACCCAACAGCATATACCACCTTTAACTACTTCTTCCTTTGCCACATATCCCCAGCTGATCGCCATATTCCCCTTAGCCACCGCTTTTCCATATTAGATATTTTACCTCTTTAAAATTGTCCTTGGAAAGCAGTTGTTCACATCTGTCAAACGCGTTGCTGTTCTCTGAGCAATCTCCTTAGCTTTTTGGTAATGACCTCCCAGCCGGACAATAAAATAGTGAAAGTAGTGTTTTGCTATTACGAAGTCCAGGCTTATGCCAGTTCTCTGTGGCATAATCCCACTGACTGAAGTGGGCTAAATCGCATTTTGCTTCAACATTCAGTGCACACTCATATTTAACTTGTTTCTGCCCTCACTCCTCAGTCTTTTTACCATTCCTTATTCTGAAAGTATTTCTACTCATGGAGTATCTTCCTTAAAGTTACTTTTGCAGAGCTCTTTTCTAAATGTAATTTTCTGTGAATCAGTTTGGGTTTTTTTCTCTTTACTTAAAAAGATTTGCTGAGCCTCACAGAGCAAGCATTCTAGGCCACTGTTTGCATAGCACTTAGCACCCTGGGCCCTCCTGGCTCATGATAAGGGCTCTTAGGACTACAGAAATACAAATAAATTCTGATAATAAAATGCTACTAATGTTCTAATTCTTCCCTATTTTAGTTCAACATAGAAAGGGAAATTTGGCCCAGCATATTTTCAAATATACTCTTTAAATTCACACCTCATCCCTCACTATTTCCTTTCTGCTTATCACCACTTGGGCTGGATTCAGTTACAACTGTTGGGTATCCACCAAAACCTGTGAGAATCTCTTAAGAAAGTCTTCATGAAAACCCCTATCAAACACTTTACTAAAAACTGTAGTAGTTGGTACATGCACGCACACGGACGCACAGTACCAGATCCTGAAATATCTTTCTGCCTAATTCTTGTTGATAAGCAATAGACAGACACTTCAAAAAGGCTTCCTTTGGGTCAGAGCTCTCCCTGGCATAAGTAAGCTTCTCTGAATAGCAGATCTCTTAAATCCAAAGACAGGTTCAGGTCACGCACATTGATCTTACTTTCTGAATTTCTTTCCCACGGACAATGCAATAACTATTATATGTTTACTTAGAAAACTACCCTGCCATAGGCTGAGCGCTGTGTTTATTAACAGCCATTGTTACAAATTAACCCAGTACTGGTGATGCCAGCCCAAGGATGGCAGCTAAGCATGTTTTTCCATCACTCAAGCAGTGCAGATCCTTAAGGACTGCAGAGAGACAACCCTTAAAAGCATATGTTATGCAGCTATTAAGATGCTGAAAAGCTTAATGTTCTTTATAATGTTTCCCTGAGAATGTCTGCTATTTATTCAATGATGAGAAATAAGTTACTCTCCAGTTCACACAGACAGGTCCCGAGGGTGAGAATTCCTGGGCTTTTTTCCAGGGTATGCTGTTTAGCCAGTTCTTGGCCTTGGGTATCATTTGACCTTTCTGCACCAAATGCAGCTATAATTATGCAACTATAAAATAACCTCTGTAAAGGGAGAGGCACTAACGTTTGCAAAGCACTTTGCTCTTTCTTGATGGAGAGTGCAAAAGGTAGTCAAATTTTTAACTATTAGTAATGACAGTATTAGGACTATTTGTCATGATTACGTCTTGTAAACCAAACTAATTCTGGGCTAGAAAGAAATTTCCCAGGAGAACACAGGCTCAGAAGTGATGTTGTGGCAGGACTTGCTGCCTCTCTTCTGGCATTTGGTACACTTTACTATGGTCAGCCCTTCATAAGCCCCTAGATTTACCCAGCCTGGCCTCTCCCAAATGCCTTTTGTTAGGGGAAAGCACAGATAAGTGTCTTCAATCTCATTCACAGTCCTGTGGTTTACTGTTCAGCAGTACTGCTATTCACCCAGTACCGCTATTCACCCAGGTGGGGACCAAAGCCCAGACATATGGCTACCTAGTAAAATCTGAAATTTATTTTCAGCTGCCCTGTGACTGATGAGCTCTTAAAGTTGGACATTTGCAGCTTTTCATTGAGGATGATGCTGTCTTTTTTTTTATTGTTTACAATTTATATACTTATCTAAAGACACGCACAAAAAAGTCAGAAATTCACATGTTTCATGAGGCTACCTCAAGACAGCACGAGAAGAGCCTCAGCTCCTAAAATGATCACTGGCATCAGGAAGAAATTGCCATTATATAGCATAGCTCCATGAAATAAACTATAGGGAGGACATATTGTATTTTAAAGAATCCTATGCTGAATCACAGGCAGACGTAACATCACCTTGGATGCCCCTTTGCCAGCTTTCTGTTAAATGTATTATTTTCACTCACTTCAAGTTCAGAAGTACCTTCAATCTTTCTCACAAATCTTTTGCAGTATTTGGCAACAAAAGGAGGACAAAATGAAGACACATTCAATCCAACAGACTTGTTTTGTGCTCATTGCATTACTGGGACATCTAATTTCATGGGAAGAGGCTGTCCCATTTTACAGAGACTAAACTGATAAGAACCTCAACTTCCATTTTACTCTATCTGAATTTGGTTTCTTTAGCGCTGAGGGTTAATAACTCCAGTGTGACCTAACGGACTATTATATGACATACTTTTTGAAGCTGCATGAGGAGCAGATGCAAACTGGCTGATCTTTAACCAAAACAAACACACGATAAGAAAAGTCTCATACTTTTTTCTTGATACAGAAAATTATGCCCTCAGGTCCAACGACTATTCCGGAGATAAAGTCATTTAGGTCATTCTCTTCAGGCTTTTGCCCCTTCACTGTGACATTAGAGAAAGCTATCAAATAACCTTATAGAGGACTAAACTGTAGTCTAGCACACAACAGCACTGGCATGAAGGTGATTGGAGTTCGGTCTCTGCCTCAATTTGGTAGGTGTTAAATTTAGATTCAAAAGCACTGCAGCGTCTGTTGTCTGAGATCAAATAGCCACATGATGCACATTTCCCCTGGGATTTTCATATCATCCTGTAACTACTGAAAGTCATATCATCAGAACTGCAGTGACAAAATCAGTAGATGACGACGTATTGAACGTGCCACTCCCATGACCTCAGAGGTAGGCACATAATTTTATAGACTAGAATGTGACTACTGGGACTTTTTAATAACCTTTACCAACTTTCACTAACAGTAGCGAAGCATATACGTTCATGTACGTAAAGGCCACTTCCCGTTCATTAGTCTGACATTAGAAATGAACAGGTACAAGTTCCTGTGATGCCAAGGAAAGCAGTTCCTCCGCATTCAGTAAAAGCCTCCTTTTTATGCTTACATGGCATACAGTATTTCAGTGCAAAAAATACTGCCTGAGGAGTTCCTAAATTATGGCGCTCATATTTGGCAAATGATTCTCAGGTCCTCTCATGTGACTTTCATCCTCATATCATCTCATGTGACTACATTTTGCAAGAAAAAAACATCCTGTGTTAGTGAGGGACTCAGTTCTAGCAACATCTGTTAGAAGTCATCTGCTATGCATACCAAAATATACTCCAGACTTCTAAACTCAAATTATAACTTCTTATAAAAACATCTTGCATCGAGTAAAGGAAAAAAACTGTATTAGACTCTCTGCTTGCCAAAATCCCCTCTAGATCTCTGTGATCCAGGAAAACACTGGATTTACTCAGTTACCTGTGCTCTTCTCACTCCCCACTTACCTGCAGCAAGACAAAGCACCTCCCCAAACGGAGAAAGATTTAAAAGGAGAACAAAGCGGGACAAAATGCTTTGGCAAAGCAAAGGAAGTAATGAGGAATGAAGATGACAGTTCAGAACCAAGATAAGGTCACGACAACAAAGAGAAGCTTGAATCTGAGAAAACAATAATGTGGTAAAATAAGTGACAGAATAACTTACTTATCTGCCCTAATGCTAGTAAAAACTTCTCAGCATAATCCCTTGAGAGCAAGTAAAGAACACTCTTCTTTCTACTGCAGAATAGCTCCTTGGCAAAGTGCTTCTGACAGGCCACTCGTTTTTCCATTAATAACTGCATTAACAGCTTCCCCTTAATTTGGCAATGGTATGGCCTACTAACTCAGTTACTAATTTGCCACAGTTTTAGTAGTAAACAGCCCAACTTCCTCATAACTTCACTGTTTTTTAGGGGGCAGATATGGGTATTTGCAACAGTACTCAGATCTGCTGGCATAAAATATTTTACAAGTTCACAGGCATATAAGGGTTTGCGCTTGTAAAGCGTCAGCATTCAGTACAACAAGAATACCAATGAGCAAATGGCACTGGAAGCATACAGGTTTGAAGTCCCTGTACTGATTCACAATAAAATTTCCAACCTAATCCCAGATTATTTCTTTTCAGCAAGGGTGAAACTTAAATTGACAGTGTAATACATTCACGGACACCTGCAGACCTAATAATTGACCAGGGAGTATGTAGATGAGATCAGCAAAATTGTTGCATTCATACTCTAAGTCTAAATATCCTCCACCAGCAAAACAGCTCTGCAACTGCGAGGTGCATAATTTAATAAACCATTAACTCAAACCTGAGGTGAAGTAAATTCAGCATATTATATATTTCAAAATAGCATTAGAATTCAATTTAAGTGTCACCAAAAGCCTAATCCTCAGTATAGAGAGAATAGTAATAAGTGTCTTGGAGTCTGTGGTTTGATTTAATTTCCAGCTGAGTTGTGCCATTATATGACTGCGATTCCTGCAGTGAGGATAACTCAGTGATAACATCACAGGTCCAAAAGCCAGAGCAGAATGTGAAAACATATATGGGCCCACTCTATGAGACCCTACCAGGCAAAGAGGTGGGCAGTACACTCATGCAAAAGCCATCTGGTTCCAACCTGTGGCATTTCTGGGTGCCATCATTAGGATTTTAATATTCCCCAGCAATACTGCACCCCAGACGTCCCCAGACGCTCTTGAACCTTGAACTAATCCTGTTTTCTGTTCTTTTTGTAGTCATTAGGGCAAAACACATTGCTGATAATGCAGGTGGTCCTGGTAAAAGTTACTGGGAATAGATAGAGAAAAGCCTATTTGCATAAGGCCAGCGTCACATCAGTGCTGTGCTGCCAGAGTTATAAACAAAACGCTGCCCGGGAACATTGTTGGTTCAGGCATGCGCTGCTCTCCCTTGTTACATTAGCTGAGCCAATAGCACATGGCAGTATTACAGCAACTATAAAGTGACAGATATGCTGCTTTCAATCCCCCAAGTCAGATGTAAAGTGCAAATGGTGCATCATTTCCACAAAGAGCCAAAAGCATAAAATCTGCTTTCCATTTTTGTAGGAGTCGGCCATGTTTTGGACTTTTTTATGTTGCTCCTGTAATAACTCCTCTCAATTAGCAACCGATGCACGTCCTAAAGCAGTTTGGGAAATGCATCTCTTCTATAAATGACAACAGATTATTTAAGCAACAACTAAAGCACTTTGACTGCTTTTTAGTTTGCTTGCATTAATGTCAGTCTTCTCATCTATCTAGGGAATGAATCCTGGATTTTCCTTAAAACGCTAGAGTGATACAAAAATAGCAGACTACTCATCTAAAATAAACTTATATGTTTGAAACGGTTGGAAATTGTTTTTTAATCACTGGCGTCTTTCTTCGAGAATATAATCTGCCTGCTATACATTTTGCTCTTCTATCCAATTTCTAAGAAAAATGCAGCAAAGGTATTAATAAATAATTTACAGAAACATTACAAAAGATAAAGCACTCCTGCTAAAACGTTTCTAGCCTTCTAGAAACTGGTTCATTTGTAATCCTCTCTGTTTCCTCTTTGCTGGAACATCAGAAGAGGGTTATTGCTGCATTTCACTGCAGTCTCATTTTATTCATCCTGCAGGTGTCAAAACGCATCTTTGTTTTGAAGGTATCCAGACTTATAAAAGGGTCTGGCCCAGGCTGAGTTGCAAGTTCAATTTTAACTACTATAGATTTTTGTCAGGAAAAACGCTTCTCATGAAAGCAACATCCTGACTTCTTCTCATGGTCTGGAACACTAAGATGGATGTAAAACAGACACACTGCTGGTACTCCCCAAAAAAGGAGACTCATAGATGCTGCTACCTTAACGCTTTAAGGTTTTATCCTTCCTCTTGTAACAAATGAGATGTGTTTTGAGTGAAAGAAAACAGGATGATTTTGGAACATGGTGCACAGGACAGCATTGTTCTTATGTAGAGGAAGGAGATCGCTGGGTGGAGCACAGCTTGGGATGAGCTTTGCCAGATGGAATTTAATTTTAGCGAAGGTGAAGACTCTGTGAGAAGTTAACATCAGCAAACAAGTAGATCGTGAGAGAGGAAAGAATAAACAAAAACAGCCTTCAACTTGAATAGATAACATGCATACGTTTATGTGTTCATACACATAAAACTGAAGGTGGTTTCAAAGGATGCAGCTGCCCCTGAGAGTAACCCTACACAAAGCGCATCGCTGTGTCAGAAGGGAGTTAAACGGCTCCGTCTCATTTCTGCACCGCCCTTCGTTACTCACTTTTGTCCAGCTTACGCTGCTTTTATGAAAGGGATAAAATGAGGAATGAGAATATGAGAGGAAGACAGCCCCTCGGAGCACTGTTTGAGCAAGTCACCCCCAGGTGAGGCACCACAGGTACTGACTGCAGTGTCATCCCTCAGGCTGCAGGTCTGCCTCCCTGCACAGCTGTCTCAGAAATACTGGTAGGGCCCATCACCCCTGCACTGGTCCTTACCCTGGGCTGCCCAGGCCAGCCACGTGCACTCTTGAGCAGGGTGCTCTGTTTGCCAGAAATGCAGGAAGACTGAACTTAGGCAAACATGTTGGCCAAGATGGGCAGGCAGTACATCAGCTAGTTATGAGACAGAAATAGCAACTGCATCACTCAAAACACTAATATGAAAGGTGAACTGCAAACATTTCCATCTTCAGTGAAAGCAGATGAGAACCAGAACCAAAAAAGTCCAATAAAACCTGTCAAGGTTAGTGTGCTTCAACAAAGTCAGAAGAGTTCTCTCTCCACTCAGCTGCAAAATAAAGGAAACTATTTCAAAGGCTGCAAACAGGAGTGAGTGCCACTGAGAACAAGAGCAGCTGTCGCAGTGCTTGACTTTCAATGCCTATCATGAGCGCTGGCAGCGACAGTGGACCTCCTTCCCCCTTTCTTTTATGGCGCAGACACGCCTCGGGGAGATGCAGAAGTGATCAGAAGGGAGAATGACAAATAGCAGACCTGCAGCAGATGAATCCTCTCAAAGAGAAATGGGATCCTTTCCATTTTTTGATGTTAACGACAACAGGAAAGAGGTGTTCCAGCCAATGTATTGTGCAGGAGTCACAGCTTTCATTTCCAGGGCTTTACAATCTGGGCTGCTCAATGAAAAGTAGCACCTTTGCACTGTTCTGGGAGGAGTGAAAGATACAGCACCTAACTTCGATTAGCTAGGCTAAGGCAACCAGCAACAACTGTTTACAGCCCCAAGAGTCAATAACTTGAGGCAAACGCTGGTGTCAATAACAAAGAATTGGGGAAGGAGAAACAGCTCGCTACTTGGGAAACAAGAGTTGGAATGTGGCTAATGATTTGGCACCCAACAGGGGACTGCAGGAAACCCTGTAGAGAAACCAAGTGCTGAGGAACGTTACACTACCCCCGTGTAAGCATATCATTCTCTATTTGCTGTTTAGCTTCTCTTATTTGTCCTTTCCTCTAAAAGTTCCTAGTTTTTAATTTCTCAGTCTTGGGATCATTTTTATCGTATCAAAATGGAAGCGTTTTAGCGTTCCTTCTCAACATCTGTGATCCTGGAGCCCTCAGGTCCAGCCTCCCATTTTCATTCCTGGCAACCTCAATACCATAGCTCAGAGCTCTGGTGCCCAAGGCACAAAAAGCTGCAGCTGTACCAGCTCACAGGACCTTCTGAACTGCCTGCAAGATCTAAGAGACTGAACACTGCAACAGATTCACATCAGGAACCTCCAAAATCCCTCGACTCCATGCAAGAGCTCAGGATGCAGTTCTTTCCTGAGCTTGCTGCCACAACAAAACCGAGAGGACAGCACTGGTTGGAAGAAAACGGGAAAGAAATGAAACATCTAACCCTATAATATACATGTTCATAAAAGCTAACGTATGTAAAATATCTGTGATGAAACCTCACAGCAATGAGCCATAACTACGCACCGATAAGGGTGAAATAAAAAAATGACAGATTGGGAAAACACCTCAATTTCTGATTTTCACTTCCTCTATCCTGTAGTGCCTTATACTTGGGCTAATTTCACAGAGAAGGTACACAGCAAAGTTGTTTTTTAAAGGCATCATAAAGCTGTTACACAAAATGGTTATCTTTGTTTTAACAGCAGTGCGGGTTCTGTTTGTTTTGACCAAAAAAAAGGTTTTTTTTGTTTTTATTTAAAAAATCACTTCCTCCTTTGCTTTAAAGATGATTACACTATTAAGGGTGCAATGTCAAAAGAAGATTACACAAAATGGAAAACTACATAAAAGCTCTTACTCTAGAATGTAAATTAAAGGGCTTTCAGTTTCTTTCTGCCTTTTCAAAGGTGTCAAATACAAGGAGAACAGCATTTGTTTGGTTTGACAAATTAAGACGGCAACCAAACTGTCTTGTGTAGTCCTTTATACTCGAAGCAACCGTTTCACAGAGCTGACAGAACATAGCACTGGAAACATAAAGTAGTTTGCCTAGTGAAGGATTAGCAGACTGACAAGTTCTGCATAATAAGACTAATAAATAATTTTCATCTCTAAGGAACTACATCTCCACTTCATTTCTCTTTTCCCTCTACTGTTGGGCTTCGCAGCTGGGTCCTGTATATTATGCTGGACATCTACAGATTTCACGGAGTGGTCAGAGTTGTGGGTTTTTTTTGTTTTTTTTTTTGTTTGTTTTTTAAAAAAGAAAATCCACAATGGTAAGTTTCTAATTCAGAACAATGAGATAAATAAAAAACAAGGTAGGATTTCCTAAGCAAAAACATGAAAGCAAGGAAAGCACTACTCCATTGTAACAATTTATGTTGCAAAAGTAACAAAAAAATTTTGGCCTACTGACCAAAAGGATCTGTCCAAAACATGAAAGCACAGCAGAGCACAACATGAATCGTTAGCAAGAAAGCTATATCTAATGCTATTTAGTGTTAAGTTTTTGGGCATTCACACTGAACGGAACACTAGTCTCATGCAATTTACAGAATCCACAAAAAGGCTCCTTCCAACACATTTATTCTTCTGACCCCTAAAGAGAACTCCATCTAGTATGATCCTGGCTGAGACTGTCTTGTTGAGTTTGGCAATTGCATACCAGGTTAACTTAACTAACAGTTTCTATCTTCTAACCAAAATGAATGAAAAAGGTAAAAGTGTTTGAGGAGAGGCTCAGATAAAACCTCTCTTGAACAGCTTCTTTAAAATTTACTTTCAGGAGTGAGTACTTGTTAGAAACACGGCACATGAGAATAATTGCAAACAATGAAAACAAAGGAGGAACTATCTGTTACAACAAAAGACTTAGCAAAATCCTTGAAATTTTAATTGGGCTGAGCAATACTTTTTGCACAGCTCCACAGATTCCAGAAATCCTTCATATCTTTAATGATCCTTGAATAACATGATAGCAAGTCTGGAGACATAGCTGTTACTGTGCTAGCAAGGAAACAGGAACATAGCAATGAGTATTTTATCTGTCAAAAACAGTGCATGAGAAGATGAAAGGTGTGTATGGTCTTTCAAAGAGATAACACAAAAGGAATACTAAGGAATCTTGACAAAGGTATCTATAACTTTTCTATTCATAGGAAATGCTTGTGTACATTGAAGTACGTTGAAGCGCTGTGAATCATAGCAAAGACGCAAGGGGACTGGGGACAGCTACTAGTGCTTCCTATAGACTCCTGATCGGAGTGAATATTGACAGCACTTCTGCTGCAGCTCAGAGCTAACTCAAGGCAAAGGACTGTTCTGCCAGCCCAGCAGGACTGTACGCTCCTGCCATACTCAGAATGTCTTCTCTGAAAGCACAGTTCTGTGATCACACCATTTGTACACTTTACAATAAAAATAGGAATGTAAGGTTAGCGGAGCATACGTACTTGAAAAGTCTGTTTTGTAAATATCCATCTGTTAGTATGCAGATCATTATCTGGTCCTGCAGAATTAATTATTTCCAAAGAAACTCCTATGCTAAAGGGACATGAAGGCATGCTTGCTCCTGCAGGAAGGAGAGTCTTTCGGGGTAAGTAAAGACCAAAGGGACAGCTGACACCTTGGTAAAACTGTGACTATCTGCAGGACAGGCAATGGAAAATTGCAAGAAGAAGAACAAAAAGAAACAGAGTTTTAAACAGGTCTTAAAATTCAGAGCCTGAAAGCATGAGAGGGGAACAAAGGTTGGGGCTTTAGTGAGAGTGAGGGTCCTGAACACCGGGCCAGGTCAAGGCTAGTAGCACAGCTTAAACATCTTTGGACACGTGTGCAGAAAAAAGAGAAGTCAGGAAGAGACTTAGAAGACTATGGAGAGAAGTGAAGGAATAGACTGGGCACCTGTCTTCCTAATAGTCCCCAGATCCGTGTCTGAGAAAAATCATCAAGAATTCACCTGAGCTTTTTTACAACACAACCATCACAAAAGAAGCAGCCAAAGGTTGAGTCAGAAGCAGGCACTCTAAAGAATATTCCACCAATCGGCAAACACTCGAGCCTTTAGAAATTATAACATTTCAAACATGAGCAAGGCAGGGCTTTTTCCTCCTCCTCCTTTTGACATTGCTTGTGACGGTGTTTTAGGAAGGTAGGAATTACTCTTCTGGCTCAGTACCGTGGCCCATCTACCTGGGCTTCCGCCTGCAACTGGATCTGGATTTTTCAGGGGAAGGCACAGGAAACGGTGTCACATGCAGTTACATCATAACCTCCTCGTGAAGAGCCCAGGGACACCTCATCTCCCAGAAACAGTTAGGAGTCTCCAGATTAAAACTAGTGCTGTTACCCCGTTTGATACCCACAATCTTTGATTAGGCACTGGAATAAATAACAGTTCACACTACCTTACATTTATATGCTCTTCTAGATTGTCTTAGCACTGTGACAAGCACTGTATAACAGCAACTGTAATGAGGCAGAGACAGTGCAAAAGTAAAGGGCAATAAGGGCAATAAGTCTCATAGCGCCTCAGGCAAAGGCAGTGAACTCCATCACTGCCATCACTTCACCAATAGGGATCCTGAACCTCAGATCGTTCAAATAATTTGCCCAAGGTCATGCAGCAAACCTCTGGCATGGCGCTACAGGAGCCTCCCAAGTCTCTGCTATGTGCTCAGAATACCAGACCACATCAACCGTGGTTAGATATTTGGTGTCATCCTTTGTTATACTTCAGTAAATACTTAATTTGATTGTATAGGTTAAAACTCACACTTTGGGAAAATGTGCTAGCATAACGGCAACAGTTTATATTGCTAGTAGAAAAAATGCAAAGACTCATTATGCTGAGTGCCTAACTCATACCTCACTCTCCCAACAATATGGGACCTATCTAAAATGCCCACATACAGTGCACAATCTTTAATGCTTTATTGCCCAGCCATTTCTATTTTACCCAAATGAAAAATAAAAACTATTACTGAGTAAAAGTCTCAGGAATTTTTATGAGACTGTAATATTTCCAATTTATGTTAAAAAAAAAAAAAAACCACGCAACAAAAAAACCCCACCTTCAAGCTGTCTTTTGTTACTCAAGCCAGGAAAGTGGAAGCTGCTGCTTGTGCAGTATAACAGAAGCTACGGGACAGGGAAATTCTGGTCTGTCAGGTCTCTATCACAAAGGGAAGGTTTTCCTCTCGCTTACAATATAATAGAAAATTTGAGGCAAAGATGGCAGAAGGAAGACAAAATTTCTGCGGGACAGCTGTGGATCTCATGTAAAAACATTTTAACTAATTTCAGGCCTTGATACTTTCTGCCCACAGCTTTCAGACCTGCAGCATTTTAAGAAGGGAATGCTCAAAGAACATCAAGCACCGATGTAGGCATTAATAGTAATAAACAGCTGAATATTCAAGTGTATCAGAAGAAAGAATCCAGCAAAAACCAGTTTAAAGAGAAAACATTGCAGTTCCTAAAATTTAATCTCTGATGTTGAATCAGGGCTTACAGATATTCTTTCTGCAAGGTACAGCTGCTGCCTGCAGAACTGAATGAAGGACAATTAAACGCTGCTAACAGAATATTGCACAACTACAACCTCCCCTTCAGCATCTCTCATTTGCTTCTGACAGGACAGACTTCTTCCCGAGAACATCGCCGCCATTTTGACTGTCCACATGCCCGACATTTCCCTTCCATTTTCTAACACCACAGTAAAGCATCAGGGTAACCCCTCACGACTGCTGCGAACACAGTTTAATATGCAAGGAACAAAGGTGCAACACAGATATTTTTAGCTAGCACAGGCTAGGATATCACATTTCAGCAATTACCGTGAGACTCATGTACAAGAGGACTCTCCCTGAGGGGTACTGGCCTCTCCTGTATCTTTCTACCATCACAGGAATATCCTCTCCCAATAGTGGCACGTCTGACCCAGCACACTTGGGGCAAAATAGCAGTCTATGAATTGTTGAGATTTTCTAAGAGATGCTGTGCCAGCCTGCTGGAGAAAAGGGGAACCTCCTCTTGATTTCCTCCAGGCAGAGGACGCGGGGCTGCCCGGGACTGCGTGGCCCCTCTGCAGGGGTGCAGGCCCCATGCTTTGCCCTGAGCGTGGCTAAGCTCCTGCCCACTGCACGCCCACCTGCTGCAAGTCACCACGTCCCGACCTCAACGGGGCTCCTCCTGCGGTGGGACAGAACGGGCCAACTGCACCTGCGTAGCTCAACCTATTAGCGTGCTCTTTTTCTCTGACTTAGCTATGAAAACAGTTATATTTACAGATTTTTTCATCATTTTCATTTATTCAGTGAGCAGTTCATGCGAACAGGTATCCACCTACATATTGCTTTCAGGTGCTAGTTTTCATTTGTTTGACTGGCTAAGACAAATTAACACTAACAGGATGAACACCCTTTCACATAAGTAATCCTGACACTTCCTATTTCTACAAGCATGTTTATCAAGAAAATCTCACCGATGCAAACCATATTGGCAAATGGGTAAGATAATGAATATTCTTTGAGCAAAGGGCTTTATTTGAATATAATTCAAATAAAGTTCGTAATTCATTTTATTTTATTCCAATACTTTTTTTGTTTTGTTTTGTTTAAACAGCTGAACTGGAGGATGTCCTATCATGTCAGCAGCACTTTAATCTGTCAAGGATTCCTGACCTCTATTCACTGAGATCACTGTCCTTATTAAATTACTCCAGCAAGTGGAAAGACATTTGGAAAAACAAATAAATAATAAAAGTCATGAAACCTGAAGTGTCTAAAATACACATTTTCTCTAGATTTAAGCAAGCAGCTAAAGAAAAGATGACAGTATGAGAAGTTCTTCCCCATGTTATAAAGAACAAATTTTAGTCACTCTCTAAATCCATAACAAGTTTTTAGCATGATCCTACAGCACAGTCTGTATATGATTTAAGTATCTCTTAATTAAGAAAAAGGGAGATTGTTTTAAATATATTGCTTCCCATTTGCGCAGCATTTTTACACCAGCACTGCAAAAGCGATCAGAATCTGTGAAGGACGGGATGGAAAATGGCAACTTGTCAGCCCCGCTCCTCATCAAGACTGTCCAACAAACCCAGCCTCTTGCCTAATTCCACAGGAGTGGAGAAGAGCAAGAGATGCATCAGTAGTAACGGGTAAAGATGAAGGCTGCTTCCAATAACCTTTGCAACAGCAGTCAACCCTAGGAGCCTGGCAGCTAAATTCATTTTAAATTCCTGGGGTGCTAGTTATCAATACACAGAAGGGAGCGCTGCATTTTGTTATTCAGCTGTGCCAATGTCTAAAAATTGACTATATCCGAGAATCCACGTTTTCGCTGCATTAGTCATTATGAGTACAAACATTTTTTTTTCCTCGTTGACAGAAAATCTGGTGCCATTTCGGAAGTCTAAACACACACACAGCAGTTGTCTTCTTACACAAACGTCTTAGTGGCAAACAAGCCAACAGATTCAGCAACAGCGTCTAAGAGTTGAAGTCTTTCCAGGAGTCTGAGGACCTGCCATCATTCATACCTAAAAAAAAAGATTTCAGCAGTGCTATTCTTCATTTGACTAACTGCAAACAGCTAAGATACTGTTGCTTTTAGAATACTAACAGGTAATGCCAAAAAAATGATTCATTCTACTGTGATACTCGATTTGGCACTAGAGAGCATGCGAAACCATGAAGAGACCTTTAAAAAAGGGAGCTGTGTCACACAGTACCAGCTCTGTCAGCTTCCTCAGCTAGGTTTCCTCTTAAAGTCTAAACTGGGGACAGTGTACCCCTCTCAGTGGGACGTGAAAAACATCTCTTAAGCAATCTGGGCCAAAGTTGCATTTATTTATGGTTCCTGAGGAACCTCAGCAGAGAACCTGCCTTTTCCAGAGTGCTGCTCTTCATCAGGAGCTATGAAAAAAATTGGACTGTAGGAATCACAGACTGCTAATGATAATAGCAGGTTGCTTGTTGAATCGTGCCTGGATCATGAGGCCATTAAGCCTCATGTACACAATACACAGTTTTTGCAAAGTGCCTTTAAGGCACTGCCTCACACAGAGCTAGAATAAAGAAGATTAAAAGGACAAGGTAATGCATGACTTCAGACTTCAAAAATAAAAGCTATTTCTTTTTAAAAAGACTGATTAACTTTCTTGGGAGAGGAAATATGCAGGGCCAAGTTAAATATCTGGAAACCAGAAGACATTCCAAAAAAGTGTGTAACTAATTAAAGATACAGCAAATTACAGGTCCAAGAAGCTTTCCAGAAGCATCCTTTAAAGGTGCTACTGAAGATTCATCCATGGCAAACACTCCTCGAAGAGGGAATTAATGTAATCAGCCCTATCTTTTCATCCCTCTGTCATTCACACCATGGCTTTGTTTTTCCACAAATCAGCAAGCTGAAATAAAAATATGAAAATACAACGTGGAAAAGCACCACCACCACCTTTGTCATTATTCATTGACTCAGCTCCAAGAAGTCAATGCGAGAGGTAGTCAGTGCCCAGAGTGGGAAAGTCTCCTGCAGGGACACTACAATGCTTGTTCCACAGTTACAAAAATCTTTTTAAAAAATATTAAAAGTGTTTTCTGTAAAGGCAGCATTTCAAAATCCACTATCAAGCAAGCTTAAAATGTCTGAAAAAAGCATAAACCCTTCAGAATACACAGGAGGAAACTTTAGCTGTTGTATCTTGTATAGTAGACTTGCTATCACAACCACACAGTGCCATTTTATAATCACTTTTTTTTTTTCCTCCCCCTGAAAACAAGGCTGGGGTAATATCTCTTTGGCAACAGCAAGCGCCAAAAACATTTATTACTATGAATCTGCTGGCCAGAACTTTGAAGAAAACGCTTGGAAAGATGAAAGGATCTGGTGCGCTGCGAATGTTACTCAGCTGAACACCATTCATCTTTCAGTCAGGAGCAGGCTGTCATGCTGCCTTACAAGCGCACACAAAAAACTGTTTCTCTAAATTAATATCCACTGCTAAGTTCTGAAAGACCCAGCCAGCATCCGCCTCACACTCTGCTGTAGACTAATGTCAGATTCCCTGCTAAAACCTCAGCAGAGGAGAGATCGCAACCTTTCACTGAGGCATTACTGGCAACGAGAACACTGTTCTCCAGTGCAAAAAAAAAAAAAAAAAGCATTTGCTTAAAGTTCAAATTCATTAAAAATAGATTTCAATAAGTTGGCAGGTCTAATAGGAGAGGAGGGTGTTCCAAGATTGTGTCCCACAGGAGTGCCTGTTGATGGATTAAGCCTATAGCATTGTTCACATGAATCTTTTATTATTATCTTTAATAATAAAGATACTTTATTATTTTTATTGTACTCGGTTCTTTGAGGTTTCTGCTGTACAATTCAAAAAACAAGACACAGTGGCAAGTAGAGGAAGAAAGGAAAAATGCCAACCCAAATAAGATACGAAGTAAGCAGCATAAACATTGTTCCACATCCACACTTGGGCAGATTTACAAATACAGCAGAAACGCAGCAAATCTGTCCTCTTGGGCAGGGCTGTCTCCTTGTGGGCTTTGGGTACTAACTCAGCATAAATACCAACCACTGCGGCTGTCTCTAGTGAGAACCAAGCTCTTCGCTTGGCTGTGGGCACTTACCACCAACCACAGCTGAGGTGAGGTGAGCGCCTTCCAATCTATGTTCCATTATTTTTATTAATTATACATCTCTACAATTTACATTGTCACAATGAAAATTTCCAGTCTTAGTTTTTGCTCAAGGCAGGAAAACTTCTTGTAGCAGAGTCTTAAAAAACTGCACTTTGCTCCCTGATGGTTCAGTTAACTGTTTTTCATTTCTTATCCCTTTGACCAGTCTGTCAGGAGAAAAGTACACTGTGCCAAGCATAAACAGCAATGTAAAGTTGCTTAAGTAGGATACTGCCATATAAGTAATGACTATGGCATAATATAAACATACAAGATAGAGACTGATATTTCTGTGATTTGTTTGCTTCTTGGCCTTTATGCTGAAAATGCCATAAGAAAGGATTAAAAACAATCACATGGGGATTTTTAATCAATATCTACCCTGACGATAGGATTTGGAGGAAGATCATCCAATAAAATACAGAATAATTTACTTCCTACTGACCAGAGACTAACAGGCAGTAAGTTCCATGCTTCAGGAAAATACTATATGGCTCAAAGAAAAAAAAAAAAAGTGAAAGTCAACTTTTAATCTGTGCGAACTACAGATCCAAACATTTTGCTAGAGATTAATGTTAAACATGGCCCTGTCTATACCTATGTGGAAATGTGAGAGCCATTTATCAGGTGGTGCTGGAATGGAAGACAGAGGGAAAGAAAGAAAAAAGTCAAAACTTGGGGGCCTATGCAACATTTTGGAGGCAAATGTGTAGTATGTGAAATGAATATGGAAGAAGAAAGGGTGGGAGACCTATGTGTATGTATCTTACAAGAGATAATGTTTCTCCCACCATGCACAATTCTTTTCAAGTACCTGTGTCCTCTGCAACAAAAAGCGAGATGAAAATGCTTTTTTATTGTATCATATCAACAGGATTTTAGGTATACAAGTAGCTATGGCACTTGGGCTGCAGAGATTCCAGAAACCTCTTTGGCAAAAAAGCAATTTGTTTTTTAAAAACATCTGTGGTATTCCCAAGTATTTATTGACTGGTTGAATGCAGCAGTGCCCTCCACTAACAGCCACAAATCCAGGCCAATAAATCATACTTCTTCCTCCCTCTTAGATTTACCAAATCTGCATTGTTCAGCAGAAACAGAAGGCAGGCCTTTGATTCAAATTAGTGTATTTTGTGCCATCCCAAAATGCCAAAGAATTTGGACTTCCTCCTCCAGAGGTAAAGCTAACCCTACCTCCAGGGAATGCAGCTTAGTCTTTTTTCCAAAACAGGTCATAATTTCTGTTGAGGCTATAAAACAAAAGCATTTCTAATGACCTATTCAGCAAGTACACTGTTCTCATAAAGATGAAACCAACATCTCACCTAACAGCAGTCCAGACCTGGAGCAAAACTTCACCTACAACTGCACCAAAACTCCATCTGGGAACCAAGGAGACGACATTTCATTCCAACATCACAAAGACTTATTAGGGAGCAGAGTCCAGGTAGGGAGCAACGGTCACTGGCATGACTGACAGAACATAACAGTAAATCAACTCATGTATCTGTTCCCTTTAGAAACCTAATTAGCATTTGAGTGGTTCATGAGGAGTTGACAAATGACATTATAAACATATCCACTGAGCAGAGGAAACATAAGCCTAAGCTTCACTACATAACCTATCGAGCACCTATCCCGACAATCCCAAGCATCAGAGGAGCCAAGACTGCTGCCACCTGGAAATGCCCTTCTCCCCATGGAGCTGGGAAATCCCTCTCCAGATGTTTATGGCTTTGGATCAGTCTCTTCCCCTGCCACACTGAAACCTACACACACACACACACCTATTAGCCACGAGCTCCTTACCCATGATGCTAGTTTATTTCAAATGTAAAGCTGACAAGATGCTAGTGAATCTTATAATAAAATAAAGCATACTGAGATGATCCCACTTTCATCACCCAGCTTTACTCAAAATAGGTGCAAGCACTCGTAAAGAGTAAGTGAAAAGAGATAGGAAGATATTGTTCTTGATTTTGAAAGGCAGCAATATTTGTATTTATTCCCCATTTTCAGGCATGGAAGGAAGAACATATTCTGTGAAAAACAATTTAATTCTTCGACTGAGAACAGCCTGCCAGTTATGTAAAGAGGAAGACTGCATGTTTATATGAACCATCAGTTTTCCTTCCACTTGGAAAGGTGCTAATTGTCATTAGAAAGGAGATCAGCATTTCAAATGCAGAAATCTAAAGTTAGCCAGCTAAAACAATTAAGTGCTTAGCTGGCAGCCTGAATTTCAGAGGTGGTAAGTGTCTGCCTTTCCCTTGATGTCAGAATAGAGCTTAGTGGCACTTACTAGCTTGTAAATCAGTCCTATGCATATTCTCACCTACAGATTTAAACTCTTAACCCTTGAGCTTCAAATTTGAAAACAAACACAGCTTTATTTGTTAAAAAACTAAAAGGAGAGTCAGGAATGCTGCTGTCTATACATAAACTCCAAATGCACAAACTACCTCCCTGCCATTACTGAGAAAGAGATACACAAAGAGCCCAACTTATCAAAGTTTCTGTTGTGTCATACCAGCTCTATCTTCTAGTCTTATTTGCCCTAAATTCATCTCAGAGTTGAACAGAAACATTGCATAGGCATTAGAAGAGAGTCATTTGTTCTTGGCTAACTTTTTTTCCTCAGTTACATAACCTTGAGAGCATGATCGAAGGATGTCCATTTACGTCTGGAAGATGCTTTCATGCATCAGACTCATATTCCTCACACAGCAAAGGCACATTGTGTCCTTGTTTCTGAATAGAAGTACAGTTCATTCACCACGAGACGACCCGCATCACATTTCATAAATAGGTTTATAAGAAATACTTCCAAGTCACTCCTCTCAATCCTAATCAATTATCAGAGTGAGAAAGATGCTCTAAAAATCAACGCATGATCGTGCACATGCACACACACACACACACACACACAGCGTGAAAGAGGCAGACCTCAGGTTGTTGTTAAAAAGGTCCTATGTTTCTGCAGTGCAACTAATTGGATATAAGCTTGCCAATAGTCACAACAGGAAAATCCAATAATGTTTCTAAACAGCGCGCACACAGAGAGAAATACAAAACCTGTGATTAAAGAGGGCTGACATATGCGAAAAGGACGTTTGAGAGGACTGCTACAGGGTGGCCAGCCAGCAGCGGAGGATTTTGCGACTGCCTCTGGTAGGGGAAAACTCGGGCTATGTGGGCATTACTCAGGATGGTGCTTAAGTGGTCAATATCTTAGGAAATTTCCTCATAGCAAGGTGTGCAAGGCTAGAAAACAGTCTCTCAAAGGAAACGAAGAAAGCTTTGTAGTTTGAAAGATAACCATCACAAGACAAACCTCTGAAGGGCAGCGTGTTTGACAGGGACACGTTGCTGCAAGTGAGAGGGCTAAACACGTTGCTGCAAGTGAGAGGGCTAACAGCAGTGAGTTAGTACATGCCGACACCTTTGCAAACTAACCTTGATGCTGTGGTTACGTTACTTGTTTCCTGACCACCAAATATGATACTTTGCATTTTTCACTAGCTAGCAGTTTTCACACTCACCATGTCACCCTTGTCCCCCAAGTATCACAGCCTAATTTTAGATGGAAGTTAAGCACGTTGATTTTGAGGCAGCTCTTCTGCTCAGAATATAGGAGGGACTCAGCTATCTAAGCCTGTGAATTTCTTCAAAAACAAAGGCCTTTCTCAAGCTTTTCAGCTTTCACACAATGTGAAACACTTGATGAGCAGGGCTACCCTTCAGCGATGTTAGAAAAGTGCAGACACTTGAAATGACTGAAGCCTGGGTTCAGGGACTGCTGCAGAACAGCAGCCAGTGCTTCTGAGAGGGACGTACAGCCCTGCTGATGAAGCTGCACACTCCAGGAACTGGTTATATTGGAATATGTGCTGAAGAAAGCTAAACACCTTTCAACTTGCAAAATTATCTGTGCAGTACTTGTACTTCCCAGAGCTGTGAAGGACTTTGGAGAGAGAATCTTTTCACCATCCCCCCCAACCCCAAATCCTGTTCCTGAGTGGGAAATGCAAGACCAGAGAGGCACCAATCGATCTACTACTCTACCCACCATCGTCCTCTATGCCTTCACAGAGGACACCTGAGAGAAACACTAACTAGGGAAGCACACAGAGTGCTAGTTATGCAGAGCTTGGAGATCAGAATGAATTTAGAGATTCATTTGAATTCTCATGTCACATCACCTATCACAGGCACCAGCAGAGACAGCAGCTAAATAATAAAACAAACAGCTGCCTGCTGCCCAAGGCAAACTGGACTCTAAGTATAGAGTTTTTGTTCAGTTCCATGCACTGAACTGTGAACTTTTAATAGCTTCTTTAGTTATACCTATAAACAGCTCCCCACTCTTCTTATTGCTCGCAACATCTAGCCGTATGCATGGGTCAAGTACATCAGACAGCTGCGTGGAGAATCTGCTGCTGTTAGGAAAAGAGTTGAAGGCCTAGAGATCTCAGCAGTCTTTTCAGTGAAGGCACAACATTGCAGGTCTCCTCTGTGGAGGCCCCCACACCACTACAGAACAAAGCCCGTGCACCTTGCCATCACTGAGTGAATCCTGTGTTCAGCAGCAGGGATACAGTGGAAATTACCAGCTCCTAGTCTGAAGTGGATGAAATACTGCTCTGTCTGTGAAGAGTTTTCTTCCCTTTATTTACATGACATTCATATTTAAGGGATGCAAATAGAGCTCAGAGACCTCATGTAAAAATAGTAGAAGAAAATGACATTCTACATACGTTCCCTTTGGTTATGTCTACCAAGTAGACATCATTCTCCACTGTTTGTGGTGTGTCCTTTTAAGCAGCAGTGAGAGTAACAGCTTTTTTTTTTTTTCTTTTAGTATTGATAGTGATAAGTAGGTGATTATTAAACCAGGACAAGAAATTTTCCATTTACTTCTTGAAACAGAACCCATTTGTTTTCAGGACTGTGGGGGGTTAATTTTTAAAACAGTAATATTATTACAATATTTGTCAAATGCTTCTTCCTAACCAAAAAAACCAAATTGCTTGCACATACTTAGCATTTATAAGCAACAATAACTTGCCAATATAAATAGCTCATCAAACCTACATTTAGTGTTCTTGGTTCAGCAAACGCCCACACCCCAGGCAACACTCAGAAAATGGACCTGAGAACCTACCACAGCCTAAGGACCACCTAATATCGAGGCCATAACCTAAACATTGCAGAACAAAGAAGAAAATTCTGCCTGAAATTTCCAAAGGCTTTATTGTGCCTACACTAGTGAGAAGAAAAATCATTTAATGACTCAACAAAACTTCCTACCTAAACTCCTTACTGAAGGAAAGGAGTTCTACTCTCCTTCTAGTGCAGTTTGCCACATATTATGCACTAGAAGAATTTTAAACAGAAACATAGGCCTTCTTTCTCTCCTGTGGCATCCATGTTTATGCAGCAGCTGGCTTCCTGAGCTCCTTACTGTCTGTAAGTCCTTTCAAAATGGAAAAAAACCAATAACCAACTGCAAGCCTAAAAAAACTGTCTCGTTTAGCTGTCTCTCTGTTTAGGGAACATTTAAGCTGGCATCCACTTTATGTTTGCTGAAAATTTACATAGAGAAAAAGCTAACGTGTCTCTAAACAGAGACATAATATTTTAGGAAAATCCGTGTCAGCTTCAGACAAAAAAGTCCCCCAAAGCAATCGAAAATAAAACAGCAAAAGGGGTGGCTGAACCACAGCAATAAAAACTGCAGCCATACAAGTTCAATTAGAATCATACCGTGAGAAAGGAATTTAACATCACCTTACCTGAAGAAGCCAGTAGCACCTTCTGTGAAACGTGGGGATGATGGAGGAATGGACATAACAGCCATACAAACACTAAGGACAAAAAAAGAGAAAGCAGATACAGAGTTAGTGAAGAAAAACATTATCCAGATGATAATCCAGTTTAAGAGACAGCACTCAGAGGCTAGGAAACAACAGAACATTGTATGTTGTGTTTTGTTGGTATTTTCTGAAGTTGGTCCATAGCATTGATCCTGCTGGTAGGACAGAATGCCAGATTATATACTATACCAAAATTTTAGGAGGATACTTCTTAAACGTCATTACATGTTAAAGAATCAATAGACAGACTTTAAATTCTGTTTTATAAGAAAAACACCTCTGCTGCAGTATAAGAGTCTCCAAAGAGGAACATCCCTAACACAGAAGGCCAGTTCTCTTTAGGGGACATTGTCCACTGATTCTAACAGATTTGACTCCTAGCTCAGGTCACGGTGCAAAACAGGAGGCCTTCAAAGGCCACTTTGATCTGCCACTGTGTAACCAAACCAGCGAGGTGGGTTACAGACCATTCGTGATCCACATACCACAGTTCAAAAGTCTCTAGGCAAAGCTTGAAGGAACAAGACCTAAGACTTTGCATAAAGTCTAGAGCTCTTTGCAGTGAATCATGAAATTCACTTCAGGGAACGAGAATTTCAGCAGTTCCAAACCGCTTACCACTAGTTACTTATATAGCCTTTTTGCCAAGTTGGCGGGTTTGTCCTGCTCCCATTTGGACAGAGCAAAGATAGCTGGCAGAGCCTTCCTTACGCTACCAAAGACCTGCAGTGCGCCCGATGTTCCTGTGCACGCACCGCAGCAGGATGGCTGTGGAGCAGTAAACGAAGTCCTCCATTACACAACAATTTCCTTGCCTTCCACTACAGAGAAACCACTCAGAGGTGCACTTACATTACCAGGGGCATAACTGGCATCAAATTGCTTGACTTCCTAAATCAGCGTTGCAAACTGCAGCCCTTGCCATCACTTAGAAGGCTACCTAGATCTTCTTAATAGCCACTGCTGTGATAACGTACTGCATACGCCCAAAGCTGAGGCTCGCCTAGACAAGAACAGAAGAAATAACGTCTTCCCACGTTGCTGTGAATCCAGATACACAATACACACGCCTACTTTAATCTCTAGTCTCAGATTATTTCTTAAAACAAAACCAAAATAACCCTCTTTTCCATGGTTTATCATCTAGTTATATACATTGAAAAAAGCCATCAGATATTATTTTGTACAACAAAATATCAAAACACTACTTTTTTTTTTTAATGAACTCTGATTAACTGAAACAAAAAGGAATCACCATGGCTAAGGGATTCTTTCTGCAGGAAAATCAAATTTCCAGCAAGTTGAAACTTTCAAACATTGCTGTCAATTGGTAGCTAAACCCAGTACAAACCAAACAAACAAAACTGAAATTAATTTAAAAGATCGCAGTACAACTTCTGCCCACAAAACATATTTATTATTAAGAAAGCAATATTCTTCTCTGTTTTCGCTGGCTTTTAATATAGTGCACCTAGGGGATGGGGATGCACATAATGATATACTCCTTTCCACTGAAAACTATTAGTTTTCCTTAAATGTGAGATTGGAAAAATTGAGCAATGTGCTTGTAGCTTTTCTCAGATATTTCCCTTGAAAGATCATGGATCAGATGCATTTTAGGCATACCAGTATTCTGCAATTACAGAAGGAAGAAACAAATAAATCCAACTACAGGGGATTTTTAAGAGGAACTTCCTTTTTGGCATGTTTTACACCAACGATTGCTTTGATTGCACCATCTCCTAGCATTAATACGCGTTTGGCTTGCACAAAGCTCAACCTGAACGCTTACTGCGCGGTCCTCACGGTTTCTTGGAAAACCGAGTCGGTCTAACAGGGCGAAGACGACGTGGGTCCGGGACCTGCCGCAGCACCAGGGACGCGAGCCTGAATTTCCCTGCCGGCGGAGAGAGCTTCTGGGAGCAGCCAGGCGCCGGGGCCGCAGCGCTGACCTGCGGGCGCGGACGGAGGCGGGTGGGGGCAGCTCCCGCCGGAGCCACCAGCCTGCCACCGCCGGCCTGCGGTGGGGCCAGGCGCTGCCGGCATCAGGGGCTGCCCCACGGCAGTGGTGGCGGCACGGTGCGGAGGGGCGTATTGCCGAGTGGCGCAGTGTGGTGTCGTATGGTGCGGCATGCTGCCGTGTGGCGCAGTGCCCTGTGGCACAGTGTGGTGTCATGTAGTGCGGCGTCGCGTAGCACCATGTGGTGTGGTGGGCTGCCGTGCGGCACAGCACAGTGCCCTGTGGTGTGGGGCAGCGTGCTGCCGTGTGACACCGTGGGGTGCAGCGTGCTGCCGTGCGGCGGGGTGCTGTGTGGTGCCCTGTGGCGTGGTGCAGCACACTGCCGTGTGGCGCAGCACGGTGCCCTGGGGTGCTGCGTGGTGCGGCGCGATGCCGTGCGGTGCCCTGTGGCACAGTGTGGTGTCGTGTGGTGTCATGTGGCCTCCTGTGGTGCGGCACGATGCTGTGTGGTGCAGTGTGGTATCGCATGGTGCGGTACCATGTGGTGTTGTGCAGCGCTGCAAGGCGTGGCGCGCTGTCGTGTGGCAGGGTGCTGTGTGGTGCCCTGTGGCGCAGCGCACTGCTGTGTGGTGCAGCGTGGTGCCCTGTGGTATCGCATGGTGCGCTGTCGTGTGGTGCCCTGTGGCGCGCTGCCGTGCGGCGCCCTGTGGCGCAGCGGGGTGCTGTGTGGCGCCATGTGATGTCGTGTGGCGCCATGTGATGTCGTGTGGCGCCATGTGATGTCGTGTGGCGCAGCGCGCTGCCGTGTGGCGCCCTGTGGCGCAGCGGGGTGTCGTGTGGCGCCATGTGGTGTCGTGTGGCGCAGCGCGCTGCCGTGCGGCACCCTGTGGCGCAGCGGGGTGTCGTGTGGCGCCATGTGGTGTCGTGTGGCGCAGCGCGCTGCCGTGCGGCACCCTGTGGCGCAGCGGGGTGTCGTGTGGCGCCATGTGGTGTCGTGTGGCGCAGCGCGCTGTCGTGTGGCGCCCTGTGGCGCAGCGCGCTGCCGTGCGGCACCCTGTGGCGCAGCGGGGTGTCGTGTGGCGCCATGTGGTGTCGTGTGGCGCAGCGCGCTGCCGTGCGGCACCCTGTGGCGCAGCGGGGTGTCGTGTGGCGCCGCGGGGTGTCATGTGGCGCAGCGCGCTGCCGTGCGGCGCCCTGTGGCGCAGCGGGGTGTCGTGTGGTGCCATGTGGTGTCGTGTGGCGCAGCGCGCTGCCGTGCGGCGCCCTGTGGCGCAGCGGGGTGTCGTGTGGTGCCATGTGGTGTCGTGTGGCGCAGCGCGCTGCCGTGCGGCGCCCTGTGGCGCAGCGGGGTGTCGTGTGGCGCCGCGGGGTGTCGTGTGGCGCAGCGCGCTGCCGTGCGGCACCCTGTGGTGCAGCGGGGTGTCGTGTGGCGCAGCGCGCTGCTGTGCGGCGCCCTGTGGCGCAGCGGGGTGTCGTGTGGCGCCGCGGGGTGTCGTGTGGCGCAGCGCGCTGCCGTGCGGCGCCCTGTGGCGCCGCGGGGTGTCGTGTGGCGCAGCGCGCTGCCGTGCGGCACCCTGTGGTGCAGCGGGGTGTCGTGTGGCGCAGCGCGCTGCTGTGCGGCGCCCTGTGGCGCAGCGGGGTGTCGTGTGGCGCCGCGGGGTGTCGTGTGGCGCAGCGCGCTGCCGTGCGGCGCCCTGTGGCGCCGCGGGGTGTCGTGTGGCGCAGCGCGCTGCCGTGCGGCACCCTGTGGCGCAGCGGGGTGTCGTGTGGCGTGGTGCCCCCCCCCACTGCTTCCCCTGAGGCGCGCAGTCTGAAGCCGGCGCCCACAGCCGCGCGCCCACGCTGGGGCCTTCTGCGGCCCGCGCGGGCTCACCGAGTGCGGGGGCCGCGTCCAGCTGGACGCGCGCCGCTCTGCTGCTGGACACCTAAGCTGGGGCTCCTCCTGTCAGCCCCTCACTGCTGGCACGGCAGGTTTTCTTCTGCTTTCAATCCAACAATGAGATATTGACAACCCAGTGAATATTTCCCATCAAACGAAAGCAAACTCTGCAACAGGCCGGGAAACGGCTGCCAGCTTCTCTACGGCAGCAGCACCCGGGCCGGGAGGAGCCGCCGTCACGAGCGGGTACCCCAACGCCCTCGCACAGAGCTGTGCAAAGGCGCTGAGTTACCCGCGGCAGGTACGCACGGTCCGGAGAAACGCAGACAGAAAAGGGAGCAAACGCTGCTCGCGACGCCCTGACGCTCGCGGCCGAGAAAGCGGAGCTCGGCCTTGGCGGCCCGCGCGCAGCCACAGCTTTGCCAGCGCCGCCACAGCGGTACGCGAACACCGCGTTCACACGTGCCCGCTGACGCAGACCCTACAGCAGTTCCCCAGGGCACGTGAAACCAGAATTTTATTCTGGCTTTTTTGCAAAAAAAGAAAACAAAAAACAAAACACCAAACAACAACAACAGCAAACCCACCAACAACCTGAAGGTTGATTTCATCCTTCTGCTCCCCGATGCCCGCTCTAGGGCCACGCGAGCGGAAGAGGTCTCTCCTGCTCTCTCCCGCACTTAAACAAGCTGCTGGTTAATTTAGCACGGGGAGGTGCCAGTTTGATTGGGGTGCCCTAGTCACTTGGATGTGAATGAGACTTTATACTCTTGGTTTAGATATATGGTTTTTTAGAAATAACTGAGGCTAGAGGAATTTAAAAGAAATCCTCTTGATGTATTAAAATAGTGCTGTCTAACACTACTTAGGCATACCTAAGGGCACCATGGAGCTGGCTCAGTAATCACCAGATCTAATGTTAGCTAAACCTAAGTCTTGTTAAAGTATTCCAGATTTCTAATGACCGCTTTTATTTGTATTAGAATGGAAATAATGACCTTTAATTATGACTGGCAACACAAAATCTCCCAATTTTCAGTTTTGTATGACTGCTACTGCTCGTTTCGTAGTAATTAAAGGAAACAGAATTTCTGCCCTCTGCGATACAGCACTAGACACAAGAGAGGGCAAGAGCCGAGCGCCCAAGGCCTGGGAAGGGACCAGGGTAAAACAGGCGAAGGGCTGCAGCGCTGGGGCAGGACGCGGAGAGCAGCACGGGCACTGGCACTGCCCCTCGGCGGATGCTCGGGTGTGAACGATCACACGCGCAGATGAACGGACATGTGTCTGAGGCGAGGAACTGAATCTAGGATCACTAAGGAAAGGAGTGGGAAAAGCGCAGCAGAACAGTTACATCATTAAAGAACTGATCTGACACACAATCCCAGTATTTGTTAGTTCCAAAACATTTTAAATATCAAAACTATTAGAAACTATTTGAGGTAAATATTTTAAATGTTCATTCTGTGTAAATATTCGCAACGTGAATACCATCAGCTGAAAGGCTCTGATAAAACAAATTTATCAGCTGAATGTGTGCTTTATGTCTGAAGTACTGAAATATCAAAACTGAATAAATTATGAATTTCTCCACAAGATCTGTGTTTAATTCCTCTCTTCGTGACCATTCCAGCTACCTCTATCATAGACAGGAGATCTGGAAATGGCAGAAAACTTCACTGAGTGACCTCCATGCAGCAGCAGACTTCTCACCAGTAACATCACTTCCCTCCAACCCCTGCTTCAACATTTTCGATTCCTCAAAGTGGGACAACAGCACGGGAGCAAATGGGAATCCTGCTCAGACGGGAGCCAGGGCAAAAGCAATCAGCCCCACTCCAGTGGTCAAGGAGGAGAGGTTAAGGGGTACCAAGAGGGACACACGGTGACATTGGGGTAGTGTGCTAAGGAGAAAAAAAAGGAAGAGCGAAGGATGATCAGCTATTTGCTATTAAGAAAACACTCGTGGTTTATGTCCTTTCTCTTAATTTTTACATCTTGCTGCAGTTGCAAGATATGATGGCCCTACTTCTGGTAAAACTTTAGCAAGACTTTAAATCCTGTTAACTGGAACATAAGCAGGTGGGATCACTGCTCAGATTGTCCAGAATACCTGTTTATCCAAATACGGACGGGATGTCATAAATACTAATGTTAAGGTGAACGTGTGGAATCAAAGCTTTATTGGTACCTGTTTGGATGACCCGCACATTTCACTCAGTGCTCTGTCATGCCTGAGTAATGCCGGTTATCTTAGCCATATAGCATGCAGCACCGTGACACAGACTGTCTGGGCAATCTCGCTAGTGCAGGAATTCAAGCCATTTTATACAAATACAAAGGGGTCAGTAAATCTTGATTTATAATCCTTCCGTCCTTTAAGGCGCTTTCACAAACTATGAAAATACTCTGCAAACAATAAGCTTGCCAGCCTCGTCATCATTAGCACGTCTTGTAACAGGATTAGTGTGAAGGGAAAGCCATCATTTCAGGTGTGTCGTTAAAAACGCACGCTTATCAGTGAATACACTGAGAGGCTGGCCGCGGTGTCTCCTCTGCAAGATAATCACTCAAGGTCGGCTTGAATTAAAAAGGATTTAAGGACTACTGGCTTCTATCACAGAGTTATTTTTAAAATACAAATGACAAAGATTAATAATGTTTTTAAATATGTCAAGGGTAAATTTCACACAAGAAGGGGGCGGGGGGGTGGGGGAGGAAGAAGAGTAAAAAAACCCAAAGAAAATATTCCTAAGAAAAGCTTAACATTTTAATCCCACTATTCAGCATGGGAAAAAAAGCAGACACTGTTTGTTCAGGATAATCTCTGACAGAGATTCTTGGCTGCACCGCAGCCTCGTGGTTTATTAACAGGTCTTTAATATACAGTTCTGCTGCCTCAGAGCTGGTCTTCCCATTTTGGAAAACACCTTCTTAGGTGCAGCATCACCAAGTGCTGAAGGTTTCTCTGCAATGCCTTGGAAAGCTTGTCTGGAGCAATCCTCTAGAGAAGCTTTTGCTGCACCTCAGAACATATATAGCATCTTGTTCTACAGAAATCAATACACCTGCACTTGCTTCACAACACTGATTGCTATGAGGCTGATCAAAACTTCACTGTGATTAAAACAAAAAATAATTACACAACGCTAATGCTGATATCCTCACAGCATGTGCTGCATTTAGTAGATATGAAAACTGCTCTACATCTCCAAATCTGTCTCGTATATAACTCTAGATGTGCCAATAATGAATTACATAAAGGCATCCACCTCCATGATTTTTTCCCAGCATTTCAACAAAGCATTAAGAAAATCCTAATAGTTCATAGAATTTATAAAGCATTCAGAATAAAAAAGTGATTTTTTTTTTTTAAACTCGTGCCACGGGATCTAATCTTGGGTTAATGTTTTGGATCTACATGCTCCAATTTAAGTACCTAGAATGAAGCAGATCCATGTCAAACAGGGAGCTCTTCTTCATTGACATTACATTTCAGTATTTGAGAATTAATAGAACTGCAGTAAAAATGCAGTGCAGCAGAAGAAACAGATCTTTGTCTTTATTCCAAAGCTGGATTTACCAAGTGAGTGACAATAGCAATAACAACTAAAAGAATTTTTGCATAAAAAGACATAAAAACCACGTTTAAGATAAAAAAAAAACCAAAAAATCTCAGAACTGCTAGCTCCATTGTTCTGCAGGATTTCTGGCATTAATAAATTAAGCGCTACAGAATGAACTACAATCTGATAGCACAGTACATTCAGATTTACACGGAGAGTCATCCAGGCCATGAATTCAGTCCAGTGCAAGCTTAGAAAATAAACAGCAAAAGCTTTTTTTTACCTGGCCAGGCCTCAGTATGATCTACGGGCGCTTCACGCGGGAATTTGCACTGTTTCCCCAGAAGTCTCCTGTCAGTGCTCCAGCTCTGCTGCTAAAAGGGATCATTTTAAATACAGCACGTTGAGTCGGTGGTACCATACGACCTACGAGGCTCAGGATGGCGCACCTGGAGCTGCCCGCCTGCTCGCCCTGTTAATCATGATAGGGGGAGGCACAACTTGGAGGGGAAAACTCCCAGGCAGCCGTCAGGGCAAAGCTCTCCTCTCTCTTTACTGGACTGCCATGCCTTCCTCTTAAGAGCCTTCACTGAAGAAAGGCGAAGGGATGAACAAACCACAAATCTCCAATATATATGGGGGCATGAATGTGTGATGTGGCCTGAACGGGCAAATAAAGTAAATAATTTATCTCTCTTTCTGGAGCATAAAGAATATACGGCACCCATGGTATTTCTGAGCTACAACTGAGAAAAGCAAAATTATCAAGCTGTAAAATTTTAACGGCTAGATTTTTGGATGTTTAGCACTTATGATTGAACCAGGTTTTAAAGAAAGTCAGGCCTGTCAGGTTCTGACTCTAAATGCCTGAGAAAACACAGCCAACAGCAGCTACAGCTGGCACAGACTTGATGAAATCCTTGGCAAACCTGGGCCTGTACCCATCTCCCCCAGAGAGCAAAGCACACAGAGACCACTTAAAAAAACTCCCGCTTCACAGCTGATGAGGGTTAAAACCCAGCTCCTCTGCCTGCTCGTATTTCCAATTTTATGGCCTACTAATGCTATACACTAGGTTGCGATGTGCACACAAAAACTAGAAGATGCACTCAAAGAAGAAACAACCGGGTAGGAACAACCCTTGTCCCAGAAAAAATTCAGCAAGTAGGCAGTAAACATCATGATGCTATTAGTGAGTCTTACTTATTTCCCTCATTTTTACCCCCGAGATTCAGAGTTTCCCTGTTAACTTTTCAGAACAAAACTGCAATTTCTTGAGAGACTTGGCCTTTTATCTCCAGGTTTCTTATTTAAATCTAGCACAGGACATAGTACCTCAAAGTTATCCTTATCTGAAGGGTTCTTAGTGGCCTGCATCCACCAAACACAGAGGGCAAACCCACGCAGCAGCTTTGGCCCCTTTTCCTACATCTGAAAAATCAGTAGAGACTGAACCCCCTTCTGCCTCGCACCAGCTCAAGGCCATTTGGTGCACCTGCAAAACACCTGCTTGACGGAGAACACATCAGGCATAGGAATGGCAGAGTCTTTTCCTCAGTCCTACAGTCTCCCTCCTTAAGTCATTCCAGCTCTTATCCATAAAACCACCCGTTTCTCTGGGAGAGGCATGGGTTCCTGGCCCGGCCAGCACCCCCAGGAGCCACAGTGCGGGGGCGGCCGTGCAGCCACACCTGGGCAAACACAACCCTTCAGCCCCTCTACCCCTCTCAGGGGATTTGATGTTTTTCCTCTGCAAACTCCTCCAGCCCTCTGCTCTGAAAACCTGCTGCTGTGCCTCTAACTGGAATGAGATCAGCTGTCTACACTTACCCCCAATGCTGGAATTAATTAGCATTGCCGTATCCGGAGTTACATCCCTCGCATCTCCTTAGGAGGCATGCAGCCACGACGCACTCAATGCATTTAGTTAAAGTAGTCTTTAAAATGAATTCTTGCTTAAAACTGGCAAAAGGGGTTTCACTAGCGAGGGGCTTTATTTATTTATTTATTGAGGAGGTAAAAGATGCCACGGCAAGTGTGTCTGTGGCTATGTTAATGCTGGGCTGGGCTCCCAGCCAACGCATTAAGTGAAATCGAATTCCTGAAACCAGCTTTAATCAGCAGATTTTTAAGGTTAGAATTACTCTCTCCTCCAGAAGGCTTGCCAAGGTTAATTCTGTCCTGAGCATGCAGAATTAATGGGCTGGACAGAGAGGAACATTTTTTTTCATACTTTTCTTTTAAGCGCACAAAAATTTCTAGGAAGAAAGAAATAGCATTTCTGAACCATCTGAACAGAAAAGCCACTTCAGCAGCTTATTGATTTCTGTTTTGAAAGCAGATACAGATATGAAAATGCAAGCTGTGTCACCCCCTGGATAGGGATCCAGCGTGGGAGCAAGAACAATTTGCCCCGAAAGGGAAGCGTGGAGCGGATCTCAGCCGGCCCTGCGCACGGTGGGATCGCTCCAGCGCTGCGGGAAGGGGAACGACGCCTATGGCGGCAGCCGCACTGCAGCCGCGGCTCCTGCCCGAGCATGCTGTGGTCACCTTCTTCCAGGCAGGGATGGGCTTTCCATCCTCACGAGTTATGTGAACTTTAGAGGTTTAAATATCAACAGTTGCATACACAGACAAATCAACCCCCAACTACGTCTCCAACTGGCAAAAAAGTAGGCAAGGTCTCTGTCGAAGAGTACCATGAAGATGTTTCCTAAGAGGCAGCAGCAGTCAGGTCAGAAGCCTACAGAGCAGAGAAGAAATACAAAAGATGCAGTTTGAATAAGCCACTGGCTGACTGCAAAGGTGAGCAGCCTGCCTTTCTGGCCCTTAGTTGAAGCACCTCAAGGAGACCGTTCTTAACAGAGAGGTGTGAATGTCAGGACAAAGTGATCTTAGTAACCTTGCCCAGGTTGTATGAATTTAAGTAGGAAGCTTGAGTGTGCAAAGAGTACAGACTTTGTCCTGAAATATCCTCTCAAGGATCCCTTTTTCCTCTCCTGAAGTAATCTGAAGGAGTATCTGAGGGCTGTCTGGAGCCAGCGCCCACTGCCCAGGCGCCTGCAGCCAAGTCAGAACACACCAAGCTGGCCACAGTCTGCAGAGCAAAGCCACCGTCTCCTCTACGGCCGCCCTGGCCACAACAAGGGGGCAATTCCCGCAGCATATGAAATCCATACGTGCCTCTGGAAGCGCTCGGTCATAGGCAAGTTTTTTGCAGTCCCTGTGCTGCTCCCAAAGTCAGACCTTGCCAGCTCCACTTCACCTCGTACCTTTTTGAAAGTGACTGCTAAGTAACGAAAACGGGGCCTTCTATGGGCAGAGACAGTCCTGCAATTAGAACTGCCCATCCCTCCATTTACATGCAGTTTGCGTCTTGCATTATCAAACTTTTGAAAACTGGAGGGAAAAAAATCAAAGTACTAGTGGATTTTTCATCCCGAGCTCCTTAAAGTGATTGTGGCTTATTTAAAAATAATACAATAATGCTGAGGTGTTCTTCCTTAACAGGAACACCTTGGGAACGAAAATGGAAAAGCAGCAGAATCAAATATTCAAGCTAGGGTCGGACAGGCTTTGAAATTCTTCTCCCCACTGAGTTACACTGTTGGATATTTAAAAAATAAAAACCATCTAGATTTTCTTCAGATTTTCACACTGAATTCCCAATTCCCTTAATAAGAAGTTAAATCAATCTTTAGAGAACAAACCACGTAAGACCTGTGGCTCTAAAATATTAAAATATACTCAAGTCATTTTTATGTTAGAAGGCTCTGACTTCCAAACATCCCAGCGGCTTGCACACGTCACAAACATGCTCAGGTTCCTGGGGAAAAAAATTGGGTCCTGTGCCTCCTCGTCGGCACGACGAGCCATGGGAAGGCAGGGGCCGGGCCGGGCTTCTCGCGCAGGACCCAGGAAACCCTCCGGCCGCCGCTCGTGCCCCCTGCCGAGGGCTGGGCACCAGAGGTCTCCCCCTGCTCCCAGCGGGCACCAGGCTCGGATGTCCCTCTCCTCTATGCCCGTTTCTCAGGTCTTGCTGGTTTCTTTCGGATAGGGATGAAGAAACAGAGGCACTAACCCGACAGGGAAGGGGCACGCTTTCCTTATGCCAACACCCCAACAGCACGTGACCTACAATGACCTCCCTAAACAAATAGTCTTTTCAAATAAACATACTCATGGCAACAGCAACAAAAAATGCTCCAAATAGTGGAAATTGACTACCAGACGAGTAAAACCCACAAAAAAGGTTAAAACAAAAAACCTTCTTTGCACAAAACCATCAAAATAGTGGACATGAAATTCCTTTGGAAAAGGCTCCTGAACCAAGCAAGCACACCCATAACAGCAAAGGCTGCTGTTCGCAGCCACCAGGAGCGAGGTAGGAACTAGAAGTCCACATAAAAGCAGCCACCCTGGAGAAGACCCCAGTGCCACCCTGTCTCCTGACTGCAGCCAGCGACCGGTGCTTAGGACAGACAAGTCCCAGCAGGCCATTTTCCATGGCCCACAGCAGAAAGTTAAAACTGCTCATAAGACTATAATGCGAATGGTTAAGCAAGTAGGGACAGGGAGCGAGCCAAGATAACTGTTTTAACGGCTTATGACACTAACAGTCTTGCTGATAAAGAGCCACTGTGGCTGTTCTTAGGTCTCGTATTGTTAAGCAACATGAACTTAAGTCTAGCAACTAATCAGACCTCCGTTAAACCACTGCACTGCACCTCGTTCCATAATCACCCCTACGTTCTCAGAGCTTCTCCACTTATTTTCATCAGGGAACGACATAGTGCTTCCAGCAGCAGCAACTGCTACCATGGATCAAACCTCCCAGGAAAGCCAACTGGGGCTTTAACGTCGTTCCTAACGATAAGACACAGGCCTCAAATTAACAACTGTATCTGCACCCAATCAAGTCCTGCTCTTAACCTCGGCCTGCACGTTATCTGCTTGGCGACGTGACGCGCCACCCTGGGAAAAGACAGAACGCAGTAATTTAAGCCATGCAATAACACACAGCCTGCACGCGGTACAAATTTCTTAGGTGTACAAAAGGGGAAACAAACAGATTTTCTATTGCCTGGGACTATTCTACTCCTTTACAATAGGAGCAGTCAGACTTCAAGATAGCGCTAGCCGGCACAATTGTAGCACTGAATCTTATGGGCGTAATCTAAAGGTGGCATGGCTTAGAGCCTCGAGACATCTGAGGATAATTCAATTCACCCTGATTTTGTGAGGTGTGAAAGGACACCCTCCAGTGCTTTTGCTTTAGATGGAAACAGGGAAAAGCAGCATGTGAGTTTTGATATGGGTATTTTCCTGTCAGTGCAATAACCTGTGCTTCAGAGAGTCAAAACGCAACAACAAAAGCAACTCTCCCCTCTCTGTCATAGATATTCCCTTTATCTATTCATACAGATGCCACATTTATTCTTTTCACTGACTTTTTCATATTTTGCTGTTTAAAAAAAAAAGTTGTGTGATCTGCTCTTATCTCAGCAGACGTACTGTGCAATTCTCCCGAAAATGATTTATCTCGATTTCATACAAATCAGTTTCAATGTTCACAGAAGTTTGTTAGCTGTTTGTAGTAACCCCTTTATTTCGAATATAGGAGCAACACCTTTCCATCTGCACCCGTAAAAAGTACCCACGAACTGCTTTGCTACTTTGCTCTGAAAGGGCAGAGCACGGTTAGAAAAGCAGGGCAACTTAAAACCTCCAGCCTCTAGCACGAGCTGCCTATTTGCCACCAAATTAGTAAGCACCAGGGAAAACCCTCAAACTTTATACATGTCATCTCTCTTCCAAAGAGACCTGAAATAAGTGCCCTCCGAGATCAGGTTATCTTGCAGCAGATGGTCTTTCCTTCAGGACACGGACGCTAAAACCACAGACACGTTCCAAATCCATTTAAACATCAGATTACGCTCGTGCCTGTCAGCCGAAGGAGCTGGGACACAGTGGCAGTTCCAGCCTGCTCCATTAATCAAAATTCAGCGAGAAAAGCCAACGTGCTGCTATAAAATCCCCTGACTCGATGCCAACACCGTGCACAGGGAACCTAATGCCATCAATCTTACTTTTTCCTCCCCTACCACTAAGACGCAGCTGGGGAGGGGAGAGCAGCGAGGGAGGCTCGGCCAGACGAGCAAAGCCAGGAGAAGCAATTATTTTTTTTTATTATTATTTTTTGGACAACTCTCATCGGGCAAAAGGACACAATGTTGACGGGGAGACGACAGGAAGCCAACCTAAACAGTCCTTTATACAGATCAGTCCCGGTTTAGCGCTTTTAAATACCGAGATGTAACAGTGCTTGAACCTTACAGCACTGAGAAAGCATGCAGGAGGGAAGACAGACTACACTTGAAAGTTTTATTTTGATCTATAAAGGGAAAAAATGTCATAACATAGGGAAGCATCCAAAATTTCCTGTTACAGTATTTCCACAACAGCAAATCTTCAACAACAACGCTGCTGAACATGTTTCCCTCACCGCTAATCTTAGTAAAACACAGACATTAGACAGTTTTAGATTTTTCCTTCAATATTTATATATAGGAGCTTTGATTCAGCAAAGCACAAGAAACGAGCTCAGATCTCAGCACAGGAGTAACCTCTTACCTAAGCTGTCGGCAAGGTGCACGTCTTACTGAGGCTGACAAAACTTAAGCAACAGCTGATAGTTTGCTGATTTGGACTAGGAGTCCTCATAAACTGAAAGCAGATCCCAGAAAGCACATTAAAATTTCTACACAGCTGCAAGACCCTGGAGAACCCGGCCTTTAATTTTTAGGCTACAAATTGAGCTGTAAAAACATAAAACAATTTCTCTTTGAAGAACACAAAAGGCCTGATGAGTAAAGTTAAAGGGGACGGTCAGAGAAGCGTAACATTAGTCCAGTTCTATGTTAGCTGCTCTGAGTTCATTGTTGAATCAGTAGTTTATTGTGAGTTTTACTTTTTCCTCTTAATTCACCAAGGAAATCCTCCGGTGCAGGGTATTCCTCTCTTGTGAAACCCACAGGACTTACAGTGGCTTACAGTGCAGAAGACACTGCATCTATTGCAAATGGAAACACAGGCAGAGGGAGTGCAGCTACGCCGCCGATATTTTGACCTCCCAGCCTGCAGCGCTCAGTTTCCCAGGCAGCTCATGGAGCAGCTCTGTCTAGCATCAGTGCACGGGCTCGTGTTCGGGCATTCAGCCTAGATCAAGAACTGATAACGTTTGCTTTTCCTACTCTTCGGGCTCTTTTTTTGGCATGGTTCAAGCCCTCCTGATGTCCTTGATGTCACCAGCAATTTTGCCTAGGTGACGATTTCTGCGCTGAAACCGCAGATCTTGTTTCATGGCTCAAAGGAGGGGTTACTGTAGCCTCAAAATCTAGAGCTAAGCTTTGCCCGTAACAAGACCTTGTCGGTACCGGTAGCTTTTGTTATCAAATATTTTTCTATTTACCTCAGGACTTGTTAGAAAGCAATTTGAAATGTTTAATATTTAATGAAATATTTAAATGTTTAATGGGTTGTTTTTCAAACCTGTTTTCCCTGTGTAGAATTCCAAAATCAGTGCTGTTCACAGACCGCAGGTCTTAACTTCCTTATTATTATAAATTACTGTTCCGATGGCATTAGCTCACTGGCAGAATTCTGCAAATGCAGGTACTGAGTTTTGGTGCCTGAAATTCTGAAAGGTAGCAACAGTGTTCATTTTGCACTTTGAAACGAGAAAGACTCAGCCATTCAAATGAGATTGGTCCTGTGTTCTGCAGCTCTCTGGGTCATGTACTCTTTTCTATGTCACACTATGAAACCTCAAAATCCTGTTTTACTGTGCCTGCCTATGCCGTATGGGTGATACAAGTCTCTCCATGTTCCCAATCTGATCTTCAGACCTTGCTTCACAGCAGTCCCTATGCACAGACTGCAGCTCTTCATCTTCAGGTCCCTCTTCCAGAGCTCTGCAAACCGCTCCTTTCTTCAGCACACTTTGCTTCATCTTCCTCACGTGCAGGAAGGACAGCAATCTCCAGAAGTCATGTGTGTCAGCATCCTCTCTTGATTTTTTCCAGTGAATGCTATTTCTTTTAGGTCTAGTCTTTAGACAGAGACTACGCCTTTACGTATCATGCTGACACATGAAAACAATGGGATACACTAAACTGCGTTACCTGTTTTAATACTTAGGTCTAGTCTTTAGACAGAGACTACGCCTTTACGTATCATGCTGACACATGAAAACAATGGGATACACTAAACTGCGTTACCTGTTTTAATACTTATGGGAAGGATAATGGCACTTCCTCTTCTAACGCGTATGTGTTTTTTCCCTAGTCCAGAAAAAAACTAGCTGTATCTATTTCTTGTTCCCAGCTTCTGCCATGTTGAAAGCACACGGCTCAGTCCCAGACACCTTCCCAGAGTGGGCACCAGGGCTATAACGTGCTGCGCTCGTGCTCTTCTCTGCAAGCGAAGAGCGCTCAGAGGAGAGTCTCTGAGATCCTCCATCCACCGAGGGACACGCGAGATGCAAGGAAAAGGAGCCTGAACAGCTTCGACCAGACTTTATACTTGTAATATGCCTGTCTTACAGGGAAATGATTGTCCTTCCTGAAAGATAACTTCTCTCTTGCTGGGACCACCCGCCTACCAAACAGCCTCCTGAAGAGCTTTTCCAGTTGTCAGCTGAAGCTGGTGGCCTCGTGCAAGATGGATACCGCTGGCTCACTGCATAAGTGAACCCAAAGGCTGCCTTGCAGTGGGTTACCATTTACACATCTTACCCTTTGTATGGTTCATCACGCTAAATAACGTTTCCAGTATTCGTGAGGGCTGCCACACTGCAAGCTTTAAAATCACATCCAGATGTGCATGGGAAATCTCCCTCTGCAGTCTGTGCTTTGGGTGGGGGAAAAAAAGACAATAACAGAGTCTTCCAGCATGCCCCAGCCTCTCTTTTCTATACCTTTTCCTTATACTGGTGGTACCTGCATGTTTTCAGCAAGAGCATTTACCGGTACTGTCTGCTCCCTGTTGAATCCTCTGGCACTCACCCAGTGATCTCTTATGTGCAGCTCAATAACAAATTAAAGTCCAAGGTCAAGCCTTTTGGAGCAGGTTGTTTACATTCGATATAAGCTCCTGCCTTTCTCCTCCTGAGGTAGCCTTGCTGTGGATCGTGGCTGCTCATCCAATCACCATCGCTGGTTCTCACTATATCAGCCAGAGGGAAAGGTTTTGATCCAGATACAGACAGCCCAACAAATATGTTTCTTCTCGTGCTGCCAGCAGAATGACAAGCAGTGAGGGGGCTCCTGGCTTCCTGCACCAAAAGGCAGAATTGCTGCCTGCCAAGCAAAAGGCGAGGACGAGCAGCCAGCGTAGCGGTGGGACAGCACTGCGACGCCACGTCGGACCCAATGGAGAAAGAGGATCCAAAAGCGCAGCGTGATGAAGGCTGCGGAGCTCCTCAAGGTATTTATCACAGGAGGAGAGGTAACTCAAGGGCCAGCGCAAAGGCGGATGAAGGCAACAGGCTGAAACCTGCATGGGTGAATCCCAGCTCTGCCCACAGGCCATGGCTCCTTCTGCCCTGCACCACACTGGCCAGGAGCCGGCCAGGCGAATATAGAAGAGCACGAACGTGGCTATATATCACTAACACCTTTCCGTGACTGTGGGAAGCGTGTCAGCCTCCCGACCTTCAATCACAAACCCAAACAACGCAGTAGCATTCCAGAGGTCAGCCACCAAACTCTTAATTTTTTTATACTGCTAATTCGTTTAGTGAGAGTGCTTTAAATATTTATGAACAGAAACGCAGGAGGCCAGCTCAACAAGAAGCGATAGCTTTAATCTCAGCATGCTCTTCTGCAGCATCCCGGCTGCCTGCTCTGCACTCGCTCTAGAAACAACAGAAATGACTTGCAGAGTCACCTAATCCCCTGAAGATGAAATTCCAGCCCCACTGCAGCTGATGGGAATTTTGCCATTCACTGCAACATGGTCAGGTTTTCAACACTGCTCTTTATAAATTGCCTAAACAACGTCCTGGACTAAGTCACAACATTAAAAGCACAAGACTCTCCTTCTCTAGAAAGTGAACCTTAGACAAGTGCTTTTAAACGCAATACAAATTTGCTTCTATTTGCAATGCTGTCAATTCCATAGGAACAGTCCATGTTAGCCTGCTACTTTATTGCTCAAATGCATACTAACTACATATTTGCAATGAGGTTATCTTCGAATTTTGAGTTAAACCAGCTCCATAAAATCTTTCATAAATTACATAGGAAACAAAACCCACAGCCTCACACCTGCACTGAACACCAATAATCGGTACACAACCCTGTACGCTCACACACAGGAGCAGTCTCCTCAGAAACGCGTATTTCTTTGTTAATATGGGAATACTTCAACGTCAGTCTAATTTTAGCGTTAGGAAAGCTCTAACCTCAGACCGCCGAGAGCTAAAGCCCTCCAGATGCAATAGTGCAATTTGCATTCAAACCAGCAGGTCTAGCTGTCAAAATGTTTGCCTCCCATATCTGCCAACTCTTATTTATAATCCCGTTCAGATTAATGAATGACAGTAGTTCTCATCACAGGAAATTTGATTAATCAATTTAAGAGCTTAATCACCATGGCCTTGGTGAGAACCGTACAGAAGGGATCTTGCCTTGATATGGACAAAGTTGAAAGAGGAAAAAAACATCACTGCTTTCCCTCAGAAACAATCCAGATGGAGAGCATGCATGGCATTCTCGACAGGATTACAAGGTTTCCAGCAGTTTAAAGTTTTCTTAGGGCTAATGGTCACGGTCAGTTAGTCACAAAACGTCCTTTTCAAGCCGCATCATAATCGGACACAAAAGGCCATGCCACGGCCTGATTTCCCGGTGCCCCCCTCATTTGCAACAGGAAAAAGAGCCAATGTGCAGCAATAAGTCGGAGCTGTGCTTCAGAGCAACCCCAGGCCCTGACCACAACCGACCCCGCGCTCTGCCCGGGGTTCCTGCTTAAAAAACTAAGGAGAGAGAAAAGAGACTCTTAAAATCCTGAGGTCTGTTGCTGGTGCACAGATAAATAAAAAAAAAAAATCATTAAAAGATGTATCCACTCTCAACAGTTTAATTAATCGGTACTTCATACCTCGCATTCCTATACTGTCCTCTAAGACAAGACTGAATACGGGAAATTAGCTGGAAAACTGAGCGTGTTTCTTGCCTAGGCCACGCTGTTACGACACTGCGCACACGGGAGACAACGCTTTGGCCCCGAGAACTTGCAGAGCAGTCTCCAACACAAAACAGGAACCGCATTTTTAAAAAATATTAAACTCCAGAATACTGAAAGACATACTCCAGTACACAAGTAGAAAACCAGTGCAGATAAATGCGGCAGCATAGGTGCGCTGGGGTACTCGCAGCTAGGTCTGAATTCCATAGGATTTGGTCCTGAACGTACAAGTTGTTACGCAGTGAAGGTGCTTGAAAACTCAAAGCTATTTTTGGGCTGCCATTTATAAAAAGGAGATAACACTCCATTTTTCTGTGTGTATGGGGGGTGGGGAGCAGAGAGGTTCAAAAAGTATTTGAAAATTGTGTTTATAAAAACTTCAGATACAATAGCGGTGAGAATTAAACTTCTTGGAAAGTAACAATTCCATCTTCAGACCAAGGAGCGAATAACACGCAGGAAAGAAATCACATCATCACAGCTAAATATCCGATTTCTGCCTTCCCCTCCCAAATGCAGTCTCACTGAAACACCCAATAGCAGAAACTCTGACTCGATAAAGTGCGACAAGGCTGGAAACGACTGCAAGAGACATTATATTGAAGTACAGGGCTTGGTAAGGGCCTTGCAATAGGTACCACTTCTCCTACACCGTACCACGCAGAAGCCGACACAATCACACGTGACATTGCAGCAGCCGGTTACGCTCCCGTGCTTTAGGTAGGCTCGTGTAAATTAAGAATGCAGGCGCACATCCAAAGCGTGTTCCTCTGTGGGCCTAATATCTTGATCTGCGCGTGCACAAAAAGGCTTTGCAGTCTGTAGGAAAGAGCATAAGCGGACTGATGAAAGTAACTAGAAATACTATGCTGAATAAGGAGAAAAGCAAGGAGTGATCTTAAGACTGAAGGAAGTGCAATATGGGTTCTCTTTGCAGTTTTACCCATAATCAATTTGTGACTTTGAATAATAAGGACGGGGACACAGCTTGTTGCCATTTCCTGTTTGTCACATGGACTTAAAACTGACCAAATATTAATAAAACATCTACTGGTAAAGTCAGAAATAGCTTTAACCTTGTACCATTAAGGAGGAGATCATTAAATACACGAAGATGCATAAGCATATGCGTTGGCCTTGTGTTCCAGCAATTAGGAGTGCTAAACTTAGAAAGCAAGTCGCATTGAAATTAGTGAAGGGACTTCTAACAGTCAGCTTTCCTTGGCAGCTAGATACCAACTCACCCCAGAGAGATTTCTGATAACCCACCATGCGTGGGTGAATGCGAGTGGCAACCCACTCACACAATGCCGGATGGTCTCAAAGGTAATAAATTGGGTGCTCTTGCTTTTTAAAGTATCAGACCACTATCTTCTGCATACAGAGTATGGGTGTCTGTACGTTTCCAGGAAATATAGACAGTGAGGTACATGACTTGAGCCCCTCTGCAGAAGAGAATATTTGTCCCCCAAAACATTAACCTTGGTGGAGAGGCGGGTATCCTGCAGTCTCCCACAGACGTTGAGTTTGTGCCTTTGCAGCATGGAGGAAACTGAAGGGGGCTCAGGTACAACATAACCTCCAGGCAACTCAAGGACACGTTCCCTGGGAAAACCTGGTAAACCTGGCAGCACCTGGCAAGCTTGAGGTCAGTCACCTGTGAAAGTGGCAGCTAGGACAGCGTATGTTCTGCATGATGGTATAGATTACATTAGCAAGCAAGAGAGAAAGTATTTAATTTTGCATTTTTGCATTTGCAGGGTTTATGTGGTGCACAAAAATTGCACAACATAGGAAGTACCACAAGGTCCTCTCTTTGCCTGCCTGCCTGCCTGCGTCTCTAGCGTATTTGCTGAGGCATTTTCTGCTGGGTAGGTAATAACCAAACGCAATAAACAATTCTCCTCCAGTATGCTGGAAAGCTGAAGGGCCCTGGATAGAGATAACAAGGATGCAGAGCTGTGCGGAAGAGAGCGTTATTTTGGCTGCACTGACTGGATGTGGGAAATGAAGTCTCTGCTTTACAATATCTCTGCAGGTAGCTGATACCTGGGATCCAAGTGTGAACGTTTCTTTACATTGTGCGTTAGTGTGCATTTCTGCTAAAAGAAAAGGCTAAAGGAAGTAAACCTACAAACACCATGCAATTTATGCGTGCGTACTGTCACGTGGAAATAAAGAGACAACAGCTAGAAACCTGTGCCTCTCCAGGATGCATAATTTCATGGATACTTTGAAAACTTACTTTCAATGGAATATCTACTAATTCAACTGATATTGGTTACATAAACACAACCCCCCTTCCCCTCCCCCCCACCCCCCAAAATGGCACAAGGATCTTCTACAGACTGAGCAGGACAAGGAGCTCCGAAACCTGCTCTGTAAGGGGGAGCACATGGCACGTTACCAAGGTGTCTAGGGAGGAAAGGCAAGATACGCGGTGGCCACCTGGACACTATGCGCCACACCTCAAAGTCCTGGTGCTCATTTGTGATACACGCAGCCAAAGAAGCCCCTACGAGCAGATGGGGAAACCACAGTCAGCTGAAGAAGCAGACCTGGGAGATGCTTCAGACAATGGATAACAGCTAGGATGAATACAAGTCGTTACTTTCTAAGAGGATCTAGGAGAAGGTGCCCAAAGGAGAGAGGCTCTGCAGTGTACGCATCACTCTGAAGCTATTCCTGTGCTTGTGAAGGACATGACAAAACCAGAAAAGATTATATACCATCAGAATGCCAATAACAATATGTTATCCTCTCTTCCATGAAAGCTAAGGTTTACAGGGAAGGACCACTCTTAGCTGGCAGAGAAGATGTATCCGATCTTTACGGCAAAGAAGCAAGTGTTCTTCATAAACTGGCACTGGATATTAAGATAATAGGTGTCTTGCAAAAACATCGGCTCATACTGCTTTCAAATAAGCAACAGCTGTCCTGCTGCCAAGTCTCATCATGTGGCCACTCACTGGAAATTAACATCAGACTTCTTCTAATCATGTTCTTTGGGAATCGAAGCCCAGCACTATTAAATCTTTGCATCAATGATCTGACAACAAACAGGAAATTGCTGAAATTAAAACATAATAAAATGGCAGAAAGAACGTGGGAGATCAGGCAGTGCAGGCAGGGTGCTTACGTAGAGTTACCTGGACGTTTCTGTAAGACAAACTCCCTTCAAACAAGATATGCTTCTGTACAACCAAATGCAAAGTAACATATCTACAAAATGGGGGAATGTTTCTTGGAAAGTAATGGAGGCGCTGCAAAGGATTGCATAGTCCCAGCTGGCAAACAGCTTCATGACCATGCAACGTCAGGGTGAAGAGGGTCAAGGTTGTTCTTGGACGTATACTCAGGAAGATGCTGAATGGATGAAGAAAACCAGAAACAAACAGATTTGGTGTCCACAGTTTAAAAGCAATGCTGAAAAGATAGAGATGGCATAAAGAGAGAATCGAAAGAAAGGTATTGCAGTGGGAGAGGTGGAGCACAGACTGTTTTGCTTACTAAAGAAGTAAGGCAAAACGTACACGTTAACCAAATACCCTTAACAAAAGTATTCATGGAGAGAAAAGCATTGGCTATTCAGTGACTCTTGTCTAGCAGGGACAGACGATAAATGAACGTATAGATAACAACACCAAACAAATAATTGAGACCAAAATGCCAATTTGAAATGGTGAAGATTCCGAGCTAGCAGAAGAAGTTCTCAGAGAAACGGCACATCTCCATTTCCTGTTGTCTTCTGTTCCCACTTAGCCGCCTTTCTCAGAAGCACGTTAGACGCAAACTCACTGAGGTTTGGACACACGTACCAAGCTAAGCTTGTGTCCATCCCTCAAAGGTTATTATAGGCTAAGTGAATATTCAGGACTGGAGGAAGCTGGTAATTAGAAGGTGGTAAGAAAATTGGCTCAAACTACATATGCAGCATGTTCCAAGTAATCTCTATACAACCAAGGACACAAGGTACTAGGATTCTTACTTGGCAAGATTCTCACCATTTACCTCTACCATCTACCTAAGAAAAAGTGATTAGGAGACAGATGTCCCATTTGGACGTGTGTACAAAGAGGGTGGCATAAGCTTTACAGATGGATGGCCTAACGATACCCTGTTCAACAGGAAACAATTCACGTTTGCAAGCCATCAGTAAGAACAGACCTTAAGCTTAATGTGAAGCCAAGATTCATATATTCTCAGGTAAGAGAAAAGCAGCCCCGTGACCCTGACACCAGTGAGGGATTCAAAAAAGGAAAAGCGATATGAAAGGCTTCTTTGTCTCTTTGAGATAGTTTTGAACTAAACACCATCTTGGCAGTTATTCAGGAAGGACACATAAAACCTACAAGTTAGAGCTTTGCAGCACAGACAAACTATCTGGCTCCCCACACATCGTATAGACTCCAATGGCTTGTACAACTGCACGGTTTTTCCAGGTATGAGGATTTCTTGACTGTCACCACAAGGTGAGAAGAATTGTGAGCTAGAAAATCACAGAGCATATTAAAGTCAGACTGAAATATGACCACAATACACAGAAATATTTTATATTTATTCTCTTTTAGAAATGTTATAAAGAGAATATAATGAGAATGTCGCAAACGAGTCGAGTGTTTTCTTCCTAATCTGGCAATAAAAATATGTCGAAGAAATGCCTAAAATCCTAACAGGAGAAAAAATAATGGGCTAGACTGTGACAGGATTTAACTTGATTTTACTTGAAGGCTTTAATCACGTCTACTACAGCATAAATAGGAAATCAGATACAGACCTGTACTAACTATTAATGTCTATGTCGGTTGCCTCAGCTGCTAGAGAGGGCTGAGACTGAACAGATTTAGTGGAGGTTAATGAAGATAGGTAGAGGTCTAAATACAGTTATATCTGAGGAAACAATGTACAAAAAGGGATTATTTAGCTGAGCTTAGTGGAGACTTGACTGAGGTACACAATTATATACACAATTATAAAGAGTATTTGGAAAGTGATTAGTCATTCCATTTTAACATCTGCTGTAATAACAGAACAAAGGATTTCTTGATTAAATTAATGACTGATAAATTTAGAATGAATAAAAAGGAAACACACTCTCAGTGGCCAGTCAGGCTTTGGAAGTCAGCGCCATGGAAAACAGGGGAGTTGGATGTTAGAGACAGATTTTAAACGGCTGAATAATTTAATAACCCCGAGCGTAGCAGAGTTACGATGAAAGCCTGGATAAGAATAGCCGACAGGGATGGAATCAATACTTCTGTCTGAGCTCGACCCCTTTCAAAACACATGGATTTTTATCCCGCCCCCCCATTCGGATGCTCTCACGTGTCCTGCTCGATAGGAACAGTGAAAGCGAGCAAGAGGCAGCAAGCCCAACGGGATGTAGAACAGGGAGTCAGGAGGGTGAAAAAACAGCACCAGGTCTGTCGGAAAGAGCAAATAAAGCTACATGGTAAAATAAGATATGTTTCTTTCTAATGTTACCCATTTTCCTATTGCTATCTCGTCCAATATTTTTGCATATGCACAACAGAGAAAAGCAGCATCTGCTAGTGACCCTGGTGCAGGTAGAGGGCACGGGGAACAACTGCACGAAGGACAGAAGACCTCAACTGGCAGGACTGAGTGCACCCACGGTCTTTTAGATTCTGGTAAATACAGGCAGATTTAACAAATGCAACTCATAATAAGTACATAAAAATCTAAAAGAACTTTTAGGAGATGTTCATTACGCACGCAGATTTATCTTGGATTAATTTTGTGAAACGGACCAGAAGTCTTAGCTGAAATCTTTTTTTGGCAACCTCTCTTGTGCAAAATTAGCCCTGCAGTTATGTGTAGACATACTATATACTGTGCCTACAAATTATCAATTCAACTTCATTATGAGGCACCTGATTCACTAGTGCTGTCCTCTTTATGCTTATTTACCTTTAAATAAGAAACCACTGAAGTCCGTGATTCAACAATCAATATGCAAAGTCTTCCCTGTGTGACCAGTTTCAGTTCTGTGCAAAGGTGGCAACGTTCCCATTATAACATCAAAAATATTTAGTGGAAAAACACGATACAGTTGGGGAAAGGCTATCTGTATTCCATCAAGGGAGTTTCAAAACTTGATAGTCGCTTCCCCATCGCTGAAAACATTATTTATGCCAAGTCATTTAGGGTATTCAGCAGCTCTTGAATTCTGAAAATCGTATCTAACTGCACTCGCAACTTGGAAGCATCTGACCTTCAAACCTCCTTCCAATGAATCCCTTAATTAAAAAGCATTTATACAACCTAAAACAAATTATGGTGTGTGCCAATACTAAATCTTCCCGTTGCAATTTAAAATCCTTAGGCCTTCACTATCGCTCACAAGCAATGGCAGGAACTACAGTAACTAAGCATTTAAGAACGTCTTTCTGGACAAGTTGCTGTAGAAATAGCAAGTTTATAGTGCTTGCAGTCAGCTTACAAATATTTCAATCCTATCCGAAAAATCCAAACAACAAAGCATTAATTTCTTAAGATTGGTGTGCCTAAATTTACTAAAGTTCACAATGAGCAAACACAGCCAAGTGTTTTTGGCATTCAATAAGCAGCAAAAAGCTCGACGTCGTACTTGCATTAATTTTTGTTTTTTTAATCAAGGACTGAAAAGCTCATTTTCATGACAGATAATAAACGTTGGAAGAGACCTGCTATTGCAAGATATACAACATTGGTCTATCTGGCCGTATGAACAGCAGAATTTCAGCCCTTTCTCTTGTCTTCCTGAGACAAGACTACTGCTAAGAGTCCCCACGCTATTGCTCTGCCTTTTGAAGAGTTGTTCAGGACAATTTGAGAGTTATAACGCTTAGACCGTTGAGTAAGGAAAACACAACTCTAAACACACGAGCAAACACCTTACGTTTCTTCTCGTTTGTGAAACAATGTTTTTTTTTTAATCACTAGCGTTCAACACATAGATGTCTAGAAAGCGTTTACATTTATCTGTATGCTGCCAATTAGATTTTTTTAAAATGTTTTCAGGCTGACTAGGACTTCAGCATACAGGATCTTGGACCTTAGATCTAGGTCGTTCCTTTTCACCTGCCCTTTTGTGCAAGCTAGTGAAGCGATGGGCTCTTCAGCAGGAAGCAGAGAAGGAAGGGTGCCGCAAAGCCTCAAAGTTGGGAGTTGTGCCCATTTTCTCCTGCGCAGACAGACCCTCTCCAGCGGCCGATTCCTGCCTCGTGTTCCCACACGGCATCTCGATTATACCCTCCATGCAGGGACCCCTCATCTTCCGTTCTTGCAACTCTTGGTGCAAAGGGACCCATACTTGCAATGACAAGACACCCAAAGCAAAAGCACATTGATTAAGTTCATAATCTGAAACGTCTCCCATATACAAATGGGTGACATGAAGGGATTTAATTTTGCTTTAAATAACTTGTCACTAACATCCAATTATAGAACCTGTGGGCTCTGCTGATTAATTACGGATTAGCTAAATGCAAGCCTTCACGCAAATTAATTTTATAAACGCTCCTTATACGGATAGGATCTTATACATCCCTCTTCAACCCTTCCTACTTTTTTAACTATGAAGCAGAAAATACTAACAAATAGCGAGTATCAATTGAATCAATAGGGCTATTTGGCAGATAACAGTGTTGCAGTCAAAATGCCTCACGTCTGCACTTTCCACATGAAACTGCAGGTGACGCAGACCTCCCTGTCCGGAGGGTCGTCGACCCAGCAAAGACCTGCCCCACGCGAGATGACATGCACCTGCCCCTGCCCAATTCCCTGAGCCCCAAGCGCCTTCCGGGGATACCTGCGTTGCTTATTATACATATAAAACGAGATTCAGGCAATCACACAGGATTTCTGACTAACGAAAGTCAAGCGATTAGCTGGCAGCGTACACAGTTTTGCTTCTAAAGTGTTTTCTGCATGCTTTCTTCGTAAAAGCAAGACCAGTTGGATGAGGTATTCGATGCAGCAGAATGCTGAGTCGTTTTTAGCAAACCACCTCTTCTCACGCAGGAGCACTCTTCTGCAGAATCTCCCCCATCAGACCCAATTAAAACGTTCCAGGCGTTACCACTCGAGGTGACGACAACTGGAAAAGGCTACACCGCTTTATGCAACGATTGCTGAAGCTTTATGCCGTTAGGCCTGTTCTTTTCCCCGCCCCGGGTTTCAGAGATCTGCACTGGGTACGTCAGCTCACTTTTTCTCAACCCTGCAGCCCAAACAACGTTATTTTTTTCAAAGCTCTCGAACGTGAGTACAAAGCACGGCTTCACAAAGGCGAACGGAAGAGACAGTTTTCACGTACAGTAGCAGCAAGGCAGCTGTGCTAAGCCGCTTCTTTGAGGCCCTTCTCTCTTGCTTCTGGAGCAGGTGAGAAACACAGCTGGTGGGGACCGGCTTTCACGCTGCTCCGGGGCCCACAGGACGGACAGGCCGGCCCCGGTTTCCCCCTGCTGCGCGCAGGGACCGTCCCGTACCGCAGGGTCAGTCCTTGGCTCCGTGACGGTGGGAGGCGCCAGCGGCAGCGCGCGATCCGAGCGAGGCTGAAACGGTACTCGAAACATGAACTTACTCACTGTTGCAGCTCCCTTCTGGGGACGGAAACGGTGACGTCCCGTGAGAGCAGACCTCTAACAAAACCACTGCCCGTGCAGAACGACTTCAAGCTCTTCCGCGGGATTTTCAGTAGCTAAACACAGCTTTAAAAACTGCCCGGAGCTTCTGCGCGTAACTCATATCATCCAGACCCTAACAAGGACCGGCACCACCGAGAAAGAGCCGCAACGGTATTTGCGAATTTAAGTATTGCTTGTTGCACTTCTATAAGGAGAAGCTTGTCAGCAGCTGGGACACGAGGCAAGACTGTACGTTCAATTATTTATTTACTGTCAAGACAAGCTACTTCATTGAGACCGACCACGTACCGAGTCCTAGTGAAGCTGGCTACAGCACCAAATCGAAATGCAGTGTTTTCTCAGTCGTTGAAATATTCGCTTAAGATTCAGGAAAAGGCAGAAGAAGAAAATACAGAAAATCCTGGGCTGCTGGCTTCCCCGCGCTGTACGCTACCACCGCTACCACCCCCCCAACCCTCGCACCCCGACAGCGGGAGCTGGCCCCTCGCGGGCAACCACCGACCTCCGCCGCGTCAGGGCCGCCCCGCGGCACGCTCCCTTCCCGGCAAGGCACGGAGGGGCGCGCGCCGGCCCCGCGCTGCGCCGCACGGGTTTCCCGCGAGCCCGGGGTGGGGAAGGCGCGACGGCGAGCACCGCGCGGGACCGGCCCGGACCGCTGCAGCGGCCTCCCCTCGCTCCGGCGGGAGCGCACCCGCGGGCGCAGCGCCAGCCCCTGCAAAGCCTCCCGCACAACACGCAAACAGCGTCTCGGCCCAAACGCTGACGTTTCCCTGTGCCCGTACGCAGTTAATACAGGAACGCAGGCAGGACTCGAGGCTGCCGGAATCATAACATACGAACCAATTCTGCGATGAATTCTCCGAGAGCCGGAAGAAACGCAGACAGCTTGTGGTATCGGCCATCTACTCCACCCACGCGCCAGGCAAACACGGCTATAATTTCACAGAAAAAGCCACTGCTTTTTCAATCTTGACTATAAGGAGGTAAATGAATCTAAGTACGCACAAAAAGGAGCTCTGAGCTGCAGAAGTAGTTACGGCTCTTTCTTAAACCTGGCCCAACTGTATGGCTGGCTCTGAACTGCAGGCCAGGGGTGTGCAGCCTCCAGAAACGACACTGAAGACGGATGTAGACAGCCTTCGTTTACCACTTCTTCTCTAATCCCACACTGAACCAAAACTGCCTTTTACTTCAAAGCTCTTTTGAAAAGAAACGTTCTTGTTTCCATTAAGCACAAAGGTCTCGAAGATACGGACGGTCCCTCTGAAACTCATGACAGCGCCGCGCAGTTGTTAGCGCCCCTCTTCAAACTTTTGATAAATTCTCGCCTGAAACTGCAATTAACACCTTTTGCAGGTCGCCCCACAAGATTAATTTTCTGAACATAGAGTAATGAAAACGCATACTGAAGTGTTCGGAAAATATTTTCTCTATTAATCTAAATCAGGGGCAGATTACTGTTGGGGTGGCTAATGAAGATGTTGCGTTACTACGGTGAAGCAGGCTGAAAGAACCGCACCGACGCGTTCCCGGGCTCCTCGAGGGGGCGGCTCTGCCAGCGAAACCGTGGTCGCGTCATTTACAAGGGACCGTGAGACAAGAGAGAGGCAATCGATTCTTATGTAGTTGGAGGGCGACTCACAAATCTCTCACGCTGCCTTTCCTCTGTGTTGAGGAAAATGATTAAATATAGAACAAATCAGTGGCAGAACTCAATTCCCTTTTTATTTACACTGTACTCCTGAATCCGCCTTTACCATCCAGCATTAGTCTCTGTTTTACAGCCTCTAAAATACAGCAACAGTGGCTGTGAGCCCCTGGCTCATAACAGCAAACTCCATGCCACGGAGGCTTGCAGACCTGTCTGAATTTACTGGTCCATAAGTTACGCCACTTGGGGCTGGTACTAACAAACTAGCTGATTAGTAAGAAGCGCAACTTGTTCTGCCCGACCCCTGACACCTGCTCCGTGCACACTTCCAGGAGGAGAAGGCTCCATCCAGGAGGCACCTTGGGCTCCACGGAGGAGCTGCAGCAGGAACCGAGCCAAGGATGCAGCAGCACACTGATCCGGCACTGCAAGGTTGCCCCTCCTGAGCGAGCATGCTACAATGAGAAGCACGACCTCCCACGAGTCAGCTACAGCCTATTTAAAGTGCACAGCGATACCAATGGATATGGTCAACCCCATGTCTCAAGTTCTCTGTTTGGGATCTCTTTTGGCCCCGCTGCACATTTAATCTCAGTATAGAAGTTATAATACTCTAAAACATTTCTTTATTTGAAAGCAAGTGGCCTCATTCCTTAACAACTCACCTCTTTGCTTACTTCTTTAGGATGGTGGCTTTTTGATTTTTGTTTTTCTTTTTTTTTTCTGATTGTTCAGTTTTGTTTGTTTGTTTTGAAAGCAAATCCCAAAGGTAAATTGACCAGGTCCTCAGATTGAACGGGTCTTCTCTGTGCACTGGTTCACATCTCCAGCGAGAGTGCCCACCCCTCAGGGCTCACCGTGCAGAGAAGAACTAAGAAACAGGACGTACAACAGTGCTTTTCATAAAAATGACTGAGTTAGGGTTATCAGGTCAGACCTCAGCCCCTGTGAGCGCGCTTATTGGCTCCTGAGAAGCAAAAGATGCGGATGATCTCTTTTAACAAGGGATGCTCCCTTACTTTAGCGAACACAGCAGGACAGACTTCTTGGAAAACCCGCTTCACAACCTGAATACATAGAACGGGCTCTCGGTAAGCGAGCCAACCAACTGGATTTACTAAAGGAAACATCAAAGTGTTCCAGGCCACAGACGAAACTCCCTTCTGCACACAGGATACAGCAAACTAAGAAACGTCTCTGGGGTGCACCTTGTTATATTTTCAACATTTTCGCACACTTTATGCGGAATCCACGTTTCAGTGGCATTAAGGAGTGTGAAACCTCCAGGGCACCCTTGTTTATGGCACCTCAGTTCTGCCTGCGGACACAGCAGCACGGCACAAATCCGCGAGCTAACAGGGCGTAAGCTCTCCAACGGGCTCAAACTAAAACACTTTAACATCGTCAGTTCCCAAACAAATAGCAGCAGCAGACTTTATTTCACGTTTGCTTTAAAGATCACTCTTAGAAAGGATTCAGAGCTCCTTTCCTTGAAATCGTTTCTTTGCCATACTCAAAACTGCAAAGGGATGCTTAACAGCACTATATATTCTCTAACAGCATCTTCTGGAGTTCAAGCAAATAAAGCTGTTTTCTCTTCATAGTATTAAACTCCCTTTTAAATTAAAGTTTATTTTGATATTTTGCCCTCATTTCTCCGAGCTTGCTGGTTGTCATGTTGCATTTTGGAAGAGTCTAACTGAACTTCCTGTGTGGCTTTGTTTGAAAATAGCAAATCCGTGTCCATTTACCTGTTCTGCCTAAAGGAAGGAAGTTCACTCTTACCTGGCTCACTGCAAAATCAATCACGACACGTACTTAATGCTCTCCTTGAGGAAAGGAGAGCAGCAGGATAAAAAGCTAAAACCACATCCTCTGTCCTTTGCAAGAAACACAGAGCCTCACTGCTGCATCCTTCAAAGCTCCTTGTTGCTTCCAGGCTGATGGGAATCAATTACAGAGAAACTGTGCTCGTGTCCTCCTCGGGTACGGACCTGTCCCCGCTCGGCTAGCTGGCACCAACGCGGCTTTGTGGGCGCCGCCGGAGGCTCGCTGCGGTTCGCTGTCGCTTGCGCTGCTGCGATGCGACCAACGCGGGAGCGCAGCCGGCCGAGCCTGCTGGTCAACCGCTGTCTGCAGCCCTCTTCAAAGTACTTCATGCATACAGCGTTTCCAGTATTTCCAAATTCCCTTAAAATTATAATTAGGGCCTATCCTATAGGAACAAGCCGATGATCGAGGCAGGCTTGTACTCCGCCACGGAGAGCAAACCAAGTCTCCGGTTCTGCAATCACTGGGAAACGATGCTGGCAGCATACACAGGCGAGGACCGCGCTGCTTAAGCGACAGGACGACAGGTAAAGTGACATCAATAAAGGTTGTCTTCAAACAGTTATTTACTTAGTATACAGTCTCAGTAAAGTAGGCATTACCTTTTTATACCTTATAAATTAGGTAGCATCCTTAAGTATGACAGTACTTGTTTTATGAAATGCGAGCATTGTTGCTTTATTTCAAGGTTCACTTGCAAATTCAATTTTGGAATAAAAAGGCGTTACTGTAACGACACGAAGGAAAAGGGAGGGCCTGGCTTGCGCTGAGGGGCTCCAACGCGCCCTGAGCATCCCCGCCGGGCGAACAGGCCCTCGAGGCTCTCCTGAACCGCCCATTCCCAGGGCTCCATCAGGCATCGTTTTCTGCGGGCTGCCCAAACGCGAGCTAGAAGCGCAGTCAAAGTGCACCTCCTTGGGGAGAAGCGCGAAAAAGCGACGGTCCCTCCTCGCAGGAAACTTGCTGTTCGGGCACAGGTCTCCCCCTCTTTTTGTTGGTGGCTATTACATATTCTCTCGTCCCTGTGGGCGTAGGGAAGGTTAATTCAGGAGCCTTGACAAAGTGTATGTTAAATAGACGGGCCATGTTTTATTACCGTTACCGCTCGCGTTTAGGCGTTTTTAGGTATTTGCCAGAGTCATCATTAAGAGACAGCAGAAGCGAGCAGCCCGCTACGCCGCAGGAAGAGAGCCCTCTTCCCAAGCACGCTGCAGGGGCGCCCGCGTTCAGCGGGGTCAGCGCTGCCTCGGGCTGCGGGCGAGCGTGCGCCGGCAGGCAGCACGAGCCGCGGCGCCTGGCCCTCCGAGGGCGTTTCCAGGCACGTCCGCCCGCATATCGCGCTCGTGGTCACCACCTCCGCCGCGCTGCGCTGCAGATGTTAGTGCCAGCCTTTGCGTTACGGACAGCTGCTGCAGTCCTGCTTCAGAGCTGCTACTGCAACCCGGAGGCAGCCTGCTTCAGCGTCACCTGGAGAGCCCACACAGACCTCAGGAGCCCCTCAACGGCTGCTTCGCTGGGCCACGGCTGCCTGAACGCTTGCAGCCTCAGACCAGCGCAGACACCAGAACTGTTAACTGCACAGGAGGCCAGTAACAAACTCCTCCAGGTGGAAAAATCTGTCATACCCCACTCACGTTCGCATCCGCTAGCAGAAACAGAAACGACACTGGTGTGAAAATTGTGCGCTTTTTATGATGTGATGCCTTTTCTGGGAAAAAAAAAAAAAAAAAAGGGTGTTTTCAAGAGAAAACGCGAAGATCCTCGTATTAGTGCCTCCTAGTGCTGGCAAGCGTGACGCAGTTTAGGATCCCAAATATTTCCTGCAGGATGCACTTTCGTCCTCAGCAACGTACTCTGCAATACAAAGCAGCCGTCGTGTCCGAGGTTGCCCTACACGGTGCACGTAGCAGGTGATGCCCTGTGATTTAGCACAGGAAAATAGTGGTTTTACTATGGCATTTCTCCCTAGAGCTCTGCAGCCGGATCTACCCTGCTCGTCCCAGGCAGAGGCACCTTCTGGGGCCCGGCCCCCAGGCCGCCGCTCAGTGCTTACCCTGCCCTGCCTTCACAAACTCGCGATGGTGACAGTCAGGTACGTGCAAGAAACGGGCATCTCGGGAGGATTAGTTCACAAGGGCAACTCCGAAGAAACCGAGTTATCTCGCTCACACCGAGCGGGGAAGGTACAGTAAGTATAAAGTTTAATGCTACCCCATTTAACGATATTTTCACTTCAACTGAACTGTAAAATTAACTGAGAACTTATACTAAAAAAAGACTTTTATTTTATGCTGATCATTAACTAAGGAGGTTTCACACTTGAGATTTGTTATATTAAAGGGAACTGAAATTGCTTATATCAATTACCTTACTCTATGAGGACAGACTTCTCATAAAATATTGAAATTGTTTTGCAACTGTGGAAAACTGGAGAATCTCAGAAGCATTTGTGGGAAGCGCGCGCTCTGGCCCGTGGCCACTGCCCTCGCTATGCTGCTGGCCACCAGTCGCGAAGCTGTGGCACTAAGAAAAAAGAGCCAGACAAGAGCCCCACTAACAGCTCTTAAATCAGTGCCAGGAACAATGCAATGGATATGTCTGTAAAAGTTATTATGTACATAATAAAACAGTAGATACTAATATATATCACAGAAAACATTAAAGTAATTCACAGTACTTTAAAAAGAAATCTCGCAAGCGTTTCTTTAAATCTCTCCTGTCATTGCAATTGTTGGTGTGCCCCAAGCCTAGCCCGGCTCCAGCCGCTCGGTGCGACCGTCCGACCACGAGGACCCGGGGCCACGGAGAGACGTCGCAGCCTCGTCCTCCGGCCGCGGCCGTCGTCTCTGTGATCCCAGATTTTTCTCCCCGCAGTTACGGAAGCGAGCGGGACGCTAACTGCATACCGCAGTTGGTAACATCAAGGAAACTTTTTTTTTTTTCTTTTTAAGAAAACCAACAAAACCCCTCCTCCACTTCCCAAACTACAAACGAGCTGCAAGGCAGCCGCCCCGAGAGGCCGGCAGGACCACGGGACCTGCAGGAGGAGGGAGGGCGGCAGCTGCTCGCGCTGCAGCCTCGTCCCCTCGCCCTCCGCAGCGGTACAGCAGCCAAGACAAACCACCTCGCACGCTCTGCGCCCGTGCAGATCTGTCCTTCGGCTCGGCTTGTTTCGTAGCTGCAGGCATCCATTTCTGGGGGACCAGCCAAGGGTCAGTCAGTGAAGCAAGCTATACCAATTCCTCATTCGTTACAGCTATTTGTTTACTGATAACACCAGCTCCAGCACGGCACAGCGTCAGGCAGATGCGAGGAAGCACGTCTGTTTAATCCCCGGGGGTTAACTTTTCTTGGTCTTAGCAAAGGGTACGCGTGTCGACCTTGCCTGTCGATGGATCGCCAGTGACTTTTTCCAAACTGCGTCCTGGGAAGCCGGGGCAGAGCGCGAGCGCTGGGCGCCGGCGGGGACCTCGCGCAGCCCCAGCCGGCCGCCGCCGCGGAGCCGCGGCCACCGATGGCCCAAACGCTCGCCAAAGCGAGCGCGCTTTGGGAAGTCCCTTGCTTCTGTCGCTAAAACACCAGACCTAAACACAAGCAACGAGAACAGTCTTAATACCAGATTCCCATCTGTATAAAGGGAAAGTCTGCACGCTGGCGTTTCCGAAGGCAGGGAGGGCGGGCACGCGGCCGCCACGGGCTACCTGGCTGTCTCACACTAATATGCATCCCCCAAAAGGCTTTACAAGACCAAAGGTTTCCTTCAGAAGGAGAATTAATAAAGGGAGAAAGAAAACAAAGATCAATTACTGTTTATTAGAGGACAGCATATGTGCAGCAGGGGGAAGAGAAACGCTTTCAGCTGAACAGCAAGAAGGGAGCTGCTGATATCTCAAGGCCACGAGAGCTGCGGATGTCATGCTGAGGATTAGAAAATACAAAGCGACATCAGTACAAAGAGAAGTGCTGTGAGGAAGACCCCCGCAGACGTCCAGGTATGGACAACTGAAAGAAGACACTGCACACGACTCTCTTCCTTGAAAATTTTTTGCGCGCAAGATGGCCAGCCGGGCCGGTCAGGCACGCGCCGTGCTGAGCTCTGCAGCTGCGCCGAGGTGACGTCCCACCTCGAGGCCACCTGCCCCTCGGACTCGCCACGTGCCCCAGCTCATTTGTGGCCCTCTGCACAGTCTTCTCTCTTAGCTCAATACCGTAAGCATTTAGCGACCTGTTTCCTGTGTCAATTCACATATCTCCACTGGTCAGATGACCAGAATGACCCTGTTTCCGGCTCTGCGTTTCTATACAAAAATTCCTTAATAAAACATGACTCCTAGGATACCCCATTAAACAGCTTCTGCTCCAAACCTCTCATGAATTAAACGAAGAAATCACTAAAGGCAATGGGAACGCTCCGTCTGCCAGGATGACAGAGGTGGCGGCTTCTGAGCCTCTGCCAAGATTTCCTCCAAGCAATGGAAACCTGCCAGCAACTTCAGGACGGTGATCTCAACAGATTCAGACTGAGCTCGGTTGGGGACCTTTTGCCTAAAGCCGTTCCCAGTAAAACATTCATCCACATGTGGGTTTGTCTTAAGCAAAGAGCCTCAATCCTAGACAACATGCTTTAGTGAGTAGATATCGCAAGTGTAGCCTCCATCACATCTACACGTCACTGTCATTTGAAAATACATCCTTTTTGCTCTAGTTCCCATGTTGAAAAACATCTCCTTGCACTTTGCTCCTCTCCTCCATCACCACATGCAGGGTGTGAACACTTGAATTAAATGATGCATTTAAGCTCTGATTGATCTCTTGGATTTCTTATAGGGCCTCAGGGCTAGTTTTATGCAGCACAAACTTCCCTTCACTGCAAGACTAGGTAGCCGCAGCCGTTTGCACTCCCATGTTGCATGGTCTAAGGCAACTTTCTCTGGACCAAAGGCTTTCTTTTCTGCCACTTATATCATCTCCCTCCAGTTTTAATATTTAACACAAACAAAGGTGTGCTCAGCTAGAACTTAATGAAGTAAATATAGCCACAAGGAGAGTTATTCTGTGATGCCTTAATAATGAATAAAGTACCAAACTCACTAGAACCATCTTTAGTGTAACAAAACACTTTGCCTTTAGTGGACAAAAAAGCAAAATTTTATGATTATTTCTGCTAAGTGCCCAACATTTCTTTACAGGTTAGCTGTTTTTCTTGCCCTCTTTCCCCCGTGCAAAGGGGGATTGCTTCCCTGAACCGTTCCCCAGGACGTCCGACTCGCTTCACTCAGCGGTCTGCTCGTGACGAAGAAATTCAAACATTCAAACTATCCCTACACAGGAGATGCTCAAACAAGAGAGTCAAAATAGATATATTCAATCCAAAAGTTAAAAGCCTAAAGCAAATATCCGTGCAGAGTTATTTATTCAAAAAATATCAGTTGCTGTTGCCCAACTAAGACCAAATACCCTACAAATAGCAATCAAACAGAAGGCGTGAGCCACGACAACGCAGCCGCAGTGAAAGAGGCAGCAGGGGCCCTTGGGACACTCTCACCAGCTCCAGCACCATGCGCGCCCCGATGAACACAAGCTGCAGCGGGAGGCATCCGACCCACCTTCGCAGCCAAACCTTGGGTGCGCGCCGACAACCAGCCGGCTATTTAAAAGAGAACAAAAAGTAGCCCCGCAAAAATTAAAGCGCTTCCATAATTCTCTTGCAGTAGAGTCACTGATACAGTTCTGCGTCTTTACACGTGCTCAATTAATTAGAGGCCAGCCGTAATGCACTTTGCAAATGAAAATTCCATAAAAGTGTAATTATTAATTTTATTACTGCTACTGGTAAGTGCATAAATCCAGTTGGAAATGTAAGACTCTTGTCCTCAGGTAACTTAAAGACATACAATAAACGGGGCAAGGACACACAGGATTTTTGAGGTATCACGAGACCACCAGCACTTTTAACTGCACGGGGGGGTGCACTAACTGAAGGCCTGATCGCCTGGCGGGCAAAGAGGCCTCCCCATCCATCTCTCTCTCTCTTTAAAACATGCTCTAGCAATACCTTTTATCGACATGTTCCTTCAGGAAAAAGCTACCAAATTTTGCACGTTCCTATGAAGGCAGATAGTGCTGACCTTGTGGTGTTCAGCAACAGCCGGAGCCATGGTTTCGCCTTTACCAGTGACTGTGCTTAGTAACGTGCTCACAGCTGCACAGGTATCTCGATGAAAATATTTTTTTGTAGGCAGTGTGTACACCTGCTTTGCTGTGATGATCACCTTCACGCTGTTTCTTCTCTTTTCCTATATACTATAAAAAGGGCCTGGTTTAGGTGCTGACTCTGCAAGATTGTTTTTGCTAGCTACACACACGTTATTCACCAGTTTATACAACTAAATACAATGTTTAAACAAACCCCCAAACCCAACTATTTGTATGGGACGAGCAAATGAAAGCACCCAACTACATGGCTTCGCAGTTTGTTCTTATGAGCAGAATTGTTCCCCAAAACACAGCTTCCTAAAACCTCTCTGAAATGTAAGTCCTAAATTCCAAAGTCACCATCTCAAAGTTGTAAATAACATGATTCATTAGGAAGATAACAGCTGCACGTGAAATAGAGTCATTGGGAGAAGAACAGCATAAAGGAGGATTTATAAAGTACAGGGCCGGCTGGAATTTTTGGAGTCTTCCGAAGACTGATCATGCCACCCCATAAAGGTGCAGCTACTACCTTTCTCATCACTCTTATGATGAATCTGTCACTAAGCATAATTAACCAGCAAATAACATTTCAGCATACCCTCAGTATGTAAATGTATTCCAGGAAAAAAAAAAAACAAAACAAAAAACCCACAACCTCCAAAAAGCCCCTTTCTGTCCAGAACAGTCACTTTTGTAGCTTTTGGCCAGCATCACAAACTTCTCGACACAAACACCTAATTGTACTTCAATCTGCCCAGTTCACCAAAAAGTACGCTCCCTCGGTTCGGTTCCACCTCGACTTGCAGACAGTAACACGGGACACAGAGGTAGAAGGCTCTTCTGGGGCCCCCCGGCCCCGGCAGGCCGCCCGTGCCGGCTCGCTCAGCGACCTCTGCTGCAGTAACCACCAGAAGGCTCTCACAAAACCTCAGGGCTTTGACAAGCAGGAGTCGTCTGGTCTTCTGTTGGCGCTTCCTTGCGGCCACGCTTGCTCCAGCAGCTCCTGTGCCGGCGCCGTCCTGCAGTTTACCCAGCTTCTCACCTCCCCACGGTTTATGCCTTTGACGTTTTTAGCTGGAGCAACCGTCTCACCTCTCGCTCAGCCTTTGTCTTGCCAGATGAAACAAGCTAAACAAGCTTTTTATTTCCTCTCCTAAAACAACCCGCTCTCCGGCTCGCTCTGAGCAGCCCTCTCCCGGTTGGCTTTGCGCTGCTGTCGATAACGTGATGCTGCCCTGCCCGGCAGCCTGCCTTGCGCCCCGCGGCTATCGGTCGCTCCTGCTTCGAAACACCCTACGATCGCACGTGCCTTCTCCATACCAACGCATACCACTTAGTTTTTAATCACACTACAGAGTCATTTGTTGTCAGGCCTCTCAGAAAGGTGCTCTTTTTCTTCCTTGGATAATAAAAGCGCCCTTTACGCTTTCCATTACCGCAGTGCCTTGAAGCTGTGAAAGGGATCTGAGGACCCTTTCCCTTGCCGCTGACAAGGCAGAACTGCACCGCTGCCATCGGAAAGTCAGCGTAACAACAACTAGCGCCAACCCTGTCTGCGCGCGGGATAACAGAATCGCGCGTGAAAGCCGTCCTACCGCTGCGCGCAGGCTGCGAAACGGGCTGCGTCCGTGGGAAGAAGGGGCAGAGCGGAAAGCTCCGGCGGCCGCGGAGTAACGACATTAGTTTTTCACTACAAAGATAATCCAATGTATGAAGTACTGCTAAACACGTGCGACACCACAGTGTGTTTTTACATTGGGTGCAGAGAGAACACGATGTGGGGCAGAGGGAAATGAGAACCCATCTCAAAGAATAAGAGTTACATAAAAGCTCATCTCCCCCTTTCTTATCATTATATTCCCAAACTCCCAAGCTGTGTGTCGATTATCTTCCATTAACATACTGCGCCTTCTTCCTTCACTTTCTAATGAAATGTTTATCTCCAAGGAAATTCCGGAGAAAAGACTGAATTTGCATATAAATAATAGACATGTCAAAACATAAGATGCTAGGATTTGGTATTCTTAGTAAGAGTGTTAGACATAATTTGTATTAATTTCCTTAAATTCCAGTCCAACTCCGCAGAATTCAATCACAACCAGTAGCATTGTACAATTAATTACATTGCCATCATGTTTACTGAAGTTATGACTGCTGATTAGGAATTGCCCTTTTCAGCTCCGCGTGTCTTTGCGCAACCCATTTCGTAAGCTAAACACAGCTTCTTGATTCGGCACTTCACAGAGGGGGAAGAGGAAGCAAGGCAGCAAGGCTTTCAGGCGGGAGAGAACGTGAAAGATTAATAAAAGGCAAAATAACATTTCCAGAAGGGAAGAGGGAAGCTTTCAAGGCAGGACCACCAAATTCCCGGGGCCACCGCTACAGCAAAACCCGCAGCAGCAGGTGCCTAAGGGTCCTGCCTCCGCCTCCCGGGCGTCCCGCACCCGCCCCGGGCTCCGCACGAACCTCTCGCCAGAGCTCGCAGTCAAACCCAAGGCAGCGGGAGCGCACGCAGCTATCTGCGGGCGACCAGGCGCAGCGCTGTCGGAGCGGTCCTGCAGCAGCCCGCCAACCGGGCAAGGGGTGCTTTTTCTGGCTCTGTGCATTTCAGTTACATCAGAGGAGAACAGTCCCAGAGGAAAGCTAATCTCTGCAGATAATGATCCACCGCAGAGGATTTCGCGTTGCAGTGAGAACAACCCTGAACGTTAAAGGTGAACCTCAATTACAGATCCGTTGCACATTTTGCTCTAGACCATGATAAAAACTGATTTCCCCGCCAGCAGCAGTCTCCTGTGAGTTCCTTTTTGAAAACGGGCTATTTTTGAAAGCCAGCTTAGAAAACACATGTGCTCTAGGGTATAAAGGCGGCAGCATTGTGTATAAAATGTAACATGGAGAGGCAGAGCTTAGTATATTGACATTATAAAAACTAGGCAGCAATAGGAAATAGTATTTTTACAAAGGTTGCAAACGTGAACGTAAGACCTAAGGGCAATTTACGGATGCTGCTAAATAACCCAGCACGGCGCGTTGCCTCTTTTACCGGCGAGCAAGGACAGGAGTGTTGGACAGGACGCTCTCCGGACCAGCCAGCCACGTCACCGGGAGCAGACAGGGCACAGCGTTCAGCGGAAAAGGAGAAACCCTCCTATCCAGTGCAAAGAGGCCATTTTTTATAACCTCATGCAGCAAAGTCTTCCAAAACCTGGCTGCTACAGACCAGTGACAAGTGCCTAGACTTCGAGGAAGGTAAAATTTGCACCACCTATGTTAACACATGGCAAAACAGAAACTTATGCCCATGTTTTAAAAATTATTTCAAGTAGTTGGGCAAACATCACCCAGATGGCAACTTTGCTGCATCCTTGCTGAAAAATACCATGCAGCCAACAAACCCATATGGCCAGAGAAGGCACATAAAGATAACGATATGCCTGCACAAGCAAAACGGTAGCAAATTAGGACCCAAGAAGATAAAAATCTGCTACCTGATACATTAAACCTGTTTATATAGTCAATGCTTGCATTTATTTTAATATTTGATAATTCATAAATAAGGAGTAGGCAGAAAGTAGTTGTAAATGAGAAGATGTTGGCAACAGGCCACCTGCATAGACTATTCTGCTCTCGCTGTCCCAATATACACTCCTTTTTCCTCTGTAAATCATGTCTAACAGTATTTAAATTTCCCTAAATGGGAAAGGGATGAGAAATATAAGCAGAGACATGGCTGATAAAGATGATTCTGGAAAATCTCTCACTGCATGTGAATTTATCTTCAAGAAAGTCTACGCAACTTTCTAGAAAATAATTACCATCACTTCCATGTACCTGGAAGCAGTACAATAAATGTGAGAAAGGGTTATATCATTTGAGCCAAATATTAATGCTTTCAAAGCCTTTACCCTGCTTGCCTTCACGATGAGGATGAGATTCAGGGCTGGAAAGCTACGTGAAGGAACGAGAGGCCCACTGGAGCGATGTCTGTAAACTGAATGAAAGGTGCCTAAATAGACGTGCTGTAGAAATGATAAATGCAAAAGCGTCAAGCAAAGGAATCCATCCTCTCCCATGACAGTCTGTTTACACAGAAACCCCAATTGCAGCCTCCTACATGACAAACTTCTCTCTCCAGCAAGAGGCTTAAATCAGTATCTATAAAGAAACAAAAATTTCTTTCTCTTGTTTCTGCTTCCAACAGATAAATTCTGGCAGAAGCTGCACCATGCATCCAGATGCAGAGGAAGAGTCCCACAAGGCTCTTGGGTATCATCTGCTAGTGATATCATTACTTCTAACGTTTTTATAGCCTTCGCAGACAGAGAAAACCAGCTGACTACCTGCTGTGACGTCCCAAGAGAAAACCAGTCAGGGAGGTCAGTAGCCACCCACAGGATTTATGGGGACGAGCTCATGATCAGAGTGTCCAGAGAGGACTAACAGCCACGAAAACGTCTATTCACAGTTTCAGGCAAAAAAGGGAACCCATAACGAAGGAAGAGACAGAGGGTGGAAAACACCGTTCAACAGTTGGAAGTTGGTGTCTTTTCTGGCTTTGATCATATGATGCCTCTCCTGGGCAGTCAACAGGCAGATAACTTGAGCAGCGAGCAGGGACCGTTGGCTCTTACCAACGAACAACAACAACTTCATGCTCAGGTGAGATGACTTGCACTGAGCTGCTGCCCAAGCACCAGGGCTGCGTCGGTCACGCGAGGCGCTGAACATCGCCCTCGTCCACACCGAGTCCGTGCCGCGGGCCGAAGGAACAGGGTTTTCCCCCACGGCTTAACGCTCCAGGCACTAGAGGGACCAACCGAGAAAACCCTCCACGTCTGAAGTCACCGTAGCCTAACGCTAAGATCATTCGCTACGTGAAGAGAACAGCCAAAAAGAGCTTTCGCCAGTCCCACCTGCTGATCGCTCCCTGTATTTTGCACAACGCCCCTTTGGTTCACCGATTTGTGAACCTGAGGCTTTCAACCGTTTCAGGCTTATTCTGCATTTCAGATCAATCGTTCTGAACTTTCGCACTGCCTTCAAAACCGTCTGTGCTCCGTTCTGTCATCCGCCACGTCTTCTCCGCGGCTGTGCGTGAGCTCATTAATTTGAGAGCCATTTCTGTTCGCCTCCAAGATGACACTGAACTGAAAAAGCTTTAGAGAGAGCTGACAACATGAATCTTTTATATTTGGATTAATCAATTAAAAGGCCATTACAACAGGAAATGTCAGGATGTTAGATGGCCAAACAAATCTGTATTTATGCCCTTCTGCCTGGAATTTCCCACTTACTGTTTACCATCACACTGAGTCATCTTTCATTTAACCTGCTCTCAAAAGAAAGGTTTAGCTGTTTGCAAAACACGTGGCATTTTGCGAGAAAGGGCATTTCTGCTGCCTCCCAGTCATTCGGAGGTCCTGGCCAGATGCGCAGGCACATCAGGAGCTGCAGGAAGAGGCACAAGGTGTAACATGCTTCACACGGGCTTCTGAAGGTTGCATGTGGTGTTACCTCCTCCGTATTGAATTACTGCAAGATCCCCCCTCTCCGGCTCGGAGAGAGCCGGAGCGTGAGGGTATAACAGCAGCAGTTTCCATAGCAACTGTGGCTATCTGAAGCGGGATTTCTTTCTCATCTGTTGAGATGGCTCAAGTATCCATTACACAGTACTGTGGCGTACTGCATAACAAATACAAACGCTAACAAATCAATGGGACACAAAGAAATTTAAACCCTGCAAAAATGTTTTATTTCGCATGTATTCCCATGAGTCTGAGGCTCCCCAGCCAAGTTACAGCCAAGGGATTTGCAAATTTGGCAAGAGTCTGGGTGACAGATCCTCGTGAAGCGCAAATTGCCACAGATCCACTGAAGTCAGCAGAGATATGACAATTTACACCCACTTAGGTTCTGCCACTGGGTAATTAGTACATTGCAAATAACTAGAAATATATTCCCAAATAAGAACACCCTTAAGCTGAAAGCAAGAATGTTTAAATATTAAATTACACATTTTTCTAGGATTAAGCAGTCTTGCAGGCTTCTCTCCTGGCTTTTTCTAACATATTACTGGATGAAGCCAAAAATTTAATCCAGTTACTGGTCTTTTTCTTTCCCTAATGAAACCAGGATGAAACCATAATAGTGTTATCTTCCTTGATGTACCTGATGTACCTCATTTGACACATCTCCCACTATGTACAGCCCAAATGCTCATTCACTGCTAATCTGTTTAATTCCCCCTGTGTCATCCAAGGACCTAGCACTTCTAAACGCTGGCTCTAGCCATGCACTCAGTCATGCCCTGTTTTCACCGCCTACTCAATTTTCCAGGCTCTTATCTCAGACATGCAGAGTTATCAATGCACCTCATTTTCATGTTGCATATTTGCAGGAATGTTAAGAGATTCTGCTATTTATAACATGATGGCTGTTTGCTTTTTATTACAGAACCAGAAACTCTTATTTTTGCCTGACGTTAATTACTAACTACATTGAATAACTATATTTCATACATAGTATTATTTAATTAAAAATGAAATAAATACAGGGTTACGTTTGCCCCTTATAACATAGGAAAGGTTACCAACTTTTAATTACATGTAATGCCTACATTCTGTATAATTTCTCTGTTAATGAATATCCAAAAAGGTCAAGCAGAACGATCCTGTTGTTATAGACTGGCTGGTCTGACTTCAGTGCCAGAGAAAGCAGTGGAAAAACTGACACGGGATTCAATTAATAAGGAATTGAAGGATGTGGGCATAACTAACGCCTGCCCACCTGGTTTTGTGGGAAGTGGGTCTTGTCAAGCCAACCTGATTTTATTCTTTGAGAAGATTCCAAGTCTGACTGACAAAAGCAACCGATATTTGTAAGGCACTTAAGATTTTCTAAGGCATTTGACTCAGGACCAAACTGCATTCCAATATTTAAAAATAGTGCTATACACCATCTGTAACACACACATTTCATGTATTAAAAGCTGCCTAACTGACAGATCTCAAAAGTAGCGGTCACTAGGGAACTACAGTCGAATAGCGAGTTACAGAAAGGGGGCTGCACTCTGGAAAGCAATGACTCTGGAAGAATTAATCCGGACCAGCAGCTCAGCCCACGTGCAGCCGCGCGGCAGAATCGCTACCCTGACTGGCACTGGCGATGGAGAAAAGTGGTGGACGAAGGCTTCTGCATCTGACAGCTGGGCAGAGGTACCAGCAAATCCCCTCCTCTGCCTAAGTAATAACTGCACACGCCTCGGTCACACAGCTTACCCTACTGCACCGTAGTTTGCAGGAGGGGAGATTTCAAAAGCCACACAGCGAAGACGCCCTTCTCTCTTCTTTCCCAAGGCTGCAGATGCTCTTTGCACATCTCCGGCACGTGTGAACTGCTGAACTGCAGAGGCCAGGCATGCAGGACCACAGCATCTCCTGCATTTACCCACAAACTGCATGTAGGCAGCGCTGATCATCCCCCATGCAAACTCGCTGGCAGGAAGTGAGAGAGGCGGGAACACCAGGGATTCAGAAGTCCTCGGTATTTGCTTTTTTCCATTTTTAATACTGAATGCTCAGGGCTTCTTGCGAGCTGGAAGAGATGTCTCTGTGCCTGCAGTCCAACCCAGCACTGAGCAGCACCCTGCCCTACATTAAGCCCAGGCTGAGGAGCTAATCTACCCTCCTGCTAAAGCCTCTAATGGCAGCAGCTCACCTGACTTCTCTGGCAGTTTATTCCAAAGGCCCAGAGTGCTACATCTTTGAAATTTAACAGGAATTCCACATCTTTTCCCTTATTTTTAAGGGAAACCATTTAAAAATCTCCTTAATTTTGTCTCCCAACAACACAGGAACGGGTACAGTAGCTTGTGCGCTACGACTCTGCATACGTTTCATCTGCTCCAAGAGCGTCTTCCACCAGCAGCCTCGCACAGGTATCTATCGCCTGTTTCCTTCCACAACCCTTCTCAGGTGAAAAGCTGCACCAGACCATTGCATTTGTGTAAGGATGCACCGAAAGCAGGGGGTGCTTCTGCCAGCAGTTGCAAGCACACACTCTTGTTCTTAGTCATATAATACAGAATTACATATACTCTCACACCTGTGAACACAAACGCACATATATGTGCTGCTGAATTTCACGCACATTCTTCACATGCACGCTGCTGAACTACTCAGAATTAAAGCCTGCCTTAGTGACGTTTGAAGCATCTGATAGCTTAGGTTAAGTAACACATATACATATGTATGCATATATATATATATATATACACACACGCACATGTGCATATGCACTTTTTTTTAAATGCCGTTCACCAGGGAGCGAAAGCTTTTCTCCCACTTTTTCTTTTAGGGCACGCGCAATGTCTGGTTCTGCTCCTTTCCCGCCTTTGACAAACACAGAGCCCTTCTTTCCCATTCACACCGTCAGATGGAGAGTTCTTTATTAGCTAAGGAAACAGAGGATGTCCAATAGCGAGGGGGGGAATAAATCATTGTTCTCAGCTAAATGGAGTAGTGCAGATCTGCTAAAAACGCTGCCTTTTATCAACAGCGCAAATAATGAAGATTCCATGCACTGAGGACAATGCAATGAGCCGCTGCACTATTGATGGGGTATTTGTACAACTCTGAGTTATGTTTCAAAAGCAAGCCCTATTAAAAGACACAGCATCTTTGGTCGGAAGCTAAGGATTAATGCTGCTGCTCAGATTAATTTAAGTTTCCCCTCAAAAGACTCTAAGAAAATAAGTTCTTTCTTTCAGTCATTGCCATATTTTTGCAGTGCAACGGTATTCTCCTATTACACAAATGCATTTAAACACTGCCATGTATATGCAATGCATGTAAGGGATTCATGTAGATGAATCTTCATGGGAACATCTTTATAATTTCATGTGTGGAGGACTATATCGTAGCATACATGGGATGGAGGAATTATCACACTGGATCCATCCCACCCATTTAGTCCAATCTGCCACTTCTAACAGTCACCAGCATGAGATGCACTGGAGAAAGGTGAAAGCAAGCATGAGGTATCAAGAACCTCATGAAAGTCCTATCTCAAACCCGACACGTCTACCCTATATTTACTCCATTAGCAGAGAGAATGAGAGCTGTGGTACACGTGATTTATATACACAATTATTATGTACATTTTAATAGATAATGCTGCAACAAATATGTCAAAGTATCTTATCTCTAACATTGAGCTTTGTTGATGCCATTCCAGTTTTACTATTTACCATTTTTAATTTGAAAGTCCTGGGACAACACCGACTTTGTAACCTTGCTCATCCTGTTCTCCAAGTAGGCCATCTGCACTTACGTCTGAGAAAAAAAAAAAACACACACCCAAGTGGTTGACAGCAACCGGGCTTTGGGAATCAAGACGTCATCCTGCTCCTGCCAGATGGACGGCTGCTTCCACCTGTGAGCACGGACAGCAGGCACCAGCCCCGAAAGGGCACCCTTCGCTTGTCCAAAATCTGCGAGTGCAACCATTGTATCCACCGACAGATTGAGCAAGAGCTGCTTTCCTTCCCATATTTCTCCTCCTCTCTTCCCCTTGTCATCCAACCACCCATTAAGATGATTTACAAAGGAACAGACCCTCTTTGCAGCGATACACAGATTCCATTAAAACCAGCGTATGATTAGCTTCACGAATATGTTTGATTTGTTAAAACTCTTGCTTGAAAGGCAAGCCATTTTCAGATTTATATAGAAGAAAAAAGGTTTTAATGCGCTTAGCTCTCTTCTCCATCAAAATGCTACCACAGTTAAGGAAAAGCTTTTTTTGAAAGATTTACTTGTTAGCATATATATGCAGTAAGTTTATTACAAAGAAAGGGCAGGAGCTGTAGTGCAGCAAAACAGAGAAATCCAAGTTATGCCACCTGCTTATTGGGATAGTCACTGTAATCTGAAAAACTGGACAAGAAATTCCTTGCTCCTGCCAGTGGCGCTACGAGGCCTGGCCAATCCCTCTTTCTGCAATACTTCAGGAGGGCTAGTCTAGCAATTACTTCTCATAATCTTTGGCAGTATCACTGCAACAGTAATTACAATACGCATTTACACCGCTACTTTTGAAGGAGTATATTCGATTAGGTGCCCCAGCTGCCACTCAAATCAGTGCAAACCCAACTGCAGGACACGGCTCGTGCCCTCTGAGGACGACTCCCCTGAGCCAGAGCGAGGAGTCACCACAACTGCACAGCAGCAGAGCATCCCTCGGACAGAAAGGGGACACGCATATGTTTTATCTTGCGTCAATGTTGTGTGTCAAATTTTTAACTCATTCAGACACCAGTACAGAACAAGCAGAAATAGCAGAAGCTTTTCTGCCAAACAGCAGAAGCTATGCAAAAGCTACGCGAACCACCTCCAAGGGCGAGCTGGCCACAGACTCGCAGGACTTCCAGGATCACCGAATCCAGTTCTTTTCCATCCCTGATCACTACATTGTCTCATGCAATTCAAGTATGTTTGGTTTCCCACCATCTCTTCTATACCAGCTGTTCCCACCTCTGAGGTGGGGTTTGCGATATGAACGACATCAAGGACACCCTGAGCTAAAGAGCAGCAACTGAACCGCACAGCAGACCAACTCTGAGATACTTGGGAATTAACTTTTTTTTTTTTTTAATATCAAGTAACTGAGCAAATTCATGGCTCTCACTTTGCAAATAAAACTGCTGGATATCTCACCTGAGAAGTGTGGGAAATCCATTCAAGCTGTTAGTTACATCACTGACTACAAGGGAGATCAAAATCCATCTAAGCTTTTTTAATCTTTTTTTGATGCAGCATTACTAAAAAGCCATGCATTCAGTAACATCAGTAATAGGAAAGAACACCTGAACAGTAGCAGTGAAAGACTTACTCGCTTAGCTTCTGTAGCAGCTTGCAAAAAGCACATGAGATCATGTTTATTAAGGTATAAAGACGAAAGGACTATAAATCCGTGCAAAAAAAGGCACAGTATCTTTCAAAAAGAAATACAACGACAAATAAAATTACAAATGAAAACTAGATATCAATAGTGACAGTGCTGGCTCAGGCCAGAAACAACAACCAATGTTTCAAACTTGAAACATTGATCTTTTCAGGTTTACATTTTTAACCAATGAAGAACAGAAGCTTCTCCTATTGAAGTTTTTAATGGATTAAAAATTTTAATGTATTAAAAATACAGATTAGATTTTATTCTAATTATGTTTGCTTTTTTTTAAATCAAAGAGCAGGAATAATTTATATAACAAAAACTAAAGAAACGCCAAGGCTTCATAACTTGGCAAAATGTTATTCTTTAAGTAGTATTATATGTCGGTCAATAATTATCTACAAAATAGAAATTAAAAAGGCTTTTCCACTACAGCATCTTTGCTTAAATTCTACCAGTTCTGCAATGGAATCCTTTATATGCATGTTTTTTACATGTATTTTAAAGACTCTTGGGTTCAGCTCTGCCTTACTACATTTTAAAGCCTCGGTATTGTAGCAGGAAAGCGTTCTGCACTATAAAACAGAGCATAGTTGAGGTTTGATAGGTTTGCTTCTCTTTTCTACCCCACAAAACACTTTCTAAACGCTATTAAAATTCAGCGTACACCATAATAACCAAGCTGCATTTTTTCCCACGTTTGAGCCAACTGCCTTTCAAGTTTTTATCTTGCCATGCACTTTGAATCAAATGAAGTAGCTTCCAGAGTTTAAGAAAAGGACTGCACAATATCTCGTTCCTATGAGAAAGAGTCTCATAAGCAAAAGTCTATTTATTCAATTAAAAGTGCCAGCGTCAACCAGGGACAAAGTGGGAACAATTCTAACATTTTCTGTCGGTTTTGGTTTCCAGCTACAATTAGCTTAGAAGAACCCAAGAAAAAAAGCTAGACTTCTCCACTTTCTCCTAACCTCGATTCAAAACATCAGGCTTCGGCGTTTCTCTACCGCTCCGGCACCCTCGAACGCGCCCCCTTGCCTTCCCGGGTTTTCACCGCGAGCGAGGGCTGCCGCCACGCGACAGCCGAGGAGCGCTCCCCGCGTTCAGCTCGGCCGCAGCTCGCAGCCGCGCGCCCGGAGCAGCGCGAGAAGGCGCAGGAACGTGCGGGCAGCCGGGCCAGCGCAGAAGGTCCGGGCGCCAGCGGTGGTGCCACCACCGCGTGGTGGGCTGCGCCACCACCATATGGTGGGCTGCACCATTCGTGCCACCGGTAGAGCCAACCGCCGTGGGAGCACCCTAACATCACGCGACGAAGAAAGCAAAAATAAACGTAGTAAATCAAATCCTGCGGCTATTACGGCATAAAGCTCAGGTTTGTACCTCTTTTACATCAAGGGAGCTTACAGCCAGGCTCTTTCCCTTTTTACCTGGGGCTCTGTTCTTTACAGCAAATTGGACCTTTCGCTCGGAGAGAAATAATTACTCCCAGAGGAGAGGGGAGCTGCCCTGCATGCTGATGTGACGCGCAATGTCACCTTGCAGCCAGCGAGGCTCTGGCGCCGGGCTTGGGCTCCGTCCAAGCGCCGGCTCCTCTCTCGTAATGGAGGTCACCTCTCCATAGGATTTGTTGACGATCTCCAAAACGACAAGGAAGAAAGCTCCTGTCAGCACTCTTTAAAGCAGAAAAAGACTGAAGGGAGGACAGAAATAGGGTAAAATGCAGACAAAGGTCACTTTTTACATAAATTGGAGGACTACTGATGTATATCTGGTCCAAAATTAACTTCTGGAAATATGGATCCTGACACAGATCAGTTTGCATAAAAACGTTGGACTCTTTTCCACTGTTAGGGAAGGTAACGTGCAGATTAAGTTCAGAGATCCCACCGGCTAACCTAGCTGGATACGACAGGCTAATTTCATCATTTAAAGCTGCATTTTGTGTACTGTCTGTAGTTGGCTTCAAGTACCTTCATTTTTAAAGTAGTAAATGCCCATGCTGCATTGCCTGAAGGGGAAATACTGCATTTATGCAATATAAGGAGGATTTTTGAAAAAGTTTTTCTTTCCCAGTGAATACTGCAAACACCATGACCATCAGATATGCAAAATCCGAATTTTTTTGCTAGATTGCTGTTGTCACACAGCCCAATCCTGCGCCTAACGCGTTAGTGGCAGGTCTCCTTGATGCCCTGCTTATTGAGTCATACCTATGGGATCTGTGCACGATTAGACCCATCTCTGCAGCCCCTCTAATGTTACAAATATAATTACGACAATCAGATTGCGCTAAGGTGGAGGAAGGGGAACAATTCACAACTGAACTGCAGCCAAAGCAAAACCGAAGACAAAGTTTTGAAATAGGACCCAGCAACCTGCTTAACCAGAAAATTGTTTCATTTAAAATTACACATGAAGCAGAGTCATAATAATAAACTTGCTGCCTTAGAACTGAATCAGGATACAGATTAAAACGAGCAAAATCTAAATTACTTCCAAGAGAGCACTGAGGAAGAAAAGGGACAAGAGAAAGAAACCAACAGCGTAGAGCAACCACCACTTTGGCGCCCAGCAAAGAGCATCATGCAATATCTGGTGGGTCCCCTAAAAATAAAGACACTACTCAGCATGAGATGTTGAAGGATCGTGTCTCAAAACGGCAGGACTGTGAGACGACGGCAGTAGGAAAGACGTTACCCAGAAAGGCTAAGTACTGCCTTTGAGCAGCTTTCACAAAAGCCTTATACTTGATTGTTTTTGATACATTAGTTCTCCGAAGATCTTTTCTTGCAAGCCAAGACCAAATACCTGGACAGAGCATTGCGCTTTCTAGACATGCAGAAGTTTCAAACCCTGAAGTTAGGAAGTTTCTTGAAATGGTATTTTCCATCTCTCATTTTCCTCCCTCTGTCAGCAGTGAAATGCACTGATAATGAACTAAATTTAGTGTAATTCCAACTCTCCAAACCTTTTTTCAGTTAACACCTTAAAACACACAATTTCTCCTCAGCTCGAAGATGGTAGTCACCACAGCAGGTTCCGGTGGGGTAATTTTAGCTTGAGAAACACAACTCAAGTGTAATAGCGTACTGCGCTCTTTGTCTAAAAGAGGGGTTCTGGACTTGATACGCTCCTCTGCTATAAATGCTGGATTTTAATGAACAAAAAAAAGATATAGTTGGAATAGTCCACAAAAGTGAAAACATCAAACATCCATACAGAAAAAAAATATTGCTGGAGACGGTAGAAAGTTTATTGCAAGTAGAAACAGAAATTCTACCCTGACTGAGGAAGAACGTCAAGGAAATCTTTACGGCAGTACGATATATTAGATTTTTAAATCGCCTTCTGGCCAAGTGATGGAAGTCTCATCATTTGGAACGTTTTAGGTTGTGCACAACATCAGAAAATATACTGCAGGGCATAATCCAACTCTGGCCCAAGAGACAGAGTAAATCACTTAATAGATTTCCCCTGTGTCTCGTTTCTATGATTCCAGATGCATTCAGATTACAAAGAATCGAGAAAGGGAATTTTGTACACATCATATTTGATTATGATTTTCTTTAATTGATGGCACTACTGCTGAAAAAAAAAAGAACACAAACTTGAATCATATTGCCAAATGGGCCATTAAAACCAAAAACCTGAGGGAATAAACTTGCGAGCTTTCAACAAGCACTTATTTACCAACACTCTGAATAACTGGGGCATCTATCCTTGTATAATTTCCTCTCAAATTACATGACGAGACATACACGGCGTTCACCCTGCAGCGGACCGGGGGTACCCACACTCATCTCATTTGTTTGTCAGTAGGTGGCCTTTCAACATGTCCTAAATTCCTTTCTTGAGATCATATGAGAACGCCCTAACTTACAATACTCAACGACGTCCTTCCCTGCGTTTTGCCTCCTTTCTTACTCTACCACTACCGGAAAAAACATAGAAGACAAAACTTTGTAGCAGTGAGTTCCCTTCAGCTACAGGCTACAATCTCCTGTCCCAAGAAGGCTCTTAGGCCTTCTCCCAACTCACAGGATCGATCCGTGGACCTTTTAGAACAACTTTGGTCTGAGGTGGCTCATTTAAAGTCACTGGAAGTTCCAAAAACGTCAGTGATTTGGTTTCCCAAATATTTATCTCCAATGAAAGCTGGGAACTTCTCAGTTTTACAAGAGTGTTGATGAGTCAGACAAAGGCTATAAATAAGACTGAAAACTACAGTATCCCCAAAGGGGAGAAGAGAAATCAACCCTAGAAGTAAAGATCAAGTGAAGCTCCTGTGACAGATGGTACTCTACAAAAGGTCAACCCATGGCTCATCCTGCTGTTCATTATTTATTAACCATCTTTCTAACATTGACGTTGCAGCAAGAGTCCAGCGTTATGCAGATAATAAAACGCTATTCTATAGTTCAAGGTCTCCTGCAGGTGTAACAAAAAGTTTACCAAGTCATTCCAACACGTTGTGCAACACTGAGAATACACATTATAGCAAACGCGAGGAAAATTTGCCAAGTAAACATGAAATAGAAGGGGGGGAAGTTCCACAGCACTCCCAGACCTGAGCAGGCTCTCCCCAGCAACTCCGACACGTGCTGACTTTCAAGGGTGCTTCTCCCTTGCCAACCAGCTGCAGCTCAAGACCAGATAAGCTGCACATAGCAGATGTTAACTCCAGCTTAGGGGTATTTTTTTTTTCCAACCGTTTCCCATTTCATACTCAGAACAAGGTAGCCAAAGTCACATCCGTTGCAGTCTACCACTAGTTTTAACAACTCGCTGGTTATATCTGTCAAAGTCTAACTGGAATTTTTCTTTATTTAGCTTCATTATACTTGAGGACATTTTAATAATAGAGACTGTATGGCTATTTCCAAAGCACCAACGAGAAAAGCAGGGAGAGGGAGTCCGGAGGCACAGGAGCGTGACAAAGAAGGACAAGAAATTTTTTCCTATTCAGTAACTGTCAAGGAGAGGTGTGGAATTGTTCTTGTAATGAAATAAATACACGAAAAGAGAATTTCCTATTTGCCAGTGATAGTCCCGTTAGCAACGGCCTCGCCGCTCCCTGTCTAGGAGCACGGATTTATGCAGCACAGAAAATGACCCCATTACCCTCTGCAGTAAACTCACTTCCACAAAAATTCTCATGTCCCCAACTTGCAATATGAATTTAAAACTGTATAAGATGACAGCACCTGGCTCAAGTTGGATTAAACTCTTGTTTGTCAACACGTTTGCATCCTGTACGCCTGCTTGCAGTCCTGCTCTATAGCCGCCCTGCCGGCTCCTTCATCGGGGAGATAACTGCCAAGGTGCACCCTTTTGCATTCCTGTTTTACAAGGAATATGAGCACAGCAGATGTCAGTTTGTTACAGGTTCAAATCTGAAATTGCAGATGTGTTTTGCCTGTTTTGACATGAACTCCACAAAGATCTTTTAGTGCAGGAAATGAAGTGCGGTCTCTTCTTCCAGCTTCTGGTGCACATACTCAAAAAGATGAGATTACGCAGTATAAATGTTATCACTAAAGACTGTCAAACCAAAATAAAACCAAGAAGATATCTTTGACAAAATCAGAGACATTTCTGTTACAATTTGGGAGAATACAGCATGTTTCGTAAGTAACCCCACTATTACCTCCAAGGAATGATAGGTATAAGCATGATATACTTTTATATATATATATATATATATATATATATATATATATATATATATATATATAAAAAGCATACAAAGGGGTCAGGCAGAGATAAGTTTGTTACTAATTATGAGCAGCTTGACATGCCCTGACTCCTTGTAAAATAAACCAAGTCTGTTTTCAATATCTGCTCGCATGACTTCCAGGTAACAGACAGCTTTACTTCAAGGTCACATCCCATTTGTGGAGTCAAGAGCTCCAACTACATGCAGGGGAACCAACAAAGCACCCCTGCTTGCTACGGACCTGAAAGGAATATGGAGAGAGTGATTATGTTTTCTTTTGTATTTCTCAGTTTAAAAAAAAAGATTATCAATAAGTTAAAATTGAAGTTCATTTTAGAGATAATCCACAGGATCTATATAGTCCCAAAACATTTAGGATGCCCTGAATTCTTATTCAAGAACAATGACTTACACATGGAAATTAATCAATTTTCATTCTTCATGCCACAAAGCAAGAAAACACCATTCAGGCTAACTGGACTTCATAAAGAAGAAACATTCATATGAAAATAAAACACAGAGTAACTCCCATTACCAAACAACTAGCTCCTCGATGACAGCAAACGCGGTATCGCCGCTGGCAGCGGTGCAGGATCAGAGCCGTAAACGGCACGGGGAAAGGTCGCAATTTTGCTGTGTGTGTGAAAAGTCAGAAGAGAACTGGAACCGCTTCCTCACCCGGGATTTCCACAAGCATCTCTATTGCCTGCGATGCAGTAACTTGCACAACCCATCCATAACGAACGGGCTTAATGCACCGAACGCTCCCCCAGTCACGTGCTGATCCACAGCGTCCTAAGACAGTGCCGCTTACTTATCAGCATAGACTTTTGTCTCAAATGCCCCAGACCTGACACTTTCATGATGGTTTCAATTTTCTGCTCTTCGCTTTTCTGTTTTATAGCCAGGCCTATTCAAAGCCGGAGCACGTCACGCTGCTCTTTTGTGTAAAGCCTCCTTTCGCTCGTGCGCTCTCAGATTGCTTTTTCCCTTGGTCTAAGCCTTGTGATTTGGCAGTAACAACACTATGTTTATACTTGCCATAAGCATCAAGCCAAAGTAATATACAACAGTTGCATTTTAACCCACAATGCTGAGGTTTATTCACGGCTCTATACGTGGAGCAAAAAAGCTCCAAAAAGCACTAAGCCCTTTCTCTGCTTTCTTCTGAAGGTGCAGTGCTGAACGGCATGGGACCCACCAAGTCGAGATCCTACTGCCAGAGCCTGGGAACGCTTCACAAAAAAATCTTTATGTTCAAATTTAATCTGGAACTAAGCGGTTGCACGGTTAAGGGAAAAAAAATCATATTCAGTGAACGTCCAGCTTTCATCAGCAACTTTGATTTAACTTTTGCACTGTATGAGCTTTACAACCAAATAAAATACTGATGGTGCACTTCCACTAAAAACACACTATTAGTTTCTAGCGCTGCCAGCATGATACAAAACATGTCTATAATAATTGCCTTTGAAAACATTGGTATTTAATTAGAAAACATGCATGGGCTTCTACCTAAAGTATCTCCATAGACTGGGGTCCCTGCTCGACCACACAAGTTGGTGAACAGCAATGAAGAAAGATCACTAGACAAGAGACAAAAACCTTTCGCGTTCTCCACGTATTTTCAGAACTACAGCAATTTTCACCACTCCGAACTTATGTCTGTAAAAAGTTTAGTGAACTTTCAATGGATTCCTGAGAAAAAGCTAACAGTGGCAGGGGTCATTTTCTGGAATTTGTCTTCTCCCCTCACCAGGAGTTTCGACAACGGTACGCGTTAGTCATAAGGCAGCTAGGAGATGTGAGTGCTGCAGCATCTGAGTACAGCGTAAGCTACCAGAGGACACTAAGAGAAGCAGAGAGCATGTCATCTTTGCATATGACAATTGAGGGAACTGAAACATGGTCTTTGCAAAGCCACGGTACAACAGCAATTAGCAACACAACAACTCTGAAGCTAACAAGACAGATTGACGTCCAAGGTAAAGCTGCCACACTGTTGCAGCAGTTACAATACAGTTTTTTTCCAGGGTATTCTCCCTTCAGCCTCATCACCTAAAATGGAGCAAAGAAAACTCAGATCCCAAGCGGGAAGGGAACAACCTGCTGCAACGCCAGCTCTTGCCTGTACTTCTCGGTAAAGCCAGACCCAGGCTCTCTTCTGCAAACACCTTCACTGTTTCTTTTACGTGCTCCTCTGGCAGGACTCTTCCCTCCCATCGTAACCCACAGTCACTACCAGAGCACCTCTAAAGCCCTTCTTTAAGCCCATCTACAAGCGAAGCTCGAGTGTAGTAGCGGCTAGGCAGGCAGCAGGTCCTGCCATCGGCTCCTGACTGAGCACTTCTAACTGCACAACTCCTGTTAGGAAAACACATCGTTATTAGTGACCCCTTATCCTGTTTCCCCTCTCTTCAGCTGCCTACTTCACCCCCCTGCCTGGGAAGGTTTGCCTGCTAGTCCACACCCACTTGGGAAGGTCTGCAGGTTAACGGAAGCCCCCTTAGATAACTCAGATGATGGCCCATGGCACCGCAACTAGAATCACGATTCTCACAACCTAGTGCCTGAGTAATAGCCAGGGGACATTCTACTCACCTGATGCTTTTTGGAGTTTTGGTTTTGCTGACTATGAATGGAAATGCTTAAAAATGAACGCAGAGTACCCTGGCGATGATGTTAAATGACGCTTCAGCTAATTACCACTATTCTGTGGTCCTATTAACATGCAAAAGCACAGAATTCTAATGACAAAGCCCACATCGCAGCTAGGACTCGTTTGTCTACAACCACACGACAGTAAAATATCCCAACTCAACACAGCTGCTAGAGGCACAAGATCTACAGACAGACAAAACCACTCCGTTTTGGCAACACACAGTCCATTTTGCATGTGAACAACGACGCTGCTCTTACTGCTGCAGATCGGAAAAAAAGCCTTCTCCATCTACCAAGGGACATGGGAGCCTGGGTTATGTTTACAAGACATCATCCACAGGAAACGATCCATCTTTACAGTGTGCAACTCTCCTAATGAAACCGAGCCTTCACCATAACATAAAACCCCGCACAGCTTCAAGGCACCGAGCCTTGATATTTTATTTCACAACTGTGTACCTACCACTTAACTCTGAAAAACGTTACTTATAAAGGATGATTCCTAAAAGTAAAGTTTGAGATTTTATTATACCTCTGGGCTAGATTGGCCGATCTTTGAAGAAATAAGGTCGTACCCTTTTCACTTGATATCCACAGGACAATATTTTAGTGGCGAGCGAGGTCAGAAGGAAAAGATCTACAGGGCTTTGCCACATGCTGCATGCCTTAAGCAGCAAGGCCAGCATCGCCAGGCTCAACGGGCTGCCGGGGAGGCCTCAATAACGCAACACATGGGGGTCCGACCCGTTATCCCTCCGAAGGGCAGGAAAAATCTCATTCAAAAGGCTGAGATGCACCTGGAGCACACGAAAAGCAGAGAGAAGCACAGACATTAAAACATAACTGTTGGACGGACAACAAGAAATCACAGACATTTCGGCCCACTTGGTTAGAAAAATCTGTTACTGTGTCAGTCCCCTGGGCAGAAAGACTAAAACGGTCTCATCAAAATCAAATTTGCAAAACGATTTCAAAGGAATTCCCTTTACTTATCCAAACTGCAGGCTGCACGAGGGTCGCTGGGAAGAAGCGCTGTAAAAAACTCCGTCCCCACCCGGGAATTCTCCCGGCTGCAGCCACCGCCGAGCTGAAACGGGATGGGGCGTCAAGGCTCGTTAGTATCAGAACAGGGGCTTGCGATTTCTAAGGACGCTTGGGCTTTCTTGAGGCAATACAGCCTCAGGTTAGCTCAGGAGAATCCAGCAGGGCCAATCCTATTAACACTGACGCAAGTCTTAGGCTAACCTCCTGCACGGGATACTTACCCTCATTTTTTCATATCTACATGCCCTGGAGAAAACACAGAATTCTCAATATATTTTTCAAAAGTCCAGTGTAGTAGAAGTTTGAATAGAAAAAATAAGTCCTACTGGTACACGAAGAAAACAAAGATATAATAGGACTAAACTGCACTTTTTAAATATTTATTCCATAAAAAAAAAAAAAAAGTCTTAACAAGCATTTTCAAACCACTCAACCTGCTTAGTCAGTACCACTGGCACGGCCTAGAGCACACAAGACAGCAGGTTCGGGGGACAAAGCCAGGCTAGCACAGACTCTGTGCCACACTGGGAAACCTCCTCATTCCCAAGGGCTGAACAGCAGGAGACACCTGTGTCCGGGACAGCGGCAGGATGCCCGGGACGACACGTGACACGGGTTAAGAGACAACCGCGTATTCAGAGCCCGCTTCTGAACTCAGCTGCAATAGGGCACATTAGGGACAGCTCTACCAAAACGTAAAGATTTGAAGCAGTGTAAGAAATAAGAATGAATCTCTGTGTTGTCATGTTTATTAGCAGCTGACATAAAAAGATTTCTAGACCTCAATAATCAAACACCTTTTCCCGTTTTATAGAGCTCTCAGTTTATAACAAGCATTTATATTATTATTACTACATTTTAACTTCATTTTGCTGTAAAGAGCCACAGCATCTGTCCCTTCCAGAGTCTTATTTACTCCACAGGGAGGGCAAAAAGCCCAGGCTGAGGCAGACGTGATTTAGCACTCTGCAGAGGAGGACTGGACTGGACTCCGACCAAATCGCTGCACGGAGGCTGCCTGGGCACTGCACACGCAGATGATGCTGATGGGGGGAGAGGGATCACGCATCCATTTCGAGCACATCCCTTGCTGCACTGCTTTTGGCAAACAGGACTTGATGGGAACTCCTTGTCTGTGCTGGACCAGCTGGGTTTCCTCAGTCTCTGCTAGATCACCTCCAAACTGGTGACCCCTCAGCTCAAACCCAAATGCCTTTCCTCAACATACTAGCACGAATTGTCCTTCAGTAGCAACTGCCAATCCCCAGCCCCCAGTGCCAGGCATTTCTGAATTCTGAAGAATTTGAAATGTTTTGGGGTCCCTCTGTTCCTCCTTCTAGAGCACAAAACGTTTTCTACGTGCTTTTTATACTTGTGGCCCTATGGGGGAGCATGCCACATACTGTCCTATTCAAGCACCCTGCTCCATTTCACAATTATTTCTCTCTCCGTTTACCTCTGCTTGTTGCTAGACACACATATGGACTCCTCTGCAAAGGAGCATACACCCAGGTACATAGATTTTCTGATTATTTTGGGTCAGTTATCTGCTTCACCTTACAACTTTGATGCAACTAACACCTATCCTTGCGGATCTGGGAAGCAGAAGCGTGCTACAAAAGGAGAACCTGACAATATGGTGCGTCTCCTCTTTCATACAAGGATAACCGGAACAACTGCAATCCCAGGGCTGCATTAAGATTTTGTTGCTGTTACACAGTCCTACAGGTTTTCCGTGAAAGAAGTTACAAAATCAGTAGTTTCAGGGATGGTAAAATGAGAATGACACACAGGAAAGGAAAGAGCACTGCCCTGCCAGTTGTCTGTTCAGCTGCCTAGGATCCAATTTATTCTTTGATGCATTGAATACGAATTTGTATAATTTTCTTTAACATTGTTTACTGTGAATTCTGCTGCATTCTCCTATCAAGGGCCGCTCAGACGCAGCAGCCACCAGCACGCTGCTCCGCAACCTCCGCCAACGCAGGTGACGCCAAACCAGCGGCAGCAACCACATGGAAACCAGAGTCACATCATTCCCCTATTTCTCCTGTACCAGGACCAAGAGAGGGAAAAGTCTCTTCTGTGCTGGGCTGCTGCCTGGTTCCACCTCTAGCTCTGGATTTGCCCCGGTGCACGTCCCTCGAGCCTTGTCTTCGTGGCTCTGCTCTCCGTTCAGTCGCCAGCACACGGCGGGAGGGCTGCTCGGGCAGGAGAGCACGTGAGGGCAGGAGAGCGTAGAGAAAGCACGGCGAGAGTCTGGAATGAGGTCAAGCCTCTAGATGGTCACTTTGGTGAGAAAAACGTTAAGCTTCGCCTCTTTACTGCTCTATAGCCTAATAATGTCACTGCTCCTGGAGAAAGGGAATGGCTCGTTTCAAGAGCTAAAGATCATTTAGTTGAATTCACCGTGAAGGTCACAATCTACTGCAATTTTAAAGTCTCGTTAAGTTATACTTTCCTTACCAGTCTCTAACTGGACATCTTTCCAGTTACAAGGGAACCAGTGCAATTAGTAAGCACCTCTAACACCATCAAGCTCACTATACCCAGTGCTCAGGTATCCAAAAAGTGCTGGTGAGCCACCAAAACGGGCTGCTGAAACCGCAGTGGGGCCAGGCAGATCAGCAGCAGGGAGCTGCATGCCCTTACCTCTTCCCACCTCTCTCCTCCGCCCAGCAGAGAGCTGCAGCCTTTGGAATAAAGTAATTAAAGCTCTACCCAAGAATTGGGGTCTTATCTACACTTGCAAAAGCGGAAATATTCCCACAGATGACTCGTGGAGAAGACGACAGAAGAGCAACGCAGCGTGTGCCTTTCCTGACGAACACGCAGAGCTTTCCACATCCAGCCGCGACTACAGAAGCAGCGTAAAACAGAGATGTGCGGACATAGGAGGGTCCATAGGTGATTATAAGCCCTTAATTCCTCCAGCTGCTGCTCTGATGCACCAGTTTACCGGTCTGCATGTTGAACACTTCCCTAAACCAACGAGCACTTTGTACATTGGGAGGGACCCGGGTCAACGTGCAGAAACGCATATTACTTCCATGTTCCCCCCCACCCCCCTCCCCACACTTCAAAGAAGATATAAACGCTCAGAGTTGTGAAGGAGGCGGCACAGGTAAACCCACTGGATTATTTTTGTTTTGGTCAACTAGACATCTTGGACGTAACAGGAAAACAAAAGCCTTAATCATATGCAGTCACAGTGTGGCTGCCTACAGCCCCCTTATTTTTGGTTTTCTCTTGGAACGAGACAGGAAAGGATGCGCTGAATAACGTCTTACCTGCTACAAACCACCCCCAAGGGGAAACACTTGCAACTCTTTCTGAAGTGGTAAAATGACAAGTCTGACTAAACAAACTCTATGAGAAAGAACAGGGAGAATCCAGCAGCCAAATTCTACGCTCTCTCTCTCTTTCAATATTATTTACAAATATTATTTACAAATCATTTCCTAACTAGCAGAATTAGAAAGTGATATGACTTTTTTTTTTTAATACTTACCTGAAGGAACCTACATTCCCTTTTTCTGAGGAAAGGGGGCAATAATTTGTTCCTGATGCCTGTGTGAGGAGCGTATTATAGCTCAAGACACAGTGCACCAATACATGTCGAAGACTGGATTAAAAAGGGCACAATGTAATAAGCTGGTATTTCACAGAAGTGTAAGCTAAAAGCTTACCAAAAAAAAGCTAAAAGCTTAGAAGAATAATTGCAAATCCCTGTATTTTGAAAACCAGCTTCTATTTTAAGGAAAAGCATAGGTGCAATTACAGTTTACGCCAATAGGTGTTTGTTGCTTATAGATCGTCACGCTAAGCAGCGGACAAGGCCAATTCGCTCTCAGACGTTCACGGGGGAACGCTCTATTCGCCAACACTCACTTTCTCGAAGGAAAACAAGAGCAACAACTCAATATCCGACCCCAAAAGTTTGGTCTGACTGTTTTAAATATCTGATCGCGTAACACACAGCCCTGACTGGATGCTCCGTACCTGTCAACATAGCACTTGGACCTAATCTACGATTCTGGCTGAATCAAAGCTGAAGTGTTTCAAGATGGGGGTTTTGCAGACAAGACTGTTTGTCCTGAGCAGACCTGTGTTAGCTTCAGCAAGCAGATCCATCAGCCTAAATTGCCTGCAGATTGCAAAATCAGAGCTTCCTCCTAAATCACAACATGCCATGTTCTCGTTAGAGAGTCAGCTTTCGCGGGCGCTCCAGATGCCAGGTGATAAGAATTACTGATGCATTGCTCTCAGAGCAGTTTGTTTTAGGGCTTGGCAGGTCTGGTGCCGAAATTCAGCTGTGCTCCATTAGCATAGAGAATGACAGCCGACAAAAAGGTTATGTTACAGCATCAAACATGCTCGGCCTTTTCCATTTCTGCTGCCAGTTATAGGTCATTTTAAACAAACATCTGGCAAGTGTATTTTTAAATTGCATCTGTAGTTCTAATTAGCACTAGGAGAGGAAAGAGAAAGACTTCCCGGGAGGAAAATCTGGCGTTTGGGTCTGTGCAACGCTGCCATAGCTGACTCGGCTGATATTATATTGCACAATCAACAGCGATGCGCAGGATCTTTTGCGCACAGGAAAGTCAATACTAAGCACATGCAAGAACGAGCAGATTCTTCCGGTTTATACCAACAACATGGGAACATTACACAGGCGTTAACTACACAACAGAAACTTTCTTCTGCACAAATCGGGCAGGACTGTCCCACGGAAAGAGAAGAGCGCCCAGCGTCGCTGAGCCGGGACTCGCTTGCCTTCCCTCCTGGATTCTTTCAGAATCCAGCTGCGTCCCATGCCGTTGTGAAGGCAAGCTGTCCCTCATGGCAACGTGTTTTGAATAAGCAGTTTCAAAAGCTTACATGCTTGGATAAATTACACTTTTTTTTTTTTTTTTTTTTTAAACGTACAAAGTTCTTGCTTCCCTTTCAGCAAGGAAGAACAAGGCATAGGTTTACTCTTCCTGCTTATTTTATTCCACACTGACTTGGCTTTAAGTTTATTTTTATATAGAATTTTTCTGATAATGCATATCAGCAACCAAACACAGAAAAGCCTTGGCTATCTCACAAGTTAAATATTCTAAGATATTTTTCCCTAAATAGTGCTGTGCACTGATTACTTGAGCGCGAGTATTCTCCGCAAAGCTGCAGCCGGGCACTTGGCTTTTTCTCTTACTGACAAATGTGAGCAATAAAAACATGTTCTATTCTACAGCAGTGCCTATTAAAATGTAAACACGGCTAGGAGATTTTGAGCAAGCTACAAAAATGCTTTACTCAATAGTCAGAGAGAAAAGCTGTCTGAGGCTCCTGAAGCCTAGCACTGTATGTAAACACGGCGGATTGCATGTCCCACCAGAGGTCAACATCATAGTTAGGTATTTATTAAAGTCACAGATATGTGGAAGAGATCTGCCAGGGAGTGCTGCTCCCAAGACTCTTCCCGTTCAGGTCCTCCAAGTGCTGTAAGGATTTCGGAATAGATGCATATGTATGCAAATTAATACATTAAAGGCTCATGTTATCCACACAAGGAAAAAGACCAGCAATGTAGGAACGTTTGCTTAACACCCGATCGAACGTAGCAAACTAACTCATGCTTCCAGTCCGTTCAGAGGTTACAACCCTTGTGATTTTATTTTAGTTTCCTTTTTACTTCATGTTTTACTCCCACTAAAATCAATACATTGCACATTGGCCTGATCTTAAATTATGGATCTGCTCAGAAAGCGTAGAGAGCTGCTGTGCGAAGTCACCAACATCTGCGTCACTGCGCAGCCCTACTTAGCAATCAGTGAGATGGTATCATGTTGTCAATCTGCGGCTAAGTTACATGAATAACAATCACAGCGTTGAGCTCATAAACGTATCAAAAACCCTTGCATTCTTAAAACGACAAAGCAATATAAGTGATAGATATAGGTGTGAATTCCATCGATCACCCATGTCTCCCTCATAGCAAGACAGGTGGGGTTACATTAAAAATAGAATAGACAGCTGCAAATAGACTGGTATTTATACAGACTAGTGTGACAACTGCCATCTTCCATTAGTCAGAGAAATCCCACAGGACTTGCAGAAGTATTAAATGCACCAATTTTTGTTTACTGACAAAGTATAACGAAATCCATCTCCCTTGATGGTTTCCTAGTGGGAATTTTCCCTCTCCCTAAAATAATTCGTAAAATAATATGTTCTCCCAAGCTCCTGGGTAGAAAACACAAAAATCCCATGTTCTACTCTCCATGTTCTAAGATTTCCTTTCTCATCGATTCTTCCATATTATTCAAGAAGATTTGATTACACCGGGCTTGATTCTCAACTAAATTACAGCGGCAAAAGAATGACAATAAGTCACCCAAAGTCAATGCAGGCCCATCACACAAGAGGGTATGTTAAGCAGAGCACGTCCCAAACTAACCGCGCGGCACCCCTCCCTGCTCCTTGGCACCGGCCCGCGCTCCGGGCACGGCCAGCCGAACCTCACGGATAAACGCGTCCAGTGAAATCCACCTCTCCAACACGCAGAACGACAAAGCTTTGCCACCTACAGAACACCACAAATCCAGACCCAATAACCTGTTTTAAGACTAATTATTGCTATTTCTATTGTTACCATTGTTTCTCCCTTCCAAAAGGTGGAAGGGCTACATGTTCTGTTGATTTTGGGTAGGAACAATGCCCATGCAGTGAGAAAATAAATAACTTCATATCGGCCATCCCAAACAGGGTCTACGCCCAACGCGCCACGTGCTACGCAGCAGCATCGGTGCTGTCACAGAACCGTAACTAAGTAAACATCCCGGCGTGCCTGAAGACCTTAAAGTTATCACAAATGCTGCTCTTCACCTTTAAAAAAAGAAAATTAAAACATTTTAGGAAACATACTTAAAAACTTTCAGCAGCAGGGGCTGAACGCAAGAAAAGCAGCTGACAGTTTGAAGGGAAAAAATTACAAATACATCTCATTCTTTCCCCTAACCGTGCATATCTTGGCCTTCATAAACGAGCGCACCTAACTTTTATAACAAGCCAGAAAATTCATTCACTAGTAAATTTTCAACACCTGCCACCAGAACCCAACTAGCAATCGAAGCAGTTGGTGAGAGCAGTTCAGGTGATCTCGGGCAGGACTCAGATCCCCATCAGCGCTCCTCAGGGCGGATTAGTCGCCTGGGTGCACAGCCAGCAACACCCCAGCCGACCAGCGGCCGGCCGCCCCCTGCGCCCGTCGAGCAGCGGAGGAAGCCTCAGGCTCTAACGCGTACTGCTTAAAGCAGACAAAAGAAAACGAGATGATACATCGCTGCAACTTCATATTTTTCCTGTGGTCTTAGTAGCCTAACAACCAATTATCACAAATCAACATGATTAAGTAATTGCTTTGTATTTTCCCGCAGCTACCCACTTACCAAAGGTGCTATTAAGTACATCTTCATTTAGAATTCAAATCTGCGGTGCGAAAACGAGGCTGAAATCAACTGCAACGCAAAGAATGAACTTCCAGAGCAAACGACTGAATAAGTCAAAGAGCTGAAATCCTGCCAAAGGCATACACACAACGTGCCCCCTCAGATGCAGAATTTATAGGCAAAGCAAACCATTTCACCTGTTTACTAATGACATGAATTGTCACGTCTCAGGCAATACAGCACAATTCACAAGCAAAATCTGGATTCTACCAATAATTTAATACGAATTCTGTTTCTAAAGTTACAACGAAAGTTAATTGCATATGCTTTACAATGAGCCTCCTATCTGAAACGCCAATACATTTCTGTGTGATGGAACAACTTATTGAACATTTTTCAAACAAAAAAGGCAAAAAAAAGAAAAGAAATTTGCTCAGGCTCACATTAAATACTTCACTGGGCACAACTGGAAGCGCATTTGGCTACTGCAAGGGTCATTCATGGGAACATGGGAAAACTTTCTCAATTGCTTAAGGGGGAAATGAAAGACTGATTCTGTCCCCTCATACCTAAAAGTCTTGTATTCTACAGGGTTGTGACATGGGGGCATTCTCCTCCAAGTCTTCTATTCATTTACACTTCAGGCAGTAATATTAAATACTTGATGTTCCTATTTACACAGTGAAGACTTGAAGCAATGTTCTGCCTTTACAGAAAAGGGCTCAAAGTTCTTCTCATTTACTTGTACATAAATAAATTTAAAGTCAAAAAGAGGTCAAAGTTAGAGCCGAAAGCAGTCTAAAAATTTACTGTCTGCATCTCCCCTCATCACCAACATACATCTGTAGGAAAGAAAAGAGATTTCCCCCTTTTTCCTGATCCATTGCAGGGCTCTTGCAAAATCAAAAGTGAATCAACAAAGAAGCAACCCCAGCACTGCAGGCCTGGATAAACATAGGTACGTAGAAGAAGTGAAGAGCAACATCCAAAAGCTCAACATCCCCGTTAAATCCGAATGCCTAATTTGGAATAATTAGGCATCCCTTGATGCAAACCTTTTACCTTCAGCTCTTTCACCTCACTTCTGCCTGAAATTCCTGTGATCTAAACCCATTCTTTCTCAGATTCCACTATTTTTTGTTCTTCATTTTAACTGAAACTAGAACATGAAAAACAAAGTATGGAAATAATTCCAACATGAATTTAAAAATGCCTCCCCCTGAGTTTGGGTGAAGAGCAGGGATGTCTTAGTTCATTCCTTCTGCTCTAAGGAAACAATTCGAGAGTAATTCAGGAATAGGATGTTATAGGAGAAACAGGGCAGGCCAGGAGCCGCACTCAGTTACCAGGAAAGTCGTGTCCATCCCTCCCCTAAACCCCTCCACAAACTTAGACACCTGGCACTTCCTTTAGGACATTTCCCACTGAGGAGAACTTCCCGCAGCTTTAAAAGCAAAAGTTCACTCTTCTCTGCCTACAGCATCTGCTATTTCTGTCACGTAAACCAGATTCCCTGATTTGCTAACCTGAGAAGGGAGCCTACAGAAGGGAAGCACAGCCTGGCTACACTTGCCAGCTTGAGCTGCGGGAAAACGTTTCAACTGAAGTTGCTGAAGTGACAGAAACATGTTGTTCCCCACTTAGCCGAATTGACAGACTGTAACTGTTGATTAATTGCATAAGGAAGGAATAGGAAATCAACTATGCAGTTTAGTTTCATTTCCCAAATCCTCCAGCTATGACCTTCAGACCTCTTCTGTGCTCTGCGCTGCTGACGGACTACGGTGGCTGCTGACACCCGGTTGGACTCACTGTGTTCACAGAAAAAGCAGAGATGATCCTGAGGTAGAGCGAGGAGGTTTATCTAAATAACTCCAAAATCAAGTGCTGAAATTCAGAGTTTCAGAGGAGCCTATCCCGGAGAGGCTGGAGCTGGAGGCCTCTCTCTCTCTCTCTCAGTACTCCACGACTAGAATTTGGGTGCGTTTCTACATATCCAAAGGAGCACCAGCTCACAGTGCTGGTTAATAAATCAGTGCTCTCTCCAGCAGAAAGCAAGGGAAAAGTGCTCCCTCCTCACTCGGCAGATTCTCAGGGAGGAAAAAACTCAAATCCAAAGCTGGAGCTAGTGCTGTTTATGCATAATTAAAAAAACATGTCTGAAAGGATGAAGCGCTTCAAGGTCTTGTTTTTATTATTGTCAGCCTCTTGCCATAAAAGTAGGACTTTCATGAAGGTCTTCGATACTCCTTTTACATGGTGAAAGACATTTATATCACTGGAAGCAAAATGTATTCTCAATGGCAGTGCAGTCCCTATCCAAAAAAACACCATGCCCTACTTTCCATCATCAGCATGGTTAATCATTTATACAGCCCCGCAAATGCACACAATACTCTCTGAAGAAGAGAAGGCACATGATGTGCCCCAAAGATTGCGTGGTGTAGCACAGAGAAGACAAACAAGGACAGAGGGGAAAAAAAAAAAGATATCGGACAAAATCTGAGATACACAGGGTTGGAAAGATTAGGAGACAAACCCGTGCGGAGTGACGGGAATGACAGTACTCAGCAGGAAATTGAGACAAAAATATGAGTGGGGCAAAACTCTATGAACATTAAAGGTGAAGAAGGGAGCCCTGAAACAGAAAAAAAACCCAAGATGCCACTAATAAGATTCAAAAAAGGTGATGGACTGGCAGGCAGGGTGGGCAGGAACAGTTCTGAGCAGGCTTCAATCAGCAGAGGGAAGCAGCTGAAAGGACAAGAAGGTTATCAGCATCTAAAAGGCTTTTTAGCAATAATGACTGTAAGGAACAAGAAAACGTGAGTATTTTTCTAGAAAGAGTGATAAAAAGGGTTTAACACAATAAAAATGCTTTATAACAAACTTGTGCACAAGAAAAGAGAAGAGTAGCAAGAACATACTTCATACCTCCTGCTTCTAGCACCAGCGAACACTACACAACCGAGCGCGTTTGTCCTGAGAGCAGGGGCAGGACGAGGGGTAACAGCTGCGGCAGTTGTTTTGCAAATCGACATCGAAAATAAACAATTCCTCACACTGAAAGAGAGCAGTCTCGGCATTTTGCTTGCTGTTAGACTACCCCCTCTGCTATGACGCCTACAAGAAATCTGCTAACAAATAATGGCTGAGGGCTTGTGCTTTACAACTTTGCACATTTCTGGAGCTCGCACTTCCCAACCCTTTGCAAGCCCCTTGTCTTAAATTACGATCTCCGCAGGGAAGAGACAACGTTAGCGTGAGCATCTGTGCAGGGCCTGATGCTTATGTTCTATGAGATGGCAAGCAATAGACAAAAGAAATACTGTGGTACAACGGAAAGCAGGAGAAATGATCCACCTGTTGCGGACTACTAGCAGAAACAGTTTAATAAACACGCATTAAAATGCAGGTTCTTGTTGTGCTTGACTCACTCCGTCAGGTTTCATGTTTGCTACCAAAGGGACTGTATAGAGCACGGCCTTGACTCGTGCTCCTGACCAGTGCCGAAGTCCCAGACCTTCCAAGCCTCAAATATCTACTCCTGACAAAGACAATCTGTCAGTGGCCTTTTGACATTCAAATTTTCCCTCTTGCATTGTTCCCATTTCCAAGGCATCTGGGCATAGTTGTACTGAACGAAAGTTGCATTGAAGTACAGCATGTCAAGCAACTTCAGGTCATCCGGGTTGGGGATTTATGCAACAATTCGACCGTTCTCCCTGCCGCCTCATCAGCAGCCCGACGCGAAGTACACCCTACTCGAGCTTCCTCCAGCTCCCTCTTATCCGTCTTTCCTGCGTGGGCAGAAGTCACCTATCGCAAACTCCACTGCACAAGCACTACAACCTAGTCAAATATATCCACTTCCTGACCTTTTCGCCTCTTTCTATGCCCGCTAATTAGCATGACTTTCAGTGGGCAGTTTCTTCAGCTCCACTGGTTTTACTCAAATTGCATTCTATCCCACCTTGCAAATTTTCTGTCATGATATTTTTTGAAACCCGCAGTAATTAAGCGTTATCTACTTGATACACCCTCTGAAGCTCTCTATTCTTGCCAGCAGTTGTGCTGCTGCTCACACAACGTAGACCAACTTTGCCACATCTTTCCCTGTTGGCATCTCTGTGCATCACAAACAGTTCTGCCCGCACAGCAATAGCAGCTAAGTAACGCAGGCTTCACCTTCGCTTTCACTAGATAAAAACATAAATCTAAAAATCAAACTATTTCTAGTAACTTAAAATCAAACCTAAAAATAAGGACATAAGATAGACACCTGTGGCATTTTAAACAAGAACAAAACTTCCTCACACAACATTTTTCCATATATTTTAGGAGAAGCTGCTTCATCAGTATTTAACCCTTCACTGTCAAGCTGCCGTTGGGGTTTGGCATCTTTGTGAGCTTTCTGAAGCAAACTTCAGAACTTAGAAATCTAAAAATAATATATTGCCATGTGAAAAAGTGCACGACAGACTCCACAAGAAGTGCTTTATTCCTAAAATTAATTTGTTTGCATTTCTAGCAGTCATGCCTTTGCATATACATCTACAGAGAAATAGTCTGGTACAACCGGTACAATAAAAAGGAGCTATTTTGACACCAACAGGAGTTGACTTGCACCCGAAACATATACGAGCACAACAGTCTTTCAGAACAGATTTTCAGATTTCTCAAAAATACAGGGAACGATAAACCAAGGGTACGACTGAGCTCCAGAACAACAATGCCAGCAATGGTAGACCAGTAGTAGGACTCGAGCAGTACGTGCAATGCAGAGTAAGAAGCTCAAATAAGGATGCCTAAACTCAGAAATATCAAGTAGATGGGACCTGGAAACACTGGAGAGGGTTTGCACAGGATTCATGAAAGTATACGCAGTCTGTCAAACCGGCCCGGGCATTAGAAATTTAAGTTCAGTAAATCTAACCTGTCCAAGTGAAAAGTGAGAGGGGGATGGGAAAAACGCAGGTATTTAGAAAAGTTAACTTTAGTCTTGTTCGGTTTAGGCTCCAGGCACAACCAAAGTGGAGGTGCTCTTCCTATATATGATTTAGAGCACCTATAATTGACATCCTTCTCCATACTGCCCTGCAGAGCGGCCTGCTTTTCTTTGCTCTCCCCAGGAGGAGCTCAGAGATATTAGGCTACCTCAAGTACCTAGGGCCTCCAAGAGTAGCGTTTGGCTTCCCACACGCATTCCCCTAATCTGGGGACATAAGCGCTTCTGTATGGAAGAGATCCAGTGCAGAAGGCTTTTTAAACTACTGGAAAATAGATGACAAAATCCAGTGGCTGGAAGCTGTGCTTCCATGGATTCAGAGCAGCAATAAATTGAAGCATTTGAATAGTACAAGCAATTAACCACTTGAAACATCATTCCCAAGTATGTGGCAGATTCTCTGTTATTTCCTACCTTTAAATCACGACCAACATCTTTTTCAAAGATGAAGGCTAGCTCAACAAGAAGCTACAAGGCTTAATTCAGAAATCAGTAGGTAGAATTCTCTCATTTGTATTATGCAAAAAAAGCAGTCCAGATCATAGTGGTTCTTCCTGCCCCTGTAATATATTTTTAATGAATGTACCCTCCTGGTTATAAGATATATACATAAGAAATATTACAGCCAACCATCTTCTCTTTGGGCTCTTCCTCCTGCTAAAATGGACTTTCAACAATCATTACACATTCTTCTTTGATTTGGATAATCTAACATTAAAATTACGAATTATCCCCAAACCACCTGAGATTGATTGTTAATGAAGAGTTAAGGAATTTCAAGGGTGTTTTTGCAATTCAAATATCAGTTGGTTACATGCTGACAAAATTCCCTGATCTCTGAATAGTCCTCCAACGATAATCTCTGAGTTCTAATCGTTCTGGTACGGAAGGCAATCTAGTTGAGCTTATAGAGATTTCTAAGCCTTCCCTCTCCTCCATCAGACAGGACATGTCGAGGAACCGCCAGCCGACCTGAGCAGCCAGCAGTGGACTTTCTGAAGCCTTAGCTGCATAACCATTTCTTTCAATACTGTTGAGGCTTTCCCATAACACCAGTCACTGCGCAGCTCTCACAGGCTGCATACAAGAAGAGATATTTTCATGGACAAAAGTTAACAAGTCGACCACTTTTGGCAGGTAGCCTCTGCTGTTCCACTAACATAAGCGTATTCAACTCCTGATGAACCTTAATGTTTCCCCAGTATTGTTTTCTATCATAAAATGGGATATTTAATCCACACCAAAGGCCGTAATCAAAAACAGCATTTATAAAACTGACTGGAATTCATAATATCACATAACAGCTTCTCTGGACTATCACAGTAGCGACCATTGATAGCAATTATGAGAAGAAAGGAAAAATACTCAATGCTACTAGAAAATAATAGGCTGCAATGTAGAGTTTTGGTTTGATTTTACTGAAGTCCACAAACAATCCAGCAGGAGGAAGAAAAGATGCCAAGAAAACAAAACAAAAAAGTATGTATACAGAATGGAAAAATCTGAAGATATTCTATCTGATGAAAAGCTTAACACACACACAGGCTACTACCAAAGCCAAATAACTCCATTAGCAATACATGAGGAGGCATCTTCTAGGCCTCAGAAAGCTCTGTACATCCCAGGAGCTTGTTAAAAGCACGGCTGCACAGCAGTTAGTGATATTTCCACTGCTCATAACATTGAGCAGAGCTAATGCAAATACTTCTGCGTTACTGTTTACACGTAAAAATATTGCCACAAAGCAAAGCAGCACACTTAGGAAGGTGCCAGTACAGTGAGCTTACTTCCACGCACAGCTTATGAAAAAGTATAATCACTTTCACCAATAGTCCACACCTCTAATAGAGGCACCCATTTTCATTCAGAACAATGAGTGAAAATCCGTCTTTTTAAAAGTCGCCCTGCACACATCTAAACGCACTATGTCTTAAAAAAATAAAAGACTAATTAAAACCTAGACTTCTTGCAATGCCTCAGAGTCAGGCAATCATAAGGCGCTTTTAATGAGTAATTTAGGTAACTGAAGAAGTCAAACATATAATACGCAAGGAGCACTATCAGCGAGTCACTGCTTCGCGGCTCCGTGCACTTTGAACCCCAGCTCTGGCCTGTGCTCACTGTTGCGCGAGTGCAGCCTTCTGCTGCTATTTCTGTTGGCTGGATAACGGCTAAAGAGGATTTTCTGCATAATCTTAGGCTGCGCTTCATATTTTAAGTGCGTTTAATACTGACTTACATAAAGTATGTTGGGTAATTACTGCTGGAATTCAGCGTGTGCTGTATCCCATCTAGGATATGCAATTTACTGGCTATATTCTACTAAAAGAACTTCATGGCTTTCTGTCATGATAAATAACAGTTTATAGCATAATGGAATTAATATTTACTTTGAGAGCTATGCAGACTGTTTGAATAAAGTTGCTATATATAGAACCATTTCAACCACTGGTGGTTTTTTAAATGCTGTAAATTAACAAGAGGACTCACATCAGTATTAAATTCCAATGCCCTCCAATCATTAATAAACCACCAGATCATGTGTTCGTAATCAAAACCTCTCCAAATATTTTAATACAGTTACTGTAGTTTAACAAGTGTTAATTCAAAAGTGTGACAAATCAGATCTCGAAAGGCCTCTGAATCTGGGGATTTCCCTATTGCATGCGCCCTATGGATGGGAACAGGGGAAGGATCATGGACTTGCACCACAATACTTGGAGCGGGGACAAAAACCTCAGCAAGTATTCTCAGGAAAAAAAGGAGCATATAAAACACTCAGTCATAAATATAATTTCGATTATGACTACAAGGAGAGATTAGAAAGGCTCTGAACTTAAACTGTTCTGTAATTTGGAAGTTTGGGGAATAAGAAACTGACTTTTTCTTAGCAGGATATTTCTCAAATTTTTCAATACGCCACTGTAAATGCTCAAAACTTTTTAGCCGCCATGCATCTTGTCATTAAACTTTTTTCTGAAAGCACTGTTTAATGTGATTTTGCAGGCTTCTTACCAATGCTTATAAACCTCCGCCAGGTCTGTGGTTGCCAATGTAGAAAACGCTTTTACAGAAAATACAACAACTGTTTTACACAGATTAAGCTGCACAAAGTTTTCTCTTATGAGTGAAAGATAATGAAGCAATGAACCGGAAAAGCCATCCTCACTAGCGACCCAAACGCAAGTCATTGTTATGGGCTGTGTCCTTCTGTACCCAAGGTCGCAGCATGCTGACCTTATCTCTCAGCATCTCTGACTCACAAAAGTCAAGACACAGCTCACCTGAACGTCCACAGGAACAGGCTCTGTGTCAAGAGAGCTAGATGTCAAAATCTGAAGAGGTATATTATAAAAGGATATTTGGATAATCAGATAAAAGATGCATTGTTTTCCTAATCCACCTACATTGCACATTACACAAAATCTGCCTAACAGCAGCAATGTGTTGCTCAGTACAGAAGGGAAGACGGGTCATCAAAAGAAATGGTCCTATTCCTTACATTGAGCTGAAGGTAATACAATCTTCCCAGACCACAATCAATTTGGAGAAAGTTTTGTTGTTTGATACCACTCATTTGTTTTCCGAAGAAGTCTGCAACTGTTTGTCTTCAGAGAGCTATGCGTAGCCGACCGAAAGCTGGAAAAGGGAAACTTTTGGTTTTGGTTAAAAATCAAGTCAAATCCAGGGCTTGATAGTCTCCTACCTGAGGATGGGTATGGAGAAAAGAGAGAGCACGGGGAGGCAGGAAAGGGGAACAAATTTTACCTTCCCAAGAAGCACACTTCTGTTTGGCTGAAAGGGCCTTAAAGTAAACTCTCCTGGCCATGAAGGGCAACTTATTCTATATTGAACGGAAGGCTGTCAGCTACAAAGGCAATGAGCCGGACTGACAAAAGGAAAAAAAAGGGGCAAAGCTATAGCTTAGGTCATGCACATTAAGTAGTAAAGGCAGCAGGAACACTAGCTAGCACAGCAAAACTGCACACGTTTATGCTTAATACTGAAAGTTATTTATACAAAAATTTGTTTTATTTTATTCAAAATTTCCTTATTGCAACAGGCACACAAAAACTGCAGTCAAAGTACAACCATAAACACCCACACAGCGTTACACAATATACTTAGGTCAGGCAGAAGACAATCTTCAAAAGCATATTTATTGTGCTCTGAAGCGTTGCAGTCCTTAGTAGCATGGGGCCTTTTCATGGAAAAATACAACCTGTTTGTCGCAATAAAGCAGCAAGAACTAGCTATAAGCAGGCATAGGAAAGCAGTTCTGGAAACGTGACTTCTGGGAGCAGAGTCCTAAGAGGCTGCAGCAGCAGGTTGCCGAAGGTCGGGGGAGTTAAGCGCCAGGGCTCGCGGCACGGCCCCAGCAGCGGCGATCGCCGCCACGGCGCGTCGCAGGCTCCGGGGAGCCTGGCTGTGACAGCACCCGGGCACCCACCGTCACACTTTGCCCTCGGAAACCCAATTTCCAGAGCTTCCTAAGGCACGCTTATCTTATAAAAGTTCAGAGTTATTTCATCTTACTAGTATTAGAAATCAAAGTATTAAGCAAGTCCAGTTTTGAAATTACAGGTTAACTTTTCTCCTGTTCTAATTTGCAAAAATTTATGCGTCAGTAACAGGTTTTTGGTATTTATCCTTCAAAAAAAGTAACATTAAATGCAGGATTCCAAAGTAAGGGTGTAAGCTGCAAGCGACCCGCATGCTGTTTGCTGCTCCATCAGGAAGCTCCCTCAGCGAGGAGGGTAATCAGAGCACTTCAGGTCCTGAGATCTCAGAGCGCTCGCGGAGGAGATCAAAGACGCAGCCGGAGAAACGCCGACGTCCCGGTAAGTAGGCCACCGCCGTGAAACGCGGCAGGCTGGTTACGTCCCAGCTCTGCTCGTTTCAGAGCAGGGACTCGGCTCCGAGTTTCAGAACGTGTCTCCTGAGCCGTCTAGCCCATCGCTGAAGTTACACTTCGCATTAAGATTTAAACATCCACCACGACAAAGGAGAGAGAGATTCTTTAGTCAGTAATGAGAAAGGGTTCTGCTCCCGCAAATCACCGCTACCCAGAAAACCCCAAAACATTTAATTGAAAGTGTCCATTATTGGTGCAATACCCTCACAGAAGGTCAATAGGGATCCCATGCCAGGAGCTCATTTGGGAGGAGCAGACGAGGTCTCTGCTCCGAACAGACAGACCTGGAGCGGGAACCCAGGGCTGCCTCCCTTGAGAGCATCTTTTCCTTCATTGCAGCGTAAAATAGGGAGGAAAAGAGCATCACGAAGCTGCCCCCGGTTGGCAGACTATTTCTCAGCATGCTCTAGTAAACATCTAACAGGTAGGGAACACTTGGACACACGGAGGGAACAAGTTGCCTAATAAATCACTGACAACATCCCAAACGAAGCCAGATATTCTGGGTTGCAGCCCAGCAGTTCCTTCACTGGGCAGTAACGCCTCTCCTGGGAAAGGGCTGCCACAAGACTCAAAACCCATCCGCGAGGTCTCTGCCTTCAGTGACACACCTGCCAATTTATCCTATCCTACTATTTCATCATATGCAACATATGCCTCTAAAACTGCAAATATAAAATAGTTATGATGAGAAGGGAAGCTGCCCGATGCTAAGGGGAAAGAGGGCACTGGAGAGAAATCACGTCGATGCGTCAAAGACGCAGGACAGTTCCTGCAGATGGTTGGTCAAGGAAAGCAAGTGGCTCTCGCCAGACAAACAGTTGCGTGAACTGACAGATGGAGACTAGTGGCACAAGATCTGGAAGTGGTGACATGGAAAACATACATGCATACACATATATAAATAAATATATTTTTTTAAATATATATATATGAAGAACCTGGCTACAATTTGGAGCAGGAGAACGCACCTCGCCTTGCCCATTAGCAAGGTACAAGCATTGACTGTACTTAAAAGAGATTAAAAAAAAAAAAACCTCAAAACGGTTGCACTGTTGCTGCCCAAACCCACGGCACCCAGACGCACCCCTGTAACAAAGATATTACCCGCAGAGCAGTGCTGCTGGTCCTGAGCAACCACACGATGGCAGTAGAAATATGAAAACACCAAAATGAACGAATATATTACCATACAATTATAACAAAAAGATATTTTGCAAAGATGTGGCAATTCCTAAACATAACCTAACGTCCACGACGTTTTTAAGACAAGCAGGGAGTAGAAAAGTAGCTTTTCCCATTCAAATGCTACAATTTAAACTTGCTATACTACCTTAATCTCTGATAGGTCACTTACATTTTCTTGCTGCAGGACTGATGCACATACAGCTCTCTTCCCCCCTACTTTTTTTTTTTTTTTTTCCCTCCAATGTGACTTCTGCCCAACACAGCAAGATTCAAAGGACAGCTCTGATTTCCAACGAACCCCCCGAGGTCCCCAGAAGCAACCTTTTCTTTCCCGAGCTTCGGCCAAGAACGCATCCTGCGAGGTGCTGAGCGCCTCCTGGCGAGCGCTGAGCCGCCTCGATTCACACGCGTCCCCCGACAGAATACCAGTTAATTTATTCCAAGTAGACTATTCAGTTTGTTAAATGCCTGTCTGTATCGTGATTCCCAATTCAGCATATTCAGTGAACGGAAAACCCCAGCGATGTTAGCACAGCACCAGCCATTCTGTCGTCGCTGGTAACGTGGGCTAACATCTCATCAGCACCTTTTTGTTCAAGCTGCCCCCCCTTTTTTCCTCCCTCCCCTCTCCTTTTTTTTAAAAGCACTTTCACAACAAGGTTATTTTCCAAGAGCCTGTTGAGGCACTTTTTATTTTGCAAACAGTTGGCAACTGAACTGAGACGATATATAAAAATCTGACAGAGCATCAAGCTAAATTGGTAAGTATAACTCTTACCGCCTGCTCCTCAGACGCAGCCTCGGAGAGCGATTGAAACATCCCTCCTCGTTCACGGAGCGTTTCAGTCTTCCGGGCTTCATTCATGCAACTCTGCTGTTAAGAACGGGCACACGCGTCGCCCAGGCGCGGTGGGCACAGTCCAGGACACACGGAAAAGGGACCAGCGCGCATAAACCGCCACCGTTACAGTTGTCAGCCTGCACCCATTGCGTCTGATTTTCAGAAACAGAAACGACTTCACGCACAGCGTCGAACGCAGCTTTTCGAAGCGCTCGTTACCCCGTTGGTACCAAAGGCTCGCATCGCAGGCAGGATGCCTCCAGCAGCTCGCAGAGTCGCTCGGACGGCAACGATCCTCAGGCTCTCTGGAAACAAGGCACACCGGCAGACCCGTCCTTTCAGGAGGCCATCCACCCCGGCGGCAGTGCTCCCACGCCACTACAGCCGCAGTCCTCTCCCTCACCTCTGTTTTGCTTTGGACAGTGCGGCACTAGCATGCATTTAATACTTTATATTTAAAGACAGTCCTAATTCTTACCCCTGGCCCGCAGAAACGTTCCACAGAGAACGTCCTAGGGAAGAGCGGCCATCGGAAAGCAGGCACGCGCAGAACGGCCCCGCGCTGAGGTCTTACTCTGCCGGTTTGTCTCTTTACTTCAGAACTCGTCGAACAGCCGCGATTATACGAAAGCAGCTGTCTTTTGGCTAAGCCGAACCATGCCCTCGTACTGTCAGTAACAGCCAGATCCTGCAGAGGCCCAGAGCTGGCTGTAGAGACCAGCGGTCAGGAGCTGCACCCGTTCACCTCGCTTTTTTTGTTCCAGTGCCGACATCTGGAATTATGCACTAAAATACCGTAAACGTAGCCAATAGAAAGTAATCATTACAAAAGACTCAGAAGATGGTAGCGTCTTGGCCTCATTGCATACGATAACAAGGTTGGTACAGCATGGGAACTTAATCTGTCACAAAAACAGTATCAAAAATAGTGCTAAGCAACGTTCATAACTTCCCTTGGGTGCTACACAACATTTTTCAATCGAGTTGAACTACCTGGTTGTAATGAATCACACAACTGTTACATCTGATAACATATTACTGATTTAATTGTTTTGGATCATCATATATTATGTACATTTTTTAATTTTTTTATATAGCACGTTATATGTATATTATATATTTCATATATTTATTTCCTAAATTTGCAATTTTTTTTTTTTTTTTTTAAACTTCTATGTCCTTAGATCACTTTCCCAGGTATGGGGACAGTAACAGAATTAATTTAGGAAGCCTAGAGGCTTTAAGACTCTTGACTCCAGTCTCAGTGCCTCTCTTCCCCGCATTCACTTGTGTAAGCGATATCTGTCTTCCAAACAGGAACTCTGGAAACTAGAATGCTTAGTGCATCTATGAGGCATACAAAATTAACAGCAATACAGCTGACAAGATTTGGTTTACTTTCTAACGCAACCCAATTAAACACGTTAAAAAACAGAAGTGCAATACAACGCCTAGAACCTCTGCATTTGCAAAGGAAGTTCTTATCTCAGTCACAGCCAACAATGCAATTATAAGATTACAAGACACACACTGCTTCATCACCCGGATCCTCTGTGCCATCGTATGGATCCCCACAGAAGAAAGCAAACCTCTTAATCTGGTGAGAAGCTGCAATGATTTTTTATTTCAAAGCCAAAACAATCTACTACAATTTTCTTAAGAGTTGAGAAGACCCTTTGGTCTTGGCAAACACTGAAGGGAGTCCTCGTTAAAAGAGCTCTTTGGGAGCTTCTAGAAAAGAGCGCATAAATGGTGTTGCATTTAAACACCCTCCAGATACCGCAGGAACTAACCTCTGCAGGCTCGGAACGAAAGTCACTGCGTTTAACCAACGTTGCTCGATTCTAAAAGGATGAAAAAATTCGGAAGGCTAGAGAAACGGGCCGACAAATCTCATGAAGGATATGCGGAGGAGGGCATGAAGGAGATGGAGCCAGGCTTCAGCGGCTCCAGTGAAAGCACAGGAGGCAACGGACGCATACTGAAATATGGGAAATTCTATTTAAACATAAGGTGCATGGGTATTTAAACGCTGGAGCCAACTAACATGCCAACTAACAGCCTGCTCTATCCAGCCCTGGGGGAGAAGAGGTGGTGGGGCGAGATCATCTCCAGAGGTCCTTCCAACCTCAACTCTGCCATTCCATAATTCACATTACTGAAAGCAAAACAACAGTGGGAACAGTTTTGCACAGCAAAAACCCTGTCTCCTACTGGTACCAATCAGAAAATCTACCCTGAGGAATAAAAACCATGTTTATTCACATCTGTTAAAATTGAATGGAATAATAGCTTTAGTCAATCAATTTAAATTCTGTTTGGTTCAGTACTAAAGAAATTCAGTTTCTATTGGAAACCAATCTGTAGATGCAAAAAAGAAACAATTCTGAAATTATACTACTCTTCAAAATTTAGACATATTCAACATCAGTCTTTCCCTATGCATGCATATACAGATATCTGTGTATGTTAAAGGTAGTCAAAAAGGTATCCAAGTAAATGCAAAATATTCTCTCTGACCCACATAGTGGTTTTTTTTCATGTTTATTTTCCTTTGCTTTAAACCTTCTCTTCTAAATTGCAAACCATCAGGATAAAGTTCAGACCAATAAACCTCTGCCTTCATCTCAAGCTCTTGGCACATTAAACAGAGACCATGGATCCAGCAATTCAATCTCCATATATTTTATTCTCAAAATATTTCATTTCTGGCCACCAATCTTTAGATCTCCTATTGGATTTGGTTTTCGTAAATGGATTTTTCACAGAGTAGGCAGAAAATATATTTAATTTTGAATTTCTTTAAAGTGAAATAGTCAATATAAATGTCAACGTGTATTTGCGCTGTACGTTCTTTCCAGGGACACAAACTTCTTGTTTCAGAAGGATGCCTTAAGGTGCCGCCTCTTAGCTCATCTCCTATCTGCATGCTTGTTCCAATATTTTATTTAAGAAGGAACACTAAGTAGCAAGGAAAATTCTTTCCTTTCCTAACTTGCTTATGATTTACAGTACTGATAATCAATGAATGCCTGAAAATTATTTCTTCCTCAAAAAGGATACAGGGAAGAATATTTCCATTACCTTAAAAGGGGGTTGAGAATAACGTTCTCTGTGCCAAGCCAGCCACGTTACCCCCCACTAAAAGTGCTAATTTGTGGATTGTGTGTCACTGTCCGTCACGGAGTGACTGCGGCCAGGGAAGCGGTGTTCCTGGACGTCTCCAAGGACAGGGCATGCTGCATTATTAAATGTGACTGGAATATAAGCACAAGGTTAGCCTAACGCGTTCCCGCCCCGGCCCGTTCTCCGGAAGGGAACGTGGTCAGAGAGGACCCTCAAGGCCTCCCCGGGGGTTTTCATCTCCCAAAACACCAGTTTTATTTTACAGCAACAGGCAGATGACGACTAAAGCTCTGGGAGATTCCCAGGCACTCTGCAAGTCTGAAGTATTATTTTTATAACATCAAAACAGGTATATATCGGTCGCTATCCAGACGCATGATCCACAGGAAATGCATTACGCGTTTAAGGGAAGTACACTGGAGCAGTTTCAGGTTACTCAATTCTTTTGCTTTTTGTACCTACTGTGACTTTCAGTCAAAACGGCTTTCCCTAAAATATACCAGTTAGCTTGTTCCTGTGAACAGCTCTGCATGGAGCGATTGTGTGTTCACTACCTTAAATTGCAAGCTACTTAATTTAAATTTTCTGTTCTGTGGGTAAACTTTGTGAAGGTACAGAGCTAGAAATTTCATAACATGAAGATGCCAATTCACCAAAATCTGTTTCGCGTCACACACGCCTACATTTTATTTTCTTTGTCCAGAAAGAAGTATGAAGGTTACCACTGATTTGGAGTCAAATCAAGAGAAAGAAGGAGAAATGGGGTCAGTCGTGGGGTTGACACCTGTGCAGGACAGCCAGGCAGGACTCCCATCTCTGAGCCAGGGCAGGATTTCAGCACTGCAACAACAGGGAACTCCCCAGAAGGGCATTTTATTCTGACCTTAAGCAGCACAGACCTGCCTAAGCTCAGGACTTAAAAGCTATAGGCAGCCAATGCAGTGTGGCAAGTGGCTTTGGAGCAGGGCTTGGTCAGAGAAGCCATGCTAGATGCCTTCAACACCGCCCACGGTGACATGCAGCACTTACAGCAGCTGGCGCCGGTGTAAGCTCACTTTGACCTTCACAAAGCAAGGAGAAAACAGAGCACTGCATTGAAGCACTGATAGGTCTGCTTGGTTTGGAAGTATTAATATCTCGCGCAACCGTTAGTATTTCAACTCAGGACGCAAGAAAGCAGAGCTAAGGAGGGCCTGCATAGCAGGAGGCTGAGATGCTTGCTAATAGGAAAACATCACACTCCAGCTATTTGTAGAATCACTTTTGCTGTTTAAATTATCTGTGGCATAATAAATTCTCAAGCGTGGAGAAGCGTAAAGGTTTAAAAGCAGAAACAAACATTCTCTGATGTTTGTAGCCTCTGACAATATAATGTTTCTCCGGAGTGAATACAACGTATTCAGCAATCAGATTCCCAATTCCCTCTCAGAAAAGTGTGCAAAACTCACACCACCAGTTTCTTCCTCCCCCCTCACAGTATGTGGTACAGTTGTACTATCAATTACTCAAACAATTTCAATCTATCTAGACACTAATGTCATTAGTCCACAGAGATCCTTTTGCAATAATTTACACAGAAACTGCCTTTACATCCTAAATGAAGGACGTTCAGACTTTAGTGAACGGAATTTGAATTACGACCCCAGCACACGTGGCTCAGCTTTATTCATGCTATTTATTAAACAGGGAAAAGGGTGATGCAGTCAATTACAAAGCAATTACCTGAGCGGTTATTGCAAGCCTGTGCCTGGCAACAATTATCACGGCTCGCGCTAAGGAGACAGTCGCCCTTGACTTGCCTACGTGCCACCTGCCTGTCGCCCAGAAAGGGGTCCTGACCGCCCCGCACTCAACTGAGCCCAGAGGAGTCTCTTCCATCCTTTCTGGCAGGCTTTGAAAGCCCCCGCACTCCACGCTTCCCTCCGTCCAGGCCCTCAGCGTTTTCTTCCTCTCCACAAAACCGCTGCTGAAGGGGAAGAGCATTACTCGGAGGCAAACCAACTCCTCTAGCTAGCTCGCTTTCAGTCTGCGCTCAGACGGGCAGGCGAGCGCGAGGACCGGCTGCGCTGTCCCGCAGCGCTAACGAAATACAAGGCCGTCGCGCGTGTTGTTAAAGCAGCTAACGAAAAGACGAGCAGGTAGTAAAGCGTACGGAACCTAACAGATTTATTAGCACCCCTGAGCCAAATTTTGCTGAAGCTCTACAAAGATAATCGGCGTAAATGACACAATTTGTTACCTCGGCTCCCCCCTTCCCCTTTTACAAATAACGTCGTAGCACAGTATTTATTTGCTGTGGTTTTGGCACTATGCAGGTTTAAATTATTTTCCCCAAACAGGTTCCAACTATCTTTTAAATCAATAATCTAATTATACAAAAAACAAACACATGAGAAAAACGTTATTTTATGGTTTCTGTTTCTTTACGTTTTTACTAAATAACTGATGTACAGGACATAGTTTATAAAGGAATTAAGTTAATAAGGAATAAAAGAAATATTGCTAAGTCATTTAAATTGCCCCATAAATATGAAATGTCTAATAACGTTCCATGTCCAAAATCTTTAGCATTTATGCTAATACTTTTAAAATTTTTATGCTAAAACACTGAATTGAAGGGTTTTTTCCATGGTCCTTTCCACACAGGCTACCAGCCTGACTTGCGACGTCAGAAGATGACTTGCTTTTTAACTCACGGCAATGAAAACTCTCATTTGCTAAGCTATATTAAAAAGCTCACAAATTATTTTGTCGCTGCATTCAAAACATAGCAGGTGGTGACACCAGCAGTAACACAGCACAAGGTTTAACGTTACTGTAATAGCATTAGGAACGAAAGGACAGACAATTAAGCCAAATAAGCTAAATAAGTTCCTTGAAACAATCTGCCTCACAGGCACCCTTTACTGCTTCAGCATTTGCAAACCTGCCACACGACTTATCTTTTGCTGAAATTCAGCATATTCTGAATATTCTGAACTGCCAAGCTCGCAGCTACAAAAGCTCTTGCTGTTAACTTTGCTCCATAACATTTGCACAAAAAATTCAGTCGTTGCCACAAAGCCAATTATTTTCAAAGAAAATTTGATCTATTTATAGAAGTCGTCTGGTGGTAAAAAACAGACTAGCAAGGGTAAAAATTCCTCAGCCTGCTAAAATCACACAAAACATCAGTGGGTGGAAGGAATACAAGGGGAAAAACCCTAGAATGCAAGTTACTTGCACTTATTTCACCCTTTCTCCCCTAGCCATATAAAAACCAACCCAAAAACGTTTTACGTTCTGGTTTGTGTCCAAATAACGTGTGAACTAATTGAGTGTAAAAATTGTTGCTTTGCATTATACCAGTTAAAGTAAATATAACAATTGTTCTTCTACCCTGCAGCTCTCTTTCATTTCTGTTTTTGTTATAATTCAGTCCATTCACAATATGTCATTGAACAGATTATTTGCAAAAAGTAGTATAAGAAAGTTCTTTATTTCTTTGTGAATTTGTTTTTATTTCCTTCATTCCAAGGCTCCTTACATTTTTCCAAGTGATTCCATCTGGAAACCTTCGAGTAATCTAATTTTATAGACTAAGTGATTATCCATAAATGAAACAAACTTTCACCTGGCAGTCAACATTTGGCTATTCTACCTTGATATTCCCAGTCTGAGAAAATGAAGAAAATGCAGTGTAAAAGCTATACTGCGTTATCTAAAGGTTTAATAGTTTATCCATAAATATTAATTTATCTGTTGTAGCCTTTTCCATGAAGTTTATTGCATTACTTACATTAATACATTAAGTATTGGGATATGAATTTCCCCGCAGTACAGGATCCAACTCGGCAAAGCCCTTATGGGTACGCTTGAGTTAAGAGCATGGAAAAACGTTCGAGAACATATGTAGTTGCGCTTGCACCCAACTCCTATTAAATCAACTGCACTAAAAGCGCTTCAGAGCGTTGGCAGAACAGAAATACCACGCACGCATACTTAACGTTAAGCACGGGTGCAAGCCGCGTAGCGAGAGCTGCGCTGCGCACCAGAACAACTAGCGGTAACGTTAGCAAACCCTTGCTCTTCCCTTCCTCCACAAGCAAGCCGGCGTCACCCGCGCGGGCCGTGCCGGGAGAGCACCCCTCGACTTCCGTGGGGAAGGGCAGCTCCCTTCCCCCAAGCTGCAGGCAGGATCACGTGAATTCTTTGGGACCTGGAGGCTGGAGGCGGCAGCTGCGTTAACGTGCCGCCGGCACGTCACGCTGCCCGTTCCCCGTTTTCTGCTCACGCTGCGCTGCCCAGCGCTAGGAACCCTGCTAACCGGCCGTAGGGAATATTTAAATTCAAACGTTCCCCGATCTCTACCAAACGTGAATTTTCTTAGAAAGTAACAGAGCAGTGGCTTGGCAGAAATTGGTCCTTGCAGGAAACAAGGTAAATGTTTAACCCGTCCCTGAACATCAGCAGCGGTTCCTGCGCGGGCAGTTCCGCTAACGCAAACAAGTGCCCGAAAGCTTGCACGCTCTCCCGCTGCGGCGAGCGCGATGCTAACCGCGCCAGGCAGGGCCTGAGCACCTCCGCCAACGTCTCCGCGCTCCAGCGGCGTACAGCTGCTGCACGGGGACAAGAAGCCACCGCCTACGGGCCAAGGTGGCCTTGGCAATACACGGGGGGGCAAAACTTCCCAGGAGACTCACGGCAAAGTCACCCGTGAGACGTTCACAGTGCAGGAAAACGCTCTGGAAGAGGAGACTGCCCTGTCATCTCTGAGCCGTGTTTAACGTCATGCACGTTTGAGCAAAACGTATGAAAGGGACAAAACTGTCTGCGAGGTTTAACCTAATTAAACGTTTCTACACGGCAAGGAACACTATATCCCCATGATAATCTGCCCAAATAAAAACTGCAGTTACCAGTTTACATACACCTCTCTTGGCTTCCCCCAGAGGAGTCCTAGAAGACTTAGGAGCCACCACAGGTTCGACCCAAGACGACGGCAATGAATTGTTTCAGCAGTTCCACTCCAAAATACAGCTATGCACGCGCAAACCACCCGATCGCAGCAGAGCCTTCGGCTCCCAAACAGCCAGGTGTTAAGAAAGTTTTCTTTACTAAGTTATAAACTGCAAAATAAACTACAACAATTAAGAGATTAGGCATGGTATGGACTTGTTGAAGAATAAAAGCTCTTCCGCATGCATGGAAAGTTGGGAAATTACGCCAAAACCCACAACCATTTGTTGAGAATTTCTGTTACTGCAAGTGAAGGCTGCGGGATCCCGATACAGACAAGGAATTACTGACATGCGTATTCCCTTCAGAGGGGATTCTCAGGAGACTCATTCCGGATTTAACGATAATCCGTATTCGCCTTCAGAAACCGTACACCAACGCTTTGGTCTCCCCAGCGTTGCCACAGACAGGTGACTCGTTCAGAGGCCATAACGACCCCAAGTTCTGCATACCCTCGGCCACCTAGCACGTCCAGCTACACGAACTCCAGACAAGCAGTCCACGAGGAGTCAACACCTTTCATGCTTTTGTAATAAACGTCTGCCCCTTGTTTTCATCATCGAGATGGGAGTAAATTACAACAGCCAAGAGGAAGGTAAGAGAAACATGAGCTGTCTTCTACTGGCATGTAAATACTTAAACATGAAGAAATAAGATAGACGTCCTCTCTGCTACGACCGTTCCTATGGGTTTTATTCAACTGAATGTCCTTTCACAATAAGCCATAGTTAACAAGTACCCCGCCCATTGCTTTTTCCTTTCAAAAGTCTCATTTATTATTTTAAGTGACTTTCCATTTCCCCCCGCTTTGTCCAGTCTCCTGCTAGGCCACGGCGCGTTGAGAGGGACCGCAGCGCAGCCCGGGAGACGAGCGATGCTCCTGCCCTGCCTGGAAGGGCAGCAGCGCAGAGCGGCTGTTACCCGTTATCCCTTAAACGGGCTGTACCCGCTCCCCCAGGGAGGGCGCGCGGCACGGGGCAACTCGCGGCTCGGCCGCCAAGGAAAGACGCTCCAAACCGGACCCGCGGCACCGCCAGGCCTCGAAACTCAGACCGCTCCTTCCCTCGACCTTCGCGAGGGGAGGTGCCGTCCTGGGAACCGAAGGCTGGGGGTCAGTTTGCGACATGAATCGTGACACCAAGCTGGAATTTAGAAAGGCAGGACCCAAAGGTAGCTGGGGAAGAGTTTGTGCTGGGCCCGCTAACGCGTTACGCCGACTGCCAGAGCCCCAAACTGGAGGCAGGTTTAAAATACGTGCAAGGCAGATTCAGTTTAAAAATCATATGGCAGAAGTTAAATATTAAAAGACTCCTGAGAGAAAAAGTTAACAGCAATAATAAAGAATAGATTTGTACAAAACCTGTCACTACTCCTAAGCAATTTTTCCCTTTTGATCTCAGGACTATGCTTGTTTGTGTTAATGTATGCACGCGTGTAATTCTTTCAGAAAGTCTTCCACATTAAACTCTAATTTCTTCTCCAAAGCCTTTCTGTGGCATTTTTCTGGAATGCATTAAGCAGCCTGACTGAACAACGTGAACCTAATTAGCTTGCAAACTACACAGCTCACCTCTGAGGGCAAGTAAAGCCCATGTAAATTAAAGTGAATTGAATCAGGCTGTCCTAGGAATAGTTTCCAAGATTAGGGCTGCTGGAACGTGTGAGCTCAGAAGTTGCTCTCACCCTCCAGTAATAACTTACAAGTAAATTTCACCAACAATAGCAGGGAATTGAAAGATGTAAAAACATTTCCTAGTTTAATATTCCATGATGGGTTATTTTTACACAATACAGAGAAGCCCATTTGGTCATTCACTGAAGGAAAAAGTCATCTTGTTCTTAACGTGTATTCCCAGCTCACAAGCCGTACCAGTAAATTACGCTATTATCACCAAGGTTATGCAGCCTGTGTAATCTCCAGTTCAGGTACCCTGCATATTGAGAGCCAAACGCTAACGAAGCCTTTTGTAAACTTTTGACAGTGATGTTCCAGGGTTTATGTAGTAATTGACTAATCTAAAACTTCAATTCATGTCCTGGTGGACTAATCTGTAGTAACGTTAAGGGACTGTTATGATAATAATTAAATACAAGTCCTGCATACAAAATTGATATTCTGCATCTCCCTCTCCACAAGGGAGTTTCTCTCCTAGTAAGACTGAAATCAAGCTTTACTTTTTAAGAAATTCATAAAAATTATCTCATATATATGTACATTATCGCACTACAATATGAGAGAAAGATGTCAAACACGTGAGCTCTAAAGCTTTCATCTTGTTCTCCGAGTGCTCCCATCTTAAATTTGTGGTGGCAGACTAATTCACCACTGATGAGAAACTCCTGGTGATGGGTTGGGACCACTGAAGGCGGCCCTCACCCTTCAGCTGATAACGCTGCTCCCTCCCACCCAAACAAGAGGATCGACGTTTACTGCTAAAAACATGCAATTTTTGTAAAGTTTCTGGTTCATACTAGTAGTTTGGCCAAATGACGTTGATAGTGCCCCTGCAGGTCACCAGCTCACTTGAAATTCCAGGGAATCATTTCATCTAACTTCCAGGCAGGTATCGGGATTTGGGAAGAGCAGAGCACCTCCAAAGCAGGCTGAGGAGCCACAGCACCAGTGCCAGCCTTTCAAAGCACAGAGGTTCGCTCAGAGGACAAGAAGAAAATTAAGACCATGGTCATGACATAAAAGGGACGTTTTTGACTGCAGCACGACTAAGGCTCAAAGGAAAATGCCTTCACGGGTCTCAGATTCTTCAAGATAAAGCATCTGAGACAGGAAACAGACCAACGTAAACGTTCTCCTTTGGACGTAAACACGTACTTCCTGCCGACGAGCAGAACGGATGTTTTCAGAAACACGTGCACGCATGTCTTTGAAGGTGGGAAGCACAGAGCAAATCGCACAGCAGGCAGCCCTGGGAGTTTTAGGGTCAAAACAGCTGGACAGTAGGTGTCAAGTACTAGGAGGGGTTACCAGACTGCGCACACCCGCTGAGGGAGGAACTAGAAATCCAGAGCCTGTGCAGTATCTCAGTTTTATCTTGGAGTTGAATGCAGCTGGGCCGGGGATAGGTCTGAAGCACAAACTCAGGTTGCATCCAGCAGAGGAAGCTTCATGACAACAGAGGCACTACTGTCACCGCTGTTCAGAGGAAGAGGAGGCGTGAACCCATCTCCCAGTAAGCTGCAGATGTCCATATGGGGCGAAATTCATGTTTAGATACTTCCATCCTTAACAAGATACACGTATTCTTTGAGAGCGTTATCGAACAGGGACAAAGTTACTCACTCTTTAAATGCTTTACTACATCTCAGTTCTCTTATTTTTAAGCCTTTTCATAACGATTAAGAGGCACTCTTCTCCCCTTCAAATATTTGGGCTTTAAAGACAAATATTTATATTGCTCATTTCAAGAACTTGTTGGGTTTGACAGAAAAGGTCATGCTAGAGAGATTTCCAAGAGACAGGCTCTCGCTACGATTCAGACACTAGGCAGAATTTGTTACTGTTGTTGATGCGCTGGTATTCACTACATGTTTAGTGTGTTGTGCAACATAGTGACTTCTACCATTGTTTTTCTGTGACCTTGACCTCGTTGACAGATTTAAGGACAGAGGTTTCTTAGCTACTGGGAGGCCCCTTTCTGAAGTAGTATAAAAACAGGACCTCATTTTCATTTTAGCAGCAGTTTACTATGCGTTCAGGTGTACGTGCCATTTATAGACAACAGGAGAGATGCATGCACAAGGCAAATACATTAACCGAACCAACCATCTGTAAATTCAGAGCAACGTCAGTTCGGAGTTGTTTTAGCTATTTCTACGCTCCTTACTATTATTCATTAGTTAAAAGTTTTTAATTATGTGAATTGACTAGGAACATATCGCCAGGGATTCCAACTAATGAGAACTTAAAGGAGGATCATGGACTTGAGACTTTGAATAGATCCCATGAAGAATTCCACAAAGAGGAATATTAAGGGAAAGGTCAAATTAACTTCTTTCTCGTTTATCCGCTGTTTCCTAAATAGTTTGAGGATCTCGGGCAGTTATCCTTTAACATGTGCCTGCTCAATTACTTATCCCTTTTTCTAGATTTCCTAAATTTGCTGTACCCATATTTTCCATGTTCATCAAATCCTTCTATATGTTGCTCATCAACACCTAAAACCCTCAAGTATCTGGTGTAAGCTTGTTTCAAAAATACATATTTTTTCCTACCCAAACCTTAGAAAGATGCAGCAGCCATTATGCTGATGACACTCAGGAAGCAATTAAGTATAAAATATACTAATACAAACCCCTGTTCAGAACTGGTTGGTCAGTAGTTTCATTGGCCAACTTGTTTCTCCTTCTTGCCTATTTATTGCCTTTTTCAAAACTTCATTTGGATACTGCAAACGTTCTTGGCTGTTGTCTTTGTAAGTATTTTTCCATCACTGACTCTGATACCTACTTATCTTCTGGCTGCAAAAATAGCTGAAACGATCTGGCAGTGCCACAAGGCAGACAGTTATTTCATGCCCTGTTAAACCCTAATGTGGTTAGCTACAGTATCATTCCAACTTTAAAAAGAGCTTTTTATTATTTTAAATCTGTTGCCTACATGTCCAAGTAAAGAACATCACTTCCAATTAGGATGGTATCGCATCCTAACTGAAACTCCATCCTCAAGGTAAAAGTGTGTGGGGTGTACTAAACTAGTAATTAAGAAGGTTTAAAATATTTAATTCTTCCCAAGTAACACTTAGAGGTCAAGAAAATGAAGACGAACTTTTTCGGCATGGTTCAGAACGCGCAATTGCCAGCCAGACGGGAGAGCGGACGGCGACGAGGCGCTGCAGGACAGCTTAGCGAGCGGCGACCGCGGTGCATCAGCGCTCTAGCTGGCTGCGGGGAGCCCGAGATGGTCCTGCAGGGAAAGCATTTCCTGCGGAAAGACAGGAACGCTCTCCAACGCCCTCAGCAAGGACTTGCGCATCTCACTGCAGAGCTCCAGAACGGACACGCTTTCCTAACCAAACAGCTGACAATACCAGAGGAGAGGAGCGAGACACAAAGCACCACATTCAAACAGGCAACAACCGTCTCGTCTCTCCTCCGCAAGCTGAGGACAAGCAAGCAAACATCATGATGACAAAGTGTGTGAGATCCAGACTTAACAGGCTCGTTTTTGTCTGCCTTTAGAGAGCGGTACATCTACCAAACCAAAAGCGAAGCGAGGAGTGGCGGAAATGCTCACAGTACAAGAGAGATTTATATGAGTGATCCAACCCTTTTGGCCCCAAACCTATGCTGGAATTAAATTTCAAATCTTGACCTCAATCTCTATTCGCTTTTTCCTGTCAGTTTCTTTTCTTCCATCTTTCCATACATAAGTTATTACTACTTGAGGTGTCATAGCCTTCGTATGCTGAAACATTGAAGAATTAAACATTAATTTCTTTGCAATACTTGGACTATCCTGATGTTGATAACCCCCCCCCCCAAGCTGCTTCATACATAGAGTCACGTAGAAATTGTTCAATTAAATATTTGTTACTTTCTAGAATACACACTTCAATAAAACGGAAATTACTCGGTTCAATGCAGTGCCACTTCAGTAAAACATGACAGATGCGGATATTTAAAAGGTCGGGCAGTGTAACAGCTACACACTGCATCTGAAGAGTACGGCAGAAAGCTTTATGCAGCAATACGCACCTGTCCTACAGCCAACGGCCACAGGCTTATAGGTAAGTTTTGTGGCAGAGGTTTTGGTATTCTGCATTGTGAAAGTGCACTGCAGTTTAATTAAACCACCTTGTGCAAATCCTGAACAAAAGCAATACACAACTTCTATTATGCTGACTTTTTTTTGGCTTGTCATAATAAAACATCCTTATTGGGTGTAAAAATTACAGAACAAAGTTATATCTCTCTGGTGTAATATAATGTAATCCATTTAGTACTATTTTAAAACCCAGAACCTCATTAAAACAGACAGAATGTAAGAATGACAAATTACCCGAAAGAAAGCTTGAATATGAAACGTACCGCACAAACTCAGGTTGTTTGTACCACCCCCTCCCCCTGTTTGGGAGCAACAGATATCAAAAAACTAGCGAAACTCCTAAAGTCACTTTTGTGAGCGTGTGCTACTAAGCATCAAGACTCAAGAAAGATTAATTCACTGTGAAACAGCTGCAACGGTGGGCTTACAGGGGTGACATAGGAAAGCTTAGCTTAGCCCAGCAAAGCGGCATTTAAAAAAAAACAAACAAATAATACTTTCAGAGTGACATAAGTAGATGTGTGGAATAAACACAGGAGGACAGGAGAGCTGTAAGATGATGTTTGCAGTAGAATAAATGGATATGAGATAGCTGTGCGTAAACTCAGGCTAGAAACCAAAAAACACCATTCAGAGTGAAAAATTCTTCCTTGTGAGACTACTGAGTATGAGATACAGGGCTGTTTTTAACCTAGAGACTAAACTGATGGAAGGGTTGCACGTACTAATGGCTGGCAATAGCAGAGGCTAGACCTGACAGTCCACAAGATCCCTTTGACTTCCACATTCTCCCATGACTTCTAGTGTAATACAAAATAAGTGAAAGTAAAATAAGTGGAAGTAATTGCTCTAACAGGCCACATATCTACACATTTGGAAGAAGCACATTTTCTTGGGAAGGTGTTGACTTTTTCGGATGATTCTGGACTCAACTGTTATTAAGGTTAATATCTGCGTATCCATCTGGAATTCAAGGCTAGGTACAGCTGAGCGATAGAGGCAACTTTTCTGTTATGGTTGGTAACAACGCAGGTGGAGCACTATCAGGTACACCAGAGATTAAGGGGTTAAATTTTACCTGTTATTAAACACTAGCGATTATTCTAAACACTACCAATTATTCTGTGTGTAATGCGCACAGACCGGGGCGCAGCTTCAGATCCCCAGGGATGCACGCATTTTATCAACTGCAGAAATCAATAGCTTATACAAATATATACCCTTATGACTTCACTATTCGTTTGCTGAAATCAAGAGTCTTTCTTGATGCAATAGCTAAATGCAATAGCTACACACTTTAACACCCTTTTACCCTTTTGGCCCAAAGTTGGGAATAAAATGCAAGAAACATAGTTCTAATGTCTTAAGAACTAAGCAAGGCGAAGCCTTTGCAGTTGAACTTTTGCTACCGGAATATATAATTCCCACTTAACAAAATGAAAAGTTTTAACAAATGTATTTTCTATCCACACCTACACAGACCTTACAGATATCAGTAATGGTCAGTGCAATCAAATAGATTTTTTTTCCCCGTCACACTTATGTCAAACAACTACATATTTTAGAACAGACTTATTCTGGAAGTACTGTGTCAGGTGAAGTCAATTCTTCTCTGAATTTCTCTAAGTAATGTCAGTAGAGGAAGGGTCTGTATCAAAACACGCTTTGAAATAGGGCCCAAACCTTGTTTAACTTCAACAGAAACTTTACTTCTGCATACTGTAAGACCAACGCTCAATATATACATGTAAAATTATCGCAATTACTACCAGTAACTACCCAGCGTTTCGTGAGTCATATACACACAATGCATTCTTGCTTACACATTAAAAAAAGACAGAGGATACTTGCAAATGCTTAGCAACCCACCGTTGAGATGTTTGGTCACCTTTGTGAAGTACCTGTTATAAAAAAGCATGTATTTCTACCAAAATACTTCAGTGTCTCCAACAATCTAGTTGTGCAACTTCATGACAAGTAAAGAACAGGACCACAATGAGAAGGTAAAGCTATATTCAAATTTTGCTCAGAGCTGTAATAGACAATGTGTGTATGCTTTTTTTCTTGGAGAAAAAGAGTAGGAATTCAGCAAACATAAGGATTATTCTGAAAGAAATGACAATTCCACACTCAAAGTGATTTTGGCGAGCCATTGCCTTTCAGCCCAACCATTATTCAAAAGCAGCCCCTTTGCTCTCCTACCTCCACTCCTTGGACTTTCAGCTTCATGTGATCCTCTCTGGTGGTTTTCCCATCTTTCCTTTTTTTCCAGCAGTATCCATCTTTCCTGTATTTCACCTTCTTCCTATTGTAGAGTATCATAGAACCATTCTGCGGTCTGAAAACAAGAAGCAGTTTTGAATTACATAAAGAAAAAAGTACTCTACAAGAATTAGTGAGGCAAGGCACTGAAGACCAGTAAAAGTTTCTATGGAAAAGCAATGTTATGGCATACTTCCCTTTTTTTTTTTTTTTTTAAACTTTCATTGCTGCTCACTAGATTAAATTTTTGCAGACTATAAAACGTAGTTAGTTGTGAATTTTGTACCTAATTAAATGTGTCAATGATAAGAAGGGAAAAAAGAAAAGAGATCTTTATAGTAAAATAGCCAGTGTCTGAACGTGGTATGTTATTCTTGGGCTGAGCTACACAAAGAAAATTAGAAGGAAGGAAAGGCTAGGAAAAACAAATGCCTATTTTACTACAGACAGTCTCTCCCTCTTCTTAACGCATCCGCCAGGATTAGGTAGCAACTAAGTTTAACACAGCACCAGAGTGAGTACGTTGGCTTAAAAAATACAATAAACAAACTGGAGTAAAAACAAAAAAAAAGCATCAGTTTGTATACTGGTTTCACTACTCAGATGTACGGTACAACATGGAATAACTGTCTCTTGATTATCACCTTGACTTCAAAGACACTTGAAAACATTTTCCGCTTAGGAACCACATTGACGCTTTCGAATATCAACAGAGAAACAGTGACATTTGTCCAAGGTAAAGACAGGAGTTAACATCTTTTTGATGTACTAAGATATTTCACAGAAGTGTTTTGCCATATGCTAAGCCAATACACAAAAGGGGCATTTCTGCTGTAACATTAAAGAAGCATCACTGAAAAGACACCATGCATCACACGTAGACAGCAGTACTGTAGGTGCTGCAAAAACTGACAGCGGTACATCAGTCACAATAATTTGGCTTTAGAGCACCAAGAACAGGAAGAAAACCAACAACATTAGCAGCAGCAGCAAACAACTTTCCTAGGAAAGCTTTGGCTGGAGACATTTGATAAAGTAAAACTCCTGAACTCATATAACCAAAACAAAATTAGCAGAAAGCAGCCTTTAAAAACAGAGCGCGAGAGGGGAAAATCCCACAAACTACAACGCTGCACCTCACTTTCTGTAAGCCTCAACTTTTTGACGTTATCAGCAGGGTAGCTGTATTTTCAGATGGAGCACAGAGTCCTTTTGCATCGCCAAGTCCTACCGCCCATTTTCACTGCCCACTGAGAGGTTCGATCTAGCTTCCAGCCAAGACAAGTAAGCTCTTTAAATAAACAAGCCAAATTAGGTAGTTTGTGCCCATTCAACATCGGTTTCTGGTTTGACAGCCAGGCCAAAAGGGTTAAAGACGATGCTTGGCCCAGCTAGGAAAGCATCCTTCCCCCCACCCCACCACTTCAAAGGCTACCGACGCTGAGACAAGCCCAAGAACAAGCCTGTGCCAAGCGAAGGGATCTTCGCTTCGTTTCTCTCTCAAAAAAAACTATCAACAAAATACTCCATTTGAAGACAGCCGACTACACCCAATGTTTATTGCATAGTAACGAGGCAGAAATACTGTAAAGGCTGTTAATGAATAGAGTAACTTACTCCACTGTTCTCTTAAGGACAAAGTTGCCCTTTTACTGAGGAAAAATAGGCTACTGATGGCTTTCTACCACTGCAGGCAGCTGAAACTAGCTGAATCAACCAATATAATCACCCTTTCTTGATCTCAACAAATACCATCACCAGTCTAGAAGCTGCCATAAGACAACACACCTGTCCCTTTGTTTCTGCAGTTAAGCATGCATTTCACACGTATGTAAAAATGACATTCCGCCTAATTCACATTTGATTTTTCCCCCCAAAATGCACTTCCATAGTGTACTAAAGCATATCCATGCCATAAATGTGATGAACGTGAACAGGAAACTGCATAAATTCTCTTTGTATGAAAAGAAACTTTCTACATCCAAATACTGGAGAGCGTCAAGTAGGACCGAACAGTGTTTCGGTAACACAAGAAATGCGATACAGCCTACACCTACATTTCTTCAAGATCTGTTAGGAACAGATTTACGTTATGTTTCAAACGCATGCTAGGAGAACTGTAACAACTAGACCAATACCCGCCTCGACTCTCATGGGAGTCTTGAGAAAAATACATCAATACACAGAACCTGCTTATTGTTTCCTCAGACTTGGGAGGAGAGAGAAGACGGTTTTATTGAATATTTACATTGTAATTATTGGCAAAAGGCTTCACTGAAGCACGGCAAACAGTCTTCCCCAAAGCATACTTCCCTCTTATCAGCACATCGGAATTGCAGCAGGTTTATAACGCAGTAACGATGGGTGTTTCGTTTCATTGCATCATTACCAGCGCGCCACGGAGCGATCCCCGAACGCCCCCGGCCTCTCACTTGCCTTCTCATTACCTCGTGCTCTTACCAAGGGGCCCTCAGGCTCCACGTAGTTGGGATCACGTTTGTGAAACGGTGAAAGGCACAAAGTTAAGATGGGATGCAACTAGAAACGGGACAAAAACCACAGCAACCTAGCTTACAAGGAGTGCGATCACTTGGAAACCTGCATTCACAGCAGGCAAACAAACGCACAGTATTTCATTTCAAACATAACCTATAAATCAATGATCTGTGCATTCACCCAGCCAAACACGTCTATCAGGGAGAAGTAGAAGTTTCTGTATCCAGCCAGTCCCCACAATACAAGACCATATGAATCAGCCAAATCAACCCTAAACATCCACAGTTCAACGAATAACCTCAGGGAAAAGTCCATGAAACAGGCCAAACTTACTCAAGAAATGGAAAATGACTCGAGAGTCCAGAGCTCGAGTATTCACAGTACTCACAAGACTGAAGTGATCTTTGATCTAAGTGATTAGCCATATTTTTACCAAAATAGAAAAATTCAGTTGTTAACTGAATGAATGACAACTGGCCACTGTTCCCACAAGACTGTCTCTCTTCCTCCTCCCACCAACTTCTGAGCAGGCCAGAACTGAGGACTTGAGGTTTCCACTGCTCTCTGTTCCTACGCATCACCCTGAAAACAAGTATTCTAGTGTCAGCGAAGCCACAGCATTTGACAGCGTCGTGGACCGATTCAGTACAGATCTGTAACATCTCTCAGCGTTTATTCTATGAAATTCTAGCCGTTTTGTGCGTCAGCTCAAACTCTTCTCGAAACAGTGATCTGTTTGTCATGGTCTCAAAAACACGCCCACAGCTTACAAGGTACCTGCGTTTTTAGGGCAGGTAAGGAAAAAGGCTGGGCTAACGACACGGTAAGCCATTATTTTGTTGATTTTGTTCTAGCTACTTCACAAGGTGGCAAAGAAAACAAGCACACGCGCTAACTCCGCGGACGGGCGCGCGGGTGAAGCGCTCCTTTCCCGCGGCTCAGCGCCGCAGCGGGGCGCGCAGACCGGGCCGCCCAGACCCGCTGCGATCCGCAGCGCTGAAACGCGGAAACTTTCTGCTGTCTCGTTTCTACGATAAAAAAAGAATCCAGTAAGAGGTCCCTGGAAAACACAGTCAAGATTTGTACAAACTGAAACAAAATCTCCGTCTCTGAAGGAGTTGCCGGTTTTGATAGCAGTTTATCCAGTTAGTTCAGTGCTTGCAGAAAGCACCTGCTTTTTGGGTATCTCCATAAAACGAGAGGCAGTTTTAACCGGACGCACGTTCCCGCTCTCTCTCTCTCGCCGTAAGGAGAGGCTAGAGAACGTGGACCTCCCGCGCTTCTCCCTGGCGCACGATCACGGCCAGGAGCAAGACCCAGCAGGAACCCTGGGACCACGCAGCTGGCACAACCGCAATCCAGATCCTGCCCGGAGCTTTCGCTGCTGAACTTAAATTCAGACTTTTCCTGAAGACGGGAAGAAGCTGTTGGACACCTGAGCATGAATTATCCCAGGACCGTGGTTTTACCGGACTGCTCCAGCTGTGCTTTAGGCAGCCTGCAGCTAACGCGGGCTCGTCTGCACCCTCTCAGCTACGAAAAGCAATTGTTTCTCCTTGTATTAAATCCCACCTGGAACCTTAGCAATGATAAGTACTAGAACGTTAACAGCAATTTGCTTTATTTGATTATCTGCTAGTTTGCAGCTACATAGCCCTCTTTTCATTAACATAAGACTAAATTGAAAATAATAAAATAGCATTTAATATTATTGTACAACTGAAAGAAAACAAACCAGAATAATCTAAAACAACTGAGAGGTCTATTTCCACATGCAGTTTTAGACATGCAATATCTTTCCACAGATACCTAAAGAACTAAAGGGAGAAGAATTTTATTAAAGAGAAGAGACCACTTTCAAGTTACACAATATTAAATAGAACTCATGATTATTCTGATAATTATTCATTTCTATGTGTACAGTGAGCCAATTAAAGTGGTATTTCTCGCTTAGCCATGTGGATACTACATATGACCTTCCCACTAGCCAAAATCCACACTGTGGTTGAAATGATTTATTAACAACTTATTGTTGCAGTTTAATAGACGGTAATACAACTTAATTACTGAAGTCCTATAAAGCATAACTATTTGTGTCATCTCGGATGACTCTGACAGATTAAAGTACGTTCTAAAGAACAGAAAACCACTTGTCCTAGCTATTTAAAACACTAGAGGTTTCTCAACACGCTCTCCAACGCTTCTGTGGTATTTTCCCTACTGTCAAATGTATGTATTAACTGAGTTTCAGTGATTATGAAATACCATCTTTATTATGTTAGTGTATATTAAGTATCATTGCCTCTGATATACAGCTCATGAAAAGAAAAGGTTGGAAAAGATTCCCACTGTGCGGAAAATACCGAATCCACAAGATACAACATCTTACTTTTTTCATACTTCTGTTAAATATGTTAAATACCTTTATCCAAAAGAGAGAATGAGGATGAGCCTAGATACAGTGGTTGTATTGCTCCAGGCGGAGAGGTGCTGGAAACAAAACGTGACATTATGCAAAGTTGGAAGCATGAGTTACGCAGAACACCCCGGCAGCAAACGCTACAGCATTTTCCAGGAGGAATTTGCTGGTAGGCAACTCAAGTTTTTCATCATACGTGCCAAAAAGCCTTGTGCCTGTGAAATGACGGCATAAGCTTACAACAGCTCCTCACCTGCGTGCCAATGGCAAATTTTTCTTCATAGTCTAATGCGACATAAAGTAATTTGTCAATTTATAACGAAGAGGCCTATCTCAAAACAACAGCCCCACCACTAGTTAGCGGTGGCGCGCGGGGTGCTCCGAGGTTCGGCTGGATAGCTTTGACAGTTTTTATTATGCATCGAATATCACGTAATTCCCAAAACACGACTCGCAGGCAGTGAACACGAAGGCGGCTTTGCTCTGCTCGCTTACACTGCAAACCATCATCCTGCGGCCGAGCTGGGGACACAACGCGACCGACACCTCTCCTGCTGCTCAGTCCTGCAGTTCCCAAACAGCCCCGAACCCACGGGGACTCCCAGGCCGACAGCGGATGACCCGTCTGTCCTTCCACACCAGCAGTCTGGCATTAACGAAGGCAGGCGAGCTTGTCTGCTTACTCAAAAACAGCACAAAAGAGAGCCGGAGAGAACCCCCGAACAAGAGGCCGCGGGGCTCCTGGCGGACGCAGGGCAATCATCCCCGATCCCGCTGCGTGGAGCTTGCGGGATTTCCTACTTGCTTGGAGACCAAAATAGAGCAGAACATGCTAGGAATAAAGTTTAAGTTATAAGTGAATTTCCTTTCTTTTATGACTCTGTGGCATTTAAAAGCTGCCTGGTATCTATTTAGGTTTCTTGTTTGTGGCCTGGGGGAAGGAGGGAAAGGACAGGATGAATAATTACAGCGCAGAAAGCCTTTTGTCTTTCGTCCTGATGAGATTTGAGATGCCTCCCTCTTTCCTTCAGTTATTTACCATCACAGCTCTCAAATAAATTGGCACTGCAGCGTAAGAGCTACTTTTTCCCAAACTCTGTTTCTGCTACATCTCGGGGAAAGACGCGAGATTCCGTTTTCAGACTTATTCTCAAAAAGAGCAGTCTAGGCGTTGCTGCTGGATTTCGGGACCCGGCTGGATCGTCCGGGCTATTCAGGTCCCAAATAACGCCCACGACTCCCGTGCAAGCTCCTCGCGAGTCGAGGACCGGCAGGACACCGAGTTCCCTGGAGCGCATCCTAAGGACACCCGGGAGAGGCGGTAGCAGGGCGCGCGCATCTCGGGAAGCAGCGGCATCAGAGCACGTGTTGCAAAAACGTAACTTCTGTTTTGGCACAGGCAGTCCATACACCAGGCCTGCCCTCTTGAACCCCAACTTGTACTTTAATGGCCATACTCTATACGCGCTTACTCTAAACACCCTTCCTGTGTTTTCTTTAGCAAGGTAGTAACAACACTGCTCTGCAACGCCCCAGTTCCCTCAGCCCAAGAATCGCAGCGCGCCCAGCGAGCGGCACAACGCCCCGGCCAGGTAAGCGCACGCCGTCACACCCAGCTCGGCCAGTTCTGCCGATGAGTTCCTCCTCGTCTCCCAAGATGCTCAAAATGGGAAATTCTCCAAGTTAAGCCTATTTTCTCAGGTTTTAAATCCCTCTGCTGACAACGTATCATTTTTGCAGATTGATAGATCCACATCTCAGACCAAAGAGCAGAGTAACCAGAGTTTCACTGGGTTATTTTATAAGCTTGTCTCTTTCTTGCTTTGCTAGACAGCACATAGGAAAACAAGAACTTGTGCAAAACAAAACAAAGCGGCAGAAACAGAAATGGAGATTATTTGTCTGGCAGATGAGTTAAACCAAAGTTAGCTATTCGCCTTTCCTTCTAGCTCAAAGACAAAAAAGGGGGAGAGGGGTGGGTTTTGTTTTTTTTTTTTTTAAAACCTTTTTTTCAAATCAAATCTGTTACTTAATAGTAAGATTCTAAACCACCTAATGGTACTGTGAACATGAAATAAGCACAGCAAGAGCAAACTGAAAACAGGTTTTGGTAAAGATATTTTGGTCAACAGATATTTATCTGCCTCTCCTCTGGGCTCATAAATTAAAGTCCCTTTGGTCTAAATGACCAAGATGTTCCCCTAATCACATTACTGCAATATTAATGAGGCTGTTTAATGCAACTAGTTCCCTCTAAATTGTCACATAAAGATTTGGTAAATGTCAGACATATCATTTAATGGAAAACTACGTTTTACTGCCTGGGGAGCTCAGGTTGCTGAAAGAGTTGTAAATAAGGCAAAGCCAAGAGCAACTCTTCTTCTGGGACAACAAAAGATGATCAGCCAGAACCCCTCCTCTAGGTCTGTCTCTCCAAAACTGATTTTTTTTTTTTTAAACACTATTCCAGCCTGTAATTATTTCAATATCCTGCAAGATGGATATTTAAAACAGTTCACTTTTTACAATAAAAACATAAAATTAGGTTTGAAGCTTTTCACAGGGTGCTGTCAAAGCCAACAGACTTCAGTGACCCCAAAGCTTTCCACCATCCCAGAAAATGCTCCTGAACAGCACCACACCGTGAGATGAACGCTGTTCCAGGCTCCTTCAGGTCCCACAAGGTAGGGAGAAAGGCTGTCTCGGCCAAGCTAATGAAGTACTCTACTGCGTGATCTTTTCTGGCTTTGCCAGTAAATCAGATACTTTCTATACCATACTCGTGCATAGGCAGCAGCCACCCCCTCTATGTATAGTACCAAGAAATAGCTCCTTCTAAGTTGCGATGATGCTATTTTTCCTACAAAACTGTTGGCTTCAATCCTGCTAGATTTAAGTTATCATGCAGTCAAGAGAGCAACAAAAGACCATCTCCTCAGTTCTCAATCTACGCATGATAATGAAGAGAAATTAACTTCCATTCTCCCAAAGAAAAAAACTACTGATGCACAAACCAACTGAAAACTAGAGTCTTCGAGGGAAGTCCTAAAAAGAGAGACAGAGGTTTAACAAAATCATCACACCGAATCATTACCCTTGCTGTCCGTCCTTGTTCGTTTGGACACAAAAAGGATGAACTCCTTGAATGAACTCCTCCTCGTTCTGAGAAGCATAACTCTTCCTGCAGATGTAAGACAAACTAGCAATAAGTAAACTCCCGTCGGCGGAGCTGTCCCATCAGAAACCAAGGTCATGAGAACATGCAGACTGCACCAGGTTTAGATTACATGGAGCACAGCAGGAACAACCGATGACATCACGATCCACCACACTGACATCACTCGTGCCTATATCCCAGTCGATCCAAGCAAGTGCCAGAACATGAGTCATTCATCCCACTTGTTTTTTTCAATATTTTTGTGTCAATTCCCAAAACATACCCAAAGGGGCACAATCATTCTCAGTGTGGAATGCGTCTGGAGACGTTCCTCAGAATTGCGTGTGCTGGCCCGGTTCAGGTACCGCACACCTCATGGCATGTTATACCATGGACCGACGCAAATGTGTCGGGAGCCGGCACTACTATACACATCAAAATATATTTTGCTTTTTTGCATCCAAACTGTTGCAAAACATACAAGTTTCCTTCTTTTGTTGGGGGCTGTCTCACACTGATGGCAAGAAAATGAAACGCTACAAGGATGATCATAATGAAAAAGTCTATTAAAAAGAAAAAAACAATCCAGAAAGCTGTTCCTTCTCATAATCTACATCTTCATGGAGAAGTAGGAAAGCTTATAAGACAAGGAGGCAGATCAAAGTCCACACGTGCTTAGCAGAAGTGTCTCTGCTGACCACAACACATGCAGTTATGACTCCACCAAGCATCAGTCTACCTTCTCACATCCCCAAAAGAATATGGGCCTCTGTGGCCTGTATCTAGACAGTCACTCCCACATCTAGGAACAGAAAGTGCAGATGGTACTTAGAGCCACGCTGTCTTTTGCCTACATCTTGTTCAAACCTTTTGCTAGAACAGTTCAAATATGTTACCCTACTATCCACTTTCTACATCAGCGCAAACAAGTGTGTCAGGCTTGAAGGTAATGCTGCAAGGAGAAAAATAAATCAGCAAGGAACACAATTACATTACAGCTCTACCACACCGAGTATATGCATTACTTCTCTTCATTTATGAGTTTAAAACATATTCAGCTGCCAAGGTAGCCTGCATCTCCCCCAGAGCGCAGTGGGAGTTCGCCATTAACAGTGGCTGATGCCTTTGGAAACCCCTCCTTGCTCTCGGTAGGGATGATTGCCGCAACACAAGCGGAGAAAAAAGGTGGATGGTGGTTCAAGAAAGGATTACTGTCATAAGAAACGTTCCGTCAGACTGAGAGAACACTAATGCCACAAAACATTCTCCTGAAATTAATTAAACTAAAAAGAGAAGACTAAGAATAGTCTCAGATTCTCATGGGAAATCAGGTACCTCTTTGAACGCACTGAGAAAAAGTGTGTTCAACACAGCGTGTTTTAAAATAATACAGGGATGTACGTAATAACGTCTGAGCACAGTGGTGCTGTCCTATAATTCCCTCATCCGATACTCAGTCGATTTGCTTAAAAGCACCATCTATTTAGCTTACGTCACTGACTCGCTTCATTTAGCCGAAAATCAAGTTTGGTCCGTTCCCAGCCATTTCTGAAAACACTAGAGTCTTCTGAAGCTCATCTGGCAGCAAAGACCCATCACCCATGACACCCACTTTTGTTTCCCATTTCTTCAGCTGGAAAAGGAACATAGTGACCATCGCTCATAGAAGCCAGTGCTCGAAAGAAAACCGGCTGCCTCGTGCAGAAAATCTACACCAAAAAAGATTGCTGAATTTATGAATGGAGAGAAACACCCAGAAAGCGTTCTCAGATGCCCTCCGGTCAAAGAAAAGCCTTCTCAGGTAGCGGTCCAGGGAACACATTTTTATCCTGTGGAGCTCTGCTCCATCTGGGTGCTATCAAACATTCCAGATGATGGATTTCCAGTAAACCATCCATTAATTTATTTTTCTGTACTATGTGCTGCTTTTAAAGCCCTGGCATTGCAGCTCTTATTTGCAGGGCAAGGAGAGATGCACAGTGAGTGTCGATCGTGATTGCTTCTGACTGATATCAAGATTTTAGAAATACTGCATTTCTTATTTCTTGTTTCTAGGGGAAAAAAAAATCTGATGAAAGAATTTATTTCTCCCCTGAGAAATGCTGTTCTATAAGTCTTCATTTACCTTGGTGTTTTCCCCTCACTGTACAACGGCTTGTCGGAAGAGTAAAGTCCAAATCAAAAACTGAAAGAAAAACCTCTAGCAGCAATAGACAAACCTTTCTCAAAACAGCATTTTGGAGCAAACCTTTAGTTGGCCAAGCTGATACCCAGTAGCTCTGTGTTGTTTTTTGGAGGTTGCAAAGATTAACTGGTCTACATTAAGTCAGCCAAAGGTGAGGCACAACTGCAACGCCTGTTGGAGGGCAATGTGCCGCTTCAGCAGTAGATCTGAAGGACACGGATTTGCGCCTTTCCCTGCCCCTGTAGCGGGGCTGTAGCCACCCCGACTGCACCAGCCGCGGTGGGGCACGTGCATGGTGCTGCGCGCTCCTTCCCTGCTGTCGTCCTACCCACGAAGGAAGGGTGGCCGGCAGCGCCGCGGCGGGACCTCCACCACGCTCGGCTCTCCTCTCCAAGGCGCGTCATGACACCAGAGAGGAAGATCCGGCATCTCCTCCCTCCTGTTGCGTCCCCTCCCCGACTCCGGGGGATATTCTGCCTCCAAGCAGGTCCCATTCAAATTAACTTCTGCAACAGCAGATGGGATTAACTGAAGAAAATCTCTTTACTCCAGTATGCACTATTCTTCCTTTCTCCTTTTCCAATTTTTTTTAATGTTTAAATCCCTCCCCCCCAAAATTCTGCTCATTCAGTGGTTTTACCTGAAACAAAAAGCACCATAGGGTGACCTTTGAGGAGCATCCAAAAGGGGCTCAAGCGATGCGACCGAATGCTCGCAGCCCTGGGCAGCTGCGCGAGCGGAGCCCGAGGCCGCGGCAAGGCCGATACGGGCGCACCCGGCGCCGTCGCAGCAGCGCGCCCGCCGCTCTCCGCACCCTTCCCCTGCTCCTTCCACTCCAGGACCTCCGTGGAAAACAGCTTTTTAAAGGCAGACCTGTTTCACGTGGACAGAAATTTGTAAAGTAACGTTTACACGGACTAGTGTTGTCAGGCTTCAGGGAACTTGCCTATCAGTTGCATCACTGACACGTTACAGGAAGACACGATTTTTTTTTTTTCTCTTAATGAAACTTTTTCCTCCCAAAGAAGTGCTCGTCTTTCACCCTAAGGCAGCAGCTCACATTCACCTCGGAAGAAAAGAAATGCTAGTTTATGTTCAGCCTTTAGCAGCAGAACCACAGACGGAAGAAAAGCCTGCCACGATAACTGGCTACAGATGTTCAGATCTCACAGCTGTCCTGAGGACCCAGCAGCGAGCCGTCTTGCACGGAAAGGCCACGGCGCCACCCCCGAAGACCCTGCTGTCCGTACGGAAACTTCAGATCATTTGTGTGGCAACCGAAGGAACTCTGAATTACATTGGTTTGCACTTCACCTGATCCATTGAGCTCTGCCTAGACGAAATTAAAACTTCAGAAGATAGGCTTCTAATCCATATAGGAAGTGAGAGAAATCACCCAAAAATGTAAATACAAGTTTGTCTTCAGCTTTAAATACAATTTCTATTTAAGATGAAAGTGAATTTATTTCATATCTGCAATGTTTAAGAAGCTAAAGTCCAAAACAACAGACTTAGCAGTTTTATGCAGAGTTGCAGCTAACACAGTGAGTAATCCCATCAAGGGGACGTTAATTGCTATCTAGATGCTCCTTTTCATAGCAGCAGTAGGCCATAACGCTTAATCCTTACCTCCTCTTTCCAGCACGTAGCCTCACTGTTCATCAGTAAAACTAATGCTGTTCATTAAGTATGAGAGTAATTACCTAGTGCTCCAACAAAACATGACCGAACAAGCGCGTATCAGTATGACGTTAGCTTTCGTACTGTAGCACAGGACCGCTTGTCCGCTACCAAATAAAGCATTTTTACAAGATTAAAATAAATTTTGAAAACTGAAATACAAGCTACAAAGGACTATAAAAGCGTCGGGCACTTTTTGTGCGTGCTGGGACACCAATCATACTTATCACCGTGCGATACAAATCACACAGTCACCTGTGCGTGGTGGTTTTTCTTGGTTTTGTTTTTTGTAAAAGAGTACTCGGGGTGGCAGGGCTGTAACACTGCTGAAAACTCGGCCTCCAGATACTTCTGTTTTTGCAGTACATCATTACAGGGATTAAATGCAAGCATCATCATCGGCTTGACTAACATATAAAGGAACAGAGTATGTCCTAAGTACTCTTTCCAACAGCTGTGTCTCCGGGGCAAGCGTTTTCACCTAGGAACAACGCTCTCAGATACTGCCGCTTCTTTAGTAAGGCCTATTTTCACAAATGCTCTGGAAAAGCCTGAACATCTTTGCTCTCTGTACTAGTTCTTGACATAACTAGTAAGGAAAATAGGGAACAATAACAACAATAGGACTAATAACAGTAATAGAACTAATGATAGGATTTGACTTGTCAATAAACTACCCCCTCCGCTGTTATTTATGCTCAGTGCTGTCCTGTTTTGTTGCCAAAGAGCGAATTCCACAAAAGATTCATACAGCATCTCTGTATATCATCATTGCTCCCTCTGATTAATTCCACCCCTAGCAATTCTCTTATTACAGCTGACAAAAAAGGAAAAAAGGAAAACTATTTAGGCAATAGTGACACTTCTCATAAGGATGTGCTAATTTTGATGCACAGAGTCATCTTCCTCTGCTCTCCCTACCGTAGATTTTGGAGGTCTCATCACTGTGCCTTCTCCATAGCACCATCTGGAGATGACCTTTATCTAACCTGAGCTACACCGTAGGGCACCACACAAGGAGAAACAGCAGTCTCGTGAAAGTATCCACAGTCAAATCCCGAGTCTTTTTTTTGTTCTGGGAAACAATTTCTATGTGCCATTATCATTTTGAATGACACAAAACATCGAATAGTAAACATTTACCAGAGAATAGAAATAGAAGAGTCAATCCGTTCCACCGCAAAAGTTTGTATTAGCACAACCACAAAACGTTCTAGACCACTTTGACTTGTTCTCATGTCTCCATTAATCCAACATGCTTCTCAACTCAAATATCTGCACCTTGAGAGCACAAATATATCTACAAAAAGAAAACAAACATCTACTGAAGTAGTGTTACGTTGCAGCACTTGCAAGAATTTCTAGGGAGTTCACAGGAGAAGTGTTATTTTAAATCATTTTGGTACACTAAGTAGTTTGATGTACTTGCATAAATATATGCCATACTGATTTGGGAACACCGCTCTATGCTCGTCACCAAATTAGCTCTTCAGTAAGCAATCTCCTTCAAAACCCTTTCTGTCAAGGGAAGGGCTTTCACCCGTTTCAGCAGATTTGGGATTAGATTCCAAACAGTCGCCGGCTCCGAGCGCTTCCCACGTACAGACGAAACAACCTATTAGATGTTCCCCGGGGTGCAGTTCTGGAACACGCCAGTGATACGGTTGCATCAGTCCCGTTTGCCTTGAATACGATTCCCTAAATTTTTATTGTTCGGATAACATAGGAGTTATTTGATAACAAACAAATCTTTGCCCTTTTTTTTCTTACTCTACCCCAAAAATAAAAGACAAAACCCCACTGAGATTCTAAAGCTGGAAATACACTTTCAAAGATCAGCTTACTGTAAAGCAAAGAGTTTTGAAACAAATTCAGTCAGCGGATGGCTTTTTATGATCCTCTGATGTTCGGACTTTAAACTTTCCTGAAAAGTCACTTACATATTTACCAATTAAATCATACAGGTAGTTTTCTGTCAAGAATAGAAACCAGTTATAACTATATACCCTGTTTTCCTCATATGACAAGAAACATAAGCTCCTTTCTTTCTAGCAAAGTAATAGATCAGGACTTGGTTTTAGCACCTTGCTATTAGGCTGGCTAAGCCAGAATGTGCTTCTGGAAACTGCACCGTCCTAAGCTACAGAGTCTAACCAAGAGGCTAACAAAAGTATTCTGCCTTTTTTTTTTTTTTTTTTTAAATTAACGTGATAATTGATATGCTGATGATTCCAAACTCTATACCAGATTTAAAAAAGAAATTGGAAACAGTTTTTACGGACTTCTCAATACACAAAACAACTGAAACCTCTTCATAACGATTTAGGACCAGAGCTAGAATATCGAGATTGCCATCAAGTGGAATATACATAAAATACTAAAAAGTTTTCCAGCACATGCTAGAAGACTTGTTATAATGACATGCTATAGACATAAATTGTAGTACAAGGCATGAAAAAAAGATAGTTAAGTCAACTTGGTTTATTTAAATATACTTTTAAGAGAACTGGAACCCATTTCTCTATTGCTCAAGAACCTTCAGTGATTTTTTTTGGCCTTCATTTATTTCTCACTCCTATAGCACTGCTGTTTGATTTATTGAAAATTATTTCTTACAGCTCGTCAAAGCTTTAAACTGCTTTCACCTAAATCATCCTGATTTCTGTTAGCGTGCCGAGGAAAGTCACTATCTGATCTGTATTTTCAAATGCATCTGCAGGGTTTCCAGAACTGCTTTGTGTTAGCAGCCGTTCTGAGTTATTGATTGCTCTCTCCATGGAGGCAAGTCATTACTCCAAGGACCTAGGGCTTCAATTAACTTTCAGAAACTTATTCTAAGACAACTTAGTTCTGTATACATTATTTTCATTTCTTCCATTCAAAACAAAAAAAAAAAAAGACAAACAAAAAACCCCAAACAACCAAAAGAACAGCCACATCCACAAAACAGGTATCACAGCAGGTATTTTCAAGCTTAAGGGGAATCTACCAACATCCCATACTACGTTAAACAAAAGCATCTCTGTCCTTTTGGGAAAGATATAAGATGGATTTTTTTCTGACAGTTTGTACATCATCCTAACTTTCCCTTTCTCCCTGTAGCAACCAACATATCCTGGTAGTGAAGTATGTTAATTAAAAAGAAAAACTGGTACAAACTACACTCTGCATCATAAATGCTTCTCATACAGTTATTTTTGTCCAGGGTTAGTCTTCAAGAGCAGACCAGGTATAGTTACAAGTGTTTCTAAGACTGCTCAAAGAGAAAAATGAGCAAGAAAAACCTCTCTTCAGAGACAAAGCTGGTCCACAGCGCTCCAAAAATCTTCCTAAAAGGGGGGCCTCCGATCCACTAGTCCAAGTACAGCGCAGACGTCCTCAGAGCAGCAAGGCGCCGCGCGGCAGAGCCCGAGTCCAGCGAGAGCGCTGGCGAAGCGCTCCGCGTCTGCCGCGGCTTTGAACCTGCGAGAGGCAAATGAAGTGCTGCAGGCGTCCTTCCCTGCTGGCTTCCCTTTCGGGTTCCCTCCTGGCACAGGAAATCTGGGGGTCCTTTTAGAGAGAAATCCTCAAGGCATCACTATAGAACAGCAGGAAATAACGTTCAGGAGTCTAATAAACTACAGTAGGAGACAAAACGCAGATGAAGCGAGGTGGCTTTCCAACACGGAATTGATATATACATTGGGAAAGGCTGCAGTGTACTTGTGGAGGCTGGGAGACATAGTTTGGGGGAGAAAATGGAAGAAAAATCCTATTTAGTTAATTAACTTCCAGTTAACGCTTCCCTACTCATTAAAACCAGCAGCTCAAGGCTACCAGAATTTCCTATAACTGTGTCAAAGTGGGATCTCATTTTCTCAAAAATATTGTATTCCAGGCAGAGTTGCAAAGATGCTGTCAATGGCCGTTTCTTTAAATCCTGCAATACGTTCTCTGCTCTGCGCAGAGGTTGGGGGAATCGATGCCAAAGCAAACCCGCAGAACAACGTCCACAGAAGTTAGCAGGCCGTGGTTTTGGCCCAGAATACAGACGTTATTCAGCATGGAGACTGGAACAGAAGCAAGACTTGGTCTCGCTGCAATGTCATACCCGGGGTGGGGGCTTGCTGGGTCCAGCCACTGATTAGGAAAACCCTTGAAGGGAGGGGAGGAGAGAAAGATTTCCCCCCCCCCCCCCACACTGAGAAAATGCCAAGAAAAAAGAAAGAGACATCTAGTTTTCCCTTAGCTACTGGAGTGGAGCTTGGCTCATGACTTGAGACATTATAAAAATCAGTAAATACGTGAAAATTGAATAACTTGTAAATTATAAATTTTAATTGAGAACCACTCCAAAATGAAATTACAGTTTGACAGTCAATGAACTTCTAACACTGCAGCCAGCAAAATGGCTGGCAGAAGGGTGATTACAGCCCTCAGTTTCCTCCACGTATCTGGAGACCTCAGCTGTTCGGCTGCGATGAGGTCGAACGGTGAAACACGGGGCCAGAGCGCTGGTCTCGCTGGCGCCTGAAGGACGGGCGATGCCGAACCGCGCAATTCCCAGGAAGAGGCGTCAGAAGTGGGCCTGCTGGCAGGAGCCTGCAACTTGTTTTTAAATAATTTGCACTGTAATTTATGCACAGAAGTCCCGTTATTGTAGCAGCTGCTCACTAGTAGCACACCAGAGCCTATCTGGTCTCTGAGTCAGAAAGCAAGCGTACTGTGTTCACCTCAGTTCTCATCCGGAGGACAGGTTAAGAGGTCCAGAGACCCCAAAAGGCCCTCGACACCCCGGAGTCACAAGCGAACAGCAGCGCAGAGGTACCGAAGCAGCGAGCGCCGGAATCCCATCTTCTGCACCCTGCCATAACGTGCTTTCACTGCCTACAGCCACCTGCTTTCCTAGACATCTGCGCTTTATCTCAGTAAGCTGCGAGGCCGGTGAGGCCCCGTGAGCGGTTCTGTAGCACAGGAGGGTGCCCGAGGATTAATTCGCACAGCAGAGCTGCTCTGCCATCTTATACATAACGACGCTACCCAGGATTACCGCACGTCACAGGAAAAACATCCCTCCCCCAGCAGCCACCGTCGCGAATGCAAACCCTGCACGCAGCCAGGCCCTGCGGGTGCTCACGCTATGCTCGTTTAACGGACTCCCTCCGGTTCATCAGGGCCGATCCCGCCGGGATACGAGCGGGCAACGGATCCTGCCAATTCCCACGGCAGAGTTCAGAGGTCTCACTACTTCAGCTTGCGCTAGAAGAGAAAGGAGTGCAGCTCAGGAAGATGGGACCAAGCAGTCTGGACTGCTAGCAGCAGCCGGCCTGGAGAGCAGGACACTACCGGAGCGTCACATCGCTGCTGTCCGTCACTGGGAGAGGAACAACCCCATGAAGCAGCACATGCTGGGGCTGACCAGCAGGAGAGCAGCTCCACCAGAGAGATCCCGGTGGACAAGCTGACCACGAGCCAGCAGCATGCCCTTGGGGCAAAGGAGGACAATTAGATTCCCCGTGATGTGAAGGCTATCCTTGCAGAGCAGGACCATGGCACGCGTAGCCTATTGCTCCACATACAAACCCGCAAACTGCGGACCTCCAGATACCTGTGTATTCAAAACACCACGGGCACACATGCAAACGTTACCATGGGCCAGGCCACGCTCATCCTCTTTTTCATGCCTTCCTCCAATGTTCAATCACAGCTGGTGTCTGCCTCCTCCCACCAGTGCCTTTGCCATACAATGCTTGGAAAGCTGTAAAGAGCAATAAGCTGAAGGAGGATGGAAACATTCATTCCAGTGAGCGTTTCCCACCGAAATATTTCCATGCAGGAGGAGGACTAGCCACTACAGATGGGATGCACAGGAGAAGGCAGGGCAGATTTCAGGAAATACATTTGAAGCATAGCCAAAGGAACCGTTTGTTCACTCTCTCCTATATATTTGGAGCCTTACAGGCAGGCATATTCTCTACCAACTTTCAGAGCAAATGCCACCCCCCAAAAATAAATCCAAAAAAGCAGTAGGAAGCCAGGGCACCACAAAACAGCACAGAACAAAACCTAGTAATGAGCACTGAGCAACTGAACAAAGATCAGGGACAAGCACTGCGCTCTGCACACCGGGCGCAGAACAGCACAGCACAAGCAGCTAGCACAAAGAGAGCAAACGCGTTTGACCCAACTCTGTCCAAAAGGAGAAAATCGCCACTGAGGTGACATCTCCTTGGCTGGGGACAACACGGCTCCTCTGTAACACCAGGCTAGGAGCGTGGTGTGTGCTTTCTGCACAACTGCTCGATGCCTTGGACTCTTCCAGCCTGGTTCAGCCAAGGTCCCATGAAATGACCTCTGGCTTTCTGCCTGCCCTGGTACATTTTCTTTTTTTTTTTTTTCTTTTTTTTTTTTCCTTTTTGGTGGGGGGGGGGGAAGAGGGTTGGATATTCCCCCCCTGCCCTTTTGGCATGCTTACAAGTGGTGTGGAGGGAGAGGGAGGAGAAGGAAGCTTCCCAGAGCCCTGGGGAACGCTCTTTCAGAGCGGGTTTACATAGCAGCTAAGCTCCAATCTGGGAGTGGTGTCAAAATGTAAATGCAGAAAGCCACAGACACAGTCCCCTGATTAGCAAAGCAAAACACTGCGGAAAACGTGCAGAGCACGGAGGAGAGGGATGTTGGAGACAATATACTGCTCATCAGCCACCACAGGCTCCCCTTCCACACAGCCACATATATTTTATGCAATACAGCAATATAAAATAACGTTGATTTGCTTATGAACTCATTCGATTGCTGATTAGCAGTAATTATATACACAAATCCAGATTAACCTGCAAACTGGCGGTGTTCAAACTGTCACATAAGTCCGGCTGAAGGGGTCAGCCGTTTTTAGTCCTCAGCCATGACCACCAGCTGTTGGCAGGGCCAAAGCTTGGGGTCAAGTCCCTCGACCTTCACATGCAGCAGAGACTAGTTGTAAAAAGGTTATGACAATGCCAACTACCTCAACGTAGTCGCCCAGGAAGCCATCCTGCCCTCCAGGAAGACCAGGAGCTCTCACAGGACCATCTCTGCATGTTTGAGCCATAATAAGTGAGAAGAGGGAGGCAGGGGCTCCCTCTCCTCTCCCTGGGTGCATAAGGCATAGCTTTATTCATTTTCTGAGCAGTGTGGGAAACCTGTTTTAGGAACTATGACATCGATGGAGCATGAACGTAACCGTCAGCCCACGAGCAGCCCCGTTCAGCGCTCAATTTTCAGGGGTCACTAATTGCAGGTGTTATTGGAGGCAGATGCTTAAACACCCAGCCTGACAGAGGCCTTCCTCACCACACCATGTTTGAAGCCCCTCCTATCTTTCAGATTAACCTCAACATAATCTATTTATTTCTATCAATTTAGTTCCATCAATTAATGATGACAAGGCAATTAACTAGAATGCCAGACAGTTAAAAAAACAAACAAAAAACAAAACACCCCACCCACCACCACATAATGCCTTCTTTAGAGGAAACCTATTATGTAATCCCAATCGGTCTTCATTTACACAAAGTATTCCAGTAAAAGGTAGTAATCTAGTTACGGTCTTTGAAATATGCAGACCCGTACAGTAGTTTTTCAATATTAAGAGTAAAGCATTTTTAGTAAATAGATGGGAAATGTTTTTGCATTTTTCTTCCAAATCTCTGCAGAATTGAAGAGCTACATAACATAACATACTAGTACCAAACTGACCGCATGGTATCACAAGAGATGTATTAAGTTAGTCATTATAACCAAAATCAGACACTAGTCTACTTCCTGAAAATGTTATTTCTCCACATTATTGGACTTCAAGATCAAGAAAGGAGGAAGACTATTCTCTCCATCCATCGTCCAAGTTTGGATTTGGGAGTTTGACGCACGCACCAGACGTTGTATCAGCACACCTAAAGCCACCTGGACACGTTACACTGTGTACAGCATCTCTGACTTGGTATCACGTATTTTAAATCTATCAGGTATTTTAAATCTAAAATAGGTTTCCCACCACCATTCGCACACTATGGAGTCACAGGGTAAAGCATCTGCTACCAACTGTACATTGCAATGCGAAGTACAGGTAAGCGCACAGTCGAGACGTTTACCTGGATTTGCTGTTATCCCAATATCGGGGCGTTCAGAACATCCACGGCACAAAGACGCAGCCACAAACAGCAAGAAAAAACACATCTCAAATGTCTAAATGTTGTGGGCAAAAAGCACCGAATCATTTTTGTGCTAGAACGTAGACAAAAGTTTTCAAATATTTTGTTCCAGAATCATATTGTAATAATGATTTAATATAAGGCCTATTCTCTTCAACGGGTTTCTTTTACGTAGGATATCTGAAGGACACAATGACGTTATGTTACCGGGGGTGGGGGGGGACCTGACGAGCTGTTCAAACAAGATGCTCCTTCCCTGGGCTGCCTACTTGAAGCATTAAGCACATGACTCCGGCACAGAAAAATTAGCATTACTTATTTGTTCCAACATTTAATTTCATGCACTCCAGAATATATTAAGCATTGTAATGATACTAGCCTAATTTTTAGATTTTATATATTAAAAATCTAATTACTACTACAGTTATGAGAACTGAGACAAGTTCACATGAATCCATAAAACAACCAGTTTCACATAGAAACTCATGTTTTCAAACAAGTCCTTTACTCTTTTCAAGCTTATTAAAAACTAGGATACCATAAAAAAGTCAACTCTAAATGTATAAAGTCTACGTATATACAGAACACCCAAAAATAAATGTAGTCAGCCATTTACCCAAAATATGCCAAGCTATTAAGCACTCTCGACTTAAAATTCATAATGAAGCAGCTTAATCACTGCCCCCCCCCCAAATACTACAGGTCTTTCCAGGAGGGCTTTGTTTACAGTACAAAACCAATTATTATTTCATTTAAATGCCCGTCTTCTCCCAAACCTTCTCAGCTCATCCTATTTCTGAAATTAATTACATTACGGTATTTTTAGGTCAGATGAAATTACACGTTTTCAGATTAATTTAAGTCTGAACTAACTCTTAATAGCAGCAAATCCTTTTTCCATCGTGCCCTAATTTGAGACCACGTAAATTAGCATGAATAGTTTTCAAACTTCACGTCCCACCCGCGGAGTAAGCTGCGCTGGCGATTTCAAAGCCTGGCACGACGCGTCAGGCACCTACGGGTAGACGTCCGCCGATTTTCCTTCGGTTAAATACCTACCGTTTTGCTGTTTCCTCTTATTTTCTCAGCTAAGGGTGACAGAAGAGTCAGGCGATTACTGTTCTTCGCACAGCGGCACCGAGACACTGCTAGCAGAGACAGGGCAGGTTCACAAAGATCACCAGACCCCACAAGGCAAAAGGCTCCCTTGCCAAAAGGCAAAACCCCCGGGTGTTGATGGGTGAGGCGCGAGCCCAGGGCCGCCCGCCCGGCACCCTTCCTGCCCCGCGCTGCCAAGCCAGCGCCACCGCTCGCTCACCTCAGGAATCGCCCAGTAACAAAGGCTGGGGGTTTTTTCTTTTCTTTTTAAACGTGCACCGCTTTTTACAAAACACGCTTTGCGGATGTCTATGTACGCGAGACTTACAGAAATGATTTCCAAGCTTAACTACAATTTAATTGCGGGTATTTACTTGGAGGAAAAACCTCCCACGAACACTTTTTTTTAAAAACGCTAAACTGATGCATTCCAGATTATTTTCATTTAAAAAAAGAAATCTTGTTGGATGCGGGCATTTGTTGCCTTTGCAGCTGCGGCGTTGCGCTACCTTTCCAGCGCGCAAGGGCACGTGCCAGCTCTTCTCTTAGGGCTCCTAAGAGCGCCCAAGGCCCTCCTCGCCCCGGCGGCCGCCGCCGCTTCCCCGCCGAAGGTGCGGCGCCCCCAGGGGACCGTCGGGCCCCGGCGCCCAGCCGGCCTCGGCGGAGGGGGCACGAAACGGGCCCCGCTGAGCTCGCGCCGCACAAAGGCGGCCAGCGGCCGGCCTGCCCCCTTCTAGAGGGCGCCCTCTCTTCCGGGGGCGCTGACAGCGTCACCCTCAAGCCTTGGTCCTCTGCCCGGCGCCTGCTCCTTCCCGGGAGTAAACCCCACCCCAAAGAAACCTCTCCGCTGCCGCCCGACCCGCTCGGAGGGTTTCGGCCCCAAAGCGACTGACAGGTGGCTGGAGAAGCGCCGCAGCTCCTCCTCTTCCCCTGAACGCTCTTGGCTTGCGGCACTCAGAGGGGAATACGAGTTTACGTGGCTTTCTGTCATTTTTTACAGAATTAAAAAGCAACCCAGATGCTTCAAACTCCCCTCAGTTCACTCAAAATTGCCAAGGTTAAAATGAAAGCTACTTTTAGTTTTAGCAAACCAGAGTGCTTTGTTCTTGATTGCCAACCTCAAGCGCAACTAGAAAAGAAAAACAAGAGATCAGAGCGCAGGCTTAGCACACCTGACACCGAGCTCTGCGCCAGACCAGCTTTTAGGACTCCCGCAAAATCCCCTTCAACCCTCCAGGGCCTCTCTTCGACCACAACCTTTTCCAGCACGGTCCAAGTTTCCAAGTCTCCCTGGTGCCGGCTGCTCAACAGCCTTTCGGACGCTCGGCTCCAATACGGTCATTTTCCGCTTTACCTTACTGATAAGGTTAGGAGAACACCGCTTAAAGCCTTTAACCAGCGTTCACCAGAAGGCAGGCGAAACACCGCTCAACCCTTCTTAAAGGTGTTGTGACAAGCCGAGTTCTGGGACAAGGCTCGGCGCCTCCAGCCCGGGAAGCCAGCCCCAGCACCACCAGGACTCGCACTGCGAGCCTTCTCGGTTTCGTACCCACGCAGAGACCTTAAAGGGGCGTTTTGTAACCTCACAACTCGGCGTACTGGAGCTTCCTTGGGACGCGCCGCGTGATACCTCACGCGCGGCCGGACTGACGACAGAAATCACCACGTCTGACACTGCAGCCTCTGTCTTTTGCCAGATCCGTGTGTTTTGGACGCCGCAAGGGCCTGTCCCGCTCGCGCCCCGCGCCACCAGCTGCGCCCAGCCCAACGCGGCCCAGGCCTGCGGGCTCCCCGGCCGCTAAGGTGCCTCCCAGCGCCCCCGCTGCTCGGCTTTCTCCAGCCCTAACCAATGAAGGTGACAAATGCCACGTTTTCCTCTCCTACCCCCCGCAAGGGCTCTGTTATCTAACACTATCATTAAAGACTGACTGTGTTTAAAATCAGCTTTCTACTTTGCCACGCTGAGATAATAATTCTCTTCGTTATTTTAACTGAGTTAAGCTGTATTTTTTTTAATGTAGTGCTACAAAAAGATTTTCACTTTCCTAAACCCTGGCCATGCACAATCAGCAGCAAGCAACTAAGGTTAAATGTTAGCTTTCATAGGAACTATAAATCTGAAGAAAAAACACTATTTTCTTATTTCATCTTTTATATACGCTCACCTAAATAGTGATGTATGAAATTAAAAATCTGAAATTATCCTTACTGAAAATTGACACACAGGGCACAACTTGAACCAAAAGCTACTCGGGCCATAAATGGTCTACTGGAGGAAAACAGTGAAAGAATGTTTTAGCCAAGGTACACTCTGCCTTCACTAAGCGACAAAACCCCTTTCTCTGATTATTCCGGTCTTTGTAGCATGTACATGCTCACATCAACCGGATTTTGCAGAAGGAGCTTCTCATCCCTTTAAAAAGGCAAGCTATTTCACACGTTTGATAGTGCAGCAAGCTCACTCCAGTCCTTTAAATGGGCAGAAAACCAGCTAAAATAGGACACTGGAAAAGCTTTTGACTGTGTGGATGGGCTCCGCATGTGTGTATTATTTTGACTGTGTGTATTAGCTCCAATACTTCAGAACGCTGTGGTTCTGAACTGTCACTTGAATCGTGTTGTTTTATGCAGATATTCAGTAGCCCTGACCTCATGTAAAACCACCTGTAAGTTCCCTTAAAAAGAGGTCTGAGGTACGTATGCTTAATGTCCTCTTTTCTGCAATCTTCCTTACATTTTCACTCAAACATGAGAGTCTAACTTCTTTAGAGTCTTTTTGCTGTAAAAGACTACACTGAGAACAGCCTTTGCTGAGCCTTCATCTGGGAGCTTACAGCCAGATTTCGGGACATCTGCTGCAGCAGCACCTCTCTCGCCCCTCGCTTGCTGACAGCTGGAGGCAAGGCATTCGGGATCGGAGCGGTCGCTGTGGTTTCACCATCCGTATTTCATACCAAAGCCCTCGGGAGGTTTTCTGCCTTCTTCCTGTAAGTCAGAGCCTGATAACTTCGATCACGCGATCGAGCGCCAGTTTCTCATCCAGAACGGTTCTCCTGAGGCAGCACAAATGCCTTTTTATGGAACAAATTCAATCACTGCCACTTGCCAACTGCCCAATATCGGCAGCACAGCTCTGCTGCCTGGCCTTGTGACAGTGACTGACGGGAGCAGAACAGTCAGACCTGAGATCACGTTTGTGGAGTTTTCCTGTGAATTCACTAGTCTGGTTTTTGACAGTGGAATACAAATGAGCAAAGTCAGCATCAGAAATGACAAAATGATCCATGGTGCTCTGCTGGGTGGATAACCTTCCTTAGTCAAATATTAATTGATGGCATGATATTTGATCCTGCGGCATGCCTCCTGACACCGCCCCCAGCAAAGAGCTGGAGAACATCATGACGCTCCCACCAGCTCCTTGGGGAGGAATCCTGCTACAGCACAAGGTTATACCTCTGACTCTCTCAACTTCTTGCTTTTTTTAGTATTTTATTATTATTGTTTCAATTATTACACCCAACTTTCAAAACACTGACTTCCGTGAAATAACACTTAGAAACATATACATAATAGAGGTACTTTTGACCCATGATTTAGTTAATACCTTAGTTATGTTGACTGATGCATTAAGAAGTCTTTGACAGGTAATTTTCCTTAGTTTGTATTTTTCCACTTTCCAAACACCAACGCCAAGAATGCATAGCTGCTGCCCCTTTCCTAACCAAGGGGCTGGACAGACTGCTAAAATTAGATATGCATTTGCATGGAACACAAAGGGACATAATTTATATTCTTAATTAAAAAAAAAATCATATTCATCACTTGGAGGGCCTAACTTATTTCTATGAAGTGCTGAAATTCTAAGCATTTCCAATCCCTTCTGATTGCTGTTGTCTATGAAATAACGACATTTTTCCAGTAGCTTTGCTTCCTAGGCCTAGGGCCACAGTTTCTACACAACCTGCACAATTGATAAATTTGAGACTAACATGTCATAACGCCCACATACTGCAGATCACAAAATACACATTTTAGATAAAAACTTTCATTGATCTTTTTCCTGCTTCTTCACTTCAGTTTTAACAGATTTTGATTCTAGCAGAATCACATTCACCGACCTAGAATTTCTTTTTTTTTCCCCTCCACAAATATTTCAGTATATAACAACTGCTTTTTTAAAAGTGCATTCACCCTCTAGTCCTCTTCCTACCCTCAGCTATTTCAACTTCTGCATGAACATCAGTGACACTAACTGGTGCCGCATCTGGTACGCTTCCTTGCTGTTGCTCGCGTCCTTTCTTGCTTCCAGGTGGTTCTCGTGCCACTTCAGTGTCGCGTGCCTTGTTGTTTCCAGGCATTAATACTCTGCTTCGCACCGTTCATGTTGCAGCTCCTCCCCCCCACCCCCCCAAAATTAAAACCATCCAGTAGCAGGGGCTGACAAAGTTAATTAGCCAGAACATCTAATGAATTCAGAACACACAGCAGAAGTTTTTAGCGCCTTTACGTACACAGGAAGTCCTATCAGTTTCTAGGAGGGCAACTTCTACTTTAGAAAGCAGGTGCAACTCCTCCAGCTCTGCCTGGGATCTCGTGCCTGCACACAGCAGCACAAGCCGTTTGCTGCAGAGCTGACGGCTGCTCCACAGGTTACGCACCAGCAAACGCTCCCAGCACTTTCTCGGAACAACATAGAAATAGGATTCCTGACCAGCCCTCGGGAAAAAGCAATTCTGTCGTGCAAACCTGCTGCCGAGACCACTAGCGAAGGCAAAGGGGCGACCGCGCTGCTTCCCGCGCTTGCTGCCCTCCGTCCGTGCCGCCAGGCAACTATCCCGCGCTCCCCGGGCGAAACGCACCGCGCAAACCCCCCGGACGCACCGATGGACAGTCATTTCCTCAATGGCATATAATAAGCACTTTTCCTGGTCATTTTTTTCCAGTCATTTCTCCCTGAAAGATTTCCTTTCGTTTCTCCGTAACGCCCTCTCTAAGCGTTGCCCCCCCCCCAGCGCCCGCTGCACAGGTCGTCTCGCTAGCGCTGGATCAGGCGCCAAGGGAAGCGGGAGGCTCCTTCACAAGCATAAAGCTCATGGGAGGGGAAAAGTGAAATTCAAAGTTTGAGAGTTATTGTGCACTATCCAGCTAACAAATGCACTGAAATATTTACAGTTTTTAGTTCTACTTTGGGCTCCTTGAGGTGGTGGTTGTGGGTTACAACAGCTGGCGGAAGGTCGCACCATTTACAGGGTTTTTACTCGCCTACATTGCGAGCGAGCTTTCTAAGTGGCAGGAAGCTTGCCTTCTTCATGAATATAAAACACTTCTGTTAAAGGTCTGTGTTTTTAAATTCCAAATACAGAAGAGACTAAAAAGTTCAAGATATTCATTATGTTTCCACAATAACCACCACAAATAGCAGCAGTCTGATAAACTACCGTGATTGAACGTTTCTACCTTCATCCAAACATGCTTCAAGTGTATATGAAGTGACCTTTGAGTTCACCCAATTTCTAGCACCGATGCAACATGCAGATTTTACAAACAAGATTTAAGCTCAGCCACTTCTCACAACAGCTTAGCATCAAAAATTCATAATGCCAAGCAACAAGAACCAGTTCACATCAAAATGTCAAAAATCTGTTTTCCTGTTAAGTTTTGCCAAGAACACGTATGTAAACTTTTGGAAAGAAGCTATTGTTCATAGCACAAAAAATAGAGAAATCAAAAAAGTACACCAGAGAAGTAAAACAAGCGTTAACCGAACGGATTTACAGCAGGTCCTTGTTAAAAGCGGAGTCTCAGCCAGACAGTATGAAAACTTGTGAAAGTGACTTTGCAAATTACCAAACAGTCACCAAGCTAATGAGGCAGGACTTCTAAAGTGACTGAGAAATAACTCCTATATTATAAGATGGCAATCTGCTATATGAAGAGAGATTTGGTTTAGAGCAAAAACGGTCTACAATGTGAGAAGTGTTAATCCATGCAGAATCAGGCAGTGATGAAATAGGAAACAGATTTAACTCTGATGAAGTAGAGCTTAAGAACGAACTACCTTGATAGATAATAAAGCAGTAATACTTTGTTCTTCACATTGTTACTTTCACAGGGGGACGGACTGAATTGCTTCAGGTAAACTTGGTAATAGTGAAGGAAGTACTGAGATCAGCTTCCGTGGCTTCAGATGAAGCGCTCGTCAAAAGCATACGTTGCATTAGTAGCTCCCGAACAGTAGGAAGCAGAGTTAATAAAAAACACAAAAAAGGAGATCTAAAACATACCAAGTGTTTGCTTACTAGTTTGAGTGTCACAAGGCCATTCAGCAAAAACGTAACAAGAAAGCTACACCAAAAGCAATGAAACAAGAAAGGCAATAACCACTTCTCAAATATAGTAAAGCTCCCACTAAAATTAAAAAGAGAAACGGTCAGGCCTTGATCTTTTCCAGAGTGCTTCTCTGCAAAAAGCTTCTTGCAATAGTCAAATATGAAGAATCAGGAAAAAAAAAAATCACAGCAGGGGAAGGAACAGCTGAACCAGGAGTCCAGAGTCAAGTCTGCAGCCGGCTTGGGCAGGGCCAGAGGCAGACGCACCGCTCCCAGCGGGGCGGATCTTGGGTCTGGCAGCTCCCCTCCCCACACTTCTGGAGGGGCCTTCCTCGAACTGCAAGGGGACAGAACCAGGCAAAGTTGCATTACTTAAATTAATCACATTGCAATGACAGAATATGGCGATAATATGCATATTTGAAAATCTTTCCAGTTGTTACAGTCTTCCAGAGCTTAAAACGGTTATTGGCATAGTTGACTAAAGTCTCCTGAACAGTAGTAAACTTCCAAAGAACTTGAGCCAGACCCTGTAAAGCTCTCAAAAGCAGAACCCCTCGTATTTATCTGCCTTGGCATTACCTGCCTGCTGCCTCCCTATCTCCACTTTCCTGCCTGAGGCAACTGTAATTACAGGCTGATCGTACTTGCGCTAACCTTTAGAGGTTAGTAATCTTCAAAGGCTTAAAGTTATGAAATCTAATCCAATATTTGGGATATCTGTAGAGGTAGATGGGCAATATAAAGAAAGTCATATTAGATATAATAGTCCCTTCAGACCTAGAAGCCTTGAGATGGCACTGCAGACTTCAGAACTGACTTTTGAGAAGAGCTGAACAAAGCAGCACTTAGAAAAGTCTGGGAGCAAAACTGGAGGAAGCAGAGGAAGCAGGGCAAGCAAGCGGAAGCGATTACAAAATTCACTGCATCTTTAACATCATAATTTTTAAAGCAGAGCACATAATGAACGACTGTTCACTGGCACTGTTATTAAAGACAAAGTTCATCAGAAAACGTTTGCTGAACAATTTCGGCCTGATATCGTGCAGTGCAGCTCTAGATTATGAATGCTGCTTAGCAGAGAAAGGCATCTCTCGCCCATCACTGGGCAGGTGCAGCTGGAGCCCAACATTTGCAGTTTCGGCTTACATGCGTGTCCCTTCCCAGGAAACACCAGCAAGGTCAGAGCAATGAGGGAACCATCATGAAGCAAAATAAATGAAAACCACGGTAATGGAAAAGCCAGTTCATGGCACTTGGGCGCTCCAGCAGCGTGCTGGACATGCCGTCACTGCAAACGCCACCGCGCGGGCAGGCAATGTCAGGAGAGCTCAGACGAAGGAGCGCAAGTCAGAAAGAAGCTATTCTCCCTAAAAAACAAATCTTAAACCTCTCTTCTATAGGTGCACTTGAAATTTGATGATACTGTGCTAGAAGCTATTCTCAGGAGCATTTCTGAAAGCAGTCCCTCAAATTCTCACAATAACTGGATTTGGAATATTCAAGATAGCCACTTGTTTTGAACACAGCTCTTTTGTGTTATCAGAGAAACATTGAGTGGATTATGATGAAAACAAACCAACTCACATCCTTGAGAAAAACCTCCTGGGTGGTAGCTGTTGAAATAGCTGTGGAAGCAGCCCAACTCATACTTCAATTCTTTGTAATTCTGGGATAGGAACATAACATTGAGCTTTTCTAAGTCCACAGATGTCTGGATGACCAATAATAAGCTGTATTTAGCCAAAGCCAGCATTACTGTTACCAACCTAAAACACAAAATATCAGAAGCGGCAACTCATTCTCCATTTCTCAAGAACTATCGCGTATGCCGTGTGTTTGTACGGCAACAAGGCAAGAAGGTCCTAGCCCACAACTACTGCTCTGAAGTGCCAGCGTGTTACAATTAAATATGCAAATAAAGTCAGCTAGATAAATCGTGGATGAAGAGTGAGCGACTCGCTGGTTTAGCCAATCAAATCATCTGTTCTCTACGATGTAAACACTGATGGTTTTAGAAATTTATCTCTGAACATTACAAAGTAGAACTAGGGAACAGGACAACAAAAACTTGACTCTTGGCCACATTTCATCTTAGCATTTCATGACTGGGACAATATACTATTCAGTGAACCAAATCCTCCCTTACGTGCAAAATATTTTTTTGGTAACTGGTTCAACAATTTTAATGTTTCTTAGCTGCTTGCAAATCCTGTTACACAGAAAAGATTTGTACCATAGCTTTAATTTACTTACCGTAAATAAATCCAGCAACTTGGCCCGATCATTTCATGAGTCACCCAGTATACCAGAGGGCCCAGAAAATTGTAATCCTTATTCCAAAAGCATGAGGTAAAGCCATGCGTTATAACCTAAGGTAATGTACTGCTAATAACATCATACAATTTCAAAAACCCCAAATAAAACCTTTAAAACACATTCAAGTGTTAATGTCACCTTGGAGTTTAAATCACGGAGAGCAATTAGTTACAGAATTATGTTAGTTTATAAACTTAAAGCATTCCGAACATTTTGTAAATCAAATTTATGCCACACATGCAGCCAAGTTAACAGTGATAAAAGCCTTGCTCGCAAGCAGGACAGTCACATCTCTGCCAGGAATTCCAGAGATGAAACTGGACCAGAAGAAGAAAGTGGATATCAGCCACGTGCCTAGTCCAGAAACAGAGTCAGGGGGTCACCTGATTAAAGCCCACAGCACCCAAGCAGTCCTTCAGATCCTCCAGGGTTGATACCATGCCCGAGCCATCACCCTCTCCAGGCAGAAAAAGCACCCTGAAAACTCTCAGCAGCAGCACAGGAATGAGTGGCAGCAGTTTCTGATATCACTCACCACATGGAGATTCCCATCCTTATCCTAAGATTAATACCACAGCACTTGCACACCGTCACGCTTTGGGATGTGGCCGCTGCCACAGGAAAAGCCAGAGCTGTGCCACTTCCAGTGGTCGGCGTTTTTGGTGGCTCTCCAGGCCCACCCATCTGGGTTGCACGACCCGAGACCACGATGGAGGCCAGCAGACAACTAAATTAACAGTAGCTCATTCTCCTAGCAGGATCCGCGAGCGAGCCCTGCAACGTACCAAAACAGCTCTGTCACTCAGTCCTTTGAGACTCACGTCCAGGTGCGTGAGCAACACCAGCATGACTTTCCACTCGGCAAGTTACATAAGTGTGCCCAAGAAGCTAGCGATGAGGTTTGCCACCTTACTGCCAGCATCCTACATGAAATGAGTCATTTCTGAGAACTGCTTGAACAGTCCCTCTCTGGTTTCTCTGCAAAACACCTGGCCGATGCTGCAAAGAGAGGCAAGCGCTACAGCTCAGCACCTGGCACAATTCATTTCTGCAGTGAGCACCCTTGCTAATTTTGTAATCACTGGTTTAATGAAGTTACTTTTACAACCTTCCACTAAATGAAATAGTCCTCCAAAGGATAAAATACATGCACGGTCTCAGCTCCTGCCGTGCAGGATGGTACCAAACATGCTACTGCTCTACATGCACAGTCACAGGGTGAAATTTGTGGTGCTCCAGCCTAGCAGAGGTGGAAGTTATATGATGGTGAGGCACAACTCAACGGACAGCGTCTTTTTTGCCAGAGAATCAGCCTCCCCACTTTGCCAAGGCACCACTTGCAGCTGGAGCTTTGACGTACAGTGCTAAGAACAGCAGTGCCATCATACAGTTACTCTGAGGACACTGCCTCCCCAGGGCAGGAGGCACGTTACTGGCTGAAGCCTGTGGGAGAGCAGCAGATTTCCCCATTTCCCCTTGTTCCCCTGAGTTTATTTTACTTCGCTACTGTACTTCGAACCTTCTGTGCCCTGCAGACAGACGGGGCTTGGGACAGCATGGCAGACCCATGCTTCAGCCGCTCCAAAGCTGCAGGAGGGGCTTCGAGATCCCAGCTGGAGAGTTTGTCCCCTCGAGGCTCAACTATTCCTCCTCACTGTTGCAATTTGGATAAACAAATAATTGATTGAACCGAAAACCTGGATATAGTCCAAGAACTGGGTAACAAAAGCAGTTGGACTTTTTCCTAATACTAAGTTTGCTGGAAATGGTACAGGCCCAGAAAAGGTTTTGGTTTCAACAGATCACGAAAAAATTTTGGTAAACCCTCTCCTCCAGCCAAACTGCCCCAGAACCACCAACTGTGCCCTTCTGAGGATGCAAGCTTACTGGGTGCAAGGCCTGATCTAACCACAGGCTGTAGCCCCAGCCCCACGTGCCACCATCAAACATTCATTCCCACTGCCCACCTCGCAGCAAATGAAGCGATTGTGCAGCTGCAGCACGAGCTGGAGAGGTTCCAACTCATGACAAATTATTAGTTTTCTGATTCGTCCTGTTGCAACAGTCATCCAGCAAAAGAGGCAAGTAGTAAGTGCAGCCAAAAGGTTCCACTTTGGCCTTTACTGCTATAGTGGAGGAATAAGCTCATTTTTTCAAGCAATAAATCTCTCACAACATACGTATCAGTGGCTTGCAGGGCATCGAACGCAAACAACTTTCTCCACACAGTCAGTGAAAATAAAGCTTAGAAACTAATGAACAAACATGCATGGGATTTTTTGAGCTCCTGTTTTTGGTTTAGTCTGCCAACAAAGGCACAGCCCAGCCAGCGTGATAAAGCATGAGCACTTCCAAAGCCTGCATCAGATGGCTTTGCAGAAGCACACAGATCACGATCCCATCCCGTGTTTTAGTGACTAGGCCTGCTTTTAGTAAAGGCGGCTTTGGACCGCCTTTTTCATACGCTTGCAGTGCCAGCTTCAGAGAGAAGACTAATGATGCCCCAGATAAGCAAATGAAATAGATACTCCTAGACACTCAGCTGAAGGAAGTTTTGTCTCTTAATTGAGAGAAGCTTTATGCATGTCCTTATCACTTAATTTCCTTTATTTTTTATCTGTGTAAATCAATTCCTAATATCCCATTTGCTCACTGCAGAGCAAGAGGAAACACAGGAGCCTTTTAAGCTAGATAAAGCTAAGTAAAATACAAGGAACTTGCCACAAATACAAAACAAAGTCAATTAATTCATTTGTTTCAGAGTGAGAGTGCTGCATAATTTGTCCTTCGAGTAGTTTATTTTAGCTAATTGCTTATCCAGCAAAAAGATCTCCGCTGCATCACCCATTTGCTGCATAAGAGGCTCAGCTGATGAGAAACACATGGTCACCTTCCGGAGGGCATCCAAGTGATGGCATACAGATTGTACTGAACATCACTGATCCTCAAATCCACAAAGGGAGGCAAAAATGCAAATAACGACTGCCTGCGTTTCCCAGCACCAATTTCAACACCCTGCTCTTGCCTGTGGACTTCACAATTGCAAAACGGGCACAATTTAAAAACAAAAACGTTTTTTTTAGTAGTGGAAAGTGATAAGTTGGCTAAATAACATTGCTAACTTCAACTCCTTCGCATTGTGCAAGAGGTTGGAGGGTTTGCTCTCAACTTGCCATCTCCCAAACTTAATGCTAAGCGTCTCCTCCTAGGGAGGCAGGAAGCCACTGGTGCTTTAAGGCTGCAGATCTCTGGACCCCCGATTCTTTGGTTGTGCTTGTGGGATAACTGAACGACATGAAGCGGTTCACGCTAACCTGCTGAAATCCTTGTAGGCAGCACGAGCGTTGGCTCGTCATTTTCTCCAAGGAAATCCACAGGAGGCAACATATTCCCTTCCAGGTTAAGCATCTCCATCAAGATAGAGAAAAAAGGCTGCCGTATGTAAGCCTTTAATCCTACCTCTGCCTGTCTCCACTGCTGTAATTCAAAGTGATGCATTAGCCTGTCACTTATATTTACAGTAGCACTTAAAGCACACCACAATTTCATTTGTAAATACAGTGTTCCACTGTCATCTGTATCTCTCTCTCAGCTTCCCCACTGATATAAGATGAAGTGTAGGCAAAAACAAATGGCTTAATACCACATCTGTAAAACCTGCAGTTTTTAAGTGTTACTCGAAAAGCTGAACAGAGCTGTCAGACCCACTACCAGTAGTCCAGTCACTGCAAAGATGGAACAGGTACAGATGTTACTAGTCTAATTTACAAAATTTTAATGAAAGGGTGACAGGGAACAGCCTTATTTATCTTAATTTAGTTAATCATTGACATTTATAAAAATAAACACAGGAACAATACCGTGGGCACAATTCATTCTGGCTGGCAGCGGCGGGAGTCGTTTGTGCTCGCTTTGACACGATCCAGGGAGCGATGCTGCTGCTCGCCAGGAGAGGAGCTGGATGGTGCCCCGCCGGGGATGCCTCCGCCGGCACCCTTTACCCTGAGCGCTGGCACCACCGGGAGGCTTCTCCTCTCACCATCAGGAGAGGCCTCAAAGCTCTTTGCTAACGCACTGTTTTATGACGCCTCGAATGAGAGAAGGTGATTGTCAACAACAGTCTTACAGTCACTCACGCGAAACATTCGGCTAAATTTTTCTTGTGAGAAATTTTTTCTGAGGAACCCTTTTCACTTCTGACATCTAAAAACCCAACATCTTTCAGACAAAGGCAATAACACGCTGAGACCGGATACAAGTCCGCAATTCCCACTTACTTCGACAGGTGAAAGGTCACATTACTGAGCGCTATGATTGCGCTGCTGTTTTACAGGACATGTTCCTCCAAGTCTCACGTTGAGACCAATCCCCCCTCAAATGCTAGAGCCTTTAACAACATAACGGTGGTAGGCTTCACACCACAGCAGCTAAGGGTCTCAAGGAAACAGCAGATCCCAACTCTATTACATTGTCCCAACACAAAGGAGAGGAAGCTCCTGTCACGTGAAAGTTACCGTTTCAATAGACGAGACAAAGAACACGAAAAGCAACAAGAACTAAAGGTAAAGTAATTTACAGGTGACCCTTGACTATAGAAACAAGGATATGTCATTCATTACATCTATATCTACTTGGTACTTTTGGGAACTAACTATTGCAATCACTATCCTAACTAACCTTCAAAGGATTTTTATTGCTCAATTGTTTTTAAAACGTAGTCAAGTTGTCCAGCAACTTCATGCTGCACATAGTATTATTGAATTAGACTGAAAAGTAACATTCAAACAATGCACACTGCCATATTTTGGCTCTGCTGTGAAAAAGCTTGACAGCTTTGACAGAGTTAATAGATTTTGCTATCCATTTTGTAAAAGTGCCAAGCATCTAAGCAGCGAACAAACAAGAAAGCCTAGAACTACAGCACATTGGAGAAAACTGAAAATAAGTGCTTACCAGGGAAGCAGGGCCATTTTTAAACAAAGCTTCATTTCTCAGGGAAATTAAAGACTTTGAAACCATGGGAGAACTAGAGCAGGAAAAGCACATAAGGCATCAGCCCTGACAGCTACAAAGTAGGGAAGATCACTAGAAGCCTCTTCAGCATCACTAGACATGAGCCAATTACTCAAAACTCTAACCAGCAATCAGCGAAAAAGAGAAGGTCACAGCACCATCAGAAATGCCAAGTCAGAAACAAAAGCACAATGTATCATCCCCAGATTGATCCAATCTCCAACTAAAAAGACAAAGAGGAAGAGAATGGAATGACGCCTGCTTTGAAACCTTTTGTATCGCCCTGATTTGCACAGGCCAATAGTTTTGAAGACGCCCCTGGAGAAACAACAATATTTCTGGTCAGAAAGCTTCAAAGTATCACGTTCTATTGGGAGGCTTTTACTGCTGATGCATTTCCTTTAACGTCAATAGAAAAAACAATAATCTTACAGCTAAACATAAATTACCCTGCAAAACTTGGTGAATCATCATATGGAATGACCTGGGACAACGCATGTTATATAACTTCAGAAACACCACAGTGGATGACACCTGACTTTTAACAGATTTGCATTTTGTAGCTAGTCAGCATCCCTTAAAGCTCATCGCATTGCTGGAGCATGAATGCAGCTCTGTCCCACGTGGCTTCTCCTGTCAAACACAAGGTCACGCTGAGACCTTCCATCGAGTTGGACGCCGATTTCCATCCTCGGTCTGGCCGCCTAGTTTCCTATAGACTATTTGAGTAAAATTATATGTAATCTCTATCCCATATCAAATATGATTACATTTGGTCAAAAAGCTTGACAGAGCAAACGTATAGAAACTTTACCTAAGCCCTGTTTCTTTACCCTGAGGGTCTTCATTGATCCCTGAACATGACCTGGCACTTGACCTACGAGCAACTATTTGATGGCATCAGTATGGAGCAAGAGGCGGGGACGACGACTGTTTCTGTTGGACGTTAATTTGAGATATTTGACAGACTGGGTCTGTAAGCGCAAACAGACATTAGAACTTCTGAGAGTGCTGAACAATCTCTTCTCTGGTCATGGTAGAGTCGGAAGTCAAACTGCCAGTTCTTAATTATATCTCAACCCTGAAAAATTCACAGCTGCCATAAAAGGAATCAAGACTTGGTGACATTTGAACTTGTTGTCTGTAAGCTAACTAAAAACCTGCAAACATCACAGGTTACTTCAGAAGCTTGTTCTCCAAATCCTACATAGGTCCTGTCCCAGCCTTACCTGCTCTGGAGAAATACATCAAATAACCCCACTGAGACAGGTGCATAAATCCCTACTTGGTCCAAACCAGCTGCACTGCAATATTTCATCGGAGTTTAGGCAATGAGCGTCCATCGCCTTGGAAAGCAGAAGAATTGGTTAGCGTTTGAGAAACGTGCATTGCAAAAGGTGCGAGAAAGCGCATCAAGGCCTCAGCAGAGGACAAGGTGCTTTAGAGGAAGGAGCACGAGGTTAACCTGTGCTGCAAGTCAAGGGGGCCGCCAAGAGTCTTCCTTTCATTCTGCATGAGGGCACTGCGGCAGGAAAGGGCGTCTTCTGATGCACCAGCCTGCGGGTGCACAGAAACTGCTCTTCATCTGAGCTGCTGCCCACTTCTGCTCAGGGCCAAAAATACCAAAATCCCACAAGATTTTGAGGTACACGTGCCTGTGCCAAACCCCACACAGGTCTAGGTGGAGCAAATGCTCAAAGGATCCATGTACAATTGGACTGTAAAGCAGTTCGTAACATCCGTTTTACTGATGCTTGCACTGAAAGCAGTCCTTCTGCATGCACCACCCCCAGACTACGAACTCGGAAACGCGTAGGGCTTTCTGAGGTCACGCTCACCATTAACATGGAAAATAATCGTAGCTAGACAAGTTGCAGTCACGAGTGGGAAATTAAGTGCTCACACTTCCAGGCGTGTGCTGACAGCGTGGAGCAGGATCAGCCTTGGGAAATCCTGCCTGTCTGCGCAGCCTGCCAGGCTCAGTCCCACCTCCCAGCACTGCTGGGCTTGGACAGGAGACAGCAAACGGCAGAGGAAGGAGGGAAAGGCAGGGATCGCCACAGCCAGCAACTCCCGTACACCAGCACTAGAGCTGCAGCCGGGGTTAGCCCTGTCGATGGCCACTCTGCTCTGCTATTTCACTGTTCTGGCCTGATAGAAAAAAAATCCAATCCTGAACCAGCTAAATAAAACAGGAACATATTTATCTTAATTAACAAATGTCTTTTCTGTAAACAATACCAGGAACTTGCAGAAGAATTGTGTCGTTTTACATTGTCAGTAAAGTACAGGAAATACAAAGGCACGGTGAAAATTATCTGAGGATGTTAGATTTAAGGTAAATTTTAATTAAAAAAAAAAACACCAAAGCAGTGATGCAGCTTCATAAAGCAGATAATTTTACAGCTGGATAGTCTCCCTCTGATGTACTTGAAAACCATTTTTAAGTGACATAAAGTTTAACATACCGATACATCTGCCTACCCACTAGATTCTACATGGAATTTTAAATTTTATGTTATTAAAAGTATTGTTACATTGTACATAGCAAGAATGCTAACCAAGGGGAACTTTAAGAGAATCTTGGCCAGATTTTTGTAAATCAGTGTTTCTCAGAACTTTTTTTTTTTTTTTTTTTGGGGGGGGGGGGGGGGGGAACACCACACACCAGCAAGGCCTGTAACAATACCATTGGCCTTTATAGTTACTGTTTACTAACTCCTCCATTCAGATCTGCGCATGCTTGGTCATTTCCATAGCGTTTTGTCACCAGATCCACCTCTGTACTGCAGCACTGCACAGAGCAGCAGAGCTGCATATGATGCCCAGTGATGGTCTTTAATGGACCTAACAGCCTGTGCTGACACCTTGCAGACATCTGTATGCGCCACACATGTCTTCAAGGAAGGACCTTCCACCTACAGATGTTACCTCAGTAGATTTGCCAGAAGAGCCTTCTCTCACTCCAAAAACACACTCAAAGTCCAGTTTGCCCTACTTCTAATTTACCCTCAGGACTCATGAATTCATGAGTCAGAAAAACATCGAGTCTGGCACCTGCGCATTCAGATTCGAGACCTGCAGGGCACTGGCATGTCAGACCAAGATATAATCATTTCCACTAACAGGACAACGTAGCAGAAAAATCCTTTTAAAAGGAGATAAGAGGCACCAAGTCTTAAGTGCTGGAGTCAGGAGGCAGCACAGTGAAAGCCAAGAGGTCACTTGTGATATGCCTTGGGGTCTGTCCTAGACATAACACATTTCCAAAACAAACATATTGAAAAGCTAGACCATGAAGAAGGCATCGGGGCAATTAAAACAAAATCGTTACCAGCCCAGAAAACAACACTGGTTAGCAAGGCCCAAAAGAGAGAGCGCTAGGAAACAAGTTAGTTATGTTTTATAAGCAAAAAGCCCTATTTGTAGCTGTTTTGGAGACCTCTGCTTTATGTACATCAAACAAAAATAAAGCAAATGCAACTGGTTGTAAAGCATGGAAAGTATCAAAATAGTTTTAGGTCTCAAATAATAAAATTCCACCAAATCCACAACAAAGCTTCCGACCTAACTGCAAATTCCCAAGCAGCGGTATGAGAGCCACTTCCAGCAAACAGCTGTGCCTAGTGGGAAGCTATAAAATGAACATCTCTTGACAGAAACTCCTTGTAAGCCTAAAACATAGCCTATTTAATATTAAAAATAAGATACCAGAGAACTCATGGAACAACCCAAGACCCTTTAAATAACGAGACTAAAGAATTTTCCCCTTATATGTATTTTTAGCGACGACTGAGTCCACGTGGCAGTTGTTCAGGGCTTCAGAGTAAAGCAATGCGTTTCAGCAAGCACCAGACCCATTCAAATTGCAAAATGGAATAGGACTAACCGTCTCCAAATTAGCTCCGTCATGGTATAGAGCGTGATCCGAGGGGAGCACTTCTCATTCAAGTCGTTATGACTGTGAAAGGCAATATTAATTCCCTGGATAATGAAGCTGTCTCGGAGGTCAGCATTCACTGTTCGGTGACAGCGGATTGCCAGCAATGTCACCAAGTCCGGCTTCAACAGATCAAGGGTGATACTGAGACTATTTGGGTTGTAGCATGTTTCTTTGGTTTCTACATCAACTTGGCACTAGAGAGACTAAAACTATTCACTGTAGGTGTTCAAGTTCACTCTCAGCTTCTCTATAGGAGTGAAAATACCAGTACTTCATTTAACTCATTAGTCAAATTAAAAATATTAGAATATATTTTCTATATTTACAGAATTTGTCAGTTCAAACGGGGCTAGGAGGAATTGCCAAGAATACTCAGCCTATTCTAGACTTTATGAAAATACTCTGTTAGTAAGTCTGTACCAGCCTCCTTGCAAATAAGCAGATTCGGGAAGCAAGAGCTGCATGCTCTGTTATTACATAATATACAAGGAGCTTCCCACAAGATTTTCCTCTAAATACAGGCACGAGGATGTGCCGACACCAGAATACCAATCATACATGGAAAATAAAGCATTTAAAAACATTTGCAAACAATCTTATACACAATATTCAGTGGATGAAGTACAGAAAAGCAGCAGCCCAGGAAATGAAAGAATATGGCCCTAAACATCTGACAATGACGTTATGAAAAAGATACTAATAATTAGTTTTATTATAATGTTGATGCTGCAGAATCTCAGTAATGACAGCATAGCTTTGAAATTAATGACAAAAAAACGGGAGTGCAAATTATCAGAAACCAGTCTGAATCAAAATCAGCAGCCTCAAGAGACTACTGTAGATTAGAAAAAAAAAAAGCAACTAGGAAGATGAACCAGAGAAAGACTGGAAAGTTTTGCCTGTAAAACTGCTTTAAACAAGTATACAGCAGTGATAAAAGTGTTGCCAAAGCCCCTCGCCTGCAGGGAAGGTGCAGCACAGCTGGGCCTCCAGGCTCATCAGTTAGTGTCCATTAGTCCAACAATTAAACCCTAAGGTGCTGCTAACTTCACCCATTGTATCCACAATTGTCTGGAACAAATAGACTGTTGGCGATTTGGAAACATATCTAGAACAAAGAATGTTGCCCACGAACCTAAAAACAAGTTCACACGCAGAACACGAGGCCAGCGCGCTGGACATCACAGCGGGTCTGGCACAGCTCGCCAGCCCCGAGACGCAGGCATCCCCTCAGGGCGTTTCCACAAGCCTCTTGGGAAGTGGGCATGTTACCGCCAGCAACTGCACATGGCAACGGGCGCTCAGGGATGTAAGCCAGGTGCTCGTTTACCTGGAGGCTGAGGACCTCGTACCTGTTCCTCCTCTCCCAGCCAGCACCACCATGATGCAGCTGGAGCAATAATGCTCAGCAGGAGCCCCACCAAAAGCAGCGACATCTGTACCAAGTATTTGTTCACCACCAAGTCGTATCCAAAGGAACTAGTCGACAGATTTGTCATGGAACACGCGTTTATACCCCGACTTAGGGAGCGTCAGAGGAATACATGATTTGGATATATAGACACAAAGAAAAGAGGCTATTTGCTTTATGTAATACCATTATCAGTTAATTATTACATGTTGATATAACATCATAGGAACATCAGGCTATTACCATAGAGGGAAGGTAAATCTCTCTCTCTCTCTCCTGTGAGATTAGACAGAGAGCAGCAGGAAAAATCACAGCAAACAAAAGAACGGAGGGTGAATGTTTCTTTCCTTGCATGAAGCTGACCATCCAGTTGTTTTACTCTGTTTTTCTGCATATCCTGTACTATTCTTCCACCACACATGATGATTAAATGCACACATGGAAACAGACTTTCCCCTGCAATTTTAGGGGTGGAAAGCTTGCTAAGTAGAGTTACTTTTGAGAGGCAATTCCTTCCCTGGGGCTGCAGCAGGCAACAGTGCCTTTGCAGAGCACACCGGGCCTTCTCACTATAGCTCCCTATGTTCCTCTCAAGACTAACAGGAACCCCCCCCCGCCAGGCAAAACAGATGAAAAAGGATGTTTGAACATGAGGCAAATTGCTAATTATTTGCAGACATTGTCATAGACCTTTGAACTATGTTGGTGGTTCTTTCTCTCAGAGCAGTACTTGACTTCTGGGCTGTAACAAAGCACGCTTTGGTAATGGATTTGTAGGATTCCTACACTTCTGCAAGGAACAAAGGAGGAAACCACAAAAAACACACAGTATTTTCATCTGTACAGGTGGACAGACAGAGGCAAAGAAGCCATTACGGAAATATGCAGTTCTTCATGAAATATTTATCTCCTCAGCAGGAATAAAAGAAAACAGAACAGGACTTGCATCGGAAAAGTCCTGCAGAGATATCAGTAGGCAGTTAAGAATCCATAGCAAGAAAAACCAGATAAGCAGGCATCTTAATGAAACATGAATGGGAAACAGCAATTGGTGATGGATGGAACAAGACAGAAAATACCGGTTCAGAACATGCTACTGCCACATGTCAAGAGCTCCCATTCTTCTATACATTGAAAACACTTTGGAAATACTCTCCCCTCCCTTCTCCTGTAGGATTATAGGAGGACAGGACGGGTCATGACCTCAGGACCCTTCCAGAGATTCCCAAACCTCACTGAGGTCCATCTCTGATGTCTGTCCTGCAGCCAACCAGCAGCAAAGCAGACTTCAGAGACAAACCCACTGGCAGCTGCAGAATTCTGCTTCTTCCAAGCTACTTGCAATAACCGGGCATCATCATGAGCCCCACAACAAAGGGTAACCGCTGCTGCTGAACATCCACTGCCTTACATACAGCAGTAAGAGACCCCCACTGTAGTCTTTAGAAAGAAGTTCATAGACCTCAGCACCATCATGGATATTTTCCTGGCATCCTCTTTAGCTTCAATGGCAAGAACAGTGAATCCAAATACCTAGCGGGCAAAAGATTTCATTTCCCATTGTATCTTGAGCACCAGCAGTGGAAAGTGTTCCACAATTATGAGTTTAAGTGAATTGCAAATATATGTTGTTCCAAAAGCTCAGGGTGGGGGTGGTGGGGTGTCAGAGCTTGAAATTAGTACCTCACAACCAGAATTTCCTGGCTCAAGGGACAGAGCCCTTTTTTTTTTTTTTTTTTGGGGGGGGGGGGGGGGGGGGGAGGGAGAGGGACACAGGACACATTTCTGTAGATATTTAACTGACCCCATAATGCCCTTTGATTTCTCCAGAGGGGTTATAACCACAGCAGCGTGCATATGAACAGAACGCATACCCGAAAAACTGCAGCTACTAGGTTTGCAAATTCTTCTTCATTCCACACAAAGATAAAAGCCTGCTCATTACCTACAAACACTGTTATTCAGCATAAAAAAAAAAAAAAATAATCAGCCTCTGTAGTCAGCTCCTCATCTTCTGACAAACAGGGTTTGTTATATAAATCAATTTGTATTCTTTAAAGCTGAATAGCAGGTCCTCCACCATGCACAGCTTCCTTCAATCAAATTTTCTGACCGTTCCTCACATACAAACAGTTATCGTGCTAAAAAAGTGCATTTCCAATTCAGAATTTTTAGCATCTACTTACTGAAAGTGCAATTCAAATCAAGCTATATTTATGATAAATACTATACTACTTGTAGCATCCCCGCCTCAAAAACAAAGCATTCACATTTCTGACAACGCATGCCTTTCTGGGACCTTGTGCATCCTGATCCCTCCTGACTAAATGCAGGAGGCTGAGGATAACAGAGATGCTTGGCTCCAGTCCAGCTTTTAAATTTCAGTGCCAGATTTCCTGGAGGAAAAAACTTTGTCAATAAGTAATCTGAGTAAATATTGTTATTTTTAATCAGATGGTTCTTGCAGGGCATTAGGATGCAACAAGCAGTCTCAGATGCTCTTTCTGTATGCTGCCTTTAATTCTCAGAATATATTGGTAAAATGAGAGAATATCATTAAAGGTTAATTATGAGCCATTTAAAGGTTACTTTTGCATATCTCTCCTCCTGGACAAAAGATGCTTCCTCATTACCATACCAGAATATAAATTAAGTCATAAAGCATTTAAAACGCAACAGAGTCCTTGGTTTGGTTACTGTTTAAAACAGTATGAACAAATACCAGTTTACTTGGCCCTCCTGCAGCCTTTACACATTACACAGAAGAGGGTATCTCCAAAGTAGTCCCAAATTGAGAATTAGAGCCTCCCTACTTCATGATTAAATCCTTCATGATACCCTCCAACCTGAAAGCACACAATATGTAAAAACTATTAAGCAGTCTGGTTCCAGCCATCATGAGTCCCAAAACCAAAACCTCTTCTGATGCATTTTTTTTTCTTTCTTTCCCCTTAACCAGGGCAGAAACAGCTACTATCTTATTCAGCTCAGAGTCCATCACATTCAGAAAGTACCTACCAAACAAGAACTTGCTCATCACATGCAACAGCCCTCGAAAACCTGAACAACCTTCTGCTCCCCATAATATTTGCTCTAGAAGTCATCAGAGCCTAGTCAAATTTTAAATGTCAGTTTTGTCCAAAACTTAACACTACATATTGTCGTTGACCATATCTATCTACAGAAAAAGCTTACCAAGCCTCACTGAAGGCAGACTGTAGTTTGCTGAATAATTTATCACTATATTATCAGGTAATTGCTTTTTCTGATGATTCCACATATTCTACGGTTCTCCGTTTCCGGGGAGAAGGGGGTGAAACCACAGAACCGTTTCTCCAGGTCCACGTGGAGACAGGCGGCCGCCGCGCTCCCGTGCGGGCCGCCCAGAGGCCAAGAGCCGCTTTCCGCAGAGCGGGGCCCGCGCGCGCCCAAGAGCCAGGCAGCGACGGGAAGGGGGCTCCGGCCGCCGCCGCCGCAGGGGAACGGCGCTTACGGCTGTAACTGCGGCTGGCAAGTGACCTTGGACAGCCACGAACGGTTGAACAAGCCTCTGTGCCACGTGCAAGAAGTGACCCGGAGGAGCACTGCAAACTCCTTTCTGCTTCGCTCCAGAGAGGAATGAAACACGAGCGTTTGCACCAACTGGATCCTGGCGTTAACGGATACGCGAATATCTCCCCGACGCCTAAGTCTGTCGGTACGTCTTTACCGGTGACGCAGCTCTCCTGAGCTGCCAGTTAAATATTAAGTGAAACAAGCTCTCCAGCAGCACAAGCTTTTACCTCCTGCCTAGCTGAATAATTCATGGGGAACATCTGAATGAAATGCTTCAAGAGACTGACCTGATCTGGGTCAGGCAGCTGATGGCTCCCAGCGATCCTGCTATTGGGTCGTTTTAAAACAAAAGGGACGAGCTGTTAAAAGAATTAATTATTGGCTTCTCTACTCCCTGGGACCACACTGACTAAAAATCTATGTGAATCAATGCCTATTAAAGCCATCTCAGTACAGCTCATCCTCTCCAGGAGGAGAGGAGAGGAGGAAAGACTCAGAGCGTTAAGAAGAAAGGGTTAAGAGTCATGAAATCTTTAAAGTGTGAAAAGAGATGTGCCATATTTAGCAGGGATTATGTCAAGCAGCATCCCAAGCTAAAGAGATCTGACAGCGCACACATTTCCTCTCATAGAGGAAAAAAGGGTCACATCAGACCCCAGACATATAAATATATATTTCCAGCAACACAAGCAGAAAATCCCACATTTCAGCATCATGCATAGGTAAGGTTGATAGCCCTAAAAACTTCAGAACATATGAGATGTATGAGAAAATAAGGCCCTTTAAAACCTGCCTTAGATGTTAAAGCAAGGTCTGAGGAGTATTTTTTATTTGCAATAACCAGACCAGGAGGGCAACAGAACTTCCGGACTCAATCCCAAATTCAGAACCATCCTTGCACGGCCTCTTGCACCCACGGGCTTTGCCTCGCTCTGCAGCCCGGAGCCTCAGGAACCGCAGCTCACGTCTGCGGCACCGAAACGTCCCGACGGCTGCCGGTTCTCTCAGATCCTGAGGCATAATGCTGCAGAAACTCAGTTCTGCATTAAAAAAAACGCCAGCGTGGCACTCCAGGCCTGAATCAAAACGAAAGAGGATCCTGAAAACTCCTTTCAGAGCATTTACCCACTGCAGTGGGAACATCAAGCGTAAGGGTCAAGAAATCCCAGGTTTCTTCAACAGCTCACTCAAGAGCTATCAAAAAACATGCGCTAGATTCCTACAGAGGCTACTGTCCATTTTATCACCCAGTCCAGGGTGCACTGTCAACACTTTTGGTCTGATCTTGCAGCTAAGTAGGTTGAGTTCAAAAGGATAATTTCATTACATCTCTAACTCAAGAGCTCATGCCTCTCTCTCCAAACTGCTGCAGTCGCAATCACTGAAAGCAAACTACTGTGTCAACACCTTGTTTGTTGGCACCCACCCCTCCTTTTTAAAGCGTTTACAATATACATTTAAAAAAGTTTTTTTTCCAAAAAAAAGCTGACTTCAAGATAATGACTTAACACAAATTAATTCTAAAGCACAACTGTTTTCAATCTTCATTTAAAACCAACCTTAGTTAATCTCACTTTAGTGACATAGGAAATAGAAATTTCCTTAATAAAATAAGTTATGAATATTTATTACCTATTTTTAACCTGAAAATTGAACAATTCAATTAATTTTACTATTACTTAATACAAAATTATACTGCAAAATTCAAAGATACTTTTAGAACCTCTAGCAGTCTCAGACAAAAACAACTAGTAGAGATATAATGTAATTATGCAACATTATTTATAGATATTTATACACACTGTACCCGAACAAGAAATATTCTATCCATACTCAAGGAGATGGCAAAAAACCCCAAACTCTCAGCACAAGTATCGTCTGGGAGCGAGAAGCATCAAGACAGTAAGCCATATTTGTTTAGCAAGCTGCCCAAGCTCCAACTCCGAGACCTTGAAAGTCAGTTTTAAACATGCTTTAAAATAAAATAACATTGCAGCTAAGGGAATTCCAAGAGCAAGTATGTTCTTTGAACTAGAATGAAGCGTAAGGAAGAAAAACAGACCTATTAAAAAAAGAAGTCTTAGAAAGCAGATGAGAGAAAAGTCTAAACATTCAAGGGGACAAAAGCACATTTAAACCCTTAAATCTGCTCTTGTAACAGATCCCCAAGAAGGTGATGCTTCTGAAAACCTTCATTAAAATAATTTGTTGGTTCAATACCGATTGCCTCGCGGAGGATGTGGCAATTCTTGGAACATCAGAGGAAGAGAACTAATGCTGCCTCTGCGCATGGAGCCGGGTAGCACCTTTTCCCAGTAATTCTCCCATTTTGAACAACTCCGTTAACTTCAACCATATCCTTGTCTAATCTGAGATACTAGTGCTTGCTTAATAACTACAAAGTTTTTACTCTTAGCATATTGGCACACAACAGAAGCCTAACTAGTGTTGCTCTCAAAGGGGAACGTTTGCATTTCTTTTCGCTTTTACATCCCTACAGGCAGTTTTGCTGAAACAGTGATTTTATTGCATTATCCTGCCATGCTCCCTCTAAATCTCATTGTGGACTGATACCCTCCACTTCAGCCTAGGTAGAAGCCCATATTTAACATAACAAATTGAATTTCATAGCAAATGTGAAAACTCCAGGGGCAGCAAAAAGTCACTGACAAAATGGAGGAAAAACAAACAATTGTTCTAAGTGCATTTTTAATCAGAAAGAGTGATTTCTAACCAGTTTGTAATGTAATCTACATCCTCTGCGTCAGAGACCAGCACTAGCAAAGCTGAGATGAATCCACGGTGGAATAGTCCTTTCCAAGACAAACCAATGAGGAAAGAAAGCTGGACTCTATTTTTCTGCTTTTCACTGCCTTGGAATTTCATTAGGACTTGGGCTAGGTTTAGCTTCACTGCAGTCTCAACTTACCATCAGCTTTAGGAATTGTAATCTTCACAATTGCCCATGAAAATCAAGAAATCCTTTCTCCTCTGACCCAGCTAACACCTTAAAACCATATCCTTTCACTACCGCTCCACAAATTGAATTCTGCACCTTTCCTCCAAAAAGGAAAGCGCTAGAGGAGCGCTGATCTTGCTCGAATTCTACGCAAGTTTTATTCTCCTTCAGCATTGACGTGTTTTCATCCATTGAGTTTTCCCAAAAGCTAAATTCAAAGAGCTAACACGGGGCTTACGCGCATCTCTAAACCCACATCAATTACTTTCGCTTACCCCTAACCAAATCTTCAGTGTCTCTCGTGTCTTTGACCGGCTCCACACCAGTCCTCCCAGTGACCTTGAGATCCACAGTAGGCATCAAGCACAGTCCCTGCCTCCTTCTCAAAGGAAAAGCACTAAGAGGCAAGATGCACCTTTCCCCTTTCTAACCATACTTTGCAAACGGAGTAAGCCTTTTTTCACCATTACCAACTGGGTCCTGACAACTTTGTGATTTATTAGGTCAGAATTATCAATAGGAAACACTGCGCATCCTGCTGCCGTTGTCTGTTAAGGGAAAAGCAACGCTTGTTTTCCTTAAGCTAGGAGAGGGAAATTAAAACACTAAAAATAAACCAGTAGGTAGCAGAAGTAAAACTAAATTACCACAAATAGATACTGACAGTATATGTAAATTACTATTGATTTGTATGAGTACACTGCCACTCAACTTTTTTTTGTTCCAGAAATATTAATCACTGCCAAGTTTCACTGCCTAAAAATGGCATTTGGTTTCTTTCAGGGCTGAAAATCCACATTTGGGAATTTCCCCTGCCACTTCACATATTCGTGCAGAGGACAGCTTATCACAGTGTCACTTTCGTACAACATTTCCCAAGAAACGTTTATCTTCCCCGTTCTGTGAGTACCAACACTAAATTTTCTATTTACTGTGATATATTTACTACGCTCAAGCTCAGTCCCGCCTCCCGTTCACATCCCAGCATCAGCAGGTCTGCAAACAGGCAATGAAGAAAGCGGATACACGGGAATGCTGCACACACAGAGGCAAAAGGAAGGCTGGAAAGGGGAAACTGCTCAGCTTCTGGAGCCCCCTTGGAGAAGGCCAACGGTGCTCAAGCACGTGCCTGGACGTGCCATTTGCCTGTAGCACAGGCTACGCCGTCCACACACGGAATGACTTTCTCCTCTCCTGCAGGTGCCTCGGGCTGGAAAACATCTTACTTTTGACTTGGATAGTAGCTCTGACAGTGGCAACTTCCCTTTTTGGGAGCAATCACTACGCACAAGACTCATGCTAGTTGCTTTAGGTTAGCATGGTGGTTTGCTTCTGCAGAGTGGCCATGCTCATGGCAGACCTGCAGCTCGGGGTTGCACCTTGCTTCTGAGGGTACTCTCCACTGGGGAATGCAGCTTTTCATCACTGCAAGACCCCCACAAGCAATTCAAAGCCAAATCATAGCTCAATCTATCAGGATTGTGATAGTCTCAGTGAAATCCATCTCAAATAGAAGATTTAAACAGAATATTTTCTTTCTAGCCTACAGATGCTATTCTTCAAGGTGTGAAGAAAATAAATATTCACAGACTCGGGAAGAGATTCTTATTTGAGATGGATTATTTCTCCAGGAAGTTATGGATTCCTGAAAATCTGATAAACATGCCTCTTAAAAATCCTACCAGCCTGGGAAGACAAGATGGTTGATGGGCTGACTATCGCATTTCTATACATTGCTCAGGGAAGAGCTGGTCTTGGGACTATCTGCTGAGGAAGTAAACGCCGTCTGGGGCCTACCTTTGACCAAACACACAAGTGCTGCTCTGCATTTACGCAGCTTGCTTGGAGATATTGCATAGTTCCATCTCACCTGCTAGAACAGCAGGTCAACAGACACTTCTTAAATATGGCCAACTAGATATTTTGTTAAAGCAAAAAAAACCAACAAAAACAAACAAACAAATCCCAACAAACCAACCAAGCTTTGCCAGATTGTTTAAACTAGCTACTGAAAGAGCATGAAGCCTTTGTCACAAGGTCATATTCAGAACTGACAAGACAAGATGAGAGTTTGCCAGGGACTGTAGCTTCTGCAACAACATGCAGCTACACAGTGCTGTGTCGCAGTGTGTAACAGCAATAACCACAGGGCGCATCCCCAGTGAAGGGCAGGAAAAGGATTACATCTTAACAAGTGACTACGTATCTCAGTTTTCCCCAAAAAATCTCTGGTTTTCCTGTGTTTTACAGCAGGCATTCTTCCTCCAGTCTCCACTACAGTCACAATTCGGCAATATTTGCAGGATCCTACTACATGACTGTAATAAATGCTGTGTTTTTATTTGGTATCACTGGACTTAAACTAAAAGCCCACTGTTAGCCACAAGCCTGCACCTGCCAAAGCACTGCAGATCTGATTGCAAGAGCCCAAGCAGAGCTCTGGAGGTGCCTAGCAGCATGCGTGTGAGCGCACAGCTCATCACAGGAGCTGTCAGACCCTGTTGAGCAATGCATTTCTGTTCCCATTATCTGGTACAACACAGCTGATTCAGAGAGCGATCATGCAATAGAAATGTGAGCGTTACTGGCAGTTAAAATATATGCATCTGAAAGCAGCTGCTCTACAGGCTTTCCCAGGGAGCAGCTGTAACGGGAAGAGCCGGGATTTCCCAGCCCGTTCAGCCCAGCACAGCCTGGAGCACCAGCCGCGGCCCCGACCTCGGGGCTAGGCTTCACCCTAAGGGCAGCAGAGGTTCGCAGCCAGGATCGCTCCAGCTGTCTACAGACCGACTGCCGTGCCAGGGAGCTCACGCACAGCTTTTAAACCTTGGCACTATCCAGCACCGCAAGTCTGGGTTTGAACCAAACTCAAGTGCCGACCTTCTGAGAATGGGCTTCTTGGGGATGTAGGTACGATCCTTCTTTGTTGCTCTTAACTGATTTTTGTTTTAGAAAAAGAGATCAAGTAAATGCTGCCATCACCTAAAAAGAGTGGTCAACCTAACGCAGCGCAGGAAGAGGCAAATAACCCTGCAAACACAGTTACAAGGAAGATAATAGCCATCAACTGGAGGAAGTAACATGACTTCATTCTCAGAAATCAATAACCAAATGCCCCAGACTTGCATAAAAACGGTGAGATCTGGTGCGCTGCAACTCTTGTGTCTAAGGCTGAAACACCCAATTCCATTCCCAACTGAGAAGCCAACCTTGCAGCCTCTGCTTGTTGCTAAATCATTTCAGCTGTCTGTGCTTTACTCATGAAACAAGTGAAAATGCATTGGATGATCACAAGCATATTTTTAAAATACTCCGAAAATAATGAAAGACTAAAACCAATAATTACAGAATGTACTTAGAAACAAACTAGTATCTTCCAATAGCAGAATATTTTTGAAGCATCACCACACTGGTAACTGGAACACTGTGGATTATCTGGCAAATTAACAAGTAGCTAAACACCATCACAAGAAAACATCAAGGTCCGTGCATTGCAGAGTATACTTGTTCAGTTATGTCGATAAACTGAAAGATTTAGGTATAACAGTATTCTAGTAAATGAATTAGCATATTTTATAAGAGTCATTCTACAAGAAGTTTCATAAAAAAGCAGTTTTAGGGACCTTTGAACATTCTCCTAGCTCCTTTGATGTCACTACAATGGATGTTATAAGAGGATTCCTTTTCCACCTATGACCAAAACCATAACTGGCTAGTACTGCACTGAAAACACACTTCATGAGAAAGGTCAAGCATTTTGACTGCAGTCACATGGGTGTTATCTGAAACAAACTCTTCCACCTTGCCACCTTAGGTATTATTAGTTCAGTAATCTGAGTGTGGGGTTTTTGGGTTTTTTTATTTTTTATTTTTTTAAACTTAAAGCTTACTAGGTCATACCACACTGAACCAGCTCAGCAACAGCTCCTTTGCATGAAGTCTTCAACTGGACTGCAAATAAATTATATCGCCAATATTCAGCATTCAAGGATCTTGCCCTGTAATATCCAAATTGTAGGACAGGCAACCAAACATGAGATTGCAGTTATCCATATTTACTAGGAATCCTTAGTGACATCACGTTATATTCTTGAAACAGTTTCAGCCTGTTTTTTCAGTTTTAATATGTCAAACATCCAACAGACTTTATATTTTTGTGCACAGAAAAGTAACTTGTCACACAGACAACTTCCACCTCTTTTTCCCTATTAACACGGTCATCCCTAGCTAGGGGAATCCTACAGCACATCCCACTGCTGAACCGAGGTGCTCGCCTGCCCCACGTTCTCTTGATGGCCAGGGTGGAGCAAGGAGGACAGCTGGGGAGTTCCCGAGTCCTCGGACAACAGCATGGACAAACAGCTTGTTCCCGAAATGCATAGTCCAACACTTCTCAGAGTGTCTTAATAAAATGATACCTAGTATGAATTGAGGAATCACTATTAAATGAATTCCTAAATTGACTAAGTGTCAATGGTCCAATTCATTTTCATTAATTTTCTAAAATGAAATTAGCTGCACCCACCACAGCAAACAAAGAACGGGGAATTTTGCAGTTCAGTGCTGGATCAATGTTATTAATTTTTTAATACTAAGAGCCCTGATTGTATGAACTCAGCATTTACCTGCTCCAATTAATTTTAAAAAAAAAACCTATCAAAACTAACTCAACTATTTAGGAAGGTCCTTGAACAGCCATCGCAACTTTCCTTCTCCTGGGACATTATTTCTTTCAAGTGTAAACACACAGGAGGATAGTATTGTAATATTAATAAAGAAAACTGTTATTTTCATGCATTGCCTTCAGCAAAGCAAACTCACTCTTAGAAATCATAAACCACAAACACATTTATAATCTGATATCTTTAATGATACCATGCATATCCCCTGACTATTTAATATACACTCTCTGACCACTTAATAGGCTTAGCTGGCAAAGGTTCTGCAAGAAGATATTCTGCATTAATTCTGTAACTCAGATTACCAGGTCAAAAAAATAGCTTTTTCCAGTATTATCATATTACCTGTTGTGCCACAGCTGAGCAGCGGAGCGAAACAAAGCATTTACGCACTCCAAAGGAAAGAGAGGGAAAAAAAAGCAAGACCCCTGTCATCAGCAGAAAAGATGCATTAAGGCCCCTTCAACGACCATGGCAGCTTTGGTATGTCAACTGGATCTTACAGAACCATTTGAGATAGCAATAGGGTTTCCAGTTTCTTTCTCCAGACGTTACAGACAACATAAGTAATGTTTTGCTTATTTTCAAAAAGAGGCCACGCAAGTTACAGAAGAGCCTGGGAAAGATAACCTAAAGTTAAATAGAAATTGTTTTCTAATGTTCCATGGAAAGCAGTCCTCCTCTGTTTTCCAGCTGCTCTTGCACTGCCCTCTTTATCTACGTCCTCTCTTCAGTTGTGAGCTATTAAACATTAATTTGTACTATTTGTTACGGTCAATAACAGCTCTTGTGTCTTACTATAATTTCTGCCCCTGCTAATTACAAAGGAATACCATGCCAAACCAAGCAACTCTAAGACTCTTCTTGCACTGAGTCTGCACTACCTGCCTGTGGGCATCGGTGGGGACGTGGGACAGGAAAATGCTCCGAGTCCTTTTTTTTTTTTTTATTTTTTATTTTCTTCCAGCAGCAAGCAACCTCCCATTTGTGAGCTAGATGTGAAACGCATCGTGCAGCTCCTTTGGGGCACGGGCGGGGGTCTGCCAAGCTGAACCCCCGTGGCTCCCTCTGCTAAGCCTGGCGATAGCCAGGACGCGGGTGTGGAAAAATCCCACAACATCGGAAAACAAGAGTCTTTTTGCGTTACTGACATGTACTGAAACTTCAAGTCTCAACACAGTGGAAACGCCAGGAAAACATCTGCAGTCTAAACTTAATGCATTGGTTCCCACGGGGCTGGAGAAGTTAAACATTTATGGCAGTTAGAAAAATACATGACATTTACTGAATAATAAACTGCAGACATGTCTGTTAATTTGGCTTTTTGGGAGCTCCTCAGCATGAGGCACTTAACCCCAACAAGAAAAACACCAAAACACAAACAATCCCAGAGCCTGCATTTTAAGCAGGCAAAGCACAAGGGAGGGCTGGGGGAGAGGGGGTGTTATTTATGTATTTAAAGTTCCCGGCTGCAGGGAGCGTTGTCAAGATAAATAGCCTACAATCTCACTCAAAGTCCTTAAATCCATTCATCTGAAGGGATACAATTAAATGTTGAACAATCAGGTTCAAACTTTATCCTGTCAAGATTGCAGCTGTTCTATTTTTAATCAATCTGATTTCATTCAATAAAATGCTCATTAAGTCAATTAATGAGACTTTGGTGTCGCAAGCCATCAAGCATGACTTGGAGTTTTCACTTCGTGGCCAATGAATTGATTAGCAAGTCAAGTAATCAATGCAAATAAGTCAATGTACATTTTCACAGGCTGAATTATTAGCAGCAATGTTACCTTGTTTTAGGGGAAGTTGTTAGCCATTCTTCATGCTTTTCAAATGTTATTAAATAAGCTGCAATTTCCTGAAAAATAAAACATAGAAAAAAGGAATTATATTGCATGGCTGTTTTAGAAACTTGAAAATTTTCATAACATGCAGTTCTTCTAAGTGTCTTCACCTTGGAAAAAGGAGCCACCATCCCCACCAAGTCTAATTTTAGCTCTGTCACTTGCATCAGTTTTGGAAGTCTTACCATACCACGACATTGAAAGTTTTTCTGCTAAAACCAGTTTATAGTATAGATGTATTTCAGTCTCTGAACAGGGATCATAAGATATTGTTCCACAGCATGCATGTTATTACAGTTAAAAGCACACAACTATTTTCCAACTTTCATTCAGTCACGCCATCCTATAACCGCAGAACCATACCCTTCTTTTAAGGTAAAAGATGGTTCAGTTAGTCAATTTACTTATTTACGCCACCAAAACCAAGCTTATATTAACTTAAGCAAGGATACAAGCAAGGAAATACATTAACATTTTCTAACACAGCAAATCCTTCAGCAGCGTCACCGACTGCGGAGCTCTGAGCGCTCGGCATTACATGAGAGGGCTACAGGAGAGACAGGAGAACGTGGACACTTGAAGCTAAATTAAATATGTATAAGTAGAACAACATCATTGCAGATAGAATTGCTGAATTATTAATCGCTACCATAAAAAGCCAGTGGGTGACATCAATGCAAGTCATTGCTCCTACTTGCAAGGCCTGACGCAGTCGATTACCTTCGGATCCAAATCGATTTGCTCACAGGAAACCAGGGTCCAAGTTAAATCACAATGGGCTGGCATATCCATCCCACAGACTTGGAAGCACTGCAAAGCAATTCCCTCAAGGCTGGTGAAGGCACCGAATAGCTATCATGGAGCAGTCTGGAGGAAGCGGGGAAGATCCACAGGGTCGCTCAGAGGGGAGCTCGCGCCCGACACCGGCGCCACGGGCGGACCTGCCTCCCAGGGCCCTCGCGGCTCTGCCCAGCCGGCGGCAAGAGCGCTTTCCTCTCCAGGAGCACAAGCCCAATGCACAGCATGCTCCGAATTCCCAGGAACCCATCGCGCTGCTGCGCGATGTGAGCTAGAACGAGCAAAGCAAAGCAATACAAGGACAGAGGCGCTTTTTCTTTGCGTCATTTAATTGCCACATCTTGGATTCAAGTCATAATCAGCCAAAACAAATTTTTTGTTTCACTATTTTGTTGTAAGTTATGTCTCCCTGGTTCTTGACAGATAGGCTGTACTACATGAGAGCCTGTTTAATTCAGCACCGAGCTGTAACTCTGGTACAACTTTCATACACCAGTAAATGCTGAAATCACTCAATTCAGGCCAAACAGCAAGAAAAAACACAGATAACTTTTCAAAGGAGACCTACTAACGCATCTATTGAAGGATAGCTTCTCTCACAGTGGTACTTTGCCTGGAGATGGCCAAAGACCCCCAGAAGCCTGCAAGTTTACACAGACTTCTGTGCCCATCAAGAGACGCTCAGATGTACGTAGCATTTTGGTCAATCGTTTTTATCTAAAAATTAAAGAGCAACCCCCAATCAGGTTCAGATTCTTCTTCTGAGACGCCTGGAATAGCAATAGCCATATAGAAAGGTCAGTGAAGCTGGCTTGAACATCCAATTGCCTTAAATTAGGCTCAAAAAAAAAAAATAAAGGGTTCAATCTCCAGATTTTTTTTTTATAATAGAAGTGTCTACAGGCTATGCAATCTAGAAGATAACATACATGCAAAAAAGGGGTCTTTTGACCATGAGACAATTTTTTTTAATGAGAATTCTATATAAGGGTTTTATCTGTATCATACCAAAGCTAAAAAAGTCTGCAACACTCCCCAACCAGCTGGCCCAAGCATCTGCTAGAGCCACAAAATGCAATTATATTACTCCCAAACGAGACGTAAAAATATCTTGTTTCCAATACTCTTGGTTTTAAGACTCATACTTAATGTCCTCCGGGTATTTTGATGGTGCCAGATCTGTGCTCTGTACTTTATTAGAGTTGTGTGAATGTCATATTAATGACTCCTAACCAACATGTTTACGCTGCAAATAAATTCTCCCAGAATCCACTGCACCCCTCCTCCTACAAGCAAGGACTAGCCTGCCTTTGTAAGCCACCCCGCTGGAGTCGGTTATCGGAGCGGCACCACTGCTACGCCAACGAACAGAAGTCGCCGCAGCTCTGAGAGCTCCTCTTAGTTCCTGGCTAATTGCTACCTGAAGCTCGGTATCAGCCCAGAGCAGCGCTCCCCCGGCACAGGGGCAGGGGCTCCCGGCGCGCCGCGTTGGCGCAGGAGCCTCAAGCGCGAGCTCCAGAAGCGCGAGGGCGCGCAGCTCAACAGGTCCTGCCCGAGAGGCTCGACGGGCCCTGGAGACGCGCAGCGCTCCCTCGCGGGGGTCCCTGGCCCAACCCTCTCGCAAAGCTTCGCCGCGCGGGCCGCGAGCTGTAGCGAGTGCTCCGAGTTTATATATAAAAATAACACTCTGCAGCTAAAATTCTTCAGAAAGAACAACGAAGGGAGATTAGGGCTTGTTGGTTTTAACGTGTGCCAGATTTGCCATGAAACGCAATTTTATTGTCAACGAAAACCACATTATGTCCTCGAAACACTACATTACAGTATCTTATCTTAAAACACCGACAACCTTTAAAGCTATTGTGGAACTACCATCACTTGATGGTTAACAGAGCTATCTATATGCGTCTTCTAAAAGAGAAGTCCCATAGAGCTACTGGCAGATGGTCTGTATAAGCAGGCATTTAAAGAAACAAATCCCTTCAACACAGAGATGGATCAAGCTGATTCACCCTCAAAATCCTGCAAAAATAGGCACGGTCAGTGGGTTTAAAATTAGCATACAACTTTGCCCTATTCCTACTAAAATCAACGTGCCATAAAGAGAACAAAGCAATTCATAACTTTCATGACAAACAAAATCTGTGCGGTGGCTAAACAGACTTCCTGTTAGCATAGGGAAAGAGTATTTCAGTTTAATGAATTGAAGTCCTATCCGAAGACTTGCTTGCTTTATTATCTCCAGCTGGCCTACACATTGCATATGTGAAATCTTCATCCCCGAACTGTCACGGAAGAACTGCAGCGACGAAATGCTACTGTTTGAAGGCAGAACATTTGTTTTCCCTCCGCTGACCTGGACTTGCTCAGCAAGTTTCAGCAGAGAAAATAAGTAGATTTAAGATCTCCATTATCATCCCACTCAAACAAACAGAAGCAGTGAAAGAAAGAAAAATGGTCACAGAACGATAACATGTATAGAAGATATACAAGCAGTTCATTCTTTTGATAAGTGTGCTTTTTTTTTTTCTCCAGGTAGCCAATAAATATGGAAGAAAAAGGATGGCCATACATTTCAGTGAAAAAGCACATCCCTAAAAGATACAGAGCACCCAGGACTTGGTCACTGAGCTCCTGGAGAAGGACACAATCAGCCGTATTAGGAGGCTGTTTCACTACATGCATCTTCAAGAAAAATTCTACCCAAGTACCCTGAAAGCAGTATTTCTCACTGCAAATCGTTTGGTCTAATGGCAGTAGACATGGGAAACTGCAAACCGACCTTACAGCAAGGGCTCTGGCTCACCCATACTGCAGAAAATGCAGCTGCTTCTTGCAGCTAGGAACTTGGGATGCAATTTCCTAAGAGACTAAAAAAAAGACACACCACACATACCCACACCCCCCCACACAACGCCTTTGCGGTCAGCGTCTAGGAATCCATACTGCAGGCAGGCACATCACACGAGCCACCTGCTCAAGCATGCACACACCCGTGTTCGAGTGTTGCTCATGCAGATGCTTTAGGAGTTTCTACCCCCACTGCGATAACGTGAAAAACAAAAGCTCCAATCAGACTCAGAGTTAGATCTTTAGACAATTCAAAATACATAATTCAATTCTTCTAAGAGGATAAAAGAAGGATTCACATCAACTAGGATAGGAGTTCCCAGAGGCTTTCTGCTTAATGATATATTGCAGCCTGATTTCCCGCCTCCAGAGGAAATACCTTGGATAACAAGGAAAATCTAGCTCACAGTAGTGCTATAAATTAACATGTACAGTAAAAACACAATGCATTCTCCACGCTGCCGTCCAGAAGTAGCCAGAATTACAAGGACTTACAAATGGGATAACAAACACAGGATTTACGCAAACAGCGCAAAGCAGTGCCGTGAGCGTTTCAACAGAAGACCCTCCTCCAGCTGTTCACCACTGCGGCCAGCTTACAGAGCCGCTCCACTGCTGCGAAACACGTTTCCCCAGGGTCTAGGTCACCCCCGCACACAAGGATCCCAAGCCCGGGCCCACGCGAGTTCTGCGCCCATCTGCAGTCCCGCAAGCCAGGACACGCCACTCTTCACCCACTCACTGCAGCAGTCCTCTGCGTCACCAACAGGAGCTCGGCGTGCGCAGCAGGGCCGCGAGCAGCCTTGCAGATGCCCGCTGTCCTCAGAAGAGCGCCTCCGTCCTCCAGTGCAGCTTGCCTCTCTACAGCTGCAAAGGGCAGCGGTGGAGGATTTACAAAATAAAAACACTTTGACTAGAATTACTTTCCTGAAGCAAACAGCTCCACGCTACGTAGAGGAGAAACGAGCAGAAATTCGTATTTACAGCTTGACATCTACGTGCCAACTTCTGTCACTGCATAAGTAACAAGAATCTGGAAAGTAATTTCTTGTCTACCACCTCAAATCATAGCAGAGCTGCAAGAAACAGATGATTCAGGGCTGCTCAGCGATACTTGGAGTAAGCATGCACAAAAAAGCAGCCAAATAAAAAGATTACTCTGACAAACTGCATTCCTGCGATCAGTGAAAAGTTCACAGAAAGTCACCATAGTTGAGAGAAAAGAGAATATTTTCAGCATAATTTCCAGAAACACTGAAGCAGAACTCTGGCACGCGCACCAGCTGTAACTTGCAGCCACGTTTGACAGGAGCTTTAGAAACAAATGCATTTAAAAGCCATAAAGGGGGCACGGTCCGAACTGCTGGGCCATACAGATCTTACCAAAACGCACTGAAAGGGGACAAGCATCCACTGATCGCCCAGCTCTCCACGAAAGAGACGCTCCCGCCGTTCCCCGGTTTCGCAGGGCAGCGCAGCGCGTTGGCCGCGGCGGCGTCGCCCACGTTGCGTGTGCTCCGCGCACGCCGCCGAGCCTGCGGCTCCCCTGTCGTGGAGGGAGGGGAGAGAGCGAAGCGAAGAGGAAGGAGCGCCAGGTAAAAGGGCAACGGCTCGTGCACGATTTGAAGCAGCACAGCAGTACCAGCTGCCTACAGAGAGGTGCTGGAAACATTTGCTGGTACTGAAGAGACTCCAAACCACCAGCAATTGGAGGTGACCGGAGAGCCCCAGAAACAGAACCCCTGAAAACACGTTAAGAGCATACAAAGAAGTCCTATATGCCACCAACTGTGCTTCTCAACTTCGCAACCCTCAAACCCTATAAAATTAAAGACAGAAATTAACCATTCCAGAGTTCGCACACCCAAGGTCCAAACCGATAAACGCACTGATCAGAACTGCCCATCTCTCCACAAAGCCGACAGTTCAGAGGCTCCTCAACAGCCCTTAATGGAATCGCATCATCTGTAAAAGCAACTAGTACTAAAAGGAGATAAACAGACAAAAGAAATAAGGTGATACTTCTTAAAAGCTCTGCCTCCAGACCTCTGCTATAGCAGAGCAGTGATTAAATGCACCAGCTAACCCGTTCCAGCAGAAATACAGTAAAAGATGGCGAGTCAGCCTTCCGCAGAGCTACACGCGGCCACCACAAAGCGGAGCAAGGTGCTGCAGCAGGATCTGTATCAGCTGCTGCTGCAGGGTGAAACAGAAAATCTGGTAAAACTCTCCCGCAGGGACACACTGACAAGTGCCAAAATTGTTATTTGGTTCACCTGATGACATTATTAGCTGTGTTTTACAATAGCATTTTAATTGTCATAAACATTTGTGCCCCATCCAGTGCTTAGCAGGTTCTGCTCCTACTATGCAGGAGTAGCACGTCCTAGTAGGAGTGCTGACCGACTCAGTAGGCCTGACTAAAATCACAGGAGAACAGAAGTTACGTGCGTTTAGCTACAGTGGTTCAGAGAGAGGAGAAAGAGGAGGAACTACAGGCTCCCATGTAGCCTAGGTTCCCCCAGGACTTCATGCAGAGCAAAACGGTGCTCACGGAGGTCCTGGCATGCGCAGCATCGCCCCTGAGCAACAGGGCTGACAGAAGTCAGCAATACGAAGAAAAAGCACCTTCTAAACTTTTCAGATGGGAGTAGAGCAGACGAACTAGCGAGAGGTTAGTGAGGTTAACAACCACTTGCGCAGGAGTCTCCGCAGACCGGTCCCAGGTGACATCCCATCTGCGCTGCTGTGCCCCCTCCTGCTCAGGCCCCATGAGGGCTCTTACACACTTAGCAGCTTTCTTCCTGAAAGCAAAGGAAACAAGCCAAAGCACAACGACACTTGCACAAGCCTTCCTAGAGCACGAGGCATAAACAGCAGCTACTCTAAAGGCAAAGGCAACAGAAGTGACAGGAAACTGGCCAAAAAAGGTAGCGAAGATGGCCTACGCAGCTCGAAGGTTAGCAATAAGTTCTCATCCGTGCAAACAAGGATGCTCCTAAAAATGAAAGCCAAACCAAGTTAAGGGTTAGGCCAAGAAGACAAAGTCGGGGGGGGGGGGGGAGGAGGGAAGGGCTGTTTTTCAGTTTCTATTGATGAGGTGGGGAAAGCACCATTTATAAGACAAAATACAAGGGCCCAATTTTTCCAGAAGTCTTAAACAGTCACAGACACCAGAGAAGCTGCAGCCGAGTGATCAGCAGTCTGAAAGTTAGATGTCAAAACATGTACTCTGAGGCCTAAGTTTGGAAATTTTGCTCCAAAACTGTTTCACAGAATCACAGAATCGTTTAGGTTGGAAGGGACCTCTGGAGATCATCTAGTCCAACCTCCCTGCTCAAGCAGGGTCACCTAGAGCATATTGCCCAGGATCACATCCAGACGGGTTTTGAATATCTCCAGCGAAGGAGACTCCACCACCTCTCTGGGCAACCTGCTCCAATGCTCTGTCACCCTCACAGGGAATAAGTTTTTTCTCAGGTTCAGATGGAACTGCCTGTGGTTCAGTTTGTGTTTCGTATGACTTTTTGCAATACACAAATTCCTACAGAACTTTTCTACACATAAGTTAGAAAAAAGCTTCAGAAAGGCCCAGAAGAAAGCAGTTAGACTGACACCGATGTTTTATCAACAGCTTTCGAAAGACCTTTTTTGAGCACGACTGTTTGCGCCTAGCTGTGCGGCACAGGCAGGGCTAATAATGAAAATTCAGTATTCATTGGCTGTTCAATGCATATATCCCTTTATGACTCTAACACCACTTTTTTTTTTTAAAGAGGGGGAAGAAATAGATTTATCACTATAAGACACACAAAGTCATTAAATAATTAAAACAACAAAACTATATGCACAATAAAAGCCCTATGATAAAAAACTGCATTTTAATGTGTTCATTCCCCTAATGATTTACTCTGTGTCTTACAGGGTCAAGTCAATGTCTTCACAAAAAAAATTCAATTAAATCCCATTCATTGCTTCTTTCAAGCGAGTCTATTGTTTGCTTTTGTTCCCTATCAAGCCATTTTTCAGTTGCTCCTTGCCCAAGATTACAGACAAAAGGCAGCATATCACCACCAAGGTCAGAAGAGAAAGATCCAAGCCTTCAAAATCCAACTCTGTTTTCCCCACTGTTTAATTAAAAAGTAGGTGAAAGGGAAGAAAAAAAAAGGACAAAGTCTCCATAAACATCTAACTGTTTATTTTTCCCCTCTCCCCAGTTGTCCCTTCCTAAACCAGCTCCTCCATCTGGTAGAGCTGGCGAGTCCCTCCAAGACCCAACAGGTCCCACAAATCACAGTAGCCTGAAGTATGGGTTGTCCCTTTTTAAGCTCTTTGAGACACATACCAAATTCTTTAAAAAACCTTGCAGGAATGCTACAAGGTGAGTTTGAGCTCTAAACACTGTTATCATCATACTCTTCTCTATGCCATAAGCTGTTGGGGACCGCTGTCAATTAAGATACATTCATCAACTGCAGTCCTTTCTTGGACAAGTCCATTAATGACAGTCAGTGCAAATAGCACTCTGTGGGCCTTCAGCATGCAGCTGCAAGAAGGCGCACAGAATAGCAGCTTCATCAACAAGGTGACACCACAAAATCAAACAGGTTTTGTGCTCGCAAGACCCTTGCCCGGCTGCTGGCCAAGAGGTCCTGTCTGGTCCTGGACACTTTAACAGGGCAGCAATTATTGCCTTGGAAATAAAAATATCATCAGTAACTCAACTGCATAAACATGACAGATACTGGACTGCTTGTTTTAGGAGAAATAACACATACATTATTTTAAATGGTTGACAAGTGCAGAGTCATGTTTTTCAACTGCATGCTTCAACCCCATTTAGTCAGCAAGACTGTGGTGAAGACGAAAGTTTCCATAATTTGCATCTGTCAACCAAATCTCTTCCGTAAACCCCAAGACTGTGTAGGATACTATTTTGATATGGGCCTTCACTACCAAGTTCTACAAGGCATCCTGAGCAAACCAGGCTAAAGAGAAAGAGAGGGCACCACCCAGTCCAGAAGCATCAGCAAAACCCTTGCCTGGGCTGCCATGTGCCAGGGCTCCTCCTGTGATCCTCCCTCTGCCCATTCTTCCATCCCACATTGACTTTTCTCCTTCTTGGTCTTTCTGACTTGACAAAGATAACCCGGCCCCCATAAAGCTGTCCGTGACCAGAGACACAGTCAAGAACAGCGCTCTTAAGCAGCCCAACGCTGACAGAAGTTTACTAGATCTGCTCCATTTTTCCCATCCTTCCTTCTCTAAATGTTTACAACCATCTCTGTAAGAAAGCACCAGGCCAAGTGGGCAGTAACTACTCTAACCTATTTTAGCCAAGCTTTTCTTTTGCCTTCAAAAGGAAGTTACTAATAACTGAAAACTACCAAATAGATTCTTGCTTTAAAGAGACCAACCACACACACTTTTTTGTGCCTACTGGAATAAAGGCCAATGCTAAACTGAAACTATATGTTTAATGTTTCAAAGGTTTCAATTGATTTTGTTTACTAAACAGTAAAAGAATTTTGATGACGGATATTACAGCAGGATCGAGAGAAACAGCTCAGTGTGAAAACACTTCACTGTAAACAGTGATTTCATTGATATCTTACACCTCTGCACAACACTTGTTTAAAGCAAACAGTCCTAAGATTTACTTTAACTGCATTGCTGAGAAAGGCTGAAATCCCCTGTCCCATTGTGCAAATCTAAATTCGTTTGCAGCTCTGCCTGCTAATCTCACAGGAAGGCTCAGAGCATGGCTTGCTTACATTAAGCGACAGCTTGCAGGACTGAGCCCTACATTCATAGTTTATACAACACTGGTGAGGAAAAAAAGGCTTCTTTTGATCAGCTAATGGAAGCATCCATATTGCTATAAAGCAATTAGATAACTTAAAGTCATACAAGTTATGTTTTTGCCTAAATTTGGGCATCCAATACCTAAAATTCAGTGGTTTAATTTATACTTTCTTGCTTAGGCTGAAAGCATTTCATATAAAATGAACATTTATTTTTATTTTACATTCCTACATTTTTTCAGATTATTGAGTACATCAAAGAGCCATAAGCTATGAAGCAAAGTTAATAGTATTAGCTGGAATACACTTGGGCTATAATGTCTCTAGGAGACTGACATTGAAGAATTTCCTGCTCTTTCTCCAACTTCACCTCAATAGTCTTGTGTTGCAATTAAAGTACTAAGCCTAGCAGCAACCAAAAAAAGTGTAATTAACAGATCACATTATAATTCCACAGTGCCATACATACATGGGACTCAGTAAAAGGCAGCAGTGGCAAAAGAACTATGACTATATTTTCCAACCACTGCTACATGACTGCAAGCTTGGATGTTTAAATATTTTAAAACAGCAAATAACAATCCAGAGTTGCAGCAGACTGGAAGACCTGATCTAACCTTCCGTATTTCAGCACTGAGAAAGTATGACACACCTTCTGCAAGGATGAGCTACAGTGCTGCAGTCTGGCAGCATCAGATAAGGAGTCGCAGGGGACCAGACCTTTACAAAATATTTGATACTCTGTGCTGCACCAGTATTTGCTAGCAAAAGAGTCAATGAGAAATCTGAGGGTGCATTTAAAGCGATCCTTTTAAAAAAGCCAAATCTTTATGCTTTGTACTAGATTTTGCACCTTTCCTTAGGACACATGGTTACTAATAACACATAACAACAAAAGCAGGAGTTCAGATACGTCTTACATGAACCACAGTCTGCTGAACAGAAACATCCTGTGATACTTTCAGGACTCTCAGACTTCCCCTACCTCTCACCATGATGGAAGAAGGGGGAAAACTTGGAAGTTGAGGGGCTGCTCTTTACGCTACCACAAGGTTGTCCTGATGATTTCTGGAGACGCGACGTGTGTTGGAAACTGGACTGTTTGTTCTCAGAGGACAGGAGGCTCAACTCTATACCAAGGTCAGGCATCAGAGGAGTCTCCTTGATGTTCAGTGCCCCAGCACCCACGCAAGCTCCCGGAATACCCTGCCATACCCAGTTTGTCCTGTACAAGGTCCTCGTATAGGACTTCCCCCTCCCCCCCGTAGTCTTTGCATTGCAAGAAAACGTAAAGACTTCACGTAGTGATGAAAGCAAGAAACAAACTTATTTGTCAAGTGAAGCTGTAATTTTGAAAGCTAACTTGTTTCAAAACACCTTGCTTACCAAAAACATGCTGCTTTTTGTTTGCACCTGGACACTGGTCACCGAACTAGTCATTACAGTAGAATATTGAGTATGTACTTCGAGTCTAGAAAACTCCCATGACTCATATCGCATGGATGGTAGAGGCTTGACCATAGTCCCAAACAAAGGGTGGAGAAATTCCCTGCCATCTGTGCAAAGTGTTCACTCGTGCAGGAGTATAGCAACTGTGATACCCAGCAAGGTTACACAGGTTAAGGGGGAGAGGGGTAAATACTCTTCACAGTACCTGAAACTTGCTCCTTTACTCATTAACTTCTTCAGGACTTGTCATTACATCAAAGAAAGATGAATGATTTTAGCTCCACACAGTCATTCTAGCGGTGCTCAGACTCATGCAAGCGAGCAGTAAGAAATTAAGCGCACAAGCCTGTAGTCCTGAAGCACAATGCACCATCCTATGCTCCAGGAGTGCCTCACAGGACAAGGACAAAGCTGGATGGTCGGCAAGCAGGCCATGTTCTTAGAGCATCATATGACAGTTTAAAAAAAAAAAAAAAATCACAGCTGCTTCCAGCTGTCATTGCCATGCCAGAATCATGCCCTGGAGAATTAAAAAGGTGCAGCCATCACCATCAGCCTGATTTAAACACCATAACCCACCCCTCCAGGTGGGTCCCTCAGGACAGGAGCCTATGGCAGTTGCAACTAGCAGAAGAGACCTTGAGACAGGCCTTGAGACCTTTCAAGGCAAAAACGGGAGCTTACAGTGTACTCCTCAGGAACAGCCCCCCTTCTTGACACATAAACCATCTTGAGCCAAGATGATCCCTTGCTTAGCTTAGCTAGTCTTATTGCACACAGTATCTTACAAAGCATATGTGTTAAATTCAAGCCCTAGCAATTTCCCTAAAATCGGTATTTGCCTTTATGCACAGAAACTAAATACGACACCACTGTTTAACAGAGAACGGACTCATGGGCAGGGCTGTTAGGACCCCAGCACGCCAAGTTTCAGAGAGCCCCATTACTCACCACCCTTTCAGGGAAGCTACAGACTTGGTTCTGTTCTGAGCTGAAGGACTTGCAGTGAAACAAAAACATTGTTTGAAAAAAGCAAAGCTATAAGAAGCTCTGAAATTCGCTGTGAATCTCCCTGTCTGGTAGAAGATAATCTCTAAATCTGAACATGAGCCTGAAGGAGATGCAAGAAGACAGTACTCCACCAGTCTACCTGAGCATTTAGGTTGCAGCTACAATCGTGCCTCCTGCTGACACAATTGGATGGCACACCGCACCCCAAAGTGAAGGATATTAGTAAACACCACCCCAGAGAACTGCAGAGAAGGGTAATACTGTTTCTATCTGTACACAGCACTTCCCAGACATCCAGGAGAACGGAAGTGCCACCTTTGGATCAAAGCTGCAGGCATGGAGAACAAGAAGCGTGTCTCAGCATGCCACAGGAGCACCCTGAGCAGCGCTCTCTGGGGTGAACTAATGTTCATGTCAGCTCTGCTTTATGCACTAATAAAGACGTGCGCGCGAGCCTGCCACCTTTGGAGACAGTAAGGCTGCAAATACAGAAGCATCACTTGACAGAGCCAGCAGGCAGTAATCCTGCATGGCTCTGCTTCTGGCCAAATCTGAAATAAAGAGTCCAGGCATTTTTAGCATGAGCTAATTTTAATTGATGCAGTCTGCAAGTCCAGTCTCCACTTGCTTAAAGAGCCATCCATAATCCTCAATGCCAGTGCAGATAGTCCTGTGTTTAAGAGCAGTATCAAACACTACCAGTGAAGTATAAAGGAACCTAAGAAAAAAAAAACGTTTGAGAAAGGAAGACAGAAAAAGGAAGCTGGGGGAGGGGGGAAGAATCATTTAGATACCACCAGGGAAAACTGACACACATCCAAGAGGTAATGGAAGAGAGACGAGGAGCAGCAATCTATCAAAGAACAAACATTTCAAGTGACACTTATTTGCACCCATTTTAGCCGTGTGTTGAAGTCCAGTCCCTGCGGCCCCGTCAGACTAGCACTTAGTCCAGCAAGAGCAAGCTGGAGTTTGCAAATGCCGAGGACCTGCACACCAGGAAGGTGTTAAAGACTTTGGGAACAGTCTGAAGCAGAAAGCCCTGTGGTTTCCAGAGCAGCTCCTCTCTGGCAAGGTCTGCACCTTCCCGCTGCCAGATGGAAGCACCAACCTGTACTGGGCTTCCTGATGCATGGCAGATAGGAAGCCTATCATTGGATGCTGGCCAAAACTAAAGGAGGAACAAAGATTTTAAACATCCTTCATTTAAAAGCTGGCTCCAGTTTGTACAGAGACAGCGGTCCAAACAAATCCCACGTTTACAAACAAATCCTCTGGCCCACTGCAGGTGCAGTGGCTGGGCACTGCCAGAGGGCCCAGGTTAAGGTGACCCTCTTTGAAGTAGTGTCGAGCTCCTTCCTCCTACAACTGCAACTGTACTGTTGATTTAAAAGCTGTTCGGTGCTCACTGTGTGTAAAATGAACACTTTGGAGGTTACTTTCCTAGTCATGGGACAGCAGAAAAGTTGGCCTTTCAAGCTGGTGAGGTGAAAACACTTCAGATCTTCTTACTGCAACCATCAGAGGGACTCTGCCAGTCAGAAATGCCTGAGGATCTCCTTGAACACCCATCTTTTACTCTATACCATGAATTATGTGCAAACAGGGCTAGAGAGCTCAATCCTCAACTATTTTACCTTAGGGCTAAGTCTGAATTTCTGGGGTTAACCAGGTGGTTAGAGGCAGAGGCATGGACGTGGCTTACTCGGCTCCGACAACCCAAGTCGGCTGCTGCAGAGTCAACGTGCTACGGCCCCAGACCTTGTGCCTGAGCGGCTGCCTAATGCTGTAGCACTGAAGTGACTTATGTGAGCTCTTGTGAATCTTACAAGTACAAACTGATCTGAAAACAGCATACAGCAAGTTCTCCCCCACCTTGCTTAGCATCAAAGGAACAAAAAATGCAATACAGTTTCCCTTGTCCAGCTGTTTGGCCTAAAATAGCAATGAAGTTTAGAAAGAAGAGTCACTTGGTAGGCTGAAGAGAAGCTGAAAGCAAGGGAAAGCAAACAAAGCTTTTGATTAACCAGCAGAGACGCAGACGCATTGGGACACAGAACAAAAAAAGCCTGTAGGACTGCGTGGACACACAGGACTAATTCGTGTCCTGCTTCATCCTGAAAACACTAACAAGTTCATCCTTGGAGTAAGTCTTCCTCAGAAAAACCCAAACAAACAAGCAGAGCCCCCCAAAACAGAGCCAACACCTCAAAAAAACTAAAGCCAACACCCCCATATTGAACCTCTCCTTGTTCTAATGCCTGCTTCTACTGAGAGCATTTCTGTTAACAAAAAAGCCACCTTTGTGTTGTGTCAGAAAGACTAATATAAACCTCTAAGGATTTACCAACAGACCCGTGATTCTGGAAGTGCTTTATGTCCCCCAGGGAAATCGGAAGTTGATTCCTGAACAATTTCAATTCAGCTAGCTTGTCCTGTGTGGTAAAGCAGCCAACAGAGCTTTATCAGAGCTAAAGAAGTTTATGATCTGCTGAATGAAACATGAAACTGGGGTGTAAGTCTCAGTAACCAGAGCCATCTGTTGGGTTTCTATTTAAGATTAGATTAGCAGAAATACAGCAGAGACCTTGGAAAGATCTGATGGGTAACACTTAATAGCAAACTGAATCTGGATATAGCGTTTTGTAGGGCTGAAGTGCTAATCTCGCCCTTCTGGCCCTCGTTTGGGATGTCCACCAGCACGCTCTGCAGATATAGCAGGCTAGAGGAGACTGACTGCATAGCTGCTGCTCCCAAAAAGAGTCGCAAATACAAGATATAGCCTGGGACTGTCGCGTACCCACGGGTCTCCTTCAAACCTACCCGCCTTAGGCCAGTAACAATCTCCGAAATCCCGACAACAGCCCAGCACACCAGCGGAAAGGCTGTCGTTCGTTCCCCATTACGTTAGCAAGATAGAGTAATTTCCGCGTTAAGTTCGTTCAGGATGGACACACTGGCCCGTTCCAGGCAGGACGAGAGCTTCTGCTTTGCCAAGGCACAGGCCAGAGGTGCTGCGCCACCACCCCAGCCACCAGCCCCATTCGAAGAAACTGGGCTACCTCCTGCTTCTGGGAGCACAACCGCAGCCCCAAAAAACACAATTGGCTGCAACAGCAGCAAAATCAAGATCACAAACATTTTTCCCACTGACTCACTCTCCCAGCTCTAATTTGGAGCTTGTCGAGTGCTCTTCTCGGCTTTTGCATCTGTAGCGAGGGACACAAGTAATTTCCACTTTAACTGCTCTCCTGCAACACCATAAAGGAAAGGGCATTTTCATATTACCTCTGCGTTTGTGCTAAGCCACCCTCCTATTACGAATCACCACAGCCCAGCAAATGAAATAGCAATACTCGGGCGCATCACTTGCTTACTCTTAAATGAGGCAACTGTCACTGGAAATCATATCATTTTCTTTGAAAATAATATAACTCAAAGCACAGAAGAGAATTTGAGATTACAGACATGAGGAATGGAGTTTTCCACTGATGCATACGCAGGAAACAACAGCAAATTACAAGTAGTCTGTGCTGTTTGCAAAGGTTAAGATCTTCAGCCTTTCGGACACGTGCTGAGGAGCCAGCGTTAGTTAGCAGAGCACGAGACGGTTTTCCTCGGAAGGTAACTTCTGACAAACAGCAGAAAACAGAGGGGAGGAAGGGGATATTAAAAAAGATGAATAGGAGAGGGACCCCAGTTGGCAGTAATAAAATTCCAAACCATGCATCAATGTTGACATCATTTCATAACTTGCAGAAAGCAGTAGCCAAACAATTATTCTTTTAGTTCTTTATTTCTCTAGACAAATAGAGGAATGCAATAGCCTTACTTTTGTGTCCTGCCCTTACCTATTGCTAACTAGATATTCGATTATAAAAGCCAGAATATCAGAGGTTTGCAGTGCCACTAAGTTTCACAGGAGCAATCACACAGGAAGCCTTTCAATTGCCCTTAAAAACAAAGAACAGAAATGCGGTGGCAACGTTATTTCATTCGATTTGATGCAAAGTACCCGAAAGTCAGCTTTCAAATTACTAAATTGCCTTTTCCATTGTGACTGAATTAAAGACAAAAATAAATTAAAACTTCATTTAAAATGTATTTTTCTAATTGAGTAAGGGTACACCAACTAATGTTCTAATTAGATGGCAGCTAGATTTTATTATCGATATCTGAAGCTAACTAATTGAATCATTCAGAGTCCCTGCTGCACCGAGACGCGCTCCGTTCCCCCCACGGAGGGCGCGCAGCCAGCGGGCTGCCGTTCGCAAGACCTCCGTTACTAGTCCTTCTTCCCCGCGTGGGGAAGCTCCCGTCAGTCCCAGTTCCTTCAGTATCCTCGGGGAGGAAACAGCGGCGTTACGTAACCAAGTCGCTGCTTAATTCTGACTCACAAACAGCATTCCCAGGAGTCGGTGCAACTTCCCCCTCCACAAAACCAGCAGCGCCACTGGGAAACGTTGATCAGCAGCTGCCGGATTTGGTGCTTGTTCTCCCGCCCTGTGTCAAGGCGCAAGCAAACAGCTGATGGTTTGAGGATTTGGTTTCTAGCAGACAGAAAAACCAAGCCAAACAGCCACGAGGCAGCGGGACATCGCTTTCAGAGCGTGCCAGTTGTCACTGCTGCAGGTCCCAGGCAGCCGCCTGAGCGGGAAAGGACTCCCCATCCCATTCCTTACTCCTGGAGCAATAAACCAAACCCTGTTCTGAAAGGCTCTTAAAGGAGATTTATTTTTCAGAAGCCATTTTAGAGCCTCTGCGCAGGAGAAAGTGATAAATATTCTGGCTTTCCCGAGTCTCTGCTGCCACCATTAGCCCCCTGAGAGGCCAGAAAGCAATGGGGGGGGGGGGGAGAAGAGAAGATAGAGAAAGCATAAGGAAAGAACAGGAGATTTGTCAGCAAAACGTGGTACCACTGAACATGGCTCCATGGTGTTCACGAGGAGACTGTGCCAGACGAGGACATCGGCTCTGCCGGACCAGGGGGGCAATGGGAGATCAGGCCACGACTAGCATGGCGCACGCCTTTCTGAAGCAAATGCATACTTACTTACAGGCCTGGAAATATCACTAAATAGCTTGATCCAGGCCAGTTGGTCTGCCACCCTAATGTATTAAGGAAGTATTTTCTACTCAAAATGTTTTTATTGCTTTCCCTTATTTTTCTAGGGACACATCAGATGATCTGCAGTCTGGTAACTGCTGCCAATTCATTCACTAAGCCTTGCCCAGCAGAATGTATACTCCCAGCCATTACAAAGTTTAAATCTTCCAAAAAGAGGCATAATAGCAGCACTGGGACCACTAATTGGCACCCTAGAAGAATAAAGCCATGTAGTGGAAAATGCATTTGGTCTGGGAGATGTACGTGTTATTTCTTCCAGTTATACAACAAGACAAACTGCTAGATTTCAAATAGTAGGATGTTTTCATTAATAACAATGTCTTACTAACCATCTGTTAAAGGTCTATACTATTAATTTAACAGAAAAAATTGAATAGATTACTCTTACAGTTTTCAATTAAAGTACATGATGTCTTCAAACTGTAACCTTAATTAGACATTATAAAATGACATTTAGAAATTCTGAGCTCTGATTAGTTGATAAAGTCATCTGACTGTGAAGAAGTTTCACAATAACGTCATGGCATCAAGTACTCAACATGCAGCTGAAATTACCGTGCCTCGAGTTTTAATCTTTGAGCAGCTTGGTTCAACTCCCAAACGCAGGCAAAAGAGCGACGCGAACGAGCGCCTTCGCACAACAGAAGCACCGCTGCAAACGCACCTGGGCACTCGCTCCGCCAGCGTCTCCGGAGAGAGACGGGCAACGCAGACACGCTCGCAGCATCCTCCCGGGGCAACACGTGCGAGCGGCAAGTCTTTGAACTCCCCACCAACCGTCAGAAATAAATCCGGACGGGCCGGATCCGCAGGGAAACGGCGGGTAACCGCGTGGCGTTCCTCACGGCTCGCTCCCTCCCTGCCCAGGCAAGGGCTGGCCAACGTGGAAACGCTACAGGGAAGCGGCCAAGCTGTCGTATCCTCCACTACAGGGAGGACAGAAGCGTGCTTCTTTACCGGGTATATATTGGCATTTTAGAATTCTATTTTGTACAACCCAGGTTGGACAGTTCTCATAGATCTGATTAAATCTGTTTCCAGCACAAGCCGGATTTCAGCCTTCTCTGAACTTTCAGCATTTTCTCAAATTAAAATTTGAGCGGGAAGTGTTTAGTGTGAGAAGGAAATCACTGATACAGCTGTACAGATTCCTAGGGCTCCACTCAGGGTTAAGCCAAGCTGACAAGCATTTTCTTTTAGGTCAGCATGACCACAGTTCAAAGTGTGCTCAGCCCCGTCACTCTATCTTAAACATTTATAATGTAGCATACAAACAACTTAAACACTTAATTTCCAAGGGTAAACGTGGAATGAAATTACTGGATTAAGACAGGAAATATTTCTCTCACACATAGGAAAAGAAACACAGACAAATAAGTGCCGATTAAAAGACACCAGTGTTAAGTGAGGTCGTCTCTGCAATTCGACCTGTCTGAGGCACATGCACGCACAACAGTCAACTTACTACTATAAAGACCAATTATATATTTATGAGCATAGTTCTGCACAAATATAGTTAGCAATGGGTGTCCTGAATCACAGGTACAGTTAGCCAGAAGCATTACCAAAAGCAGACTCTGAATCAACAAATGCCTAGTGCGATTAAGGTAGATTTTTATCTTCAATTTAAGTCCTAAATCGAGGGATATTCAGTAAGACAGACTGATATGAAATAACACTGAATCTTTAGTTACTGGAAAATACCCGCACTTCATCACGTGATTTTTGTCATCGTTATTATTCTCTCTTTTAAGTGGCCTAGGCCTAAACCCTGTGATTTACAGAAATATGCAAATTTTCTTCTTGCTGTTATTTGTACTGCTAATGAGACTTCCTTTCAGTAGCTTGGAAGAGCTGCTAAGCAGCAATAGAATACTTCAAACGTGCAATGGGGAAAAAAGGCATATTCAAATAAGATACATGTATCCACAGTGCATTAATTGCTGCACAAGTGTTAATAAAACATCAGTTATTTTACACAATTCAAACTGGAATAATCGAGTGGTTTGAAGATACTGAAGAGCGTCTCTGTGCTTTGGAGACCCAATAGGCAAACACTATAAAGAGACTCCAGCCTGCTATCAGCTGTTACAAAAACAAACAGAAGTATTTCATTTTCTACAACACCCTGTCTGCAGCTCTCCTTCATCGATTCTGTCAAAAGTGAGATTCTTTCAGCATTTCTTATTTTTCAAGTGGAGCCAGATGTAAATATTGTGCTTGTGTCAACTTCACTGCAGTACCTAGACACAGCTTAGGACACGAACAGCTCATCTGAGGACGTTCAATTATGTTCTTTATAACACAATTGTCATAATAAGTACTTTTACTGAACAAACACGTCGAAGCACTGTGCAAAATCCAGCAAATCTGCTCTGGACAAGCAGTTGTCCTCTGCTCTCCCGACTGCGGGATCCCCCCTTGCTTTTGCCCCGCACCACCACACGCTGCTGCTGCTCACTCTGAAGAAGGAGGCTGGTTCCTTTGCATGGTTTGCCTGTGCTTCAGTAAAGCACAAGGAGCAATCATTTGGCGCTGTAGGAGGGATGGGGGTTTTTCCGTTTGTTTGTGTTTGTTTTTTAAATCACCAATGAGACCCCCAGTTCGGCAGGTCTCGCAGCTCTTGAGATCATCTGGGGATATCTTGCCTTTTGTTACGTACCTTTCTCATCACAGCATAATTGAGAGCCCTGTTGACTGCAAAATAAAAGGGTAGTTTGCTTTTTTTTTTTTTAATTTATTGAAAATAAAAGGCCCTATGACTTTGCCTAGAATAAACGTGAGACAATTTAATGGCAAGCTCAGGATCCGATTACCAAATGTCTCATGGGAGAACGGCACATTAGTGAAATTCCCTTAACAACATTATTTACTCTAGCAAATCCACAGACTTTGACAGCAGGAAACAGGTATATCTCCATCTCTGATGAGACTCAGAAAGAGCCGGGAACCAAATCCAGCACAGGGGTTTAGACGGCAGGACCTCTTCTCCCACCGAGTCCCTGACCTCCTCCCCAAAAGCAGCTCTGTAACGTTCTGAAGCCACAGCAGGAACACACTCCTAACTAACTGTTTTTAATTTAAATCTCTAGAGGTACAGCTGCTTCAAATGTTAGATCTTAATGTTTGGTTTGGTGCCACGATAAACATCAAAAGTTACAGCCAAGCTGTCGCACATAGGAGAGAAACTCAAAGGATCTCAATATAAAACATACGAAACTAATGCTGAATTTAAAATTCAGCGTCATTTTTTGATGCCCTCCTCCTCCCTGCCTCAAATTCTTTCCCAGCAGCTAAGGGAGCTGGGCTATGTTATTAGGCATCTTCCAGTCAGCACCTTTTTTTGTCTTCTTCAATCAGGGAAGCAAAATTGAGAATATTTAGTTCTTTTAGCTTTTTTGTTTGTTTGTTTGATTGTTTTAATATAACAGCAAAGTTGATTTAAGTAGGAAGAGCAATAACTGAAGCAACACTTCAGCCAGTATCCATGTTACTGATTTAAATTTTTTTTCTATTTTATTCAGGTTTAAGTAACACATCACCAGCAAATGCACAAAGTTTAACTTTTAGTTTTCTATCAAAAAGCCTAAATTGGAAATTGCAAACTCGCTTGATTTCCATTTCTTAAATGGAAAGCATAAGTTCACTGCAGGTGAGGAAGTGCTTAAAGCAAAACCCACATCAACCAAGCAACCCAATAGCAAGTACTAGAAAAATCTACAGAGAGGAAAACCTGCAAAGCTATTTACATTAAACTGTCAGTACGAATGGGCACGTGATTTTGAGAAAGGCAATTTCATAACTAGAATCAAGACCTGGGCTCTCATAATGCTCAAGTTTGCTATAGACCTTTCATTAACAGCAATAAACGTATAAACACATTTGATCTCATGAAACAAAGGCTTGTTTATGGGAAACTGATAGATGCTTTTACAAATCAATGTTTTGTATGGAAATGTATTTTCTGAGAAATCTCCACTAGTTGCAAATTTTACATCAGGACTCAGCTCCTTGAGCACACGGAAGGTGTGCTGGAGCTGTCCGATTCCTGCGTATGCGGTGACTCAAGGCTTTCCTAAACTTGTCAGAGTGACTTAAGGGTAGATGAGAATCCATTTACTCTGCAGTGGAGCACAGCAGGATGCTGGCAGAATTGAAGCTGTGAGAATCAGGAGATCTGGTTTTAGAAATATTTTGGGGAAGCATTTGTGTTTTTATTACCATTTTGCAACCTGCCACCGAAATGATTTGGCTGAGAAACTGCAGAGTTCCCCTCTTCTCAAGCTTCAGAGGGAAAAATACATACATAAAACGTGCAGGAACGAAAGACTGAATGACCTCTAAACTCCTACTCCCGCATTTGTTTTACCAACAGATGAAAAAGGCCCTCTAGAGGGCATGGAAATACATTCACCTGCCTTGAAAACACATCTTTAAGCCACTTGCAATGCTAACACAAGCGAGAGACTCCAAATCAGTCAAATCGGAATAGCACGTGGTAGTTGCAGTCACCCTTTTCTAATGGCATAACTCAGTCTTAAATTGCCACTCGGCACCTCTGTGATATTTCAAACAGCAACCTCAGAGGCCTATATTTGGCCCCCGTGACCAAGAACTCACTTCTCACCGGCAGAAACCCATCGTTGCAGGACGGCAAGTCAAGGAAGGCGCTGGGCAGTCGCAGGAGCCTCCAGCGACCACAGGCGGCTGTGCCAGGTGAGGCCCCGGGGCCGACACGCAGACCCCGCTCCCCTCGCCGGCAGCCGGCGCCTGGGGGAGGAGACCTCCCTCTAACAACGGAGCAAGCTCCGCTGGGCCACCGCTCACTCAAGATTTGAGATCAGAAACCAATTTCATGATCCCCTGTAGGTTAAAAACACAATCACGTGCATCTCACTAACGAGCCTCTGCGTGCCACCCTCCCAAACCAAGGCGAGGGCGGAGGCGACTTCTGCTTTCAGTCCTGGGAGGCTGCTGACCCTGCTGCCAAGGACGAACATCACCCCGTCCAGCTCAACTCATCCTCGTTCTCATTGCTCAGGCAACAAACAGGCTTATTCTTCGTAACAACGCAGGATATGCTGACATTTCAGATGAGCTGAAAATGCCAACGCTTTCTCAATTTGCCTTTCTCTCTAAGGTGACATCAGCAAACCTTTCCAAAGAATTGCACAAGGTTCATTAAAAGGAAAATGTCCATGGTAATTGTCCCTTTCTGCATATTCTTCCCTCCAATATTCTCTAACATAATAACGTTCCACATTTCTGCAGAACTGTCTTTTCAGCATGTTTTTGCATTACGCCTAATTTTGTAACAGTTTCAGTCCCACATAACGACACAGTTCAATGCAAAATCAGATATAAATCTAGCTTAAGAGACTCTCAACAGGAAATCATTTAAAACTGTAAATGTTAAAAGATTCTGTGTCTGATTTACAGCATTTTCTTATTTCAAACAGAATTAAAATCCTTCTTAAAAGATGCAAATTAAATCATGATAAAAACTGTTAGAACGATGATGATGGTCAAGCTGAAAGCCACAAAGCAAGGAAATTCAGACAGACAAACAAAGTAAAACACAACGTTTGCTACACACAGATAACACAGACCCGTCCCACAAAGGATTCAGCAGGCCTTTTTATACCTGGGCTTTTATCCTATAGTTAAGGTAAAACATAACTTAGATGCCAGTACTTCTGTGCTTCATACATCTGTCTCTTCCCCTCCAAGAGATGCACACGCAAAGGAGCTCTTCTAACTCCTGGATTTAAATGTGTTTAGGAGTTTACCTTAAATGATTATTTAATGGTTTTATTCATCTTAAGTTCTTTACATGGAAGAGTTCTCCAACCCTCTAAGGCAACACATAAATATTGTAGCATAAACGCCCCTAAATCATTGGGTAAACGACATTAAAAAGAGACACCAATACTACTCAGAATCCCAATGGATTTGAGGAATGCATTATCATCCATATAATAATTTTTTAATGTTACATACATGTGAACAGATCCAGTTGTACTGATAGAGTCTTCTATCATAGTATCACAGCAGCAGCACCTGAGCAAAGTGAGACCTATACAAAAGCATTATAAATGAAGTTATGGAGCACACTAATGTAATTCCCAAATATTTTCTGAAGTATTCAACATACCAAAAGAGCATGGGCCTATGAAAGATGATCAGCTTTTGATTTTTTTGGTAGAATTAGATAATCTTTGCATCAGCAGATGTGAATCTGTGGCAAGAGTCTATAGTTTTGTATTGCTCCATTCAGAACTAAAAAACTAAATGGAAGACAGACTGATATCAAATATAGGACAAAATAGCAGAGGAGAAACTCGGGAAGAAAATTATTATCCAAGTCTTTTATATAGAATAATCACTCATTACTTGCAGATCGCAGACCTGTCTATTAGCAGAAACCAAAAGCTTCTTGCACTGCAATGTTCATAGACAACAAAAGTTTCAGGAAGCAAGGGG